>NC_080839.1:60239646-60851053 GCF_030435755.1 Ochotona princeps | reverse complement strand
CTTTTTTTTTTTTTTTTTAAAGATTTATTTATTTTATTACAGCCAGATATACACAGAGGAGGAAAGACAGAGAGGAAGATCTTCCATCCAATGATTCACTCCCCAAGTGAGCTGCAACGGCCGGTGTGCGCAGATCCCAAGCCGGGAACCTGGAACCTCCTCCGGGTCTCCCACGCGGGTGCAGAGTCCCAAATCTTTGGGCCGTTCTCGACTGCCTTCCCAGGCCACAAGCAGGGAGCTGGATGGGAAGTGGAGCTGCCGGGATTAGAACCGGCGCCCATATGGGATCCCGGGCTTTCAAGGCGAGGACTTTAGCCGCTAGGCCACGCCGCCGGGCCCTCAACATGGGTTCTTTTTTTTTTTTTTTTTAAAGATTTATTTTTTTATTTTTATTACAAAGTCAGATACACTGAGAGGAGGAGACAACATGGGTTCTTTAGAGACCTGGCGTACTTGCCTTAACCAGATAATCACACAGGAGCTAATTAGCACTTTCCTTCCCAGCATAGTCCTCAGAGGCAGGAGGGGGCTCGGTGGAGAAGAGAAACCCATTAATTACCATATCAGGAAGCACTGATAAGAACCCACAAAAAAGTACTGCTCTAAGGTGCTGAGTTAATTAAAAAGAGCTACAGGGTTAGAGGATGTGAATCCCTTGGAGAGAGCAGGGCAGCATTCAAAGGTTGGGAGTTACTGCAGAATCTTTATTTCAACATGTAAAAGAGGAGCTTTGCTGAAGACTGGGTGGTGGGCTGCCTAGCTCCCCACCCACTTGGACCCCTCTCCTCCTGCAGAGTTCTGTTGAGTGAGAAGAACCCTTAGAGCTCCATCAGACAAACTGGATCTGAGGGAAGCTGGCCAACTGCTCTTGAAGTCCAGGACCTTTGAGTCAATATTCCTTATTAGGACAAACGATGTTGCTTTATTCCACAGAGCACACCTGTGACCCCCTAGCAGTAACCCAAGCATTCAAGCTGTTCTCCTAAGAAGGGGTAACCGATTTACACAGGCCCCTCCCCACCCTGTTCCCAGGTAGTTGCTTGGCTCACAGCACTGTAACACTCCAGAGAAGGGGGAGGGAAGGGAAGAGGACATAATTCACACGCACAGGCCCAAACCTATCACCGTGGTATCCACTGCTATATTCCCAGACACTGGGCTAGCCCCGCCCCCAGTCATCCATCAAAGGAATTGTAACATTTTGTGTAGGCATAGTTACTTGTGCTTCCTAGGAGAGTATCAACATCCAAATAAAACTGTATTGTTTCCCGGACAACAACAAAATGGCTTAGAAAGGGTAGAATGCCTGTGTAAGGGATAGATCCAATACAAGAGCAGGTTTAGAAAAGGATGAGACTTCCACTGGAGAGTGCAAAAAGTGAGAACAAATCCCGGTGCTCAGGGGATGGAGGCCATGAGCCACATCCCTGCAACCTGAGGTGGGCTTTCACACCCACAGGAGGTTAAGTGTGTCATCATCTTCCATGAATCTAGCCCAGAGCTGCAGGAAGTGTGGGCCACCTGGGAGGCCAGGATGAGAACAGGCAAGGGACACTTGTGGATCATTCCTGCAGTGAACTTGTATGTACTTATGGTGGGAACTGTTGTAGTCATCAGTGCAAGATCTGCTTCCTTCTCTGCCAACTTGCCTGCTCAAAACCCGACTGACATTGACTGACAGCCCTCAGGTATGTCTATGCCTGGGGCCTGCTGGGCATGTCCAGGTGTTACCTCCACTGATTCCTGAGACCTGCCCAGTAAGGCAAGGTGACTTCTCCCAAAGGTGGCTATGACACAGAAGCTCCAAGAGGTCTGGGGCCTTAGCCTTGCCTTGCAGCTCTTGAGTGACCCAGATTCAAACACCGGTACAGCTGGGAGTTTGCCTGGTGTTCTTCCAAGCCTCCATGAAAAACCTCCTAGTAACGTCTCCCTGGGTCCAGCCATTCTGCCCAGAAGGACACTGTAGAAGCTTAGAACAGCCTAGAAGAACCTCCTGGGACATGCACTCCCCTGATTTCTAGCCCATTCTAATTTTACCCACCTGGGTCTCTTTGCTAGCTCTGAGCTTTGGTATCTCACAAACAGAGGGAGTGGCTCCCTAAGCCACTTCCTGCTCTGCACCACCCTTCGTGACTGCCTGTGTACATCTGAAGCCTGGTGTGCCTGCTCTGGGTTGCAGTCTGATAGGCTCATGTGTGCTGATTCTTTGTGCCTGTGCTTGGCCTATTCATTGAGCAGGAACACCAAGCCTGCCGCCTCAACCTGGCGTTCTCAGTCATGCAGCCTGGCACTGGACAAGCTGGGAAGGTACACAGCCCCCTGGTGGTTGTAGAGGAAGTGACAACAATTGTTCCTGAGGGGCATCCTCTGGAGCAGGTGTTCCCCCCCAGCCAATGACCTCCTGGCCGTTGTGAATATACACTGCACTGCACTCATGTTCTGTGTTTTGGTGTGGGCAGAAGAGTTTGTCTGTTTTTTAAAATCAGACATACAAGAAGATGGCTTGTTACTGCTTCCCAGATGCTGGGAATTGTTGAGGACCCAGCCCTGTCTGGCCTCTAGAAGCACCCCTTACCCCAAACCAGCTTCTACAGGGTTGCTGGGTGACTATGCTGACTAGGGCCATGGCTCAGAATATGGGAGATCCTCGGAAGGGGCCAGGGCTCTTGCGGGGTAGAAGTTCCCATAGTTCATCAACAGAAGGAGGGCCTCAGAGGCACATGGAAACATGACATGGGACAAAACAGCCCGGCTTGCCCTCATGGAGCTTAGTGCTGCCGGGTGAGGAAACGGACAGTGTGTGAACAGATACGGCTCCTCCCACAGAGGAAGCCTTCCAGCTGAGAGGCAGAGGGAAGGAGAGGGTGGGCAGAGGTGGACTGGGGATGGGCGAGGGGTATAGAAGAGAGGCATCCAATTACGGTAGCAAAAGTGTTGAGGAAGATCTCACAGAAGAGGTGACATAGAAACTCAGTTGAAAGTCAAGGAAACTTCAGGGTTGAAAATAGGGGAGAGAGCCGGGGTAACACCTCCCAAGTGCAGAGGTCGCAGGCTTCCTGGAAAGAGCGATAGTAAGTATGCTTTGATTCATGGTCCACACGTCTTCCTCATGCCCATGTCACAATAGAACTTGATTTACAAAACAGAAGCAAGCAGCAAGCTGCCAATTCCAGCTTGTGTTGTGCTAGGAAGGAGCGCAGCCTCTGGACAGAGCAGCAAGGGAGAGTCACCAGATGAGGTGGAGAAGACAGAAGGGCTGAGTTTCAGCTTCTGCAGACCTCAGGAAGGACCTGGGCTGTAGTCTCCAAGGTCCTGCAAGGTCTAAAGCAACCAAGAGTTGTGATGGAATTGATGCTTTCATTAGGTTACCGTGGCTACCAGGGGTGGGGATTTGGTGTGGAGGCTAACGCACTGCTTGGGCTACCTGCATTTCATCTTGGAGTGCCTGGTTCTGGTCCCGATTCCGGCTGCATGCTATATACACCTTGGGAGGCAGCAGATGATGGCTCAAGAATCTGCCATCCATATGGGAGACCCAAATTGAGTTCCCACTTGAAGACCCAAATTAAGACCCACTCTTAGCTTCAGGCAGTTCTAGCCATTGCGGGCACTTGGTGAGTGAACCAGCACATGGGAGTGTCCCCCCCCACTTCTCAAATAAATGAAATAAATTACATTTTTTTCTCAAGGATTATTATTGCTACTATGAGGAGAAAGATGAGGAGGAGAAGCATCAGGAAGGCCCACTCAGCATCCACTGCACTGACCACAGGAAGACTGCTTGTGGCTAGACTTTGTGGTGATGATATGAAAATCCAGATGCAGGATCTATTACTGATGGATTTGGGTGGAGTCACACAGAGGGACTCCACAAGCATGGCTTGAGCAAAGCCTGCAGAAGACAGGCCATGGACGTGATCGATTTGGGGCTTGAGACCAAGAGTTTCCTTGCATGCGTGTTCAGACTGAGAGGCTCACAAGAGATGCAGAGAAGCCCAGAAGGCAGCCAGGGTGCTCCAGGTTGGGCTGATGCGCCTCCCTCTCCAGCCCCACGCAAGCCCCTTCTGCCCTGATTCCTAGATGAATGGTTTTCCATGCATAAGGATCAAGTTTCATCAAAATTTCAATGGCTCCTGCCCCATGTAGGCCCCAGACCTCTAGAGGCTATGTCCAACTTCCTGGACTCCCTGTGTCCCTAACTTTCTGGGTGGCTGTCTACAAGGGTCCAGTGATAGGACCCAAAAGTTCCACTGACTCCATACCACAAAGGAGCACATGGGAAATAGGAGCCATACAATGGAACCAGCAGGTGAATTGTTCCCCTTCCTCTGCAGCACGTGGTGGTTCATCTGCTCTGGGGAATTGCTCACATGATCCTGAAAAGCCATGGCCACCTCCCACTCCCCCCGCCACCTCACGCTGCTCCCCTCCTACCCTGCCTAGTTCTCCGTACCCCAGCCCTGCAGCCCTGCAGCCCTGCGATTGGGCCCTCCAACATGTCTCTGGGCTTCGCCTCAAGCTCTGCTTTGTGGAAAACCTAGGCTCATATAAAGAGGTTACATATTAAATAGGATAGGCACCACTTATTGCACAAAATTTAAACAGCTGATAGATGGCAGTTACTCTTTTAAGTGCATTACAAATAGAAACTTGTTTTGCCCTCATGCTAATCCCATAAGGAGTTATCATTTTTATTGTCATTTTGCAGAGGAGGAAATTGCAACAAAGAAGTAGCCATGGCAATTTGGGAAGCCCATCAAAATCAGTGCAAGGCCCATTCTTAGTTCTAAGTTTCTTGGTTGTATATTGAGAACACTAAAACAAAAAGTTAAATTAATATTTGCAAAATATTATTTTAGCCTGGAATCAATGCATACCAATTTAATGGGATAGTTTGCATTTTCCACAAGGCTTAAACAATCCAAAGTATTTTTACATTTGCAACAAATCTCAAATTGCACCAGCCTCATTGCAAGGGCACACAGGCTGCCAGAGGCTCCATCCTGTACAGTGCGAACATAAATGGCAAGCTGCCTTGTGACCTTATGACAATGTAGAGAAAGGAGGAAATACTGTGTTCAAAATCTGGCTGGAATCCCTTGAGCAAAACAGAAAGATAAGAGGGGCCCATTTTTCTTATTCAAAGGGAAGAAAGAAATCAGTAGACAGACTTCAATTGGTTTCTCTTAATTCTCTGATATTTATTGACTTATGTACCAGTAAAGACTGACCAAAAGGAAATAATGAACACAGAGCAAGCAACTATTACAAAAAAATATCCTGGGAGTGTGCTCATACTCATTCACGCTAAGCCTTGAGGCTTTCATTCTGGATGTAAGTTACATGTAGGTATTTTGTCCCAGCAAAGCTATCTACCCTGGTTTGTGTGGTTAAAGACATTTTCAATGGGATTCATTCCGCATTAGTGCTGATTTGCTGAGTCATGACAGTGTTCAGGCACATGCCGGGAGCTGGGGCCAGAGGTGTAAACAAGGTAGACAAGATGTCTGTTCTCAGGGAGCATCTAGTCTGATAGACAAGCAGAAGCAGTGATTCTGCAGCAATGCCAAAGCAGCTTAAAGGCTGTGATGACAGAACAGGGTGGGCTACCCAGCGAGCATGTGGAAGGAACATATGATCATAGAAACCCAAGTGATGGTCAACTAGCTTTCGAAAGGTGTGCAGGCATCACTGTAGTGAAGAGGGGATGAGGGCATGCAACAGAGCCTGGGTCTGTTCACAGCAGAGGCCAAGGCCAGGAGAAGGGAGAGGGGCACAAGGAACCAAATTAAATTCAGTATGATTGGATCGTAGCCCATGGCAAGGGCACGGAGGTGGGGAGGTCCAGGAATGACACCCAAGGCAAGGAGAAAGGCGGAGGGTTCTAGTAGGTGTGGATGGGCAAGAGCCCATCAAGGAACTTGAATTTATTGGCATGCTTCTTACAGGTGGGAACTTTCTGGAGCCCAGCACAGCTGCCCCTTAAGAGCATCAGTTCCCTGCTGATTGCCCAGCAAAGCAGCAGAAGAGACCAGAATGTGTGAAATTTGATCACAAAATGGAGTCGCTTTGGTTTGGGCCTGTGTAAGTTTTCTAACCTGCTCTTTGTGCTTCTGTACAAAATGCTTTGCTGGTTTCCTGCTTTTTGGGCCGGAGCACAAGGAGTAAGATGCCCTGCCAGTAACTCTCGGTTCCAGGAAAATGAATATTGTATGATTTATTTACCCATTTTTTCTATAACTACCTCCTGTGGTTGCTCAAACGCATCTGTTGTCCCCATGGCAGCCTCCTGCAGCTGCTCAAGCCCACCCATTGTCTACCCATTGTTCCTATGGCAGCCACCTGCGGCTGCTCAACTCACCTGGTTCCCAAGGCTTTATAACACTCTTTCTATAAAAACCCATCTAACTCTCACCTGCAGGTCACTCTCTGAAGGAAAAGAGAGCTGACCCCAGCCAAATGATCTGTTTACCTGCCTCCCCAATCAACTTTGTTGTTTTGCAAAGTTGTCTGGATGCACTTCTCAGGGAGAGGCTTGGGTTGGATGCAACAAACGGAATTCCAGATTCTGGCTTCAGCTCGGTCCAGAGCGCTGTGACCATTTTGCAGGTGAGCCAGCAGATAAACAACATTCACTCTTTCTCTCTGATTTTAAAATAAGTACATGAATCTTAGCAAATAAAGAGGAAGCCTTTTGGGGCTGCTTAGTAGACTGAGTGGAGTTCCGGAATTTTTTAGAAAATACTTACTCATTTTTCTTGGAGAGGTTTACCAAGAGAAGGAGAGAAAGATCTTCCATCTGCTGGTTCACTCTCCAGATGGCCACAATAACCAGAGCTGAGCCAAAGTCAGGAGCCAGGAACTTCTTCCAGGTCTCCCACATGAGTGCAGGGTCCCAAAACTTTTGAGTCATCCTCTGCTGCTTTCCCAGGTCATAACCAGAAAGCTTCATGAGTAATGTAGCACTTGGGACGCGAAGCAGTGCCCACATGGGATCATTGTGCTTGCAGGGGGAGGACTAGCCAATTGAGTCATTTCACTGGGCCCAGAAATCTTCCATTTAATGAGGCCCCCAAGGGAGTCCTATAACATTATAACATTATAATATCAGACACTGGTGAAAATGTTCTCAGCCTGAACTGTTTCTCCACTGATACTAAATCTAAAAGTTGATTCCCAGGCCATAGAAGAATAGAGGACATTGAACACAGATGCAATATATTAGGGAATTGTTCATTTTTTAAAGTATTATGAAGACTGGTGTTTGGGGTTTTTGTTTTAGCAAAAAGGATTTATATTTTAGAGATGTGACTGAGCTGCGTATGGATGTAATTGATTGATATATAAGGGAGTGGTGTCAAAATGACTTGGACAGGAGGAAGAGGAGGGAAATAAACAAAATACAACTGACCATTATTGAGACTGGATTGATGATTAGATATATTCTTCTGCTTACTTTTGTGAAGGTTTGAAATCTTTCATAGTAAAAATAAAATTTAAGGATTTATTTATTTGAAAAGCAGAGTTACAGAGAGAGAGAAAGAGAGACAGAAAGGTCTTCCACCCACTGGTTCACTCTCCAGAGAGCCACAATAGTCCGGCTGAACTAGCCTGAAACCAGGAGCTGGGAACTTCTTCTAGGTCTTCCACGTGGGTACACAGATCCAAACACTTGGGCCATCTTCTTCTGCTTATCCCAGGTGCATTAACAGGAAGCTGGATCAGAAGTAGAGTAGCTGGTACATAAACCAGTGCCCAGTTGGGATGCTGGCATCACGGTGCTTTTACCCACCACTACAATGTGGGCCCCATAATAAGATATTTTTAAAAATTGGATTTCCAAGGCATTTCATTCATTGATTCATCAACATTTGCTGAGGGCTAGTACATGATCAGAGCAGATGATTCACACTGGATGAGGATCTCCTTAGAGTCAATGAGTAAAAACCAACAATACTGGCTCCCTGGAGTAACCTACAGCCATTGCCCATAGTCATCAGTGGTAAGGTCTTGTTGGGTTTAAATGATCAGGGTGAAGACATGGTGACATTTCCAAACCTGAGGATGACAATAGCTCTCCTGAACAATGAACACACAGCCCCAAGACATTTTCACGGAGTAGCAGAGGGGAAGGGAAGCACTGGATGCAATCTACCAAGCCCACAAGTGCCGGGGTGAATCCAGCAGAACTGCCCCACCATGTGTGTGCACTATGGAGTGCTGGGCCTAACATGAAACCTGGGGAGAGGGTCCAAGGGGCATCCAGGCTGTGTGCTGGGTACATGGTCTCCCAAAGCCACTAAGGCCATTGGGGGATGTTATCAGACAGAGCCTGCCACCCCAAGGAAGGGCAGGCTGGGAGGATGCATGTGACCTTGTGTCTTCAATTCCAGGTGCCACAAGATCAGGCCAGTGCACATGTGCGAGGAAACCCTACTACATCAAATGTAAACTCGCGTGAAAAGATCCTGATTTTGTAGTCCCTGAAGAGCGCACTTGTGAGAACTCCCCTCAGCACCCACGTGAGTTACTGAGCATTTGCTTTGCAGCATAATCGCTTATCTCCTGACTGTGCTCAAGTGGCACACCTCCGCAGGAAGCCACAAGCCCTCAGCACCTGGCCAACCTGGCCTGTTACTGGGGCATGCAGCACACGGCAGAGGGCAGTTGGGAAACCCATTGCCCTCCAAATTCTCACCCTGGGATCCTCCCAAATGGGAGAGAAAAAAGGGATGGGCTCCTGAGGTGGTCCCTTAGGTTATAGGGCCTGTTGCACCTTGGGCTGCCTGGAGAGGTGGTTGTTCTTCTGTAGCCCTACTTTCATCGAAGAAGGTGACTGCTAGAATAGAGCTGTACAAGAGCACAGAGAAACACAATTGAATGCTAAGAATGGCTTTTTCCGTGTTCGTAAATATGGTCAATAAAACACTTGTGAAGCGTAAAAAAATAATAAAATGGGATGAGAAATCGGTGGATGAAGTAGGAATAGTAGTACATATTCAAGGAGATAAAATACCAAAGGAGTGCTTCCGTCCACGTTAAAGTGGCTTACAGGGAGTATCAAATCATAGATTTATAATCCACTAAATGTAAAAATGTGACGTTACCGTGTTTAAACATCAATATTTTCAATGTGCCAGAAATTCTGTGCAGGTGCTTAAATTGGAACCATTTTTAAGCTTCTTTTTAAAATCGATGGATGGATGGATGGATGGATGGATGGATGGATGGATGGATGGATGGATTTTCCATTTTATTTGAAAGGCAGAGAGACAAGTACACACAGGCAAGGCAAAATCTTCCATCATTACCCCCAAATGCTTGCAGCAGCCAGTGCTGGCTCCCAATGAAGTCCTAAGCCAGCAGCTTCATCTGGGTCTCCCCCATGGGAGTCAGGGGCCTAGGGATTTGAGCCATTGCTTCCTGCCTCCCCAGGGGTGTGTGTGAACAGAAGGCTGGACCAGAAGCAGAGGAGCCAGGACTCTGTCAGGCACTCTGGTGTAAGATCCAGGCATTACAAGCAGCTACCTCCCCACTGCAGGCCTCTACTTAGAAATATGTTAGAGGTCCAGGGGAGTGGACTGTTTTATAAAGTCATGTCAGAACTACAGACAGAAACAAGCTAGGTTGCAGACCAGTGGTCCTGGAACACACCTGGCTTTCTCCATTTCTCTAACCTGGGCCCCAGTACTTCTCCAGGCCTGGGGAGCAGGGACATCAAGAAGTACTGCAGCAATAAGCACCTTTTCTCTTCTGTGTGCTAAGATGTCGATGAGAAGTTGATCTACTTCTTGAGTCCCTACTGCATGCCAGGCCCCATGGAAGACTTCACAAGCAATAGCTCATCCTGACCACCATCATCACCACCTGACTGATGGGAATGGAGCTTCAGAGGCTTCTAGGCTTGACAGCTGCCTCGTGGCTAACAGCTGGGAAGTCCTTGGGGCAGGAGTCAGCCTAGCTCTTTTTTTTTTTTTTTAGATTTCTTTATTTTTATTGGAAAGGCAGATCAGATTTACAGAGAGGAGGAGACAGGGAGAAAGTTCTTCCGTCTGCTGATTTACTCCCTACATGAATGCAATGGCTGGAGTTAAGCTGATCTGGAGGAGCCAGGAGCCTCTTCCGGGTCTCCCACTTTAATGCAGGGTCTCAGAGCTTTGGGCCATCCTCTGCTGCTTTCCCAGGCCACGAGCAGGGCGCTGGATGGGAAGTGGAGCAGCCAGGACATGAACCGGCTCCCATATGGGATGCTGGCCCTTGCAAGATGAGGATTTAGCCATTGAGCCATCTCACTAGGCTGCAGCCCATTCTGTCTTAAGCCCAAATCAGTGTTTCTGCATTTCAGCAGGCTGCTTAGGAAATCAGAGAAGGTTTGGGTCCACTCTGTTTTCTTCTTTCTGTGATCAAAATGAAGGCAGACACAACCTCCTGTCAGTTCTCTCCCGTGAGCCTCCACACACTCCCTGGGCCTGAGGAGGCCAGGCAGGGACAGCAGTCCTGGGGCATCAGCTGCCAGCGGCTTCCGCACGGTTGGGCCAGCCCCTCCTCTGCCCTTCCCCCTCCACTTCCCTCTCCCTCCTGACTGAGCTGTGAGCCATCCTGAGTGTCAGAGGAAGGGAGGAGCAGGGTGACCAGCCGGAACCCCTAGGCCTTGCTACTGAGCAGGGGATTTTGGTGGGAAGTTTACCTGGAATGCCCCATGTTATTCCAGGAAGGTACAATCTCATGGGAACAACAAAATGTGTGTGTGTGTGCGGGGGAAGCAGCAAAACCAAACCCCGAAGCCTAGTGTGTGCCAAGCCAGTCCCACATGGCCCCAGCAGGATCCGGCAGCTCCAGGCAGACAGAGGAGGACTGAAGCTGCGGGTGTCCAATTCATCCACAGGGAGCGTGTGGGCTGTCAGGGACGGAAGGACCCTGTGAAATCCCCAGCAAGTCAGATACAGAAGTTGAGTTTTCCATGATTTTGCACTGAGGAGTGACCCATAGGTGAGAGGTGAACACTGGTCAGGGCTGAGGTTGGGCTCCCCGATTTATTTGCTGGGTGACCTTGGGCAAGTCAGCTAACCACTTGGAGCTTTCATATCCTAACAGGGAGGCTCCTGGGGGTTACACTCAGGGTTTAAGAGAAAGAAAACTGAATGCTAGCAATGTAAAATGTGTTGTTAGTGGTAGAAGGTTGGCACATTGCTGCATACCTTTGGAGGGACTGGTTGGTCACATGGGAACTGATTCCTTGGAAATCTCATATATCTTAAAAGAACAAGGAATTCGTACCAGAATACTTCAAAATGTTTGTGTAGAAAACTAAATTTAAAAGATATATTTATTGGGCCCAGCACAAGAGCTTAGCAGCTGATGTTCTCAGCTTGAACGCTCACCCAGGATCCCCTATGGGTGCTGGTTCTAATCCCGGCAGCCCCGCTTCCCATCCGGCTCCCTACCTGTGGCCTGGAAAAGCAGTCAAGGACGGCCCAAAGCCTTGAGACCCTGCACCTGCGTGAGAGACCTGGAAGAAGCTCCTGCCTCTTAGCTTCAGATTGGCTCAGCTCTGGCTGTTGTGGCTGCTTGGGAAGTGAGCCAGCAGATGGGAGAACTTTCTCCTCTATCTCCTTCTCTATGTATATCTGCCTTTCCAATAAAAAAAATTTTTTTTTTAAGAAAAAAGATACATTTATTTTGGTGCCAGAACTTTTGAAATCTGCATGGTTTTTATACAACACACATTTTCCATGAAATTTTTAAAAGATTTATTTATTTATTTATTTGGAACGTAGAATTACTAACAGAAAGGAGAGCTAAAGAGAGAGATCTTCCATCCATTGGTGCACTCCCCAGATGGCTGCAATGGCCATGGCTGAGCCAAGCCAGGAGCTTCATCTGGGTCTCCTGTGAGGTTAAAGGAGTCCAAGCACTTGGGCCATTTCCATTGCCTTCCCAGGTGCTTTAGTGGGGAGCTGGACTGGAAGCAGAGCAGCTGGGACTTCAACCCTTTTTCTGTTATGAGATGCTGGAATAGCAGGTGGCAGCTTAACCCCTGGTGATTGGTAAAATGATCACTGGCTGTCTGGTGTGACAATCCTCTCACTCAGGAGCCAGAGGGAAGGGATAAAAAGGGGAACCAAGTCTAAAAGAGATGAGGGGGGGGGGTGTTGATGTTATGGTAGATCAAGTTAAGCTCATCCCTGTGATGCCAGGATACCATATGGGCACTTGTTCATGTCCCAAGTGCTCCATTTTTAACCCAGTTCCCTGCTTATGCACCTGAGAAAGCAGAAGAAGCTAGTCCAAGTGTTTGGGTCCCTTCACCCATGTGAGAGGCCCGGGTGGAGTTCCTGGCTTGAGCTTAGCTCAACCTTGGCCATTGCAAGCCTTTGGGGAGTGAACCAGTAAGTGGAAGATTCTCTCTCTCTCTCTCTCTCTCTTTCTCTCTAACTCTGTTTTTCAAAATAAGTTAAATATAAGTAAATAAAAACCAAAAGCAGTTGGGAGCTAAAATGGGAACAATAGGCTGTACCAAGTGTTGGTGAGCAGTTGGAAAAACCAGCACCCTCACCACCACTGCAAATGGAAAATGCTGCAGCCACTTTGGAAAACCATGTTACAGTTTCTCAGACTGTTAAGCATGAAATTACTATCTGGTCCAGCAATTCCACTCCTAGGTTAGCTTTTCAAGAGGAATGAAAGTCTACAATCATGTACAAACTTATACATGAGTGTTCATAGCAGCAATGTTTATAATGGCCAGGAAGTGGGAACAACCCAAGTCTGTCAACGCAAAGTGGGCAATGGGATATCCTCCAATGGCAACATGAATGGACCTAGAGAGCATTACGTTAAGTGGAAGAAGTCAGACACAAGAGGCCACACAGAAGTGTGGACTGACTCCATTTCTACAAAATGTTCAAAGTAAAAAATTATTCTTAGAGTCCAAAAGCATGCTGATGGCTGCCAGGCAGAGTCTGGGAAAGAAAGTTTGGGGAAGGAATGCTGATGGGTACAGGATTTTTGTGAGATGAAAATACAGGAATTAGGTGGCGATAGTTGCACAACTGTGGACAGTCAAGAAAAACTGCCTAATGATGCTCTTTGAAGGGGTGAATTTTTTGGCAGGTGAATTCTATCTCAATAAAACTAGAACTAAGGGAAAAGACAGTGGTTGGTATGGGAAGATCTTAACTGTTAGCATGTGAAAAGTAGTAGAATTATGATAATTCAAGGTTTAGGGGGAAAGGAAAGTGTACACTTTGGTCACTAGAAAGATTGGTCACCAGGCAGAATGTCTTCAGGACAGAGGAGGGGAGAATCTAGCCAGCTGAGAGGGACTGAGAGACACATCCTTGCAAGCTTCCTATACCTCATTGACCTGAGGCTGTCCCCTGAAGGCTGACATTACATAGAATTTTGGATTCTGCATCTAGAAAACATTATTTGCTAGGAATTTATGGAGGATACATTGTGTACTACACATCACACTAGGAGCTGGGTCTAGCATGGGGCCCCAGGTCCCATGTGCTCCAGCCACTAGTCTCATCTTTCCCTTTAATGTCTAGATCAAGGCCAGGGCCATCCTCCTACCTGCAGTCTGATTTCAGACCTTCTGTGATCTCCTTGTCTGCTCTTGTCTCTGACCCACACCCTTACAAGTCAATACCCTGTCCTTGTCACCTGCTCTCCAGGTGGCTTCACCCCACACATGGCCCATGCCTGGCCTTTAGTCCCCTGTTTGTTGGCATAGCCCGCATTTACTCTGGGGCAGAAATAGGGCAGGGGGTGAATATAGAGCAGATGGGAAGGAGCAGCTGATGAGGGAGGAGAAGCCCCCACTATCATACCTTTCCTTGGCCAGTTCTGCTAAGGTCCTGCTCCTCCACCTGCATATCCAACCGTCATGGCTCCACCTGCTGCCACCAGGGATAGGCCCTGTCCTCTCTCCCTCCTCTTCTGCCTTCTTCCAGCTCTGCCACCCCAACCTCTTTCCATGAACTACAAAGGACCCACCACAAATGCCTCTTACTCTGCTGCCTGCCGAGGTTTAATCTCCTTGGCTTCACACTCTCTTATCCAGCAAGGGTACAGGGGTTCAGGGGTTCAGAAACCAGACAGGTAAATACCCAAGGCAGCTGCATGTGGTTCAGGTGGGAATCATTACCCGACTTGAATTTCCCACTGGTATGTTTGTGTACCTTGGCCTGTGGATCCTTCTCAGCAACATAACCACCAATGACAGCCATGTGGAGTGGTTTCCACAAACATGGAGGCTTCTCATGATAGTTTATTCTCTTACAATTGTGAGGAAAGATGTCCAACACTGAGGTGTCCACAAGGCCAAGCCTCATGGGGAGAACCCTCCTGCCTCTCCCGACTCCCGGTGGCTCCTGGCCTTCCCTGGCCTGTGACAGCATCATCCTACTTCTGTTTCTGCCTTCCCAGGACATCCCCTCTTCTTTGCCTCTCAAGTCTCCCTCTCATGACTCCAGTCAGTGGAGCTCTTATCCCAAACCTTTCACCTAATTACATCTGTAAAGATCCTGCTATTTCTGAATACAGTTGTATTCATAGGCACCAGTGAGTAGGACTTGGACATCTCTGCAAAGAACGCAGTTGAACCCATCACCCTTGGTCTGGAGTTCCTTTAAAAGTCTGGGTTATTGAGTTTGTGGATTAAAACTCATTAAAGTGCAGGGTTCTGGAGACAAGTGAAGAGGAAGGGATGTTGGCCCAAGGTAAAGGCAATGGGCATGCAATCAGCAGCAGAAAGCAGGCCCAGGGTCTGGCTTCTTCTACTGGCCTTGCTGCTGTCCTGCTCTGTTTCTGCTTTCCTTGTAGCTCCCCATGCTTTACTCTTCTGGGTCAAGAGAAAAGGACCTATCGCCTTCCTGAAACAGCCAGTAGAACTGGCTGTAGAGCCTGCAAGAACCTGTAGGCCCAGGAGTATGACCATCCCATCCTGGAAGTGGACCTCTCTGTGCTTTTGTCCATGGAGCGCCTGGCTCCCACTTCTCACTGTGGTAGACAGAATGTGGCACCATGACCCAACATAGCCTTCCCATTATTCAGAAATGGATGAGAGCAGGATGCAGTAGGTGAAAGTCATCAGCCAGAAGCTGCGGCATTTGACGAATACCCTCTCAATACTTGTTCCTAGCCAGACTTGTGGGACTGGACATCAGTGCAGTTCCAAGGAAGCAGGAAGAAGGACAGACCCTAGAGTCAGACCAGCTGAGCCTAAATGCAAGTACTATCTGTTTACTGCCATGTGACATTGGGTAGGGAAGGAAGACCTAACCTCTCCATGCTTCAGTCCCCACACAGATAAAATGGAGTAGTTAAGGTATGTGTCCCATACAGATGAGGCTCTGAACAGATGCTTAGCAAACAGATTCTATGGAGGGAAGTTCTGGATGTTCATGGAAAAATAGAACTAAAGCATCAATTTATTTTGGTGCCAAGAAATCGAAACCTAGACCCAAGATTTTAGAATACTCATTTTCCATACTCTTTGAAGACCCCCTCACATTGTAGGATCAGGGCCTGCTGGTCACCTTGTTCTCTGGGCACTTCCAGAAATGAAGTTTCCAAAGAGGCCCATATTTTAAGTCCTATCAGCTCTGTGGCGACAGTGATGCTGGGAAGACGCCTGGCTCCCACTCCTGTTGGCTGCCAAAGGAACACTCCTCTCCCATCTGAGGGCTATCATCCCAGTCCAGAGATAAACAGAGTGGACTCTGTGGACATTGTTCTCCCACAGTCCTGGCCCTGGCCCAGCTAGGACCAGCACTTCCTTTCCAGCCTTTCAAGCGGTGACAGTCCTGAAAGATAATTAAAACTCAACAAGCAGTGGTGGTGGAGAAAAAGCGCTGAGCTCCAGGAGTGCAGAGGAGATGGGTTCCTGGATTATTCATGAGTTCCTGCACACCTGCATGGTGCAGAGGACAGCTGTGAAGCTGTCAGCTGTCAGTGCTGAGTGGCAGGTGGACGTCTGAATGACTTGCTGACCACATGGGTTGGACAAACTCCCCAGGGTCTAGAGGAATGGTTGGCCAACATTGCCTTGTACTGCATTGCCTTTTACCTGCAACTCCATGAAGCTGCGGAAAGTCTGCCTGTTAGTAACTTCCACATATGCCCATGGCAAGGGTCACATCTTGCTCCCACTTTTCTAAGTGGAAGGACAGAAAAATACAGCCAGTGCCGCCATGTGGCAAGGTCCCAGAGATCTCGAAGCCCCCAGCTGTGTGCAGGCAGGAGTCAGCCGGGTGCTCTTCACTACACACTACCTCACCACCTGCAGCAGCTAGAGGAATGGCTTCGATCTAGGCTTAGGGTGAGGAATGAGGATGTGAATGGCTGTTGTCTTTAGGACAATGCAGCTCAAAAACACAAAGGCAGCCGCAGGCTGGGTAGCTGGCTGTGTCAACCAGCACCAGGGTCAGAGGGTAGCAAGCATGGAGCAAGGTGTTGTCAAGATGGTGTTTTCACTCTCATCTGTCTTTCAAGGAACTTTCTAACTATTAACTGCACCTTGTAAGGCATGTACCACAGACTGGCATTATAACTGAGGTGACGAGCACCCTGTTCTAGTCACTTCCCTACTCTCTACCTTCATCTCAACTCCCAGCCAGGCTGCCATGCTTGCACAAAAGCAGCTCCATCTCTATACACACACTTGATTGGTTCAGATGTAATTCCAGGATCAAGTTGAGAGAGACCTGACTATCTCTTGAGGTGTTCCAGAAATGGGCAGAAATGGGCAGCTGAGGCCTGTTATCCTTCGTTGTGCAGACAGAGAACAAGAGAAAGCCTAGAGTGAAAACCAAGTCAAATCAACCTGAACACTCATCTCTGCTCTGTGCTCATTAGCGGTGGGTCTAGGAAGGTCAAATTCCTTAGGCTCTCAGAGCCTCATAAGTATGAATAAGAATCCCCACCACTCAGGCTCCAACAAGATGACAAACAGGGGTCACTACGTGGTGACCCACCTTCCCTCTTTGGTTCTTAGCTTCCATGATTGGCCAGGACCAGGGACGGCCACAATGGTGTCATCCCAATTCAATGTCTAAATATAATTGCAATGAAGCAGAGAGTTTAATTGAGCCCAGATATAGATTTCCATTGGCTTACAAAGGGTTGTTTTAAACCATGTAAACATATGTAGTTACTTCACAAGTTCATGGAGAATGCATAGCTATGAGATTGCATGAATCTCAATCTTTCACACTAAAATAAGCATATTTTAATTTCATTTTCCCATGTGTTCCTATAAAGGTTTTCATGTGATTTGGCTACACACTTCTAGAGATACACAAAGGTGATACAATGAGAGTTACACTCTCACGTAGCTGCATATAACAGACATAAATTCAACCACATCCAGCAGCGCCTGGTTCCAGGACGAAGGGCTGGGTTGATGTCACCCTGATGCTTTCCTGGTGGATGAGAAGCCCCCTTGGTCAGGGTTAGGAGGATCTGTGTTAGCCTGACTTCTGCCCAAGTGGATTGCACCATTCCCCTGGGCTGCTGGCACAGTTTGTCTATAATCATCAGAGGAGAAGCCACATACCACCACTTCTCTGATCCTTTGAAAAGCAAGAACATGTGAAGGCAAGTAAATGTAGCAAGCAAGAGCTTGGAGCTGTGCAGGCAAGGGGTCGAGAGGCAGCAGTCAACAATGCAAGTGAGAGTGATGATGGCCCAGGAACGGAACAGGTCAGGGTGGTAGACTGGCTACCAGTGATGGTCAGGGTATGTTTAGCTCCTATCATGGGCTGAGCCATGATCTGCAGGTTTTGTTTGCATAGTCTGAATAATCCTCAAACAATCCGGTAGAGCAGCTATGACTAACATCTACATTTTCCAGATGAAAAAAAAAAAAAAAAACAAAACAGACTCTCAGGGAAGTAGAGTGACCTGCCCAAGGTGACACTGATGGGAAGTGGCTGTCCCATCAGGGCCGAAGCCCAGAGCACCGGGGTCACGTCAGAGGCCTCCTGAATTTTTCTGGAGTCCTTCTAATCCTGTAAAGGCTGAAAGGACTCTAGGAGCTGATGTTCAGTGCATAAGCACCCCCTTTCTCCTGGTGCTTGGCTGGGGGCCAAGCACCCAGAGGTGCCAAGCTCTTCAGAGTTAACAGGAATCCGAGTTATGAGGACATTGGCCAGGGATGGGGCCCTGGGCTTGGAGACAGATGAAGTGTCTCTCCGGATGGGAATCTTGGCCTCTTGCAGATCTGGGAGGAGCCAGGACTTAGCTCCTGAGTAGGATCGCTGGTGCTGACAGCTGGGAGTCAGGGCTCTGGGATCATTTGTGTATGGAAGCCAATGGTTCTGGTGTAGACAGAGCCTTCCCCAAAGCTGGGGCCTGCACGGGGGCTCTGACTCCACAGATAACCTACAGGCTGACCCCTCAGAGGGCTCCTGTGGTGTCAGAGCCATGTCACAGGCACCTGCCATGGTTATCAGCTCAGGCTGTGTGGATGGAGTGTGGATGGAGTGAAGGGAGAGAGAGAAAAGCGTCCCTGGGCTTTGTGCCAGGCAGCTCAGAGGAGGCTGGGGAGTCAGACGACATGGTGTGGCCAGGCACATGCCTGGGGACAGGAAGGCTGGGTGAGGGTCCAGTCCCAATCTTGCTAGGGCCCAGCTGAGGGGCTGGGAACAATCACTGGCACCTTGGCACCCCAGCCTTTTCACATGTAAAGCGGGAGGTCATCAGAGCACCTTCCAAGGCTCTGGCAAGGTTACATGAGGAGAGGTACAAAGGGCAACGGGGCTGGGGGCAGCATGTGTCTGCTTGGGAAGACAGAGTCACATGGTGGTCAGGGAGGGCCAGGCACATGGAAAATCTGAACCATGAAGAGCATCATTGCATCCTCTGTGAGACCCTCTGTTCACATGATTTCTAACAGGAGGAGCTGGGAAGAGACGACAGGATGTAGGCCATAGGGTTGAGGAGGAGTGGCTCATGGGTGAAAGGGAGTAAAGAAGAAAAATAGGGACCCCTCGTCCTGGGGGCCACAAAGTCTGCCTATATATTTTCTCCTCACAACTTAGTTATTTTTTGAAAGTCAGAGAGAGAGAGATGTTCTCAACTACTGGTTCGTTTTCCAGATGGCCACAAGAGTCAGCACTGGCACAGGTCAAAACCAGGAGCCAGACACTCCATCTAAGTTTCCCACGTGGGTCGTAGAGGCCCAAGCTCTTGAATCCTCTCCTGCTGCTTTTCCATTAGCAGGGAGCTGGACCAGGAGTGGAGCTGCTGGGACATGAACTGATGCCGAAATGGGATGCTGGCGTCACAGGTGGCAGCTTTTACCCACTACTCCACAATGCTGGGCCCTGCCTGCATCTTTTCAATGTGCCAATATTCACAGGAGATGCTGGTCTTCTGAATTAACGTGAACTGTTTCCCAGTCACAGAATGAAGGGAACACGCAAGCACAATCTTGTCTCTACCTACCCCCAGCCCAAGGAGTCCCCTGTAGAGGTATATGTTTGCACAATCACACATTCCCTTGTGAGCAACAGACTCACACACACAAACACATACATTGTGTTTCCTCGTTCCAAGTAGAATAAGCTGATCATGTGGAAAGCCATTGGCTTGAGCTCCAGGCTTGAGCACACTTCTGCTGTTGTAATGAGGCCTCCCTCAGATTGAGAGAAGGATACAGACCATAGCCACCCTCTGGTCTGGTCTGTAGCAGTCCAGCAAGCGCCACACCAACACAAATGTAGGAAAGAACCATGCTAAGGCAAGCTAGGAGGCAGAGGAAGAAGGGGCTTAGCTTTACCGCATCCCCAGTGGCATGCTCCCCAGGGTGGAGGTGAAGCTGAGGGTGCCAGCAAGAGCTTGGCAGACCAGCCAGGGCCAGCTCACACCTTCGTGGGGATATATTCAGGAGTGATACAGGGGTCTCTTCCATGGCGTTTTTTTTTTTTTTTTTTTTTTGACCCAGGTCCAAGCAGGTAGCTCCTGAGAATAACTGCATTGAATCAGATGATTTCTTCAAGCCGCTATGAAGTGTTCTTGAAGCAGATCTGTGCCCTCCTTTGGAAGGGCCCAGTGCTCATACCCCAGGCTACTCCTCCAGACCTCAATGTTCTTTTCCCTGTTGATTTCCCAAGAGGATGCAGGAGACCTCTTTTGGTGTGTGAGTGCCATGGGGTTGGGCCTCTGGTTAGCAAAGTTCTACAGAGCACCCAAAATCTGGGCTTTAAGTGTCTGAGTGGGGTTGGGCTATAGACGGCTCCCCTTGGCCCTGCACCCCAATGCCTATCTCTGTCTGGTCCCTTCTCAATCTGGTGCCAGGCTGCATCATATCCCTCCCCGTGCCTTCCACCCCCCAACACACACAACCACATCACGGGTCAGTCCCACCCACGGCTTCCACACAGGTGTGAATACACAGATTCTGTGGGATGCACCTCACTCCGGTTTGGGGAATCCAGGAAAGCCGTGAGGGGAACCAACCCTGGGAGGCTGACAGGGGCTAAGGGCTAGCAGGCAGTGGGCAGCACCAGCTTAGAGTCAAGAGCAAATGAAGGTAAGAGAAACGCTGTTATAAGCTGCAAGCAACATACTGCGTCCAAGCCAGTGCCTGTACGTGGTTGAAGGAGTTTGAGTTTCAAGATCCAACAGTTCTGGCCCCTTAGAAAACAGGGAACCCTGGGTAGATCTATTAACTCCTTTTCTCACCTGTAAAACAGGGCCTGTGGAGTGCCCCAGAAGCTGAAGCCTCAGGAGAGTTGAGGACAGGGCTGAGAATTCACAGGGAGGGCAGGAAAGGAGAAGGCCAAGTTGTTTTCCATTTGCAGAATTTGCTGCCCCAGCCAAGTGGTGTCTTAAATACTATTGACATGACAAAGCCAAACTTCTTGGCTTAGGCTTGAATTTTTTTTTTTTTTTTGCTCTTTTTATTTCTAAATCCAGAATGGAAGAACATATCTCCTTTGGAGCCATGTCTGCCAGCCAGTCCTTGCCGCCCTTAAGGCCCCAGCTGGGCTGCCAAGGTCAAGGAGCAATCTCCTTGGCTGTGGCAGTGGACCCTGATGGGGTGGACGTTGAGTGTGGGCGAGCCTCCTAATACCCTCCCTGTGAGCCTTTTGCACATTGCGTGTAAGTTCCAAAAGCACACAGATGCAGAGAGAGCTGCTATTACTGCTTCACTCCCTGAACGCCCCAGTGGCAAGTGGAGGTCCTGAGAGCAAAGGCAGGAGCTGGGAATTCAATGCAGGTCTCCAACATGGTGGCAAAAAATCAGTTACTTGAACTGCCATTTCCCAAGGTCTGAAGTTAGAAGGAAGCTGGAGTCAAAAGCTGCAGCTAGGACTTGAACCCAGGGTACTCTAGTGTGGAACATGGGTATCTTAGCTGGTGTGCAAACCACCAAGCCAAATGACTGTCCCTTGTTAAACATTCTTAACTCCTGTTCTTCATGCTTGTGTGTATGTGTGTGTGCGTGCATACGTGTGTGTTCACACATATGGCATGTGCCTGGGTGCTGTGTATATGCTGTAGATCTCACATTCTTGGAAGGGAGGATTCTGCAAATAAGATGGCAAGAAAGAAGGCAGTTAAAGAAAAAAGTGAGGCCATTATCCCAGCTCTTCCGGCTTCATGCTTCCTCTACCTAAAATAACCAGATAACTGAAGTAAGAGCAGGTGGTCCACTCTGCTTCGATTACCCACATAATTACCTTTCCTTCCTCCTTCCCTTCGTGTGTCTGAGACATAGCATTCATATCGTCCAGGTCAAAGAACGCAGATAGTAAAGAAGCCACATGTATAAAGACAGAGGCTCCTGGCCTCTGCAAGTGGCAGGTTTGATCATTCCAACAAGTTTTCCAGGAACAAATACCTGCTGTGCCAGACACTTTACTAGGTGTTGGCTCTCCAGCAAAGACCAAGAAAATGGGGTCCTCGTGCATATTTTGGAAAGGGGAAAAGATGAAATGTTCCAAATGAACAAGTACAGTGATTAGAAATAAGAGTAATCAGTGAAACCAGTTTCTGGAGGTATATTGCAAACAAATTGGGGTAATGATCCACAAAGATACTTTATACCTGTGAGGGTGGCCAGGTCACCTGTGATTGTCCCTTCTTCTGACTTAACTATTTGTCCAGTTGCTGCCACTAGTTTATTCCCTGGTTGACGGCTTTCCTCAAGGCCCCAGTAAGTAAACAGGGGTGCAAAGGAAGCTCCAACTGGAGGAATGCTGGACTTACAGTTTCTAGCAGTTGAATGGCAATGACCTTGGACAAGTCACCCTAGTTCCGTTTTTTCTAATACATAAAATGGGCATTATATCCCCCCCACTGAAACCCAACATTCTCCCAAGGAGCCTGGAGTGGTAAACATGAATGCCCTACAGATGGAGAGAGCCTGGATGAGGCAGTTATATCAATGAAACTTGTGTGTAGAGTAGTATATTTGAGAAGAAGAAAATAGGGAAGAACGGAAGAGAGAGGAGATGAAAATCCAACCCAAAGATGGCAACTTTTCCCATCTAGGATGAGCGAACAGGATGAGAATAGGGGTCACTGTGCTGGAGAGGGTACAATTGGAAGAATACACAGGTGGACTTTGTAAAGTACATGGAAATTGCATAAGATGGAAGAAAAATTATGCATAGATTTCCAAAGATATTTTGTGCCAAAAAAAAATCCCTATCTTTGAATTCCACTTTGCACAAGCTTTTTCAAGTTCCCTCCTTACAACATCCTAAATATAGGTTGCTTACTGCCTCACAGAGCTAGTACAGCCAGGAAAACCTCAAGAGATCTTGAAGAGGTTAAAATAATTCCCATTGCTGCAGGTCGCATGGGTGGAGGGGACTGGCCCAGGGAATCACGTTAGTCCTGAGAACTAGGTGATTATTCCACTGGGCAGAGGCAGCCTTTGAAGAACTGGAAGAAGAAAAGGGTTGGCAATGACATGGGTATTCTAATCACCAAGAACCTGCAAACCAGGTACAGTGTGGAGTGACTTTCCTTTCGGTTCCTGTAATTACAGCAGCAAGAACAGCCAGCACAATTTGAGCATTTGTTGTATGCCAAGCATTGTGCTAAGAATTTCACTGTTGTTGGCTGTATTTAACCCCCACAACATCTCTATCTGATTGCATTATCCTTGTATATAGATAAGGAAATTTAGATACCAAGAAGTTAAGGAAGCCACACAACTAGCCCATTGGGGTGGGTGGGGGCTAGAATTTCACAGCTACACCCCCAAATCTGGTCTTTGTAGCACATGCTGTTACCAGACCAGTAAGCGGGGTGGAGAAATCACCACCTGCCTTTTGTTCTAAGTTGGGCACATTGGGTCCCAACTTGGAATAGCCTCTGAAATGGTGACTCTTTTTAAAGGAAGACAGACAACACAACTTCAGGGAAATCAAACAGATCACTAGATTATTAACCAATGGTCTTCGTATAGATGAAAAAAAACCCTACAATGTTTCTGTAAAGTTTATGTGACTTGCCAAGGCCACATATCCAAGCAGCAATACATGGCGTCAA
Organism: Ochotona princeps; assembly: GCF_030435755.1. Taxonomy (NCBI): domain Eukaryota; kingdom Metazoa; phylum Chordata; class Mammalia; order Lagomorpha; family Ochotonidae; genus Ochotona; species Ochotona princeps. Next base: position 60,827,536 of record NC_080839.1, on the reverse strand, counting down.
GGAAAGGAAGGAAGGAAGAAGAGAGAGATTTTACAAACATTGTGCTGCTCACCAGAGGGTGAGCAGGTCACAGCCAGACTTTTTTTTTTACTAAATGAAAATGCACCCCTGTGTGGCAAGGTGAGTGGTGGTTCATGCTCTTCCCAACTGTGTGTGTGTATCTGAGTGACTCCCAGCATGATAGTGGGGAACAGCTCAAAATCTCTGAACACCGTGGGGCTGAGGAGTGAGCATGAGGGAGGAAAAGGCCTTGGGGGGTTGATGGGAAGTTGGCACAAAATCCAAGATGTGTTCCTCCAATGCTAGCAAAACAGCTCTAAAATAGCCACAGGGCCTATTTTTAGTGCTGCCAAAATTACCTTTCCTCTGGTCTCCGGCACTGGCCAGGACAGTTCCTGCAGAGACCGGGGCAACTCCCCACCCATACACACTACTTGGGGGAGCGGAGGCCCAGGAAAGCATCACGCAGGAAGGAGGCCAGAGCCAGCTTTGGCTCTGAACCCCTCTGCTGACTTCCTCTGCCTGTGTAGGGGTTGGAGCAGGACCCTCTGAAATGGGAGCAGTGTCCCTTCACAACAGGATGCTGGAGGGGGCACCACACACTGCCCGGGTTAGGCCTCCCAGCTGAGGGGCACTGCTCACTTCTGCACTCTGCTGAGTCAACACAGGTCACCTTGACCCTCCTGGGAGCAGGAGTAGAGGCAGCCAAGGATGGAAGGAGGATGGAGGGGATCTTCCTGACCTTGACCACACAGACAGCCCAGACCTTCCATAGCCTCAGGGTCTCAGTGCCTGCACTTGGAATCTACCCAGCACCTGCAGCTTGTGGTAGGAAACAGATGTTTCAAGGATGCCTCCCACATTAGAAGACATGGTTGGATGTGTGGTTCCCACACATGCACAATGTAGAGGGAGAGGGAAGACACACGTCTTATTAGCAAACCTATTAAGGAAACCTGGACCCTATGGCTGGTGAGTGGCAGAAGCAATGACCTCTGCGATTTTGTGCATGTGGCTCAGGCTGAGAGCTGGAACATGGAGTGGTGATCTAACTATTCCTGGTGACTAATGGAAATTTTCAACCCTGACAGCAGATTACTAACGAATCCAGCAAGTGAGAGTAGGAAAATGAGGAATTTGGGTGAGTTGTATACAAGTAGCCATTCCCTAGCCACTGCCAGGAGCTGTTTGTTCAGAGGTATAACTTCTGTAATGTTCCCTGGTGATTATGCTTGTCCGGAAACCAGCAGTAGGAGTGACCTTGTGGCCTGTTTTCTTTGGTTTCACCAAACTCAGCTCCTGGGTGATGGTTCTTCCCTGAGAGTTGATACCAGTGCAGGGCCCTTACATGCACAACTCAAAGGACCCCTTAGGTCTGTGGGAGAGCCTGAGAACCAGTGTCAATGACAGTCCTGAGAACAGCATCCTTGGGAAAGAAGTGCCAGGTTAGCTCCACACCTGCGTGTCCTGACCCCTCACTCCTGATCAATAGGGGAGTATTCCACCTCTCTATCCTCCAAGATTCTGTGGGAAGAACTCTGTGTGGAATAAGGGGCTTCTGGGGCATGGCCTTGCAGAGAGAGGTCCACAAAAGGCCATCTTGCAAAGCCACGGTTGTCAATGAATGAGGCCTAACTGGGTTCTGATCCCAGATCTTCCCCGTAAAAGGACTCTGGAAGCCCTGCCACATCCCTCCACCTGTCAGACTCCATTTATCTCCTCTCTAAAGATGAGGTCACCATCCCTGGCTCCCAGACTGTGAGAACTGCAGGAAAACAGGGAGCCTGACCAGAGCTTACATTTGGAAACTCAGCGGTGGGGTCTGCCCACCTTGGAAGATTGTTCGTTGTGTTAGATTTGACCTTCGGGGTCCGGAAGCCCCACCCTGTGCTTCCTGGTATTTTCTGTGTTTAATTAGGGTGGTCTCTTGGCAGCCCATGAAGTCTGAAACGTCCCTGCTCTCCACAGAGCTTTCAGGCCCCGCACAGGGAGACTAGCTGCCATGGCTCCCAAGCAAATGTGGCTTAGAAGGAATCTCTGGCATGTGTCATGTCAGCCCCAAAGCCATGATCCATGGTGTGCTGGAGATGCGCTTTGTTCTAGGGCCAAGAGGTCACTTTGCAGGAGGCTCGCCCATCCGTCTCCATGCCCAGCAGCTCCCCTTAGCCCTCACTCCCTAGCCTCAGCGCCATCAGCTCCAGATGCTGAGGAGACTGGCCAGCCGCCCTCCTGCTGGTTGCCTGGGCTCCTGCCTGGATGAAGAGAGGCAGTTAATGAGCTGTGGCTGTGGCAAGCCCAGCGCTGTGTGGGAAGGTTTGTGACCAGGGAGAGCAGGCAAGACAGCAGCTGCTGTGGGACAGGGTGGTGGGAAGAGGCTGAGAACCAAGCTTCCCCAACTCTCAGTTGTGTTGGAACCCTAAGCAAGCTATGTCCCTCCTAGGCACCCATTTCTTCACTAATGCAATAAAAGTGCTAGATAAATTGAATTGCGAAGTTCTCTCTAGTTGTATTGGTTTTAGGCTGCAATTCCCTCTAACCCCTTTTAAAAATAAAGATATATTTATTTGTATTGGAAAGGCAGAGTTACAGAGCGATAAGTAGAGGCAGAGAAAGAGATCATCCATATCCTGGTTTACTCCTCAAACGGCTGCAGCAGCCAGAGCTGGGCCAGCCCAAAGCCAGGAACCAGGAGTTTCTTTTGGGACTCCTATGTGAATGCAGCTTCACTGGCCAGCCTCCTCTGACTTCACAGGTCACAATCAGGGAGCAGGATGGGAAATAGAGCAACCAGGACTCGAACCAGTATCTATATGGGATGCTGGCACTGCAGGCAGAGGCTCAGCCTACCATGGCGCTGCACTACCCCCCACTACTCCCCCCCTTTTTTAAACAAGACCCAGAGTTTATCCATAAATAGGAGCATAGTTAAGCTTGTTTAGGTAGAGAAAAAGGAACAGACTGGGGGAAGAGTTGGAACTGAAATAAAATACTAGGATAGTGTTTTCTCAGAAGACTGTCACAGGCAAGATCATTTCCTTTCTTGTTCTGTGAACGGTTTTACTTTGTCTCTCAAACCCTCCTTCAGGCCACTGTGGATGTCACCCAGGTAGACCCCTAGCATGTGTTCACCCATGCCAACTGCAGGATCCAGCTTCCTCACCATCACTCCCACGTCCTGGGAGAACCAGGAAAAGCCTGTGGGACTCAGGGTAGGGAGCAGGACAAGGGAAACGGGAGTATCAGGTGTTCTCTCTCTCTCTGGAAGTCCTTGCACTGCCACCCCTAACTACTGCCAAGAGCACTCCCTGGCTCACCATCTTCCTGACTTCTCTGAGAAGCCAGGCAAGGTCCTCAGTGTGCCTGAATCTTGTCCTTCTAGTAGTGATCCATCATGCCAACTTCCCCTCTCACTGCAAGGCTCTGTAAGGGAGCTGCACTCCCTGTTCCTTTTGGTTTGGGTGGAGCAGCCAGTGGGAGGATTCTACAGCAAACAAGTTGATATATCTTTTCCTCATTCCTGTCTCCACCTGGACTGAGACCTTGGCCTCCAAAGCCAAGTATTTAATGTCTTGGCTTTCTGATTCTTCTGAAACTCCTGCCTTCTTACTACCTAATGGGTAAGGTTGGGGGGAGTCACTCACCCATTACCACTCCCCTTATCGGAGCCTCTGGGAACCGCTGGTCAGAGGGTCAGAGCTGGTCCTAAGCTCTGAAATGCCCTTGACATGTAAGGCATTGCTGTGTCCTAAAACAAAGCAAAACAAAACAGAAGGCAAGTAATCAGAAGGATCTAAAAGAAGTGCAAAGCCTAAACCTTTCACTGATCTTTAGGCTTTTATTCCTCTGGCCAGACAGCCTTCTTTTCCTCCCTAACAGTACCTTCACAGGCTGTGGGATACATTCCCTTCTCACCCCTGGGCTGTAGTTCCTTCCTCGCTAACACTGGGATTGGCATTCACCCCTCACTGTGGCATGGGGGACATTGAGCATGCCCAGTACTGCAGGCCAATCTATTTTAGTGAATATTTGACAGGACTTCCTATGCAGGAGATGACACGTGGAAAGTGCACCAGGTCTCAGATCTTACATCGACCTCCAGATAGCTGGAGCCTGGCCTTGGATCACATCCTTTTCAGCTGATGGAGGTTATGAACCTTGTGCTGTTGGCATGCACCTTGCTAGGTATCCTGGCAACCAGTCCAGTGCACCCCCAGGCCACACTCCTACAGACTTGCAGCCCTACTTTGTACTATAGGCAACTATTCAGTGTCACCGCTTGCTAGATATCAACCCGACCTCATTTTTACCTGATCCTCTCTCTCTCTCAGGTCTGTGAGTTTGTCTTTACAGCCTGCCTCTGGCCCCTCTAAGTAGAGCTTGTATGTTGACGGTCCCCACCCCAAAGACCTCAGTACCATCCCAGGTGTTGTATAGCCCTGTCCAGGCCTTGGTAACCAATCCCATAGTGTATGTTTACAAGTTTGTGTATGTGTAAATTCTAGAAATGACTGAAGTGAGAATGGCAGGGAAATGAGTGCCAACTGGAGCCCACATTCCCAGGGAAGTTCTCAGCATTTCCTGCCCGTCAAATGGAGACTGCCCACTTGCTGGAGGGGGCGACAACTAGAGTATCTCTGGCCTTCACAAGCCCACCCCAAGACCCTGGCTTAGCAACCCAAGGGGCCTGCTTGTCCTTGGGGAAGGCAAGAGCCAATGGAATCCTTGAGTAGTCCACAGGTTTAAAGATTCACTAGTAACTATAAAACTTCTCATGGGCAGTGGCTGCCAGGCAGTCTGTGACCCCCGCCCCCCGCCATGAGCCTGTCCTGTCCAGGCAACCCTGAAACTCCTGAAGACAGCAAGTGTGGACAGAGAAGGGGGGAGTTATCATCTGGAAAGGAAAAGCAGGTACAATAAAAACAAGGGCAAAGCCATGAAGCTGAACAGCAGCCAAGCCACTCTGTCTCCCTGTTGGGGAAAGCATTAATTGCCATCTATCTTGCTAGGTACTGGGGGTACAAGGATGAGTGAGACAGACACAGCCTTTGCCCTGCCAGGCTTGTGCACAATGACGTCAGGGCAATGGGGTGCGATTCTTATGATCCACAAAGCAGAGAGGGAGCCAGGAGAGCACTTGGGGAATGGGGAGTGCCAGGGTTAGGATTAGGCAAGTAAATGGGTAAAGCCAGATAGGTGCTGTAAGTCCAGAAAATAGTGGGTTTGAGAACCCAGAGAGGGGCCATCTACTGCTGGGTAAGAAGAATCATGACGGCTGGAGCATAGCAGGAAGGAGGTGGAGGAGGCTGCGGCATGAAGGGGAGAGGGCAGCAGCAATGTGCAGAATGACCCCTCCGGCTGGCTGGAGTCGATTCTTACCCATCTTTCTTCCTTTTGTATTCTAGATCCCTATGGGAGGGTCAGATCTTTCCTATGCCTTCTTCAGTTATCTACTGCAGCATAGGGTGAGTGTCCTACTAATTCTTGCAGACCAGTTGATCAAGGAAAGGGCCCAGGAAGGAAGGGTGGGACTCTGGTTCTGTATAGAGAAAGGTTAGAAAATGAAAGCATGCAGTCTGATCACATGATCTGTAACTTTATGGCCCTGCAGTTGCTGTTTTATTACTAAAACAAATAGTTGTTACAAACTAATAGGAATGTGTAAAATCAGCATTGGCAAATCCCAACTGGCAGACAGAGGAACCTGGCTGCTTGAGGTTTGCCTGGCTCTGTGGTTGAAACATGCTTTGGATGGAGATCCAGAGGTGAATAGTCATTTGCTGGGACCAAGAGACTGACTCCAACCCAAAGCAACAGGTTTTAGCTCTCCAGGGCAGAATGACATACATGCCTCCCACACTTGTTGCTTGCCAGCTATGATTATTTCCCCAATACATGCATGGCCATGGGAGTTTAGACCAGCAGACCATCCTAGTAGGACTCGTTAGGAGAGAGGAATAAGGTATGAGACTGGAGCCATGGTTATTGGGCCTCTACCAGGTCAGGGGATGGCAGCTTCCCTAGTCCCCCAGCTCTTCTTCCTTCCAGCCACTTTGTTCCCCTGACCTCTCCCTGCTTGCACCCTGCCTCTTAGCTGGTCACAGAGCCTATCTGTTAGTCAAAGGCTTGCTATTGCACCGGGAAGCTTGGTTCCTTCATTTCCCAGCAGTTACAAATGCAGAAAATCTTGCTTTCCGGACAAACAACCTCTCCAGGTATTTCCTCCTCCCCCCGCCACCACCATATTTCTCCAGCTCCTCCCGCTGCTCTTACACCCCACCCCCATCGCTCATCGCCACTGTCCCGCTGTGGTTTTATTTAGGAATTGAACACATTTTCTAGAAACACCACAGACGTAAATTCCTCCAAAGCAATGCAATAAATCACCCGAGGCATGCATGAGTGATGGACCCTTTTGCTAGGAGACATGCAGAATGCTGATCATGGAAAAACACAATCTGGGAAGCCAGATTTTACAGGGAACAATTAGGATTGAATAAGGACGTGTCACAGGCACCAGGGCCTTGGAATGAGGCCGCCCCGTCCTCTCATTGTAAGTTGGATTTACTAAATGGAACATAATGATATGAAACCAAAAGATTGGAAGATCATTTCCTTGCTTCAAGAGAACCAGCCAACACACACAATGGAAAAATAGGACCATTTCCCCTCACTCTGGGAGTTTTCTTATTTCTAAATCTTCCCTGGGTGTAAGAGGACAGACACGGAACCCTGGAAAGTCCTGCTTGTCCAGAGAGTTTATGGGAAAAGTGCCTTGACTCTCCCAAGCTGAGGGCAAATAAAATTGCCACTTTCATGGAAGAAGGAAAACTGGTTCTTGTTTGGCTAAATGTTTGTAAGCCTTTGGTCTCATGTGAAGAAAGGGGCTTTTTACAATCAAAACATCCCTGTGCATCCAGATGATTGGCTGATGCTTGCCTTCCCTGGGAGGCTAAAGAGAAAACTATTTGGGGTGACAACATGGGAAAAATTAGTCACCAGTGATTCAGGGAAACTATAAATATGTGGCTATATTCTCTTATTTCCAGTGCAGCTGGGACGCATTGTTGGGAAGGGAGCAGGTGGAGCTGGAGCACTCCCATTGCCCACCCCACTGGGTTCTGCAGAGTGGGCCTGCTCCCAGCCTCTCCATCACACCTGTCTCTGCACTAGGCTGACCATGACCGGTTCCTGCGGGACATACAAGAACTTGTGCTGGACCAGAAAAGAAGTAGCGCAGGCCCACTCCTCTCTGCCCTGTGGAGCCATCTGTGCAGCCACAGGTGACATCACAGGATAATATTCAGGGACCTGAGGGACAACACAGGGACAGGAATGTGGGCTTTGTCAGGGATGAAGAGGTGGTCCGGCAGCACAGAAATGCACCCCTAAGCCCTCCTCCTCTCTCTCTCTCTCTCTCTCTCTCTCTCTCTCTCTCTCTCTCTCTCACACACACACACACACACACACACACACACATACACCAGAATGAGCAAATTATTCATGCACATGCATGTTCACCTACTAAAGCGTGTTGAGTATAAGTGCTCAGGCCCTGTGCAGAGCACTGGGAAGTGATAGTGAGAAAGACCAAATGCTTTCAGATTCACAGGGAAGCTGGTACTTGCCCAGCTATTTCCAAGGTGTTTCGTGCCAAGTTCTACCATGGGACACAAAGTGGGTACATCCAGACTTCTCAGACGTGATATGGAGGGCTGGTGTCTGATACATGGGTTCATGCACCATCTGCTAGATCTGTGACCCCTGCATCTGTTAACTCCGTGAGCATCCCTATCACACTGAGAAGATATCCAAAGGAGTTAAGGCAAAGAAAAGGTACACCCAGACACCCCAACCAGATCCAGTTGGTGGCCAGCATGGGAGGATTGGGATTAGAGCAGATCTGAGGCCAGGAGACCAACTTGAGAGAATTGATGATCCCAAAGCTGGAAGGGGTGGAATCAACAGTTGGTGGTCCAGAATCAGAGCCACACCATGCCCTCAATTGGAAGCAGAAAGTGACCATGGATCCAAGTCCTACAGGGTCTCTCCGAAGACAAGGTATGGCCCTGCACTGTGGGGATGAAGCTTCACTTCCCACTAAGAACTGATGTGACCCCTCCTTGAAGATAAGAGAACCGTGGGTGGAGGAAGAAAGAGCTGGTACCCTGGTCTTCCTCTCACTCATCCTGGGTGATTCTGTATCCTTATAGTTGATGTTCATGATTTCCTGCTCCCTTTGGACTTTACTGGCACCTTCATCTCCTCTTCAGGACCCATGTCCAGGACATGTGGAGGTGTAGTGAGTCTTGGTATACACAGCAGCCACACTGCATGGGTTCAAATCTCAGTTCTGCTGTTTCTCAAGTGTAAGGCTGAGCAACTTCTAAAGCTTCTCTGTGCTTCCAAATCAGAACATAAGGGAACCTGCATGGTGGGGACTCTGGGGTTTTAGAGTTTATGCAAAATGTGGCACACATAGTACCAATGAATAGGCTGGAATGTTCATTCCAGTGAGACAGCATCACATCTCCAGCTAAGCATGATGCCTGGAAAAAAAGCACCTACTTCATGTACCCTGAAGTGATGGATTCTGTCATCATGCTGGACTGCTCCACTCTTGAAGTTAAAATGAAAACATCCAAGTCTCAATACACACCCTTTATTCTTCCTGCCAAACTTTCCTCTAATACTCCCCTCCCCAAATGCATTTTCCCCTTCTCCCAGGAGTTAGCCCAATACCAGCCCTTCTCACAAGCCTCCTTGGTCACACTCCAAGCTGTTCTCACAGCCCAAACAGCCCTTGCCACCTGCTGAGCCCAAGCCTGCACTTTGACCATCATTCACACCCTGCCTTACCCACGCTCCCTTGCTCTCCCCTACCATGGATCTCAACCGATCATCTCTCCTCTTCCTCTCGTTCTTGAAGGTTTTATTAACATGTAATACTTGTTCATTTTTATGGGAGTGCAGTATAATAGTACAACATCTCTCCTCCTCCTTTATCAAGAAACAAACTCTCAAGCACACACTTCCTCAGCTGTCAGTCTTTTCTCCATCTGTAAATTCTTGACCTTCTTTATAGAGGATTTTCTTCATTGTTTACCTCTTTTTCTCAACCGCAGCTTTCTTCTCGTATGTCTTTGGAATTTCACTCCAACAACCAAGTACACAAGCAAGTGTGTGGCTCTCCCATTCCCCTTGGGGAGCCGACTTGGGGGAGCTGGGCTGAAGGGGAAATGACAGCTGTCTGAGCAGACCTCCTCAGATAGTTCTGACTCCTGGTCCCATAGCAGTGCTTCAAACTCTACAAAGCAAGTGCAGGAAAAATCAAATGGTAAAACAAACGCCACTATATAGGCCCAATTCTTTAAATGAGTGTCTGATCACACTGAAGGAGGTAGAGAAGAAAATTGCCAATCTAAACAAACACAAGCAATCTCCAAAAAGTTCGTACACACTATGAAAAAAGCTGTACATGAAGGTCAATCTGTCTTATACCAAAACCGTCTTAAAAACCAGCATTTCATTGTGTAGCATAAGGCTAAAGAGAAAAAAAACTATAAGCAGATGCCTGCTTTCTAGGACGTTTACATTTTGCAAAGGTATGAGTTAGCAATTCTGAAGCTACTTTATATATACACATATAGTAAAACTGATCAAATGTGAATGTGCAGAATCCTCATCACTGAAGAGAAGTTACATGCAAGCAAGGGGAAGGCTGGAATGAACTCTGCAGGATTACATTGGAATTGAAGTTTTAGTAGCTTATGAATTTTGATGTCTGCACAGATGCACATAAAAATATAAATTTGTACACATGTGAATGTGTATGTATGTAGCCACAGAGACACACATGCACACACATATACTTGCATACAGTGTATATAATACATCTATTTCCTGTCCATATCAGCTTAAAGTGCCTGAAAGCAATGTCACCTCAAGTTGAGATTTCAGTAAGAGCAATCAGGGTTCCTCAGAAATGGTTGTTCTAAGACTTGGAGCCAGGGATCATTTGTGGGAGACAGCTAGTGTGGAAACAGTACAAAAATGCTGGAGGCATGCCATGATGGCCTAGGATTCAACCCTGAAGGGTCTAAAGCAGCTGGGACTTGAAACAGTGCTACATCACAGGCAGTGCCTTTACCTGCTAGGCCACAAAGCTGGCAGCATGTAATATTTTCAGGTTTCATCCATGGAATTTTACTTTTTTTTTTTACAGTATTAGTCCATTGAGGGTATAACTAACTTTAATCTATCTGTTCATCTGTTAATGGGCAGGTGAATTGTTACTGCATTCTAGCTATTGAGAATGCTGTCAGATACTGGCATAAAGCACAAGTACCTGAAAGCAGGAGTCTTCCTGCCAGTAAGTCCCTGTGATCTGGAACAAGGCAGGTACGCAACTAAATATTCGTGTTGCACCTCCTTGGCATATACCATTTTCTCAGCCTAGAAACACTTCACCTTCTTACCTTCTTGCTCTTGGGGAACCCATTCATACGTCACCTCCTCCAGGAAGCCTTCCCCAACAATGCCCCAACAAATGCATATGAACTTGCATGCATGCAAACACACTCTCTCTCTGTAGTGTTTTCATTATGATTTACATATACTTTAGGAAAATGTTTCCATTGCAGTTGCCACTTATTTGATGATAGATCAGTTTCTCCTGCCAGACTCTCTGGAGGGTGGTCATGATGCCTGGGGGCATTGCTGTAGTCCCCAAACCTCAGGTAGTGTGTGAGACAGAATTAGTGTTTATAAGTGGGTGAATGAATGAATGAACGTCTTATCAGTTTTATCTGCCTTCCCACATAACTAACGCTGGCTGTGTTTAGCTGTTGCTCCATTCACTGTAGAACTTGTTAACAAGAGGGCAAGATGGAAAGGCTTGCTGGTGCCTTCAGGAGAGTATCCAGAAAGATGGAGCTTCCTTACACACAGTGTCCCTGCTTACAGCTATTGTCCCAACATAACTGGTTTGGATTGACACATAAGAATTGTACATATCAGGGAACTCCAAAAAGTTCATGGGAAATGGAGTTAAAAGATCGGGCATGGCCACCCTCCTTTTGATGGGTACAATGTGATCATTTGGTATGATATGTAAGGTCTATAATGATCAAATGGGGGTTGTTAATATTTTCGTCTCCTGAAATATTTATTATTTCATTGTGTTGGGAAACTTCTAACTCTTCTATTGTTTATATGCTATATAAATTCGTTGCAGACGCTAGTATCCCTACTATGCTGTAGATTGCTAGCACCTAGTCCTGTGGAACTATATTCTGGTACACATTATCCAACCACCCTGTACCTCCCAACTCCTCTCCTTCTTAAACTCTAGTATCACTGTTCTCTCTATGTGAGTAAAATCAACTTTTTTTTCTTTGCCTCCACACTTAAGTGAGAACTCCAGCAGAACTTTTCATGGTGCCCCCTTTCATTTTTAAAAGATGCCTGTTTTGGATAACCAATTATGCGGCCAACCCTACTGTCAGGGTCAAAACACTTCTGGTGACCACCTGGGAAATGAGAACCTCAGGCAGTGGCAGCAGCCTGTCCCTTTGCCCTTCCCGGCACAGTGTGCTCCGCTTCAGGGCCAGCTGTCATGAGCTGCTCCTCTTCACTGCTGGAGTTTTTTGAAAGCCACAAATCTGTTCTGCCCATGTGCACAGCAGACTGATGAGGGCAGGAAGTTGACATTTCTTGGGAGCAGCCCTAAGCCAGTAATTAAAGAGAGTGGATACAGGCAGCCCAGCAACAGCATCCCTCATTTGGGGCACCTCTGGAGTGCGTTTTACCTCATATCCCAGCATTTTCCTGTTAGGATGATGCTCCAGTGACTCACTGGAGAAGTTCCTTGATAACCTAGGGTACCACCAGATGTGATGCTGGAACAACAGATCTAAAGTCTTGATTGGCTGCTCCCTTCCCTGTCCTACCTTGCTTCCGTCAATCTGGCAAATAAACCACTTGTTGACTTACGAAACTTTTTTTTTTTTTACCCAAGGTCAGAAATATGTTAAGTGTATGAGACAAAAAGGTTGACGCTGATTGGATATCACAGACTATATGTGTGTTGAGACATCAAATGCTGCCCCAAACTTGTGCACATTTTTATGTGTCAACTTGAAGTTAAAAATCTTATGGACATCCTAAGTCAAAAAGGCACTTGGGACCCCAACACAGGTCCACAAAGGACACTGCATGGGCTCAGCTGTTGACCCTGGTGATCACAGGCCTGATGGGGAGTTCAGGCCATGCGTCCCTGGCACTGCAAGATTGGGGAAAAAAATCAAAATTCCAAACTCTGGGGCCCGGTGCAATAGAATAGCAGCTAAAGTCCTCATCTTGCACACCCAGGATCCCATATGGATGCTTGTTCTAATCCTGGCAGCCCCGCTTCCCATCCAACTCTCTGCTTGTGGCCTGGGAGAGCAGTGGAGGACAGCCCAAAGCCTTGGGACCCTGTACCCATGTGGGAGACCTGGAGGAGGCTCCTGGCTTCTGGCTTTGGATCAGCTTAGCTCTGGCCATTGTGGTCACTTGGAGAGTGAATCAGTGGATAGAAAATTTTCCTGTTTCTCCTCCTTTTTGTGTACCTGACTTTCCAATAAAAATAAAATAGATCTTTAAAAAAATTTCTGAACTCTGATATAGTTTCTACTGAATAGATATCAGTTTCACACCATAGTAGAGCTCAACAATCACTAAGCCTAAGCATCAAAGGGTGAGTGGTGGCTACTTACTTTGTCCTGGACTCTTAACCTCAGCAACTGCTTCCAGGCAACCTGAACTAAGACTTTAAGTGACCATTTTGTTTCTTCCTAGCACCTGAGGAAATCAGCTATCGCTCCTCCATCCTTTTCCTACGTCCCCATTCTCAACCAACCCAGTCTTCACAAGCCACTGCCTGCACACTTTTCCAGGACTCATCTTTTCTTGCCAACCGAGTCAGTATGGGGTGGAGTCAGGAGCAGGTTTCAATGGCTCCTGGGGCTTGTTGGCTTTAGCAGGTTCAGGTCTGGACACCCTCCCGTAGTACCGTAATGGCCTTGCATGTACTCAGCTCAGATACTACTGAAGAGCCAGCTGCCAACAGCAGCTCAGTAGCACCCTGATAGATCCAATAGCAGGTGTCCACCTTGTCATTCATTGTGCAACAAACAGCACAAGGATGATCAGGAATGAAAAAAAATATCTGCCATTTCTGAATGCCTAATAAATATGTATGGGGATAGCTTTATACTAATTGGAGGAAGTAAATAGGATTTTCATCATCTTTTTAGAACTAAAATGTTTCACCATAATAAAAGAAAGCAATGATAATAATGGAATTTCAGAAACTATGAAAAAATAAAAGGCTATCCATAATTCTACCCAAATCACCTACAAGATAGCAATTGCTGTTGTTCTTCTGACCCTTCATCCCTATCATCTTTGCTTTGTGTTGCTGCAGCAGAATTCCTGAGGCTGGCCAATGTATAAATGATGGGGTTTATGGGCACATGGTTCTGAAAGCCTAGATGTAAAGAGCAGGGAACAGGTGTCTGGGGAGGGTCTTTGTGCTACGTCATTCCCTGGCAGAAGGAGGCAGGGTCACACACCCTGCCCAGGTGAGTCTCATCCTCCTGGCCTCGTCTAATCCTACTTACCTCTACAGTACCCACCTCCTCGTACCACCAACAGACTGATTTGGGATCTAAGTGTCCCACATGTGAACGTCCTATACAGAATTCTTCACACATACTCTGTGTGTGTGTGTGTGTGTTTGTGTGTGTGTGTGTGTGTGTGATTGAAACCACTGTGACTTGTTTTCAGCGTAAACTAGAAAGAGTTCTCTCATTTTGCTACATGCTTTGCAAATGTTAGGAGTGAAATGTTTGTCTCTATCAGATGCTTGCACCTTTGAGCCAGTATAGAGGGACCATCGACTCCACTCCTGAATGACAGGCATCCGGGAAGGATTCTCCCAGCACTGCTAATGTGTGAAACCAAAAGCAGCACAGAGGCAGATTGGAACCTAGTCTCTTTCTGATCCCTCTGTTCATAAAAATCAAGAAGGACCAACAAAATCTTAGAAGAAAAGATCAACTATTCACTCCAAGGAGCTGACAACAGCTGTCTTTAGGAAAGGAAGAATGGAGAAACTTGTTTTTCTCTTAATGTGTCTTGTTGAGCTATCTTTCTCTTTAATCTATTTACAATTTTCATTAAAAATGAAACAGCAACTACAAAGAGGGAGGCAAGACATGATTTACTGGCCTAACCATCAGCATGGGATGTGTTGTAAACTTTGCAGACATCTCTAAAATTTTTTATTGCTTGTTTATTCATCTGAAAGACAGTGAGACAGAAAAGAGGGGGAGAACGGAGGGAGAAAGAGAGCTTCCATCCCTTGTTCACTCCCCAAAGTGCTTATAATAGCTGCAGCAATGCTAGGCTAAAACCAGGAGTCTGGAACTCACTGTGGGCCTCCCACATGAGTGGCAGGGTTCAAGTACTTGAGCCATCATCCAGTGCCTCCTTCATCTTAGGACACTGACATCATCAGCAGAGTCATGACCCCAGCCAGGCAATCTCAGGTGGGATGTGAGTATCCTAGGAAGCCTTTTAATCACTGAGCCAAATGCTTGCCCCTAAATCTAATTTTCAATGGCTGTCTATTATTCTATCATATGGATATACCAGAATTTATTTTTCTCTTCTGTAATTGTAAATATCATTTGCTTTCTGATTGTACTCTTTAAATGTTATTGTTATGAGCAACAGTGTGTCCAAAGCTTTTCCTGCATGAAAATAAGAGGACTCACACGAGTGTTTATTTTCCCATACTCTAACCATCTACGATTGCATTCCTCTTCTAAATGTCTCCATTAAGTAATTGCATGAAAAATTATTTTCCTTTCCAGCTGTTGCAAAAATGCAAGCTCTGAAACCTCCAACCTTGCCCAGTGTGCACCAAATTATTAAGTGGTCAAGCTGGATTTTGAACCCTGGTCTGTCTGACTGCCAAGTCCACATCTGGTCTCTCGTAGAAACGCCTGATAGAAAGAATGTGTCATTTGGATAAGTACACCCCAATCTAAACTTTGTCATCGACTAGCTTGTCCTCTTTCAATCTTGATTTTCTTGTCTGTAAGCATGAAAAACTCTTCCCTTCTACCAACATACATGCCCCTACAGCTCCCTAGGCAGAGCTGTTGGGACCTAGTGAGATCAGGAATATAAAGGAAATTCTGAAAGTTCCATTTGGCAAGGGACTTCAAAAGAGGAGGGACCCCCACCTTCCATGCATCATGCTTAAGTGTTTTAAGTAGGTTACCTATGTTGTGCTACAGATCCATGGGTTAGATAATCTTGTTTCTATCTTGGAGATAGAAAACCAAGGACATTTCCTGTAACCAGTAAAAGGGAGAGATGTTTGAATCCAGAAGATCTGACTCCAGAGGTTAAGTTCTTTTTTAAAAATATTTTTAAAATTATTTTTTAATAATCTTACTTAATTGATTAGGGTACAAAGGGTCAAGGGCTACAGGGTGAAAGTGGGTAATACCATTGTTTCCACACTAATATTATCATTTTTCCCTGTATCTGGGGTTAAGTTCTTCTTGTTTAGTTGTGTAGGGATGATAATGATGATGAGGCCAATAGAATCATTGAATATATACTCTGTTACTTACAGTGCCCCTAAGGAGAGGGCAGGCCAAGCAACGGAGGGCTACACATTGTGTTAAGGACAAAGGAGACAGGGAGAGAAAAGCAAAAGCAATGGTCAAGAGCTTTCTTGTGGTTTTTGCAGGAGGTAGTAGGTAAGACTGGGTAAGCAGGCTAGGTAGGTTTAGACTTGACTAGCTTAACATTTGAAGGGGCTCAACTGGCCCCTACTTGCCTGGTACCAGTCCTGGGGGAGAGGGAAAGAGTTAATGACAGAGCTCCACAAAGGAGTGTGCAGATGGGCTGGTTTGCCTATAGAAGGTGAGCTCTCAGAAGAGGACCTCTGGGAAGCAACTAGCCCTGGAGGGGGCAGTCTGCAGTATCAGCCACGCCCCAAGTGCCAGAAACATTATGAACAGAGAAAATAAGAAAATATGCACACTGATAGAGCAGGCTGGCTGCCTTGGGCCTTGGATGGGATGGTTACCATTGTCAATAAGAATGGTCATTGCAGTAATAGTGACTTCCCGTTCTTGTCCAAATGTGGAGACAGGGACCATGCAGCACAGAGCACGGTGCCTGGCACATGGCAGCCCGTGGGATGGATTGATTGAATAAGTAAGTCAATGAATGTTCTCATGAGTGCTTCATATTCTTCATGCACTTTGACAGATAGGTGAATGTAGGTTTCAACAAAGGCAATATTTTCTTTAATAGTAGTAAAAGAAGTATGAGGAGAGTATCTGGGAAAAGATGCTCAACAATGCTAATAGCCAAGGCCCAGAAATCCATGGCCATATTTGCTCTTCCTGGAGGTCTCAGGAGCTTTCAGCTTGTCTAGTGAAGCTCTCATGCATGCCACAAGGATGCCTGACTTTGCCTTTGAATATCTAGATGACCAATATTCTGATTTTTAGTCCTTTCTCTCCAAGAGCCAAGTGTCTTTCTCATTCCGCCACTGGGTGAACACAGGAGACCTCATTGTTAAGGTCATCCCAACACCTTTAGTCAAATTGCATTCATTCACACACTCCAGAGTGGGGGTATGCCCAGTAATTTGGAGGAGTCTCAGTCACAGTTTGTGACTATCTTTCAGAGGACCTGTACAATAGAGCCCTGCTCAAAACATTTCAGCCACTTTTCAGAATCAAAGATGCCAGGAGGAGACAGGGGAAGGGCTAGGTACTGCTTTGAGGAAAGCATTCTGAGTTCTAAGAGAATTGCTCCATTAGTTTCCAAGACTTCTTTCTTCCCCCACCTGGTGACTTGAGCTCTTCATCCATCTCTGAGGTGCTAGTGGGATACCCAGGCCTCTCCTATCTCTACAACCCAGGACAGGCACTAACAAACTCTCTCTTCTTCTTTTCATTTCATTTTGGTTTTTCTTTTTTTTTTCTTTTCTTTTTGAGTAAACAAGAGCCAATGACTGAGATATGAGAAGGGTCAGAAAGTAGACATGAGACGGAATAAAGTCTTCTAACCCCCAATTTCCTAGAGTCTGCCATGTCCACTTCCTTTCCCTGCCCTGTTCCAATAGCATCTGCACATTTGTGCAGGGATAACTGTTGCCATGACTACTGGCTGACAGATGCTTTCTGAATCTGGAATGTGAAGAAGAGCTCCTCCAATTTGGGATCCAACCTGGAACAGGTGACTATTTTTAGCCACAAGTTGCTCAGTGCATGCTTTATGGAAGTTAGCTCTTTGCTTTGGATTTAAACATCGCCTTTGTTCACATACCCCTGTTTCATTGCCAAAGTGGCTTCAGGCATTTGTAAAAAGCTTCGTTTACCATTATTGCAACATAAATGACACAACAAGGACACTGCACTACAGACAACAACTGCTGTGTGCCAGACTCCAGGCATACATAGGAAAGCCAATCCCAGCCCTGGGCAGCCTGGGACTGAGTCTTCTCTTCAGACTCTGGGGCAAGTTTTTGAAATGAGAGTTCTTTCTCTGTTGCCAGTGGAACTGTTGCCCCACCTGGCTCAGGGGCTCTGGTGCTAGTTTTGTCCTATACCTTTAGGAAGATCTCCATGCCTGTGCCTGAATGTGTGCTATCATGTGTATAATAATACCTAGATTCTGTGTTTATCCCACACAAGTGTGAAGGCAGCATGATCTAATGATAAAGTTAGACTTCACTCACCTCCAAGTTGGCTAGATGTTAAAGTCTTTTTATGATATGGCCCCAAGTCATCTCCATGAACCTATATGCTTCTCAAATCTCTCAACACCAACCCAGACACCCCTGAGGTGTTTTCCAAATCTGTGATACATTGCCATTAGAAATTCTACACATTTCTTGATGCTCATCTTTGACTTCACTTGCCCAAATTTCCTTGTCCTACCTATTCCTATAATTTAGCTAAAAGTATTTAAGGTATCCTCTCCTTACTTTTGATTCTCATAGTATTTCATGAGTAAATAAATGTATTCCAGTTAAAAGCACTGGACATAGCTGCTGCTTCATGCTATTTGGATATTCTTAATTTTTCATTACCCTTGGAAAGTTCATGAAACCAGAGAGGGCATTTTTTTTCTCACAGATGTCTCTAGCACCCAATTCAGTGCTTTGTATACAGTAGAGTTAGAAAGGATTGGTGAAATTGAACTGTTACATATTTTTTCAGACCATATTTCTAGTACTGCCTCTGTCACTAACCTTAAACTTTTCCAGAGTGTTGTGTCCTTAGCTGTAAAAAGTAATGCATATTTCATTTCCATCACTTTATTGTGAGAACTAAACGAATTTGTTGCATAAATTGCACCTCCTGACATACAAATGGCAACAAATAGGAAGGAAAGAGAAGAAATACTATGTGATTACTAGAGCTAAACAAGAAACAAACTAGAGGTATAGGAAATATTAGGACAATTCAGTCAGGTTTTCTAGGAAGAACAAAGGATTGAGGTAGAAAACAGAGAAAAAGTCAAGGAAGAAATGAGGAACAGGAGGGAGTAGACATGACAGCCCAGTGTAGTCACAAGTCATATGCATCCCACTGGGGCTCACAAACAGCCACTGATCTGAAACACGTTGTGAGAGTCTCCGGAAGGCACCACTCAGACTGCTTAATGTGTGTTGGCTGGGGATGAGAAGGGGACAGAGTCTCCATGTTGAAGAAAGGAAATCGGTTGGAGTAGAATTGGCTAGAAATTGGTCAGGAATGCTTAAAAGTGTGTCACAAGAATTTGATTCAGATAGATTCCAGTCACCTCTTTGACAAACATTGAGCCGGACACACTAAAAATAAAAAGAGTTTTGGTTAACCATTGCTGGAACCCAAACCCCAAGATAGGAAAATGCCCATAGATATCAGACAAATCACATTAAACCTGAGACTCAAGAGAGTGAAAAACATAGCAAAGTTAAGAGGTAAAAAGACTTGAAAGAGAAAAGATGTAAACACAAGTATTTTGGTAAAGCATGGTTTAATGTAATGTCAGTGGAATAAGTGGCATAAAAATACAAAAGAACAAGTGGAAACACATAAGTTGGCTTTTATTTTTCAAGGCCTAAAATGAACAGAGACGTATTCTACACCAAGAAGCTGGGGTTGCTCTTCAGTTCAAAGATAGCAATCATACAGTGAGAATCAATCATCTCATCCACTTTCTCCCATTTCTCCAACCTTCCCACCCTAATTAGGGGTCCACATGAGCATGCATCCTTCTCGACTATGTAAGCATCATGAAAATAAAGTAAGTTTATTATTTAAAAAAAAAAAGGAACAAAGAAGTGTGGTAACGGCAGAATGGGAGTGAGATGTTTAGAGCCATGCTGGTCAGGGTGCGCTCAGGACAGGTGAGCTCAGCACCATGGATAGCTCTGCCTGCTCTGTGTGGGGGACAAAGATGGTCTTTTACCCCCATGCCACCTTGAATGTTCTCACGACCTGGGTTCTGTTTAGGATGTTACAAGGGTGTGGTCAGAGTTAAGGCACTTACGTTTTGCCCTGGTGGCCTTTGCTAACTGTCTTCAGAGGTGGTATCAGAGGTGGTAAGAAAGACTGCTAGAGGTCAGGATGCTTGGACTTTGCTCCCAGCTTTGCCACTTGCTAACTGTGTGACTTTGGGGAAGGCAAACTTGGGAAAGCTCAGCCTTCCCCTCTGTAAAATGAGATTAATAAGATTTTTCCTACATCCTATAAAGACATACTAGGAAAATAAGATTATGCACATGCAAGCACTTTTAAACTGTATAATACTGGTTAAATATGTGCTGTTGTTGAAATTGGCTTCCTACACAGTAAGTAAAAGGGCCTCATGAGAACTCTTCAATGTCAGAAGTCAGCAGGGACAGTAACTGAACAAAGGAGTGCCCTAGCCCATCATTCCCAAAGAACAGGTGAGATGGGTTCTCAAACACTCTGTAAATTGGGTACAAAGATGAACCACAGTGAGAGAGAAATAGGAAAATTAGAACAGATCTGACATTCTTCAAAAAAAGCAAAAAGGAAAAGTATGTTGTTTTATATAAATGTATGGGCTAGAACCTGAAACAAGCTAAAATATTTACTAGCATAATTATTTCACTAATGGCAAACTTATGCATATATATGTGTGTGTATATATCTATATTTGACCTTTCTGGCCAAAGTAGTTCTCCTTACAAAAATAAGTGATCATTATAGAAAAAATCAGGAGAGGAATAAACAAGTCAAAACTCAATCCTATAAACTCAAAGACGGTTGTCTAAATGTCCTTCTGGTTTAGAGGGAACTGGGTTCACTCTCTTTTAAAAAAAAAAAAGCAGATGTGGGACGACTATCGTGTTGTTTTGCAATGTCTTTTGAAATTAAATACTAGTTCAGAAATATCTTATTCTGAAGGTAATAGTAAAATTTGGAACACAACAATATTTATTACATGAATGTGGCATAATTTTTACTTGTTTCCTTATTATGTGTTATTTAGGTTTTGTTCAACTTCTCTTATAATGTACCATGTAATAGGGAGTTTGTGCAGCGATAAACCTGTAAATTCTGGAAGCAAACTATATAAGATTAGTTCCCAGATTGCAATGTTACTCAAACTCTTTAAGTCTCAGTTTTTTAACAAATAGAATTGGTATAAAATAGTATCACTTATTATTGAGGTACCTGTGTTTGGGGTACAGCCAGTTAAGTTTCTGCCTGCAGTATCAGCATCCCATATGGGTGTAGGTTCATGTTGCAGCTGCTCCATTTCTGATCCAGCTCCCTGCTAATGCCCCTTGGAAAGCAGTGGAGGATGGTCCAAATGTGTGGGTCTTGTACTCATGTTGGCCATCCAGAGAAAGGCCCTGGTTCCTATCTTTGGCCTGGTCTAACCCTAGCTGTTGCTGCCATCTTGGGAGTGGACCAGCAAAGAGAAGACCTCTCTCTCACACTCTCTGTTTAATCTCCTCCTGCCCCTGTTACTTTGACTTTCAAAAAAACAAAATAAATCTTTTAGAAAACTATTATTGAGGTAAATATATTTAAAACCCTTGGGACAAGCATTGTGCTGTGGCAGGTTGCATTGCCTGCAACACCAGCATCTTATATATGGCACCAGTTCATGTCCCAGCTGTTGTACTTTTCTGATCCTGATCCCTGCTAATGGGCTGGGGAAACAGTGGCATGTATTTGGGCTGCTGTGCTCTTGTGGGAGACCTTCAAAATAAAGAAACACATATTTTAAAGAAGAAAGGAAAAGAAGGATAAGAACAAAAGGAAGGAAGAAGAAAGAAATAAAGGAATAAGGAAGGAAGGAAGAAAGGAAGAAAGAGAAAGAAAGAAAAAAAAAAGAAAGAAAGGAAGGAAGGAAGGAAGGAAGGAAGGAAGGAAGGAAAAGAAACCACCTTTTATACACTGCCTGGATGATAGAACTTAGCAATAATTCTATCAAGCAATATAATCATTATTACTAGAACTATAGTACTATGGTTGGTACTACCACTGCTAATAAAATGTTAATAAAATTGTATATTCTTATCATTATTATGTTAATAACATACCTAATCCTTTACTCATCTGTAATTATTTTTATAGGATATATTTCCAGAAATAGAATTCCTGCATCGGAGTAAGGACAGAACTATTTTAGGGCAATGATGCATTTGAAATGTGGAAGGAGGAATTCAGTTGTCATGAGTAATATATTAAACACAGGGTCTGGTGTTAATAACGTCAGGTTAAGCCACTGCATGAGATGACTGCAGTCTGTATCAGAGTGATGGTCCAAGCCTCGACTCCTCTCTGCTGATCCAGCTCCTAATTAATGTGCCTAGGAGGAAGCAGACAGTGATTCAAGTACTTATAAAACCTAGTCCATATGAAACCTAGCTCCTGGTTTCTATCTGGCCTAGTCCCCACTGTCACAGCCATTTGAGGCATGAACCAGTGAATAGATGATTCTCTCTCTCTCTCTGCCTTTAAAATTAATTCTCTTAAAATAAATTTATTTCTTTGAAAGACAGAGACAGAGGAAGAGATCTTCCATCCCTGGTTTACTCTACAAATGCCTGCCATAGTCAGCACTCTGCCAAACATAGGCCAGAAATCCAGAACTCCATCCAGGTACCCCATGTGGATGGCAGGGTGCAAACACCTGGAAGCCTTCCATTGCTTTCCCAGGTACATTAACAGGGAGCTGATCCGGAAGCAGAGTTGCTAGGACTGGATCCGTTACTCTGTATGGGATCTGGCATTGCAGGAACTGGCCTAATCCACTGTACCACATCACTGGTCCAAAAGAAATAAATCTTAAAAATCCAGAATTAATTGCCATTAAAGCAGGCCTGGCATGGTAACCTAGTAGCTAATTTTCTCCCCTTTTCTGCCAGGATCCCATATGGGCACTGGTTCATGTCTCAGCTGCTCTGCTTCCCATCCAGCTCCCCGCTTGTGGCCTGGGAAAGCAGTAAAGGATGGTCCAAAGTGTTGGGACACTGTGCCCAGTAGGGAGACCCAGAAGACGTTCTTGGCCCCTGGCTTTGGATGGGCTCAACTCTTTCTACTGTGGCCACTTGGGGAGTGAACCAGTGAACAGATCTTTCTCTCTGTTTCTGTCTGTCTGTCTCTCTTTCTCTCTCTGTATGTGTGTGTGTGTGTGTGTGTGTGTGTGTGTGTGTGAATGTGTATATATATATATGCCATAATAATAATAATATTAATAAGAAACTGTGAGATAATCCTAGGAGCCAGAAATCCTCCATATGTTCCATATGGGAAAATGTTTTTCATAAATCTTTACAGAGTTATGTACTATTGCAGTATCATGTATGATCTAATTACCTTGTTAATAGAATAACTCAATATCTTATGATGCATCTATCCATTATAATGGTTTCCAGCCTTTATAAAGAAGGGAAAGGTAAATGGGTTAACTCTATGAGGAATTCCTGATACAGTACTATGTGTAGAAGTAAGTGACAGACAGGAAGCCCTGCATGATCATAACTTATGTGACAATTTTAAAGGATGCAGCAGTCAAATCTCCTTTGTTACATGTGCTGGCAGTGGAGCACAATAGGTTTAGAGAGTGCACATGAAAAGTTTTGAGACTGAAAAGTGTCACATCAAGTTTTTTATTCTGATGATCTGACTTAAATTTGCTAAAAAAATTAATAAATAAAAATAGGTTGGTGGGCCCGGCGGCGTGGCCTAGCAGCTAAAGTCCTCACCTTGAAAGCCCCGGGATCCCATATAGGCGCCGGTTCTAGTCCCGGCAGCTTCACTTCCCATCCAGCTCCCTGCTTGTGGCCTGGGAAAGCAGTTGAGGACAGCCCAATGCCTTGGGACTCTGCACCCGCGTGGGAGACCCAGAAGAGGTTCCAGGTTCCCGGCATCGGATGGGCACGCACCAGCCATTGTGGCTCACTTGGGGAGTGAATCATCAGACGGAAGATCTTCCTCTCTGTCTCTCCTCCATAATGCTAAGGGAAATGAGCCAATCCCAAAAGGTTAAATACCACATGTTTGCCTTAATTTAAGATGATATGATGTTATGTATAACATGTTATGTTATGAATGTTATATGTTGTGTATAAACTAAAATTGAAATGTCAGTGAGGTGGTCACAGAAGGTGGCTAGGAACTCGCATTTAGTTTTAACATATTGGTTACTCATCACTATGTCAATTAATTCCATAATGATGTAAATTTTTGCTGATGGTATGTTGGAGCTTTCAATTGACTGGGATGATACTCTGCTGGCTCTGTCTTCAGACCAGAGAGGGTATACCTAAGAAGCCGTTGAACTTGACTGGACAATAAGATGCTGGACTCTATGTTTGGTATACGCTTGCAATGGGGGAATCTCAACTGAACTTGAGCTGTGGTTATGCAACAAGGTGGAGGAATCCACCATAGTGGGAGGGTTTGGGGAGGGGTGGGGAGAACCCAAGTATCTATGAAACTGTGTATAAATAATAAAAAAAAAGAAAATTTTCCTAAGCACTTCTACTATTCTTCATCTAAATTCTGTGACCAGAATGGAGGTAACTTTTGTACCAACCTATTTTTTTTAATTATTTATTATTTAACTTCATTAATTACATTGTATTATGTGACACAGTTTCATAGATACTTGGGTTCTCCCCACCCCTCCCCAAACCCTCCCACCATGGTGCGAGTTCCTAGCCACCTTCTGTGACCACCTCACTTACATTTCAATTTTAGTTTATACACAACATATAACATTCATAACATAACATGTTATACACAACATCATATCATCTTAAATTAAGGCAAACATGTGGTATTTAACCTTTTGGGATTGGCTCATTTCCCTTAGCATTATGGTTTCCAGTTTGGCCCATTTGGTCACAAAGAACTGCATTTTGGTTTTTTTAATAGCTGAGTAGTATTCCGTGGAGTAGATGAACCATAGCTTTCTGATCCAATCCTCTGCTGATGGGCATTTTGGTTGCTTCCATGTTTTTGCAATTACTGATTGTGATGCTATGAACATAGGAGTGCATGTTGGTTTCTCATAAAACAAGTGTTCTGGATATATTCCTAGGAGTGCTATTGCTGGATCATACGGTATGTTGATTTTGAGTTGTTTGAATATTCTCCATACTGATTTCCATAGAGGCTGTACCAGCCTGCAGCCCCTCCAGCAGTGGAGTAGGGTTCCCTTTTCCCCGCAACCTCGCCAACAAGTGTTGTTGGTGCTTTTATTCATGTGGGCCAGTCTTACTGGCATTAGGTGGTACCTCATTGATGTTTTAATTTGGATTTCCCTTATTGCCAGGGAACTTGAGCATTTTTTCATATGTTTATTTGCCATTTGGGTTTGTTCCTTTGTGAAGTATTTGCCCACTTCCCGTGCCCATTTCTTGAGTGGCTTGTTTGTTTTGACATTTTGGTTGTTTTGTAGCTCTTTGTATATTCTGGAGATTAGCCCTCTATCACCTATGTCGTGTGCGAAGATCTTCTCCCATTCTGTGGGTTGCCTTTTTACTTTGTTGATTGTTTCTCTAGCTGTACAGAAGCTTCTTAGTTTGATGAGGTCCCAATTGTTTATTTTGGTCTCGATTTCTACTGCTTTTGGAGTCTTTTTTAGGAAGTGAGGGCCTACCCCTAAGTGTTGCAGTGTGTTTCCAACATTTTCTTCCAAAAGTTTGAAGGTTTCTGGATGTAGGTTTAGATCTGTTATCCATTTAGATCTGATCTTAGTGTATGGTGAAAGATGTGGATCTATCTTTTTGTTTCTGCAGGCTAGGAAAATTTTCTATCCAGCACCTTGCCTTCAGGTGAAGTATGTTTAGCCTGGGTTTTAGTGGGAAAACAGAAGGAACACAGAGCTTGGTGACTGATGCTACAAGTGATGTGATAACCAGTATTCTCTCTCCTGATCAGACTGGAATTCTCCAAATCTTGAAAAGATCAAATTAAGAAGATGTAAATTCCTGTTGAAGCAGAAATTAAAAACATAAAATCATTCATTAACGTAAGAGGAAGTTCTCTCCCTGTTATGATTCCATGAAGAGGGCTCAGCAAAGCAGCCTAGTGACTGAAGTCCTCACCTTGCATGCACTAGAATCTTATATGGGCTCCAGTTCTTACCCCAGATGCTCCACTTCCCTTCCAGCTCCCTGCCTGTGACCTGGGAAAGCAGTCAAGGATGGCCCAATGTCTTGGGACCCTGGACCCATGTGGGAGACCTGGGAGAGTCTCCAGGTTAGCGGCTTCAGATCAGCTCAGCTCTGGCCACGTGGGGAGTAAATGAGCAGATGGCAGGTCTTTCTCTCTGTCTCTCCTTCTCTATGTAAATCTAACTTCCTAATAAGAATAACTAAATCTTTAAGAAAAAAAGATGCCATGAAGAAGTAGGACATATTAAAGACACATTGAAAAAGGCTGAAAGGAAGGCACCCTGACAAGGTCTTTAAATAACAGATGAGCTCTCCCCTTTCACAAGAGTCATCAACACAGAGTGTTTTTTGCCCCATAAAGGTGAGAAAAGCTAAGCAGAAATAGGAAAAATCAGAAACAACAGAGAAAAGTGTCCCTAAACAGAGTCATGAGTGAAGATGGAGAAGGTTACTGAAGGAAAAGGCAAAACCCACGGATACCTTAGAGAGCTAGGGGAATGGCAGTGTGATGCAGAAGGGGGCAGGGCCCTGGATGCAGTCTGCCTCCAGAGATCCACTCGGTTGATGAGCTGGCAGATGATCACAGCAGGCATGCCGGCTTGACACAGCAGCACTATTAGGTTGATGGGAGGCACACAAAAACAGGAATATGGCCAGCTTGTGCGATGGTGTTCATTTAGAGCCACATAGAATGTTGCAGAGCTGATATGGTTTGATCATTGTTTGTCCTCCTGAGGTTCAAGTGCTGGAAGCGTAGTCCTCAAAGTAGTCATGTTAAGAGGTACTGGGACTACTGAGAAGCATGACCTAGTGGGAGGTCATGGGGTCGCAATGGGAGCTGCGCTCAGAAAGGAGTAGACATTTCTTATGGAACCCTGAGTTCGTTCTCTGTTGATTTGCTTTCTGGCACATGATCTCTCTCCTCTTCTCCTGCAGTTCCACCATAATGTCATCTGCCATCATGCGACAAAGCTGGAGAGGGCCTTGCTGGAGCTGGCACCACAAGGTCTGGACTCTCACCTTCCAAACCTCCTTTCTTAGTAAGGCTCCAGCTTCCGGTATTTTGTTATAACAATGGCAAATGGGCTAACCCAGGGGCAAGTGAACAGGTCAAGCAGAGAGCAAGATTGTGACTGAGAACTCCTGCAGCCTTCCTCCCGTTGGGTTCCCATGGTCCTGCTCCAGTTCACCTGGCTGTACCTCCTTCACTGCCTAGAGGGGCCATCAGAGGCGTCAGGCCTGTGTCTACAGCAAAGGTTTTACCATTTGTACAAAGAGAAACCATAAACACAATCTAAAAAGAAAAGTTAGAATAATTGGGGAAAATAAATTTAGTCTAACTCCTCAACATGCAGTAATTATCAAAATAGGTTAAGTTTAGGTTTATCTGACTGTCACAAGTTAGTAAGCAGGTGGGCCTCTGATGATAGTATGACTCATTATGTGTTATTGCTATATTCTCACATTTTCTCTGGTGAAGGATATGGCTGTAATTGTACCCATTGTAAGAATGCAGAAATTAGGCACAGAGACGGTAACTTTACTCATGTGGTATAGAGTCAGAATTCAGATTCAAACCATTAGGCTGTCAATTGCCTCTATTTTTCTTTCATTTATACTTTCTCTTGAAGATCGGGTGTTCCACTCTAAGAACCCAGGGACTCATCTTAAAAAGGCAAAAAGAAATTAAAAGTGAAAAAAATTTATAAAAGTTCATACAAAAATTCATTGAGAATAGATCTTGGGCACCGAGGCATCTGAACCAACATTGTCTGGCAGAGGTTTCCTTTCACAGCTGATCCTTGACAGCTTGAACTTTACAATGGTGGGAAAATGATATTCATTTGGTGGAAACTCTACTCATGTTTCGGATTTTTGCTTTCTTGCCTGGCTGATAATATGCAGTGGGGTACTCTCTCATAATGTTTGGCAACAGCAGTGAGGGTAGCTCCCAGGCAGCCACTAGTCACAAAGGGAGACAAGCTATGCTATGCAGGGTACTGTGTTGCTGAGCAGATGTTTCATAAATGAGCAGTACCAAATACACTTTCGTTGCACAATATTGACAGGTAAATCAGGATATATACTGACTAGAAGTCAAGGCACATATGCATGAGAGATAATCAAGATTTCTCCAGTGGAATAAAAGCTCCAAAGAAGAGGATGAGCTTGGTGTGAGAGAAGGGATTGTTCCCCAGGTGGCTGCAGCCTCTCCTGGACTAAAGGAGGAACTGGCCCAACACAGGGCCAGCAACAAGCCACATGAACCATCTCAGAGTGGTGATGACTGTCTTTATAGTGAGAAAGCAAGGGGTGCAATGGTGCCAGTCAAACTTAAAGTCTGTTGTTGCAAAACTGTCAGAAAAGGGGTCTTCCATGTGGTACAGGGGAAGCCCATGGCCCAGAACTGAGAGAAGCTTCAGACTTCACTCTGGTGTCCAATCTGGTGGAGGTTAGTTAACCCACCCTTAGCCTCAGAGAGCTGGAGGAATATGTCTCGAAGAGAATAAATCATCCCACATGCGTTAGATGTCAGTGTTGTAGACATGAGGTCTTTAAATACCTTCTCACTTCAGTTTTGCAAGATGAACCAGTTCTAGAGATGGGTTGCCCAATAATCTGAAGACATTTCACACTACTGAACTGCATATTTAAAAATAGGTCTGACGATCCACTCTATGGCGTGTGTATTTTATTTTTGAAAAAGTGCCTTATGAAGCTACAAGGAATTCTTAAATGAGGTAGGAACACACAGTTCTGCCCTGGGGAATGTCTTCTCCCTGAGCAGCATGTAGACATTTCATCTTTCTGTTTAGAAGATGCTTTTAAACACTTTTATTTGATCCTTACAACTTATATGGATCAATGAGTGCAGGGGATTTGATTCTTCCTGTGTTATGCATGTGCTAAATGAGACCTAAATGAGTGTTTTGTCCAAGTAGGCAAAAGCTGGATTGAAATGTGGGTCTTGTGATTCTGCAGCCACATGTTCTCATGATACCAGGCTCCTAGCCCATGAAAATATGAGGTGTGATGCAGTAAGAAGACTAGGGACTCACCTTGCTGGGCTCTTATGCCTTGCTGGCTGTGAGGCTCTGTGGTACACTCTCACTATCCCCTCTTCACATCTTTTTTAAAAAAGATTTATTTTATTTTATTGGAAAGTCAGATTTATAGAAAGATAGATCTTTTATCCACTGGTTCACTCCAGCTGGAGCTGAGCTAATCTGAAGCTAGGAGCCAGAAGCTTCCTCTGAATCTCCCATGTGAATGCAGGATCCTAAGGCTTCGGGCCACCCTCTACTGCTTTCCCAGACCTCATGCAGGGAGCTGAATCAAAATGGAGCAGCCGGGACACAAAGCAGTGCCCATATGGGATCCCAGCACATGCAAAGAGAGGATTAGCCACTAGGCTATCACACCACGCCCCCCCTCTTCACATCTTAAGCTGTGAAGCTGATTTTACCAGCATCCTGACTGTACCATTGAGAGAACCAGGGCTTGGAGAGGTTAAATAACCATGCCAAAGTTGTCCAGCTAGCATTGGAAGAGCCAAGTCCAACACTACACTTGTGGGCAATAAAAAAGCAGGTGCAGGGAAATGGGGACAGAGGGAGGAGGTGATTAGGCAACATCTTGTTTTTGTGCCTCTTGTTGTGCTCTGGTCATGAAAGAACCTGGTGACAGTTGGCTGAGCTAATAAGGGAGGAAGAGGAGGTACAGAGGCAGGTCACAGGTGCAAGAAAGAAACCTTTATTCAAAGGTAGGCAGAAAGAAGAACAAAGGATCACAATTGTGGAGATGTGACAGGAAAGCAGAATGGCAGAAACTTATCATTACAGTGTCAAGGGAACTGGTTCAAGAGGAAGGGTAGTGATGGAAAGGAAGAGGGAAAAAAGATGCAAAGAATGTTTTGGCATGTGTTGCTTTTGCAAGAAAGTAATGCAAGAAAGTAATAGACAATGTTTGTGGAAAATATGTGGGTTGAGTGGGGAAAATGATAAATACATTTAACATTTAGCTATTTTTAAAGCAATTTTAAATGCTCAGGGATCAAATGAGATAATGCAAGGGAAATGCTTAAATTATAAAGTGTTATACAAAAGTAGAGTGGTACTTATTTTTATATGAGTGTATTTATAATAAAACTGGGAAGATAAAGAAACCCCAAGCCAAGAGTCTGGGCTGCTGCTTTGTTGGGCGTTGTGGCTGCTCGGGGCATGCATCTTGCCTGGTGAATTACAGCTTCACTCCACCTCGGGCACTGAGGGCTGGTAGGGCACAGCTGTTCTACAGCTGACCTACACTCAACCCAGTTGTGGTAGCTTAGGCATCAGCTGAACAATCACTCTGTTGTGTGTTGTTTTGAGTTTGCTAAATTGATTCGCCGACCTGAATAACTGGTGTCACTTCATTGGGCCGCACGAACTGGTTGTAAGAAATTGACATCAGATGTAGGTGCAGTGGGGTCTTGTTGTGCAGAAATGTGGGGTGGGAACTGATGGAACACTTGGCCACATTTGCAGGGAAAGCACTGTGTTCCGTTGGTGAGGTTTTCTCAATCACTACTGGATTTGCTCTGTGGCCTGATGGTTTTACAGATCTATTCTTCAAGGTCACCTAGAACTTCTCTCCCTTCTCATCAAAGTCTCTACTTTCCTCCCTTCCGTTTCCTTCTTGGCATTTCATGGTCACTCTTTCCCTTCATCTCTCTTATTTCTTGCTGTTTTCTTAGTCTTCTCTTGCTCTTTGCTTGCAACCCTGAGTGTAACATCTCCTCAGAGTAGATTGTGTCAATGCTAAGATGTGGGCTCAAATGAAGGGTATTTGGAAAAAGATGTTACACGGAAGCCAGGGCCACCCAAGGCAGCTTCTTCTTCAAGGGTCATCAGAGCCAGGCCACAGAGGGGAGTTGCCCAGGAGTGAGGCAGTCATGACTTCCTTAGTGGAAACCATCAGGCTTCTTCTAATAGGGCCTTCTAGGAGCCTAGCCTGGCAGTGGCACACGTTCTGTGTTTCATCCCCCTGCCCAGCCTGGCTGCCTTTGAAAAGCTGTCTGGAGAGTGAAGATTTCAAGGGACAGTTCCCAGTAGTTTTAATTTCCAAGGACCCCTCCCCAGTATTTGCTTTTGAAAGATTCAGTCTCAAGTGATGAAATGACATTTTTTAAATAACCCTGTTAAATGACACCATTTCCCACATTCTAATATATCAAAAATGAGTGTGTTTGTCAATCAGGCTTCTGATGAACATGTGGCACCCATGTGAGAAGCTACAGTAAGCCCCCTGCAACATCAGATGCCGTTTTAATTGACCTTTGAAGGCCACTGATGATCCATGTGCCTCTTCCCCAAAGCCTTCTGACGCATTTGAACACCTGCGGAGACCCCAGACTCATTCTACCTTCCCTGACCAGCAAACATTGTTTTGAAGTGCAGATGATGATAATTAAGGTGATGGATGAGAGGGTGACTCAGAACCAAGAAACCTGGCATTTAAAGGGATACTTGGGAAAGGATCATCTTGGGATGGAGAGGCCATGTCCAGGTCAGGGTAGATATTCTGAATTGGAGAGGGGGCCGGGGAGAGGCAGGGATTCAGGTTTTGTGAAGTTTGAATCCTATGCATCTAGGGGAGGGAAGGGCGGTATTTTCCAACACCCAGATTGCAATGTTAGGACAGAAACTTCCTGGGTCCAGAGGCTGTGGTTTTATCAGCTTCCCTGTAAGTCTGCTCTGGTCCTGCATAAGGATTCTCCCAGAAGCTCAGTGCTATGCGCTGGTGATCCCAAGAGCAACTGAGGTCGTTCCCAACAGACCCTTTCTCCAGAATAGCAGTAGACAACATCTACTCTGACATCTTTTTAAAAACAAATTTATTTATATTCTTTTTTTTTTATTGAAAAGTCAGAGAGACAGAGAGCAGATGCTGCCTTTGCTGATTCACTCCTTAAATACCCACAACAGTCTACTGGGTTTGGCTAAAGCCAAGAGCCTGGAACTCAAGCCCAATCTCCAGGGTGGGTGCAAGGACCCAACTCTGAGTCATCCTCTGCTGCCTCCCTGTGCATTCACAGGAAGCAGGAATCCAAAGCAGAGCTGGGACTCAAACCTGCCACCTGATACAATTTTTGTGGGCATCCCAAGCAGCATCTTAACCGCTGGACCAAACATCTGCACTTATCCTGACATCTTGATTCTGAACCTGACCTCTACCCTTGGCTTACTCTATATGTAACCTTCTTAGAGTTTCACTCAGTGTTCTAAAACCATTTGACTTCTTTGTAACAGGCCCTTGGACTGTCAAACCAAGCAAATCAGACCTAGCCTGCGAGGACAGGGCTTAGTTAGAGTGTGACAAACTTAGTGATGTTTAAGATATGGGTTTACGACAGGTATATACAACCTTTACAAGTGGCACAAGTGGTACAAGTGGCTCTGAAAGTGCCCCAGAGGAGGTGATTAGCTCTGTCAGAGATAGAAAGGGATAAGAAACTAACACTCAAGGAGCCTGGAACAAAAAAGAGCAGTTCACCAAGTAAACCTTTGTTTGCTCAACCCTTGTGCTAATGTGCATGCGTATGTATAGCGTCCTCATTCTTCCTGTAAAAATATGCCTGTGTCAGGAAGTGTGAAAAGAGACATATCTTAGCTTGGTTCTGTGTATTATCTGAAAATAATAATAATTATCGTGGTGTCCAAGTCTTGATGAGGGCCCCTAACTATGTCACAACATGCCTGAGGAAAACCCTTGTGCAGAAGGAGCCAAACAGTTAGGGTGCCCTCACTTTGCAACAATCCACTTCCTTGGAAATTTGACTCAGTTCCTGAGACAGCCATCAGTTCCTTCTAAGGGCAGCACCCGTAATCTCATGACCTTCTAGTGGGTCCAGCTCTTGACATTTCCACCAGCTCAGCATTGCCACCTTACAAACAGGCCTCCAGCACCCAAATCTTTGAGACCACACATCATGGCAGCTCCTCGGGGGACAGCTATCCTTGGCTGGTCTTTTCAATGTGAATTGAAAACTCTGATTTGTCTGCCGTGGCTATACACTGTAACTGGAGAGGTTAGGAGAAGGCTTTGCAATGGGCCACCTCTAAAGTGGATGAGAACTCAGGAGCCCAGAAAGAGGGGCAGCTCCTGGGCTTTGGTCCTCAGGGACCCTGCTTCTGCAATGAGAAGAGCAGGGTAAAGACTGTTCTGCCTGCAAGGGTCCCCTTGGGCTCTGCCCCAACACTTCACTTCCTTCCTTGGGCTTCTTCAACCTTTTTACGTCTAATGCCTTTTTGTCTCCTTCTTTGGACTTGCCATTGTTATTTTCTGTTCTACTAAGGCCTTCCTGACAAAGATTTTAAAAATTGACAGGATCTAGTGTTGGTTAGTAGATAAGAAAACAGTCTCAATTTTCATTGACGGGAGTTTGAAACTTCCAGTCAAAAGTTAATTGTCAACATCCGTGAAAAACATGATATATATGATCCACAGATTCAATCAACAGTTTCATGGAATGATA
The DNA here is from genome assembly GCF_030435755.1 of Ochotona princeps. Classification (NCBI taxonomy): domain Eukaryota; kingdom Metazoa; phylum Chordata; class Mammalia; order Lagomorpha; family Ochotonidae; genus Ochotona; species Ochotona princeps. The sequence goes on along the minus strand of NC_080839.1, from coordinate 60,794,285 downwards.
AAGATACTTGTAAAATTGTGCAAAAAATATTTGTGCAAGATTGTTTGATAGTACTTAGTTTGTAGTCATGAGCATTTAGAAACAACCCAACCCAGCATATAAATATAATCTAGAGCCACTGAAGTGGTAGCACTCAATATTTTCAGAGAAATGTCCAAGGTGACTTATTCATAAGTGACTGAGAGGAGCATGCACATTTTCAGCATCGACATTTATCAGCAACACGGGGTTTCAGAGGACCCTCCCACCGCCAGGATCATGAGACACGTAAAATTCTTTATAAAATACCCAGTCTTGGGTATGCCCTTAGAGCAAAGCAAAGACACAGGCTCTTGGAGCAGTCAAGTTAAGAATGGAGGCTAATGGAAGTAGAGTGACCTTTCCTGAACAACTCCCATCTTTTGTCTGCAGTCAGGAGCCAAGGGAAGAGCCGTGAACTAAATGCATTCCTACAGACATGTGTTAGTATCAGCAGCCCAGCTGCTTCCCAGCTGGCTGACTTTGAACCTCATTTGTTACCAAAATGAGAATTACTTTCTCCCCTCTAAGGAGGATCTTCTTGGGAAGATAACATCGTAAAATTGACACCAAGGGCTGGGCTCACTCATGAAAGTAAGCCCCTATCCCCTAAGCTGGAGAGCAGGTGTGGACAGAGTTCCTACCAAAGTTCCCGAGCTGGGTTTTATACTGGGCAGCGAGTATAGCAGGTTTGAATTAGAATCCTAGTAGATTTTTTCAAAAATAAATAAATAAATAAAATAATCATTGCCTATTTTCAAAAAAACCCACTGTTTATATTGAAGGATTGTGACAACTCTGTGGACATGATTACAAAAACTCATACTCCCTAAAACAAGTGAACTGTGTAGTTCATGAAAAATGTCTCAATCAGATGGCTCCATTCTACAAGAGAGCCTATTTGTGGAGATTAGTTTTCTGCTATTGAATTATTTGGCTGCAAAGAATCAATAAGAATGCATGAGTGCTTTTTTCTTTCTATGTCTTGTATTTTGGGGGAGAATTAGGCTCATTCAAACGGGGAGAAAGTTGACATTTAATTTTTTTAACATCCAAATTCTAAGTTAAAGAAACTTGCTGTAAAATGTTTTTCAAGATTAATTTTTAAATTTTATTTAGAAGAGTTAGGAAGCAGGATTGAGAGAAAGAGAGAGAGAGAGAGAGAGAGCGAGAGCGAGCGCGTGCGAACTGGGGCTATGCGAAATCAAAGCCAGGAGCCCAGAACTTCATTTAGGTTTCCCATATGAGTGCAGAAGCCAAGCACTTGGGTCATTTTCCCCTAGTTTCCCAGGCAAATTAACAGCATGCTGGTTTGAAAATAGAGCAGTTAGTGCACAAACCAGAATCTATATGGGATTCTGGATGCTACAGGCAGTGGTTCAACTTGTCAAACCACAACACCAACTTCATTGGAATCTTTTTTTTTAATTGTATACAATTGGAGTTCTTTTGATAATCCCAAGGGAGCTGCCCTAAAGGAAACAGAGTTTAATGTTCCACATTGACAGGGAAGAGCATGGGTGGGACAAGCTTGCCCAACTTCAGTCCCCACCCCAGCGAACACCAGGGAAGTGTTCCTGGGTTTGGGACTGGGTGGGAGTTGATGGAGCAGGAGTTGGGGATAGTGTAAGGGAAGGTGGAGGGTCAGGATCTGAAAGGATTGTGAGGAAAAACAGAATCATCTGCTTGAACCCAGGGAGTCCTCTCCACGGATAGCAGCTGTGCGCTCTCCATCCCAGGCCTGCAAGTGGCCGTCACCCCTGGCGCATGCATGGCTCTGAAGGTGCAGAACAGGGATGTACCAGTCACTGTTCCCTGGGGTCCTTTTCCCATACTTGCTTGCTTGTCACCTGTGCATGTGATAAGTGACATGTGTCCACAGGAGCTGGTTGAGCTTCAAGAGTTGGTTGAGCTCCATCTCCACCATCCTGGTCGCTCAGTGGCATTACTCCTTTTCCAGTGACCCAGGACAGGAGCAGATATTCGGAACAGAAATTCTGTCAGCATTGACTAGGCATTTACAGTGGGTAGAGATCTTCCCTACCTGGTTCAGCAGCAATGAAAGATCTATAGCCCTCCCTGCATTCCCCACTGAGCACTTTTTCTAAATGCTTTTTTGCAGGAGTCTCTAGTGGTGATTGGGCTCTTTCATCATTGTGTGTGTGTGTGTGTGTGTGTCTTTTTTAAGCTCCACTCATGCTCTGTCCAGTTCTTGCATCAGCCACTGCTCTGTTCCCTGGCACCCAGCATGAAGCATGAAGAACCCATTCAGCTCACTTTCTTAATCATTTGACGGTTTCCAGACTGCCTAGCCTAAGGGTAGCCAAGAGGAGAAGACTCAGGGATGTGACCCATATATGATTTGTCACTTCAGTCTTTACTTTGTCAGGAAAGTTTCCAGCTTGAGGAGTGGAAGAGTTGAAGGGAAGGGCAGCTTCTTGTTCAAAAATAAGGAAAGTGAATGCCCTGGGGAGTCTCGTGCGCTTTCTCTCTCTCTCTCTCTCTCTCTCTCTCTCTCTCTCTGGCTCTCTGTCTCTCTCTCTCTCTCTCTGGCTCTTTGAGAGTCCCTTGCTCTGAACAGTCCCCCCAGCCCCCAGAAGCCTTCCCAGCAAAGATAAACAACTCTGCGAGGAACCAGGGCTGGAATGAGTTCAGCACTGGCATTTATGTCCCAGGCAGACCCAGGCTTCCCAAACGAAGCCAAGCCTTGTGTTTGAAAATTATGATGAGGCTTTGTTGTGATTGTTTCCAGAGGAAGAGAGAGAAGGCTGTTTGAAATGTTCTTTTCTTAATCTTTTTTGTCCTTGACATTTTGTCTCCCTGTGTTGGAAAGGGACAAAGCTGAAGCAAACTCCCAAATATGCCATGTCACAGCTGAGACAGGCAGGGCACGGCAGGCTGGTCACTTGCAGGGGAGCCAGGAGCTTTCTTTGAGTGCCCAGGCGGAGGGTTATGGCTGTCAAAGGGCACCCGTCATTTCATGTTGGGTTTTCATTCAAGTGCAGAGCTTGCAATCGCCTGGCCCCCTTGATTGATTGGATCATGTCTGAATTGCTGGGCTGCTTTGACAAAGAGAAGGTCTCTCAACCACTAGTCAGTCACCTGTGGCCCCCACCTCGGGCTCGCTGCCCTGAATCCAGAGTGGACCTGTAGAGTGGGTGAGTGTAGACATTCACTGTCTGTTTCAGCAGGCTCTACCACCACTTCCCTTGGGATCCCACTTCTCCACCGTTCTCAGCCTTATGCAGTTAGAATGCCTCTTAGAACTCCAGAATCATAGCCAGAAACTAATTCTGAGAATTTAGAGTCCTTAGGAAAAGAAGCTCATTTTCAAATCAGCTTCAAGTGAGCTGTGTGGAGCAAGCAGTAAACGGAAGCTGTGAAAGCTACTCTTAGAAACATCTATTCAAGAGGAACATCAATTTGGAGTTGAATGAGAAAAACTTACCTGGGTCCTAACAACTTCTGAAGCAGGAACCACTCTCAGAACCAGTATTATAGGAGCAATCAAATATTTTTTCTGTATTTGAGATACTGTAAGTTAGATGCCTGCAATTCCAAGAGAGATCTGGATAAAACTGATGAAGATGGGGCAGCATCTGTGAGCTGACCTCCTGAGGATCTCTGGCTCCTCCAACCAAGGGGCTCTCTGCCTGTTTTGAACTTCCCAGAGTTGTTCTTAACTTGGTCAGAGTGTGATCTTATTGTGAATTTGGGGGTATTTTCTAACCACCATTGACATGCCTCCATATAGCCAAATCCATTATACATCCAGATCTAGCCCCAATGACTCTCGGTGATGGCAACATGATTCAGACAAGTATCTAAATGGGAATCAAAAGAAGAAGCAGTCAAGATACCCCAGAGTCTAGAAATGAGGTCCTCGAAACAGATTCAATAGAATGGTGATATTTTGTCTGGATAAGAGAAGGTTAAAGTACAAGTTTGTCTGCAAATATTTGTAGGATGTGCATATAGGACCATAGTCAATGAGTGAATGTCACAAGGAAATGAGTTTCAAGTCAATAGAAGGAATTCCTTTGAATTGATTTTGTGCACTTGAGAATAGCCTGTGACTTGAATAGGAACTTCTTTAACATCCTTGTAATGTCTGCCATGCCTCTGACTGTGCAACTCAGTAAACACTCATGGTGAATTTTTCCAAGTGATGTCTGGGAAGAGGCTGGAAAGCTAGCATGGGCTTGGGATGAACTTCATGGAGCGCTTTCACTGCCTGGACCTAGAGTAAACCCCTGAACCTCAAAAGCCAGGGCCTAAGAAGCACTGCCCAGAACTAAGCTCAGTGCCAGAGAGCTGAATTATCTCCTTACTGGGGCACCAAGGGGCCTGGCCCCTGTGCCAAATCAGGAGGCAGCCGTCTTCATAAGACTGGTGGGAAATGGGAGCCCAAGTTTAATAATGGTAAATCTATCAAAACCAAACAGACATAGCTCACATCCTGTGGGCAATAAACATCCACAGGTGAAATTTTATGAGGTTTTAAAGAGAACTTTATGAGCTTTGAGGGAGCCTTAGTATAAACTGAAACCAGCCATGGAAAAACAATATAATGTAAACTGTGGAAAGCAGTATCTGAAAATTCCTGTCACCATTTCCAAACCAAGGACACTGCTTTGGGGAAGAACAAAGCCATGCTATGTTTTCTCCCTCTCTCTCGTGGTTTCTGGTGGGGTAGCCTCACATTAGCAACATTTTTTATTCATTGATAGCAAAGACTGTTCAAGGTCTCCTGTCCACAACAGGGCACAATGGAAGTTTACATACAAACACAGACAACGTGTTCCTAAGAGCAAGGGAATACCATTTCTACAGATGCACAATTCCACAGCAAAGTTCCCTGTTCTGGAGACTTTTCCCACCACACATGGGAAACTTGAACTCTGAAGTGTTTAAGGAGTTGTCCCAAGGTCACATAACTAATAAATGACTGAGCTTGGATTTGAACCCATGCATTTCTGTCCTGGGAATCTAAGTCCTTTCAATCACATCTGTGGTGGCTAAATATTGGGTTTCCACCAACCAACTTAGTTTCAAAAATACTCAAAAAAATCATGATTTAGTTGTCAACTTTCTATCAAGCCATGTTGTTAAAAATGGAGAACATTATATTCACAACAGCTTGAGAAAATTGACCATGATCTCCGGATAAACTGACCTTTATGAAATACTCCATTCTTTGATGTGTGTGTGTGTGTGTGTATGCATGCATGTGCAAGGTGAGTGTATGCCAAATACTGAGAATGTTACTCTCAGCCACACTTCATCCTCTGTCTCTTGTAGCACCAGCATAATCGCATAATGTTCCATCCAAGTGGATGACTTAGACTTTTTGCTAAATGACTAACTTAATTTATTCTTGTATCATTTATTTCAATGATACAAGTTCTTAACCTGGGCCACAGATCTAGGAAATTCCCTTCATCTTGTTTACTCTTGCATTTAAGTCCTAGCCAAGGCTGGGCTTTACCTATTCCTCTTCCCCCTCCCCCATATCCCCTCTAGAAGACTCTCCATACAAATACAGCGTCAATTCTTTCACTAGAAGGCTCCATCACTGACCCTCTTGCCTGGAACTTCAGCTTCAAGGCTTCTTTAAGATTCAGGAAGGCAGGGCTGTTGAACCCTAGGAGGTAAGTCAGTGGCTTGGCCTGGAATTCTGAGGCTGGAGAGGCTTGTCCTTTGGTCCCAGCTCTTCCACAATCCTCTTTCCTTCCTGGGATCTCACATTGTTTGTTTGTTTTTCTTGTACCAGATGAGAAGCAGGATAAAACATTGACAAGATGCTTCCAGTCTTGGCCATCTGTACTTCTCTCCCATCTGGCTGCCTCCCACATCAGGGCCCCTTTTGTTTGAGAAAAGCTGGAATTTGGGGATGGATTCAATGACAAACTGGCTCTTGAGGAAGATTCTGTAACATGAGCACGCAGCTGTTTGGTGATTTTACTTGAGTGTAGGATCACTTCGGGGTGGAATGTCAAAGTTTACCTGACATTATCTTGGACCAGTTCTCTTTTTTCCATGATCCCAAGTCATGATCCTCAAAAGCATTACTAATTGTGCACATCCACCAGATGTTGGGAGACCCTGGCTGGGAAGCAGAGAACCCATGCTGGGGGTCACCCACCTCGCTCGCGTTTCTTCTTGGCTGCTCTTCCTTCCAGCAGAGGGCCTGGCTACCAGCCAGCCTGTGCCCTGGAATAAATGACTTTGTCAAAGACACCAGCCATAGCCCAGGGAGGTGCTTGCACCCCTATTAGCCTTTCATTTATCTTTATAGCACTGAAACCAGCTTCCCTTGAGGCCTCCCGCACTGAGAGAAAGGTTAAGTTACAGGGTGCAAGTTTAAAAAACAGTTTTGAAAAGACAGGCTTGCCCTTTAATTTTAGAATAGTTACTCTTGGCACCCATCAGAACAGGGCTGTTTGATTGTCGTCTAGAAGCAAAGAAGAGAGAGCTAGCAGCCTGGGCTGCCTGCCGGATAAGTTTAGGCTGCTTTTTCAGGTACAGATGAAACACTTCTTGAGCAGTTAACCCTCAGCATGGGAGTGACAGTCTCACAAAGGCAGAGGCTCCTACAGAGAAGATACAGCTGAAACTGCCTCTATAAGTATATGCACTGTATTGATCAGCTCTGGAAATTTCTGTAAACATATGGGTTCAAATAAAGTTTCAGTCATTTATCACAAAAAAAAAAATTCTGTATTTACTTGACAGGTTGAGTTACAGAGAAACCAAGAGATCTTCCATCAGCTAGTTTGCTCCCCAAATGACCACAACAGCAGAAACTGGGCCTATCTGAAGCCAGGAACCAGGAGCCTCTTCTGGGTCTCCCACATGGGTGCAGGGTCCCAAGCATTTGGCCCATCCTCTGCTGCTTACCCAAGTTCATGACCAGGAAGATGGATAGAAGTGAAGCAGCTGGAATGCAAACCAGTCACCTGTGTGGGGTGCAGGCACTGTAATTGTACCCATTACACCACAGCACTGGCTCCCCACTTTTTTTCTTTTCTCTTAAAAAAATTATGTATTTACTTGAAAGGCAGAGTTACACAGAGAGGAGGAGGCACAGATAGTAAAGAATCCTGAGCGTTTCTAAGTTGAGCTTTGCCTACACTCTGGAAACATCCACAGCAGTCTCCTAGAATCTGTCAGCCATCTTAGCCTACAATGGGTGAGGCTCCCTGATCTCTTGGAGAGGGTGTGATGGCCCTATTTCAAGAGAAGTAACTGTGGGATAGGGCAGGAGGGATTCTAGTTGGTGTATTTTCTTGCCTTGGTGACACCTTCCTATGATACCTCTGGCTGTCAATATAAGAGGAAGAGTGAAAGTATAAAATGGATGTCAGGGAGAAAGAGCAAGACTAAGAAGCAAAGATGCAGCACCGTGTTTCCAAACACTGCAAAGGGCAAAAGGAATTGGAGCTGATTCAGGACAGGTCTTCTGAGAGTTGCTACAAAGCAATCCCAGAGAGCAGGCAGGAGCAGAGGCCTGACTTGGGAGAAGGGATGGTCCAAACTAGGGACCCATCCCTTGTCCTAGGTCATTTTTTGGCTCCTATAACAGAATACCTGAGCCAGATGACTTTTAAAGAAAAGAAAGTCATTTCCTGCTGCTTCCAGAGGCTGTGAAATCCAATGCATAGTGTCAGCATTTAGCAAGGACCCTCTTGCTGTGGCATAATGCAGCCAAGGGCATCCCAAGACGTTGGAGCTCCAGAGTGTGCAGGCTTGGGTGTTACATCATGGCTCCCACCCTCATCGCCTCTCACACACCCCACTTCCATGTGCCATAAACTTGAATTGGGCTCAGTTTCCAGCACATGAAGTTTCGGGTGACACATACAAAGCTCTGAACAAATATCTGTTCGAAGGAAAACAGGAGAAGACGTCACAGTGATTGGGGATTGGAAGGCTCCTACAGTCCAGTCCAGCCTGACCTGAACGAACCCAGAGATCCTGGGGAGACTGTGGCTCAGTGGTCAGAGATATAGTGAGCAAAAGAGCCAGGTCTAAGAGCAAGTACAGGAGGAGGAGGATGATGAGAGAGGTTTGGGTCAAAGATAAAGAGGATTCAGACCCTCTAAGAAAAATCACCTTTCTCCCATTACAAGGGGTCATGGAGGAAGAATCAACAAAGGCAGAGGTAGAGGGAGGTCTTCTGTTTAGGAACCACTTGGCACCTTGTAGGAAGACAACTGATTGAATATGATTTGAATAAGAGCAATTGATTAGATATACAAAGCAAAGAGAGATACTTTCGGACAAGGGTGTGGAAACAATAGTTGGTTTCCATAGACAGGCTTATGGGAACTATGTAAACTCTTCAACGCCTTCTCCCTTATTCCTATGTGACCCTCGGTCTAGAAAAGCCTGATGCCATTAATAAACTTCAGCTATTGTCCATCAGTCAGAAGTCCACACGTGTGATTATCAACTCCGTGCACCAAGTCCATCACTGCAACAGTGACCAGCACCTCAATGTGATGAGGCTACTCCATTCTTTCTGCTCAACTTTGAAAACAGAAGTTTGTCAACATCACAGAATCAAAGATCAACCCTACCTCCTCATTTTATCACTGAGAATACCTGTCATCTGGCAGTGGAGCCCCAACAGGAGTCCATATTTACTGTCCCATCCCAAATTCCTTCTACCCCTCCATCAGGCTCTGGCACATGAAGGATGCAAGGCACTGGGTAATGCCATCTCTCTACCCCCATTCTCGAGATCTCAGCATCTCCTGTGTCTGCTCATCTTGCTAAACTAGAGAATCTGCCATCTTTGTGCCTTGTTTACATGAACCCACATCTTCTCCAGCTGCAGCGTGTCTGCATCCCCTGGCTCGAGTGTGGATCAACCCTAGCCAGCTCTTCTGCTGCAGTTCCCCGCCTCTTGGGAGGCTGCCCTGGCCTCCTCGGATGTACACTAGGGGTGCTTCTGCGGGCAGGCCCACGAGCTCCACGTCAGCTTTCAGGTCAAGCACGTGTGGTCCCCAGAGATGGAGACAGAGCAGAGAACAGCAACACATGGGCTGCATCCAAGACTCCATCTCCTGTGCCCTGCACATGCATGGGCATGTAGGCAGGCATGAGGATTGTGCATGGTGCTGCTGCTGATCTGCCCCAAGCAAGTGTGACAGACACTCTGGGGATCAGCAGACCTGCATTTCCTAAGCTGCTGCTCCATTGCAGTCTCACTGCTTCACCCAAAGCCTGTCATTCTGTTGGAGAACAGATTTAAAGGCTAAGAGCTCCTGTTGGACAACAGGTCAAAAGAGTCATTTTACATCAGGTTCCCTGCAGAACAATGGGAGTGAGATGAGCTGGCCTCTGTCTGCAGGGGGTGAGCTCTGTCAAAGCCTTTACTCCAGGGAACCACAGGCTCCCAAGAGACCCGGGAATTGGGAAGCAAGTATCCAATCTGGAAGAAATGAGCTCTCCAGGCCTAGCCTAAGGGTTCAACTCTGGATTCCAAAGGTGTGACTCTGCTTTCTGTTCAAACCCCAAAATGCTTCCCTCAGACCTCTTCCATGACTAGGGCTAGGGGAGATGGGAGATGTGAGGATAAGCCATCTATGGTCCTTGGCTTTGCAGAACTCAGGGCAAGGTCTAGAAAAGTCGCACTGCCTATGGTATGGGAAGTATTACAGCATGTTTCCAAAATTCCTCCCGTACATTACTCAACACTCTGCCTCAGTCCAAGTGGTCACAGAAGCATTCTTGGGATAGGGCTAAGAGGGGGACAGGAAGCCGTTCAGTTCTCTCTGCCCAGGCTGCCTCACACTTTCCCTTCGATGGCAGTTCAGTGGGTGGTCAACCAGAGCCAGGTGCTGAGCTCTTGACCCGGGGACACATTCCTGGTTTGGAGATTGATTCAAGGTCATCATGGCAGGGGATTGATTCAAGGTCATCATGGCAGGTCAGCTGGGCTTCTCTGGGGAGAAGATAGAGTAGGGAGGTGTCTGGACAGCCTGGGGCCTGGCACCTCCTTAGCGCTAGGACATATAGCACAGGAGAAATAGGATGCTCCTGTGCATTTCTCTTTGTCTATAGCTTTCCTTAATGTCTGTGGATGGGGGAGGAGGTGCTAAATGGACCCCCAGGGAGGCTTTAAAAATTGAAAGCCAGTCCTGGCCAGGGCCCCCACCGGATGGCGAGAGTACACAGGAGGAAACAAAAGTGCTTGTGTTAACAGAATGTCATTTCCCAACATGATTCAGGCCCCGAAGCCCGGGCAGGAAGAAGCGAGCAAATGCCTTCCCATTCATCAGTCGGACACGGTTATTTTTAGAGCCACACCAGCTCAGCGCTGGGCTCCAAGGACCCTGCCGTGGAAGGAAATGGGGCTGGGCTGATCGAGGCAGTCAAGAGTGGAAATCTTGCAGGCAGGCATGAGTGGGGGCTGGATGGGGTGGAGAGGAGGAGAGCTGAGCGGAATACCTTGCTTCCAGCCTGCAGGCTCTTAGCATCATTTGTTTCAGCCAGAAGTAGAAAGCGATCACAGAGATAGTAACCTGGGAAGCTGTTAGGGGAGGAGAAAGGGAAGAGGGTTCCTTGCATGCCACTCTGAGTTTACCTGTGCTTTCCCAGATAAACATTTCCCCAGCTGCCTGAGGACCCAGCAGTTTCATTCTAGACGCAGAGGATACTGGCTAATGGCCCTAGTTCCGTTCTCGCAGCCTTGGAAGCACCTGACCCGAGAGGAGGCCTCCACACCTGGATGCTGATGCAGGGCTGGCATCTAGGAGACGGATTCTGCCTCAGTCAACAGCTACACAGCGTTTTCCAAAAGGGAAGCCTTGCCTGGACTTGGAAAGAGGACAGGTTACCTCTTTCCCCTCTTCTCCCAATTTCTCTATGATCTGGAGGGAAGGACATGCATGAGGGTTTGGGGTGTGGTCCCAGGCAGTTAGCGGCCCCTACCAGGTTCAGTTCTTCCTCTTCTCCTTTCATCGTAATTGCCATGGCCACCTGCATTTACCTCTGCAGCTTTCTAAGCCCTATAAAAGATGCATAAACCACCCAGCCCAACCATATCACAAGGCAGCTGCAGCTTAGAATGCAGCCAACTCCCTTTCTTCCCACAGGACTTGCTAGATGTATTTCAAGGTCTAGGGAAATACAGTTGGTCTTTTACTGGCCCAGAGTTGACTCACTTTCCACTGATAGCTCAACTGACCCTGGGGTTCTGCCCAGTGTTAAATCTGCTCTGAGCAAAAACTGTTGAGATAACTTCCTGTGTAGTCACTGGTCGGATGCCCCCAGGCTGACGTGAGTGGTCAGAGCCTTGTGTAGCAGCAAGTTGTGGCTCCTGCCTCCTCCTCAAGGCACAGAGCTGGAAGGAGCCAGCAGTACATTTACAAGCAGAAGTCTCTTTGCTGCCCCCTGTTAGCACCCGAGAGATGGAGAACTTAGCTGCTTGGCACCACAGTCTGTACAGGTAAAGGAAAGGCAGAAGGAAGAAACCGTGAGATCTTTGGTTCGGTTATTTTTACCTGTACCTTTTCTTCTGAAAAGTCACAACAGACAAGGACTGGCCAGTCAGCAGTTTAATGGGGAAAATGCCCTTGACTGTGTTCGAGGAATCTCAGGGTTTCCTGTACAAAGGGGTAAGCAGGTGGAAGGAGATGTGCTGTCTGGGAAGTCAGGTGACCGAGCTCTGCCACTGATTTAAATGCATTATAACCTTGACTCAATCCCTGCCTCTCCAAACCACACGAATGAATGTGGTTGGATCAAAAGATCTTGAGTTCCTTTCAAAATACCACATGGTAGTTATCACAAGGGACGTGGGACTTCTGGAAAAAAAAATGCTTACTAGATTAGTTAGCTCTCATCTGTTAGGATAACTAGAAGTTAGGCTTCCCACCGAATGTCAGGCACCATCTACACGTTCCTACCAGCCTTTCAAAGTAACCTGCAGCCATCATGCAAATTGTAAATTTAATAACCCTTTTCATACTTTTTTTTTTGCTACATCCCATGTGTTCTGATGCCTTTGATTTCACTTTCATTTCTTCCAAATACTTTTTTTCCTCTTGTCAAATTCATCGCTGGCTCAAGGATCACACAGTGTCATCACTTTACCCAAGAGGCTTTTGTGTTTTTGTCACCCATGCATAGTTTATTCAGTGGCACAGTTTTTCAACTTCATGGTGCTGTAATTTTGTTTGTTGTTGTTGTTTTAACTTCATACCTATTGACCTTCTTTCATGGCTTCTCATTTAAGGGAATGTATAGTGATGGAGTAATAGAGACTGCCATGTCCAGATGTGAAAATACAATGCAATGTGCATCCCTACTTCCAAATCAAAGATGGACTCCCAATGAAACTGTTGGACATATCTAGACAATGGGATGCTGAACTGTCTGACATTGTTTGTGCCAGCAAAGTTGGGAAACACTTAAATAACAGACGGACAGTATTATAACTCTTTATGAAGGATTATACTATTGTAACACTATGGGGAAAATCAGTCAGGGGATGGGAGTTTGGGGGGCCAAAATCCCAGACTCTACGGAATTGTGCCATAAAGTTAAAAAAAAAAAAGAGTAATCTGCGAGAGCCTGGCATGGTAGCCTAGTGGCTAATGTCCTTGCCTTGCATGCACCAGGATCCCATATGGGGGGCTATTCTAATCCTGACTGCTCCACTTCCCATCCAGCTCCCTGCTTGTGGCCTGGGAAAGCAGTAGAGGATGGTCCAAAGCCTTGGGACCCTGTACTCACGTGGGAGACAAAGAAGATGCTCCTGGTTTTTGATCAGCTCAGCTCTGGCTGTTGCAGCTGCTTTGGGAGTGAATCAGCAGACAGAAGATCTTCCTCTGTGTCTCTCCTTCTCTCTGTATTTCTGATTTTCCAAAAAAAAAAAAAAAAAAAAGGTAACCTGTGAGGTAGATATCATTTCCTTATGTTATTAGTGCATTACTTGTTACTGTAGCAAGTATGGCTGAAAAACTATTCATCAGTAACTACAAAACAGTAGCTTAAGTGGCAATTCATTAAGTGGCTTAGACTAGTATCTTGGTTACCAGTCACCACATTTCAGTTATCAGCTGCCATGTGCTCCCCCAGGCTTTTATTTCCTCTCAGTGGATCAAGGACAGCACTACCTGTTTGCTTGTTGACTTTGCCTAAATGCAGCATCCTTTGGAAAGTTTGTCACTTCTCTGTACTTTTTTTTTTTTGCTTCCCATAGCATTTCTTAGTATTATGAAAGATCTGGGATTCTGCCCACCTTGAGCCGTGCTGGAGAAAGTAAGGAACAAAGTGGATAAGTGCCTGGCTACATATGCCAGCAAATCTGTCTTGCAGGAGTCACGACCGGATGATCTCATCTGCAAGCTTGTGTGTGAGCTGGGTGCTTGCAGGGGACGGGATGAGTCAGCCACCAGCCCACTGCTTTGCCAACCCACTTCCTGATCTTCTTCACTTTGAAGCTCTATGTTGTGTTGTGTTGAATGTCCCAGAGAGAGTCAGGCTGTCCAGGTCCGTCACGAGGCAGGTGGAAGCACCAGTATGCAATGCATTCTCTCTGCTGGCCCTTCTCCCCCTCTCTTGCTTGCCTGGTTATTTTCCAAAGTCATTACCTGTCTCCCCATTGCGATGTATGCATTCCTTTTGTCTTCTTTGCAATCACTCTCCCTGGTATCTCTTTTCCCTCTTCCATTCCTTTCTTTCTTCTCTCTGATGACCCAGTGGCTGACAACTAGGAGATGGCTACAATCACCCACAGTTGATGGTGATCATGATACCAAAAGTCCAGGTGTGAGGACACTGGAAGGATGATTACCAAGATATTCATTTGATGCCCGGCAGGACCTAGAGCTGAAAGAATTGCAGAAATTAGGAATCAAACTAATTCTCTGTCTCAGGGTCAGCATCCCATATGGATGCCAGTTCAAGTCTCAACTGCCCCACTTCCAATCTGCTAATAACCTGCTAATAACTTGGGAAAGCATTAAGGAGGGCCCAAAACCTTGGGACCCTGTGCCCAAGTGGAAGACCTGAAAGAAGTTCCTGACTGCCAACTTCAGATCAGCACAGCTCTGGCCATTACAACCATTTGAAGGGTGAACCATCCAACAGAAGATCTCTCTCATTCACTCCCTTCTTCCTTACCTTGCTCTTTGTAACTCTGATTTCAAGTAAAAATAAATGATAAATCTTTCTTTAAGATGTATTTATTCTATTGGAAAGTCAGACAGAGAGGAGGAGAGACAGAGAGGAAGATCTTCCAGCCAATGATTCACTGCCCAAGTGGCCACAATGTCCAGAGATAAGCTGATCCGAAGCCAGAAGCTTCTTCCAGGACTCCCATGTGGGTGCAGGGTCCCAAGGCTTTGGGCTGTCCTCGACTGCTCTCCCAGGCCACAGGCAGGGAGCTGAGTGGGAATCAGGTCCACCGGGACATGAAGTTGTGGCCATATGAGATCCCAGCACATGCAAGACGAGGACTTTAGCCACTAGGTTACCATGCCAGGGTCCAATAAATGATAAATCTTTAAGAAATCAACTTATCTAATTGACAAAATACTCTGAAATTAAATTTTATTATTCTTTAATTTTTATTTTAATTTTTGAATTTTATGGTACATTTCAGTAGAGTCTGGGATTCCCTCCACCCCCCACCAGTTCCCACTCCCCGACTGGTTTTCCCCATATTGTTACAGTAGTATAGCCCTTTATAAGGAGTTATAAATCCATCAGTCTGTTATTCAAGTGTGTCCCAACATTGCTAGCAAAAAGAAATTGGCCAGAAGTGGGCATTTGGTTCAGCAATTAAGATGCTGTTAGGATGCTTGTATCCCATATCAACAGGACTGAGTTTCATGGGCCAGCTCTGCTGCCAATTCCAGTTTCCTGCTCATGCACATCCTGGGATGCAGCAGGTGCTGGCTAGAGTAATTAGGTCCCCGCCATCTACATGTGAGACCCAGAGCTGAGTCCTGGGGCCCCAGCTTTGGCCTAGTGCAGATCCAGGCTCGTGGGCATTTGGGGAACGAGTGAACCAGTGGATGGGAGCTCTGTCTCTGCCTTTCAAATAAACTACATAAGTAAATAAACATTTTAGAAATGGATACTTCAGTGGTTTTGTACAAAATTTATTTTAAAAAACAATAAGAAGAAATTGACTCAAGCTGCATCTCCTAGGTATAGCCTTTGATAAAAGTTACCCAAGAAGACAGGTGCTCTTTGTCCTTAGGGGGCCACAGAGTCCCCATCTCTGCCCCTTTTCTTCCTTTCTGATACCTGAGTTAACCACAGGCCTCGATATAAGAACAACACAGGAGTCTCAGAGACTTGGTATGTAAGGAGCATTCCAGAATAATCTGTCATTCTTTGCTCCTCTCCAGTCATAACAAGCTTTACTTTAGGAGAACTTAGCAAAAAAGCTCCCCAAACTTACCAGCCTAGAAGATGACCATCAGTTTCCTAAAGACTTGAGGAAATTGGCTTGATTGCTTGCTCAGCATGAACAATTGCCTCTTGGTAAGCAGGAGAATGGCAATTGCAAAGAATTTTTGGAATGAGTAGAGATGGTCTCCAGAGACACTTTGCTGTGGGTGAGACACTCGTCTTAGTCCTCTTGTGGCTCACTCCATGACCTGTCACAATGTTTTCTTCTGTGTCTGCGTTTTCATGTTTATGAGATAGGCTTGTCATAAGAAGAAACGAATGCATAATTAGACAAAGCAAATGCTATGTAAATAATATTAGAGACTCTCCTGCTGGTTGTTTGACAGCAGTTCACTCTGAGGGTTCAAGATCCTTTTGATCTCAGATGAGAGGGACCAGCAGCTGGGAGATGTAGTCTGATCTAACCCAGAGTTAACCTTCCAGAAGGTCTTCGTAGATAATTTGTGCTGCTGCTTTGTAGTCTGAATCCAAAACAGAGGTGGAGAATATGATTTATGGCATTGGCAACCACCATAAACCATCGGTTGCAATCAGACCATTTTCTTCCGTCTGGGTCATTCATGTTTCTCACATAGGTCATTCTGTACTGACTCCAAGAAGCTGCATCTGAGCAGGTGCCTATGACTTCACAAAGCTGTGCCTTTTAGCCCCCATCTATTTCAACAAAGTAACCAATGGTAACAATAGCTCCATAAGGCAGAAATTACACAAAGTTCAGAATGGGAAGTATTTCTATCACCTCTGCTTCCCTACTTCAAGAAGTACTAGGATAATGTAGCTCCCCCAAACTGATATGGAGACGAGCTAGTGGGTGGTGGAGGGGCGGGGGTGCAGCAGGCAAGGTCACCAAACAAACCTACTGGACCTTGTACAACCGTCTCCCCACAGTTCTCCCTCACGTCTCCACAGCCAGATTGGAGAGGCCTGTGGAAAAAATTCCTGTCTATTTTCAGAAACAGATAAAAGCATTCAGATTATGCAGTACAAAACTCAGCCTGAAAGCAGCTGGAAAAATCTGTTTCTTGCCACTGTCACTGACCCCCTGACCTCTCCAAGTAATGACATTCAGGCTCACTTCCCCCTCCTGTCTCCCATCCCAGCACAGACTGACCCATCCATGTGCATCTGCTGCTTGTCTACACTGTCAGAACATCGAGCCCTCAGAGAACCAGAGACAGAGGATGAGGGTTGCATTTTCTTGGATTTGAAACGTGATCATCAATGCATTCAAAGATGAGCCCTTGCTGTATCTCAGTCTCTTTTTCATCTGGGTCTTAGGGAGAGCCTATTCCCAATGCTGTCTTGTTCTCCACTCTAGGCTCACGGGGCAGGGGGTCCAGTCTCAGGCAGGCACATGGGTCTTTTTTGCTATGAGCCACCCTGGGGTGGAGGAGAAGAATCTGTGCTGAGTTGGGCTGTCCAAGACCAGATGTATCCTACCACTGGTCTCCTAGAAGCACAGGAAATTTGGGAACGCCAACTCGTCTATCACTGGATCTCTAGTGCCAGGGATTATCCCTGGCTTTAGGAAGAAGTATGTTCAGGGGTCTCCCCTGTCCAGAGCAGTCATGTTTACAATGAATCAGTTGTACTCTAAATATACCAATTGTAAACACACTCAAACAAATTATGCTTAGTGCATCAGGGAGCAAATGTCAGCCATGCATACTCGCAAGGACCACTCTGAGCATTTCAGCTGGGAGGCATCAGAAGCCTAGGGGCTTCATATTGAAAATATGTCTGCCTTCTGCTGAGCTCCACCCACAGAACAATTCATTCAAACTCCTCCTGCAGCAGCACTAGGCTTCCACTCCCACCCTGACTCTTAGAGGTAATAGGTTCGCAGTCCAAATAGAAGCCAACTGAAGCCAATGGCCGAAGGAGCTGGGTGGAGGACTTCCCAGGAGCATGGGACAGGCCTCTGTTCTGCCTCCCTGGGTTCCTCCTCCAGCAGGCAAGAACCATTGAAACAGGGGATGAGAGTCCATCTATTCAGCAGGTGCATGAAGCCAAGAAGTGCTTCAGGAATGGAGGGACAGAGAACAGCAGTTGTAGAGCCACACACTTTGGCCCAACATATCCCACATGTTCAGAGGTTCACAGGGAGGATTATCCTAACATCATCTCCACCTATCCAATTCCTGCTCATTCTTTAAGTCCAGTTCAAAAGTCTTCCCTTTTTTCAGGCCTTTCCATATTCTTTCAGTTAGGATAATCCTCTCTCTACACTCTGGGATTTACTATCTTCCAGCTTGTGTTCTGGTCTATAAAGTATAAGAAATGTCCTCCAGCCCAGTGCAAGCACCTGCACCACGGGACAGAGCCCATGTCTTGTTCCTGTTTTTCCCTACCCCTGCCTGGTAAAGAACTTAGCATTAAAATGTGCTTCTCAGGGCCAACATCGTGGCTAAGCTGGCTAAACCTCCACCTGCTGTGTCAGCATCCAATGTAGGTACTGATTGGAGTCCTAGCTGCTCCACTTGTGGTCTAGTTCTCTGCTGATGTGCCTGGAAAGCAGTGGAAGATAGCCCAAGAGCTTGGACCTGGAAGAAGCTCTTGGTTCTGGACTGGTCATTGCAGCTATATGGGGAACAAGCCAGCAGATGGGAGATCCGTGTTGCATGTGTGTGTGCGTGTGTGTGTATGTGTGTCTTTCTCTGCAACTTTGCCTTTCAAAAATACATGGACAAATCTTTTTTTTAAAGCATTCTTAAGTAGAATCCTATAATTGCTACTACAGTAGAGCTAAAATACCAGCTTAAATCTGCTTCAGTGAATATAAAAGACCCTCTTGATAACCACGTTATCATAAAAGGTACCATCTTGAGGTGTACAGTTCAGTGGTTTTTAGTATAGTCACAATGTCATATGGCCATCATTGCCATTTAGTACCAGAATATTTAATCATCTCCCTCTGCCCCCTCCCCAAAAAAACCCTGTACTTGCTGAGCTCCTCAATTCTAACTCCCCTGTCCCCCCACCCTCACCCCACACTTCCACTAATCAATTTTCTGGCTCTATGGGTCGACTTACTCTGGATATGTCATACAAATGGAATCATGTAATTTGTATCTGCCTTCTTTCATTTCATATAGTGTTTTTCAGGTGCATTTCTGTTGAACCCTGACTCAGTACCACACAGTTTCTACTTGTTCGAGAGGCAGACAGACAGCATTCATGTATGTGAGATAGCGCTCTGATGTTCTGGTTCATTCCTGAATGCCTAGAATAGCTGGAACTGAACAGAGTTTTTGCTAAAGCCAAAAGCCAGGAATGCAATGTAGTTCTGCCATGTGAGTTGAAAGAATCTGTTATTGAACCATCACTGCTGCCTCCTAGGTTCTACATTGGCAGCAGACTGGAGTCAGAAACCGGAGCTGGCAACCAAATCAGGTACTCCAGTAAGGGGATCTGAACCACTAGGCTAAATTCCTACCTTCCCATGTTTCACTTCTTTTCAGGATTAAATAATATTCCATTAAATAATATATCGCACTTTATACATACATTCATCAGCTGATGGGCGTTTGAATTTCTGCCACTTTTGACTGTTAAGACTAATGCTTTAGGGGACATTGGTGTACAGATTTGTGAGTGGACATATGTTTTCAATTCTTACATGAGTATGTTGAGCACTGGAGTGTGGGGTTATTGGTAATTCTGTGTTTACTTTTTGAGGAACTGCCAAACTGTTTTCCTGAGCAGCTGTGTCATTTTCATTCCTGCCATATGAGGTTCTTATATGAGATTCAAATCCCATCAATTTTATGACTTTCCAATTATTTATTTTCATTCTAACTATCCTAAAGCTTATAAAAACTGACATGCAATTCATTTTGGTTTTCAGTTGTGTTTTCCTCTAATGACTATGATAGAGGGTGCTTAATGGCCAATTATATCCATCCCTTATAGAAATGTTTGCTCAAGCCCTTTTTCCATTTTTAAATGGGGTCATGTGCCTTTTTTGGTGTTGAGTAGTCAGAGCTCTTAATGTATCTTAGATACCAGAACCTTATCTTACATGACTTGCTAAGTATTTTTTCCCACTCTGTGGCTGCCTTAAAATTTTCTTGATAGTACTAGTGGTCTTTGACACTTTCGTGATTTTGGTGAAGCCCATTTTATTTATATTCTTTTTTTTCTTTTGCCTTGTGTTTTTTATGTCATAACTAGGAAATCATTGCCCAATTCAAGGTCATGAAGGTTTACATTATGTTGCTTTCTAAGAATCTTGGAATTTTAGCTCCTGTATGTGGGTCTTGGTTTATTTTAAATTAATTTGTATATATGGTATAAGGTGGGTGTTCAAAGCCATTCTGTTGTATGTGGATACCGAGTTGTCCCAGCACCTACTGTTGAAAATACTGTCCTTTCCCAACTGAGTGATCTTAGCATTCTTGTTGGAAACCAACTCATTTTTTAATCTGTTATTTTTTGTGCATTTGTCATTTAAGATAAAGTCATTGGCTTATTACTTAGATATGGAATGTTTTTTTTTTAAAGAGATTTATTTATTTATCTAAAAGGCAGAGTAACAGAGAGAGAGAATTTTATGTTTGCTAGGTTACCTCTCAAATACACACCAACAGCCAACAATGGCCCAAGCTAAAGACAGGAGCTAGGAACTCCATCCGCTAGCTACATGGATGGCAGGGGCACCTGGGCTGTCATCCATTGCCTTCCCAGGCATATTACCAGGAACTGGATTGGAAACAAAGCAAATGGGACTAGACTGGAACTGAACCCTGATATGGGTAATGGCATTGCAAGTGGCAGCTTCATCTCTGTGCCACAAAATTGATCCCCGTCTGACTTCTTCCTACACATCTCAGAATTCATCCAGGAAAGGATAACCACATCCCAGATTGTACATTTTTATAAACAAATATCATTTGGACTTTTAAACTGAATCTGTAAGCTTTAACTGATTAGAAGACAAATTCATGAGTTGATTTTTGGGAAGGAGAACACAAGGACAGATGGGAAAAAAAGCAAATGACTTTCCTGCCCTCCACAAATGAGCACATCTTGTTAGCACCATCATCAGTTAGGCAAAATAAATCATTCATTGTCCAAATGGCTGTTTGGTGTTAAAATGACAGCAGCCTCGGAGAAAGTTCCTACTTCTCCCCATCCTTACCTCAATGCAGTGACTAGACAAGAGCTGACAGCTGGTGAGAGGGTTATGGCACATGTGAAGGTGGGGTCAGAGTGCAACACAACACAGCAAGGGTGATCTCTAAGGAGAGTACAGAGGCAAGGAGCAGCAGGAAACATCCTAAGGAGAAGAGTGACAGAGAGGACCCGTGGCGCTGTTGGAGAGTGGGACTTCACTAGCAGAACTGGGTGTTTGAAAAGAACTGAAGAGAGTGAAACCTGGTCTCAAAAGCTAAAATATCTTATTAAAAAAAAAAAAAGCTACTCAGGGAGATGAAAAGCAGCTCTCCTTATACTCACTGGACTTGCTGTCTTTTTCACTGGTCTTGACTCATACTTTCTTTCTTCAAGTATTCTCCACTTTATCTCATTCTTCTTGACTCCAAATCACCCTTCTATGAATAACCAAGTCCCATGCATGCCATCCCTGATTATCCATATCAGACCAACAGCCTCTATGCTTCCCAAGGGGTGATGCCAGATGTTAGGCCTAAGATTTAGAATATTTATATAGAAAAAGATTTTTCTATTATATATCAAGCAGCTTAAAGCTAGGAGCTGGGCCTTACTTATCTTTGTGAACTATCAGCCTAGATCAGCAATTGGTACTAAATGGGCTTCTAGGTACACATAGGGTCAACTAAAAACAGAGAACTGTGACTCAAGCTTGGCCCTAGTAGGATCTAGAAAATAGAAAGGAAATGGTATAAAGCAAAGCCCTGAATTCTTTCTGGTACTTTCTTTCAACCTGGCATGCAGATCACATAAAGCAAGGCTGTACTTGTGAATTACTCCTCTGAGCTTTCTTCCTGTTATAGATAAACAGCTGACAGAGGCTGATCCCTGCACTGTCCTCAGTCAAGTCAGATGGGAAGAAGGCATCCGGGAATCTTGAAGTCATTTTACATATTGAGTAGTCCCAGCATCAACTTTTGAAAATACTATTCTTTCCTAACTGAGTGATCTTGGCATTCCTGTTGGGAAGCAACTCCTTTTTTTTAAGCTGTTATTTTCTTGAGTTTGTCACTTAAGACAAAGTTGCTAATTAGCAGATAGCATTCGCTTTCTTTTCTTTTCTTTTTTTTTTTAAGATATACCTATTTTTATTGGAAAGGCAGACATACAGAGAGGAGGAGAAACAGGGAGGAAGATCCTCTGTCCGATGGTTCACTCCCCAAACGGCTGCAATGGCCGGAGCTGAGCCTGTCCGAAGCCAGGAGCCAGGGGCTTCTTCTGGGTCTCCCACATGGGTGCAAGGTCCCAAGGCTTTGGGCCACCCTCGATTGCTTTCCCAGGCCACAGGCAGGGAGCTGGATGGGATGCAGGGCTGCCGGGATTAGAATTGGCTCCCATATGGGATCCCAGCACGTTCAAGGCGAGGACTTTAACCACTACGCTATTGAGTCGGGCCCCCAAAGCATTCCCTTTCTTGTTTTCTGCCAGGGTAGTGGTGACACACAAAAAAATCTACATCAGAAAGCAAATAGACATCCAGGTGGTTTGGAATTTACCCTATGGTGGAGTTAGGAATAGGCAATGAGAGAACCTGTCTACAAGCAGTAAGTCAAAACAGAGGCAGCAAGAACTTAGGAAGGATAGCACAGAATTCAAGCTCATACCAACATGGGAAGTTTCCTGCCCTTATTTTTAGTATTCGTCCCTATTCGAAACGTTTAAAAAGCTCAAAAAGCACAACACCAAACAAACAACTCAATTTAAAAATGTGCAAAGGAAAAGGGGCGAAGTTGCAGTACTTTGATTTCACAACAGCCAAACATGAAACCAGTGTGAGTGTATGTTAACAAATGAATGAATTGGACCTGGTGGGTGGCCTAGTGGCTACAATCCTCACCTTGCATGCCCAGGATCCCATATGGGTGCCACTTCTAATCCTGGCAGCCCTGCTTCCCATCCAGTTCCCTGCTTGTGGCCTGGGAAAGCAGTCAAGGATGGCCCAAAGCCTTGGGACACTGCACCCGTGTGGGAGACCCCAAAGAAGTTCCTGGCTTCTGGCCTCGGATCAGCTCAGCACCAGCCATTGCGGTAAATTGGGCAGTGAATCATTAGATGTAAAATCTTCCTCTCTGTCTCTTCTCTTCTCTGTATATCTGACTTTGCAATAAAAATAGATAAATATTTTTTTTTAAATTATGGCATAATTCTACTCTGGGATGCTATTTAGTCTTTAAAAATCAGGAAGTCCTGTGACAGCATGTATGGACCCTCAGGACATTATGTTAAGTGAAATAAAACAAGTACAAGACAGCAAAGATGGTCTTGAGTTGGAACTATTTTGTTACAAACAACAGGATTTATAGTAACTATGTAATGGAGACTATCATATCCAGTAGCAAGTTATCTAATTAATTTCATGGCTTTGTAAATTTCTATTTTTCTTCCTGTTGTTGATTTTGTATTGTGGCTATTCACTTAAGGATATGTATAGTAACTGTGTAATGGAGACTATCATATCCAGATGTGAGGATATAATGCAGTATGCATCTCTACTTCCAGATCAAAGATGAACTCTTTTGTTGGTACCCTCTTCACTTTGTTGATTGTTTTCTTAACTATATATAAGCTCCTTAGTTTGATGTAGTCCCATTTGTTTATTTTGGCTTTGATTGCCTGTGCTTTTGGTGACTTTTCTGAGAAGTCTTTACCAATGCCTATATCTTGCAGAGTACTTCCTAATTTTTTCCTATAATAGTTTGATGATTTCTGGAGCAGATTTAGGTCCTTGGTCCAATTCAGAACTGGTTTTTATATAAGATGAGAGGCTTTCTTCTATAGGCAGTTATTCACTTGTCCCAACAGCATTTGTTGAAGAAACCAAACTTTTTCCATGGATTATCTTTAGTTCTCTTATTTAAGATTAGTTGGCTGTACATGCGTGGGCTCCAACATCACCTAATGCTAAAAACTCCAATCAAGATGTGCATAGAAAAAGCATTCTATAACACAATCAAAGCAATATATGAAAAAACATCATGCTGAACAGGGAAGGACTGAAAGTTTTCCCTCTAAGATCTGGAACTAGACAAAAATGTCCACTTTCACCATAGCTATTCAACATAGTGCAAGAAGTCCTCATTAGAGCTATTAGGCAAGAAGAAGAAGTGAAAGGAATTCAGATTGGAAATGAGGAATTTAAAATTAATGAACATAAATCGATGGCCCTAGTATACTCAACTAATCTTTATCAACCAATTCTAAGTTTATAGTATCTACAGATACCTCTAAATTTCAATCTTGAATATTCTTAATTTTTGAGAAGCAGAAAAAGAGATCATCCATTCACTGGTTCTCTCTTCATATGCCAGGAACAGGTAGCGTGGGGCAAGACTGAAGCAGAAACCTGAGACTCCATCCTGGTCTCCGATTTAAATTGCAAGGGCCAGAGCATGTGAGCCATCACCCACTGCCTCCCAAAATACATTCACATGAAACTAGATCAGAAGTGGAGTAACCAGGACTCAAGCCTGTATTCTGGGAAGTGAGCATCCCAAGTGCTGGCTTCACTGACTATGCCACAATGCCTGCCCCTGTTCTTTACTTTAGAGCATTGGTTTTTACCTCTCCCTACCAGCTGATTGAGCTATTCCTGGTAGTCTTTGTCTCTGTTGTCCTCCAGAGCATCTTCATTCTGACTCTTTTGAGAAGGTTGGGACGTTGAGATAGAACACTATTTGCACTCAGGGGGCAGGTGCTCACTGCATGTGGGCGAAAGAGGAAGCTCAGAGTTTCACCAGCTTGCTCAGGGTCACACAGTATTACAGCTTCAAATCCGTTATTCTCACACCTCTTGGATTTAATAGAACCTAAGGTTCTGTACCTTGGTTATCTAGGCAATACAGCTAATGAGTCAATGAATATTTTTCCAACCAAAATCTGACATGATGAAATGTGTTTGTAAGGGGTCATTTGACAGATTACTTACAGTAAGATCTGAGGGGCCATAGACCCACTCCCACCTGCACAAATTCTCACCACCACACAGGCTGTGGGCATAGAGACATGGCAAGAGTGAGGAATCTCAGAACTGTGATCTGATGGCTGGTGTCCTGCGGAGTGAGGAGAGCACGGGGAGCCTTTGTTTTGTAGCTGAGTTTCCTAGGTCAGACTGCTGAAGGAATGCCTGTGTGGTGGGCCTGAACCTGAGCAGAGAACACAGGCCTTTTCAAACACCAGGCTTGAACTGGCCACAAGGGTTGCAGGTAGGTGAGCTGAGACAAGAGCTATAAATAGCAGCTGCAGCTGAAAAGCAGAAGAACCAGCCTGACTGTGCAGATTGTAGACAGGGCCATAGGCAAAGCCTCAGTCTACCACAGTGCACCCTCCCTTGCAGAGAAACCCCTCAACCCCTCCCCACAGCAAAGAAAGACTGTGCAATGTCAGGCGAAGAGCTATGAGCCTGCCCAGCTTTTCCCTCCCAGATCTGAGGAGCTATAATGTCTGGGGCTGAGGCTCTTAGTTGGCGCTGCAGGGCCACGCAGCACGCCTCTATTTATGCTAGGTTGTCTGTCTTTGTTCAGTTGTGTCTGCTTAGCCAGATTGGAAATGGTTGGCTGAAAAAAATTATGGTGCTGTCTAACATGATGTAACAAGATGTCATCTTCTAACTCCAATGCATAAAATGGATTTACAGGAAGGAGAAGGCGGGGGAGGGGGGAACCCAAAGCCCGAGGGAATACCTGACTCAGATAAAAACCACTAGGCTTTGTTTGTGACTGTCAAGAAACTACATGTTATTTTCCTTAGAAGATCAGAACAGACTGATGTTTCAGGGGTAGCAAAACAGACAAGACTACACGGCCCAGAGAAGCCTGAGGAGCAAATCGAAATTCAGACTCCTTTTTCACATGACACACATGCACAGACACACCACTCAGCCTGTCCCCCACACCACAGAGACATACCAAGCCTGCACCACAAGCACTGTACACACACCCCTCTCACACACACATATACCCACGCACCCTACCAAGCTTCTTGCAGCCATGACAAGGTCTTACTACCCAGATACCTCATCACAGATCCTCCAGTGTCATCCCAATGCCCTAGCTACCAAGGGAGACACACACATACACACGCACACATTGTCTCTCTATTTTGTTCTTTTCAACGAAGACACCTCAATTTCCGTATCACTGAACCATGCCAGGGACTGAGCTGGCATTTTTGGCTGAAGTTTTTCTGATGAACATCTCCAAGATTGTGATGAACTTTCCAGAGCTCTGTTGCATGAAGAAGCTCACTAGCAAAGACCAAATGGTAGGCCTGGCGTGGTATCCTAGCAGCTACCACCTTGTTCGTGCCGGGATCCCAGATGAGTGCCAATTTGTGTTCTGGTGGCCCTGCTTCCCACCCAGCTTGTGGCCTGGGAAAGCAACAGAGGACGGCCCAAAGACTTGGGACGCTGTACCCATGTGGGAGACAAAGAAGAGGTTCCTGGCTCCTGGCTTCGGATCAGAGCCCAGCTCTGGCCGATGCAGCCACTTGGGGAGTGAATCAGTGGATGGAAGACCTTCCTCTCTTTCTCTCCTCTCTGTATATCTGCCTTTCCAATTAAAAAAAAAAGACTAAATAGTGAGAAGATCCCAGATTTTGTGGTTCTCATTAAATCTACAGTGCTTTGACATAGTTGCATCCCGACCCAATCCTGGTAGAGTTTAAGAAAGTAACAGGACTAGGAAGATATGATATGATAGGTTTCTGTGTCCCGCATGATTCACAGGACCATCCTGATGTCTTCCTCCATTGAAAGCAAGCCTGTGGGGGTTGCCAGCACCTTAGCCACACACACGCGCGCACACACACACACACACACGAAAGGAAACATAGGACAACCCCCAGTCCCTTTCCTTTTAGACCTTCTTTACTCCTCAGTGAGCCAAAGCCAGAGAGTGTTGGTGGAATGTTGTACACCAAGACATGAAATAAAAACAATTGAATTAGTTTCATGCAGAGTTTCCACTGTTCTGGTAAAAATTGATTCCATATGCATGTATGAGTTATGAAATACGAGCTATGTAATTTCATTAAATGCTCTTATTTTGCATTTAAAACTGGCATTGAACAATCAAGATGAATGCTTAAACTCATGATAATATTTGAGTGATAATTCTTCAGAAGACATTAAACAGAAAATTTGGACATGTCAAGAAAAGGGAGACTGCAGAAAAAAAAAAGTTTTATAATTAAGTACCATTGATGACTCTCTTCCTTTGCTGTTTTAACAGAAAACTTTAATTTCCCATGAAGTATGCAGGAGGCCTAATTCTCCCGTTACAATGTAATTAATAAAAAAAATCAATTAAAAAAAAAAGAATGTCAATTCCACCAGGGCATGACTTTTTCTTATCGACGTATGGTCCTGAGCTCCTATTCAGTGTCTGCCACATAGTAGGCTTCCATAAATAGTTGTTGGATATACAGATGGCTGAATAAATTAAGTAAGCCCAGGATGCCACATGCAGTCATCCGAGGGCGAAATGAGTTAGCATGCCTGGCATAGGCAGTAGATTTCATTCTAGATCAAGCCTGCTCACTCAGCCTCACCTCTAACCACATCTTGATTCATTCTTTGACACAAAAGAATTCAAAGTCTTGTTTGTGCCAAACAAGGAAAAATAAGCCACGGTCCTTAGCTTAAAGGAAAGCACTATCTAAAGGTGAGGAGGGCAGGTAACGGGGAAGGCAGCTGTAAAGGCTAAAGGCAGTCAAGTGTCAGGAGCTTAGAGAAGCAAGCATTGAGTCCAATGGGGATGGTGGTCAGAATACTGTGATGGAACTAGAAAAACTCTGGGAGGATAGAAACTGCACATGACTCCACCAAGAGCCCTGGCTACTTGCCTTAGCCTAAAGATTCTCACTTCCCCATCCAGCTCTTTGCACCTGAGAAGGTTCTCTTTGTTTCTCTACATTTTTCTATCCTTCAAAGATTTACAGTCCAAATTGATCTCCCTGTCTCTAAAGGACTTTAGAGCAAGGAGCCCTTCAACGTACATTGTGTTGGATTTTCCCACCAGGGCTTTGTGTTTATAAATCTTAACTGCTGTCCTTCTCTCCCCCATCTCTCTCTCACACACACACACCACAAACTAGGTTGTAAGCTCTTTAAGATCTGTGAACTCCTGCATTGCACCACATGCCATGTAACTTTACGGCATGAGTAAAGTCAAGTGAATTCCAGGAAGAGGCACAGTTGAGTCCTCCTCACTTCTTTGAGAAAGAACAAAACAGCTTAAGTCAGCTCAGACAATAGGTCCTGCTCTTCTCCAAGACTGCAGGCAACCAGCCAGCCAGCCAGCCAGGATGTGACCTGGATTGTTAGGTATACAATTGAGCAAATACAGGATCCCAGACCCTTGGTGTGCAAGCCACTGGGCTAGAACAGAATCATCTGATGTAGATGAAAAAGTTATATTAATTAGCTAACCAAAGCCGTTTACTCTCCAGGACTAGCCTGGGCAGATGTTCGTCCTGGATTCAGCTTTTCTGTGACAATCAGAACGAGCACCAAGATGTCAAGGGAAACTGGCAGCTGCCTGCATGTCTGAGTCTTAGCATGTCCCCTCCCACTGTGGACATAAGAGTTGCCAAAGATGAGAATTCACTCTGTGCTGCTCCACAGACTGGGTCATGGTGGCCCAGAGCTTGAGGTCTGGAAAGTGTTGCTTCCCACAGCTCAAGGCTGGTTACTTCAATGTAAGACATCAGCTGATGAAAGAAGTGATCACAGAGTGAGCATGTGGCACAGCAAATTAAAACCCCACTTGGGACACCCACGAGAGACTGGCTCCAGTGTGGCTCCTCTACTTTCTGCTAATCCACACCCTGGGAAGCAGCAGGGACAGTTCAAGTACTTGGTTTTCTGCCACCCACATGGGAGACCCAGATTGGATTCCTGATTTTTGGCTGAAAACTATTGAGAGCATTCAGGGGAATCAACTAGAAGATGAAAGATGACTGCCTGTATCTCTGTGCCTTTCCAGCAAAATGAAAATAAATTTAAAACAAAAAGACAAAAGAAAGAAATGATCAGGACTAAATGCTGCAATGCAGATGCTGGGTTCATAATACCCCTGTGGGGACTAATGAGCTCATTTCGGGGAAGTGGAACAAATACTGAGTGCCTCCTAGGTATTTGGTCCAACCTTATAGGGAAATACAGGAGAAGTAAGATGTTTGGGAGAAATGGAAGACTTTGACCCGTATGCTGTCTTTAGCTTTAGGGACCCCACATGTTCACCTGTATACAGGGAAATAATCATATAAGCTGATGGTTGGGGGAGTCATTCCTGGAAAAGGTCTGAGAGCCACAGGTTTAAAGTTTCCCAGTGTCTCACAAAATCATCCTTCCTCATCACTTGGTTGCCTCCCCCCCTCTTCAATTCTCACACTTTTCCATCTCATTCAGTGATGCCGGTCTCCAACAGGTATTTACATTGCACCACATCTGCCTTTGCCAACCCAGTTACTAAATACAATAAATCTCTTTTTATTTGATTGCTTTGTCCTGTATTGCTGCGTTGCCTTTGTTATCACTATAGCATCAGGAAACTTGGATATGATACATGGGCTGTCAGCCTCCAAAATAATAAAAGGTCACTCTCCCAACTCTCTTTCCAGCAGCTCATCACCCATGCTCTCTTACTACCTTGAAACACTTGTTTTTATTGCTTTCTTTCTTTCTTTCCAGCCGGTAGACCAAACCATATGTGACTGCTGCCAGTTTTCCTCCTGTCCTTCACCCCCAACCTTAGAGGTCATTCTCATCTCAGCCCTGATTTGCGACAGCTACACGTTTATCACTTGCCTGAGCTCTTGCTGGCAGAGCGCCTCAATAAGCTAGGAGATTTTCCCAGGATTCCCATTAGTCTTTGTCTTGATGGCTGAGCCCAGGTAATATCTACTCTGCTTTCTTTATCAAGATTGAGGACAGGCTATCTCAGGAGGGGAGCACCCCCTTGCACGTGTTTCCTCATCACCTGTAGAGTTGCTTGTGTTTGTGTTCAGGGTCCTGTCTTGGGTTCAGATTCTCTTCAAGGAGACTTTTGGATTTGCCTGTGTGTGCTTCGCAATCTGGTGGATCAGGGAAGAACTGTTTAGCTCTTCACTTACTGCCGGAGATGGGGAGAAGAAACAGAGAAACCAAGTGGCTCTCCCACTTAACTCTCTGATGCCTCATGCTTTTATTCTCTACCCCTACAATCGACAATAGTTCCAGCCTTCCCTTTGTTGTTTAGTTCTTCAACCTTTGGAGGTGTCAGGAGCTGAGCAGCAGATAATATCCGGGAAGTGATTCTCTCAACCCAGAACTCAAAGTTCTAGGTCTATCTTCCTGTCCCTAGGGAGATGTGTTAACACAGATTGAAACTTTCCATCTCCCTCAACCAAAACCGAAGTAAGTTTACCATTAGCAGCTCCCAGTACCCTCCCCGCTTCCTGACTCTCTGCTGAGTCACTGGCAACACCTCCTGGACACCAGGCCTCCCAGGACTCCCTGATTTCTTTTTACCTGGCTCAGTTACCTTGTCTGGGTTAGAGGGTGGCCATGGAGTACAAGAGGTGATTTACGGAGTGATTTATACAGTGAAACCAGGAAGTGATTTCTAGCTTTGGGTGTGAAACTCTCTGAGAAAAAATATTACAACGGTCATGCTTACACCAAAACTATGGCCTGATTTTAGGAATTATTGCAAAGCTACAGTAGTAAATAATTCAGTCTAGAAAAATACTCTATTCAACAAACAAGACTGCAACAATTAGATAGCTGCAAAAAAAGGTAATTTTGATCTACATCTTGTACCACATACAAAAATTAATTCAAAAACAAGTGCTATTTCTAAATACAAATGACAGAAATTGTGAAACTTCCAGGAGAAAACAAAGGAGAGAATGTTTATTAAGTTGTGTTTCAGAATCCTTTCTTAGCTTTAGTACACAAAGCACAAATTGATAAATTGAACTTCTATAGATTTTGAAACTTCTTGTATGAACATGGATATAGAAGAATGGAAAATGAAGCTACATGGAACATATTCGCAAAGAGTGTTCCTAATAAATGACTTGTTGCAAAATACCTGCCGAACTCTCCAAATTCGGTAGGAAGGGAAAAGAACTTTTTTCCAATGGTCAAAATACTTGAATAGAAAGCCGATGCAAACAGATATAAAATGATAAAATGAGCACATAAAATGATTTTCAGCATCATTAGACACCAGCGAAATGCAAACTGCAAGTACAGTGGGGTGTCTCTATTTCTGCATTACTATAGTAAAAATACTGAGCACACCAAATTTTGGCAATCATGTAGAAGAAGCAGAATTCTTACTCTGTGGTGGGAATACAAGGGGTCACTAAAAAAAATCCATTTTCCATGAACTTTTTATGTACTTTCATATCAAATGGTAGAATCACTTTAAAAAACAATTTGGTAACTGCTTTTTAAGTTGTACAAGCACTCATCACACAGTTCAGCTG
Source organism: Ochotona princeps (assembly GCF_030435755.1). Classification (NCBI taxonomy): domain Eukaryota; kingdom Metazoa; phylum Chordata; class Mammalia; order Lagomorpha; family Ochotonidae; genus Ochotona; species Ochotona princeps. Next base: position 60,763,184 of record NC_080839.1, on the reverse strand, counting down.
CTCTGTTCCTAGGTGTTTACTCACTGGAAATAAAGTCAAATGCTCAGACAAAGCCTTGAATGTCCACTGACCAAACTGACGGGAAAAGTGCAACAATCGAAGGAATGAACTCCTATTACCTGCAGCAACATGGAAGATCTCAAAGCAAAGTAAATTCTGTCAAATGGAAAAGAAAAAGGAGGTATGTTGTGTTGTCCGCTTATGTAAAACTCTAGACAATGCAATAGTGGCAAAGAAGAGATGAGTCGTTACTCGGTAGCAGTGCCAGGAAAGGGGTAGGGGACACCTGAGAACCCTGCTAAGGCGATAGATATGATCAGGGGTTTGATTGTGGTCATGGTTTCTTGGCAAAATATATCAAATCATGCACTTAAATATGTGTAGTTTATTTGATGTCCATTATACTTCAGAAAAAGAAACCTACATCTGGGCTAGTATAGTGGCTCAATAAGTTAATCCTCTTCCTTGTAACATCAATATCTTATATGGGCACCAGTTCTAGCCCCCGCTGCTCCACTTGTGATCCAGATTCCTGGTCACTGGCCTGGGAAAGCAGCAGCAGATGGCTTCAAGTCCCTGGGTCTCTGCATTCAGGTGGGAGACTCAGAAGGAATGCCTGGCTCCCAGCTTTGTTCAGCTCTGGCTATTGTGGCCATTTGGGAAGTGAACCAGTGGCCAGAGCATCTCTCCTTCTCTCTTTCTTTCTGTACATCTATCTTTCAAATAAAAAAATAAATGAAACTTTTTTTAAAAATGATAGAAATAAAAATAAATCCACATACAAAAGGGAAGTTGAGAGTGGAAGGGTCTGGAAATAACAATACAAACACAATGTTTAGAAATAGGAAGCCAGATGCCAACAGAACTGCAAAATGAATAAATAAACAAATACAAAGCAGGAAAGAGAGACACTGCCAGAGCTGAGGCAGTAGTGGTAAGGAGTTGATAGGGGCTTAGAAGCAAGTGACCCATACATTTCATTTGGACTATTCGGTTCTGTTATGATTTATTTTATTTATTTGGGAGGCAGAGTGAGAGAGAGGGACGGAACGGCAGAAAGAAACAAATTGTCCATCCAGCGATCACTCCCCTAACAGCCACACCAGCTGAGGCTGGGTCAGGCGAAAGCCAAGAAGCCTAGACCTCCATGTGAATCTCCCATTTGGGTGGCAGGGGCTCAAGTAGTTTCTGCTACTTTTCCAGATGTGTGAGCAGGGAGCTGGATGGGAAGCAGAGCAGCTGGGGTTCAAACTGGTGCTTCAGTGTAGTATGCCAGGATTGTAAGTAGAGGTGCCAATATTACTTGTGTTTTCTAAATAGTAGAAGAGAATTTTAAAACAAAATATAGTTAGATAGATCCTTGAAAATTACTCTGACATTCTGGTGATGGATTGTTGAGAAGTGCATTAGAAAACAATGCAGCCTCAGCTCTAGCTGAATGTGATCTCTCCTAGTTAGATGTGCCCTCCTGAAATGCTTACATATCTCTGTCTGACTTCCAGTGTTCTCCCTATGAGCCCCGGCTCCTCCCTAGGCAGACCTAGAGTTCTTATAGCCTGGGGCATTGCCTCTGCGGAAATCAGAGAAAGTAGAAGGGGTGGCCTGTGACCTAAGTACCTTGTAAGGCCTGGGGAATGTGAAGCCCCTAGGCCCGCCTGGGGAGCATCCTAATCCATGGCTGCCAAAAATTAAAACCTAGCTTAGGCTCATTTTTGACACAAACATATGTTTCATACCAAGTCCTTTATCCCCTTCAGGGAAGACAAATGCCTATATTCTAATTTCTGGACCCTGATCCTGGAAGCTGACACCTTTTGGTCATTTTCATAGGCTGTTGGTTGTTGTTGTTGTGTTGGTTGGTTGGTTTTTTTTTTTTTTTTTTTTTTTTGCCAATTATCCTTAGTCTCTGTTAATCAAATTCTTCCCTTCTTTTGAATTCCTGCATTCCTTTCTTGCCTGTGCTGTTGACATTGGCTGTGGCAATGGAATTTTCCAGTTCCATAGAAACTGAAGTCGTTTTAAGGGTATGGTCGCTCCATAAACTCTTTGTTTCTACTACAGACTGAGCCCTGCAGCTCTTGACAAAACAAACATTTTAGAGGATGTAGGATTTGTCTTAGTAGATACCACTGGTCAAAGCACACAGCCACTCTACCAGCTAGCTAGAAAAGCCCTCCGTACTGCAAATTAATTGAGCTTGTTCTGATTTATATTGTTTGGTATGTAAATAAACTGGAAGCAACTAATGGCCACAGAAGTAGACACTTGAGAATGGAAATAGGCAATAGTGCAAATAGTAGTGCAAGATGACCATTTAAGGTAATGAGGCATTGTTCAGCAAGAAAAGCAAGATAGGAGTGCAGGATGATTCCATTTGTCTAAAGCTGCATATGCACATACCTAAAACTAAGAACATTAAACAGTGCTGCTCTTACATGGAGGGATTTGGGGAAGATTTGTTCTTCATTTTTGCTGGCCTGGCTTCTCCAAAGTTTTCAAATGAACATGTGTTGTTTAGTAATAATGAGAAAAACAAGTTATTTAGAAACATAAATAAAAACAGCAAGATCCTGGGTTAATGCCATGTGTTTGGTTGAATTCCACATATTGCTTCATAAAGGGCCAAGGAGTGGCCTGGCTTGGGCTGGGTGGGGGATGGGAGGACCCTGAACTGTTAGGGGCAGGGGAATGGGAGCTTCTTACAGGTGGCAGCAGGGCACATCCAAACGGAAGGGCCAGTCGATTCATGTCCCTTACCGGAAATCACTCCACAATCATCAACTGGGTGGTCCAGAGGAGTTGCCAAAACAAGACAGAGGCACATATTAAAGCTGTATTCAAATCCAGTGCTCTGCTGAGCACCTCCTTGGAGCCAGCACTTGCTGGGAAACAGGAGGATGGGAGCAAAGGCGACCAGGGAGGGGCCCTGGCAGGACCTCCTGTTCAAGGCTTCTTGGCAGGGCTTGCGCTGCTGGCCAGTGAGCACAGCTCAAAGATCTCTGCCCTGGTTCATTCTGTAACAAAATATTGTACACTGGGTGGTTTATGAAGGACCAGAATTTGTTGTTTATAGTTCTGAAAGCCCAAGGTCAAGGTGTAGACAGATTCAGCGTCTGGTGTGGGCCTTCTTCCTGACTCATTGGTTGTACTTTCTGCTATGTCCTCACACAATGAGGGAGGAAAGGGGGCCTCCTTTACGGAAAGTCTCCATTCTCATGATCTAATTACCCTCCAACACCCACCTCCAGATACCTCCCCAATGTGGATTATGTTCCCATGAATTGGAGAAGGGGAATCATTAATTTTAGTCAATAGCAGCCCTCAAGCAACATATCCGTGCTTGATTCAAACTAGGGGAACAAGTTGCCGGAGCCACCTGTCACCTTCTGCATAAATCTACATTTTGAGGTTTATTAGAAAAACCAGGTGGCAAATATGACTGTTACTTACCTTTAATAATGTCTTAACACATATATTCCTGCTTAGGGCCTATCATGGTCCTATTGCTGGTGATGTTCAGAAAATCAGGTGTAGGGCCCAGCACAGTAGCCTAGCGGCTAAAGTCTTCACCTTGCATACCCGGGATCCCATATGGGTGCTGGTTCTAATCCCAGTGGCCCCACTTCCCATCCAGCTCCCTTCTTGTGACCTGGGAAAGCAGTGGAAGATGGCCCAAAGCCTTGGGACCCTGCACCTGTGTGGGAGACCGGGAAGACGTTCCTGGCTCGTGGGTTTGGACCAAACGGAGCCCAGCTCTGACCATTGTGGCTGCTTGAGAAGTGAATCAGCAGATATAAGATCTTCCTCTCTGTCTCTCCTCCTCTCTGTAGGCCTGACTTTCCAATAAAAATAAAAGAATTATTAAAAAAAGAAAGAAAGAAAAGAAAGAAAATCAGGAGTAGGCCCTGTTAATGACACTCCGGTATCTGATCTTGGTCAATGCTTCTGTATTTGTAATACATTTACCATGGCTAGGGTGGGCTTTCTTCAATTTATTTATTTATTATTATTATTTTTGACGTCATCTTCCAGGTCCCATCCCAAACCAATGTAGTTAGGATCTCTGCTATTTAAAAAAACTCTCCAAATAATCAGTCCTCCACTGTAGCTAAAGTTTACAATCACAGTTCTTGAGTTGACCCCAAGCAGGATCACTGGGCTACCTTAGGAAAAGCAGCAGAAGCTGCAAATACCTGTAAATCAGGTGACTCTAGTGGGATTGTTCTAAATGCTCCTCGTAAACTCCAGGGACAAGAAGCAAGTTGAATTAGGATCCAGGACTGGGAGCCTTCTCAGCAGCAGCCCAGGGCCTAGACCCACACGCTGCTCTCACAATGCTGAGAATTCACTTCAGGTGGAAGGGCTTTGCTTAGTTCTCCATTGCTGTTCCTATTTTTTTCTTAACTTTTTTTGTAATGCAAATAGAGGTATCTGAATAGAAGAGAACCATAGAACAACTAAATGCGTTTTCTGAGGATCTACCCAAGCTCCTGCTATAACTAGCTTAGGAAGCTGAAGGGAAATGACTTGAAACAATTAGAGAACAATGCAAAACAGGACATGATTCAGGGCCAAAACATGGCTGCAGGCCACCACTGCCTACTGGCAATGCTTTTGAGGACTAATAGTTCTCCCTGGGTCTTGATCTGTGAGCACTTTCTTTCTAGGCTGATGGGCAGTCATGTTTTCATCTCCCCTGAGGCATTTAACCAAAGGAGCTTTCTAAGCTAAATAAAAGAAAGTGAGAGAAGTGAGCACCTACTATTTGCATTAGTGCCTCCCACCCCATCACAAGGTAGGAGCTACTTTCTATCCTCAGGAAACTGAGGCTTAGAGGGAGTTACCCAAATTTGCCTCATTATGGAGGTGATAAGTGGCAGGGGAACTTGATCACATCTGGTTCTTAGCATTTGTGAAACCATGGCCATACGTCATGAGTTTACGTCAGAGTGGGAACTCGTGTCTTATGCTGCAAAACTAAGGACAGTGTCATCTGTTAGTCTCCTCCTTCATTTCCGATCATATTTGTTCTTTTTACTCTAGTTATTTCTCCTTCCGTTAGTTGACAGATGTGGCTAATGTAGGCTGTGTGTGATCATCTAACATGCATGGGGAGACACAGAGAAGTCAAGAAAGAGGAAATGAATCCAAGGTGAACTTGACCAGCTGGGTCAGAAGCCTAGGGAAGCCCCATCAAGGATGGAACACTCACTCGTGTCATACGATATCCACGGAAACTGGAAATGTAGGCTTCCCCCCATCCAAGATACTTTCAGTTGATCCACGCATAGAAGATACCATTTCCTAAACAAACATGACCAGTTCTAGAAACACATATATGATATTTTCTTCTTTTGAGAAAACACTGAAAAGAGATTCAGGTTTACTGGCTGGGCAAGAGTGCCACTCTGTTTCGTGTCACCATCATACACCAGCTGTGGTGCATCAGGGAAAAGGGCCTGGGGACCCCAGCAACAATGATCATGTGTCAGTGTTTGTAGCCATGGGATAGCTTTTCCACCCTTGTCCTTTCCTGTTTGTTCATGGGAATTGTCTCCTCACCAGGCAACAAGATGAGCCGGCCTAGATGCCGCGAATGAAGTATTTGTATATGATCTTGTGTACTGATGTCCATTTCCAGAACCCGGGACATGTATAGTCCAACATATTTGAAAGCAAAGCCTGCATCTGACTTGGGTGGCTCCATGTGGGATTTTCCGGAGATGATTCTTTTATTATTATGTTTTTAACTGTCAAGTCAGATATACAGAGAGAAGGAAAGACAGAGAGGAAGATCTTCTGTCTGGTGATTCACTCCCCAAGTGGCCACATGACTAGAACTGAACCTATCTGAAGCCAGGAGCCTAGAGCTTCTTCCAGGTCTCCCACGCGGGTGCAGGGTCCTGATGCTTTGGGCCATCATTGACTGCTTTCCCAAGCCACAGGCAGGGAGCTGGATGGGAAGCAGGACCACGGGGATTAGAACAGGCGCCCACACAGGATCCCAGCACGTTCAGAGCAAGAACTTTAGCTGCTAGGCTACTGCTCTGGGCCCTCCTCAGATGATTTTTAGGTTCTGTTAGATTAAATGTGCCCTTGCATACTCAGAAACTGGCTGGTCAGTTTCCCCTTCCCTGGAAGGGGAAAGTGAGCAGTATACCCCTCACACGTGCTCACAACCCATAGGAGAGAACAAAGGGGGAGCTGTTCTGGCTCAGCCATGGCTTTGGCCTCAGAACCCATGGGATCAAGCTGAGCGTGTACCTTGGCTACACCACTGCTTAATTCTGTAATCCTGACCACAATCTCTGGACTGTGGGTGTTTTTTTTCCATTTAGTTTTTAAAGCAGTTTTATTGAATTTTGGTGGACTTACACAACACACATCTTGAGTCTGCAGTTTTAGTTTTGACATGTTGGACCATGCCACCCATGAAGCCAATGTGGACAATCACAACCAGCACCCTTGAACATTTTCTCCTGTTCCTTATTCCCTCCCCTCCATGCCATTCCACCCTGGTCCTGGTGTCCACCGAGCTGCGTTCTGGGTGTGGTAGGCAGAGATGACACTCTCGCCTCAGCCCCAAGAATGTCCTCACCCCACTCCCCCAAGCCTGTGTTACCTTATTTAGCTCAAGGCCCTTTGTGAATGAGATCTTCCTGAATTCTCTTGGGACCAGCTTTGTAAGGGCCAGAGGAAGCAGGAGCATCAGGGCCAGAGAAGAGCCGTAAAGATGGACTCAGAGTTAGCATTTTCAGGGGGAGAGCTGAAGTGGCTACCCTGCCAAAGAGGGTAGACGAAGGAGTCACAACACCAGGAATCCAGGTAGCCTCAGAAACCTGAAAGAAGCAAAGAAAATGGAACCTCTCTGAGGACAGCCAGCCCTGACGGCACCTGGATATGAGGCCAGTGAAGCCCGGTGTTGTATCATGTTATTCAAAGGCTGCGTGATGGCCTTCAAAAATATCCAGGTACTAATTTGTGTTACCTCTGAGTGTTATGCTAGCTGAAAAAGCAATTGAATAACTCCATCAAACTGGGAATTTTATGCTGGGGAGCTTATCCAAGGTCATCTGGCAGGCCTTGAGTGTCAGCCCAGGTGTCCTTGTAAGAGGGAAGCCAAGGATGAAGTTTTGGAAACAGAATTCAGAGTGATAAGCCTTAAATGCAGGGAACAGGGCAACAGACTACACAGAACACAAGTCCTGGAAGCTGAAGAGGGAGAGGAAGGAGATTTTCCCCTCAAGCAGCCCTGCCAACACTGTGATGGAAGTCCAGGGGAACTGATTTTGGACTTGTCACCCATAGACCTGTAAGATGATGAATGTGGGTTGTTTTAAGCCACTCCATCTGTGGTGATCTGCTAGAGCAGAAACAGGAAATGGATACACAGAGCCTCAGTTTTACATTCCTAGAGTGAGGACAAGACTCAGAGATAATTTCTAGGGTTGTGGTAAATTAAGTAACTTAGTTTCTGGCAGATAAAGTTCTTGTCCTGTAACGCCTCTTATTCCTTTCTCTTCAACATCCAAAGCAAGTTTTCTGTGGTGTAACTGAAGTTGTCCTTCAGAGGCATCCATATTAGCAGGGAGGGATGCATTTATGTTGTTGAAGCCCTGGTGGGGATACTGTGGAAGACAAAAACGCTTTGTGGGGAAGGACAGACAGTAAGATCTTAGCAGTTGGAGCCCAGGGTCAACAACTCCAGCGATTTGGTGTCTGGGTAGAGAGGCCAAAGAGGTAGCAGATTGTGGTGAAGGATTTTGCTTTAAAACACAGATTTTATTACAATTGTGGCATGATGAGGATACCAGAGCGGAGGTGACTGCCATTGAAAAGGGAGTTTGTTACTCACAGTTCCCAAGAAGAGGGCACATATGTGGCCACCTGAAGCCTTGCGGGGTGGGGGTGGGGAAGGGTGTGAGAGCCTTAGGCTCATTCAGGAGGCAGAGGAGGAGGAAAAGGTGGACTCATGGGGAGGAGCAAGACAGGAAGAGCAGGTTTAAGACAGTTGACTTTGTATCATTTCAACAGACTCCCAGTGGAGGGGCCGTCTCTAGATTTCTGTGACATGGCCCTGGGGTGACTGGGGCTGGAGATGTTGATCTCCAGGGTAAGAACCAGAGAAGGAGGAAGAGAGCTTAAAAGTGACAGGCATGCTCCAAGGAGAGTTGCAGGCTATCCTTAAGTGTTCCTGGGACCCTGAGATAGGCAGCCCTTCCAGGTCAGGGAGACCCCAGATGCCAGAGCCTCAGGAATACAGAAAACGGAAGACCATACCATTTTCTTTACAGTTCCCATATACAAAACATGTGGTCATCAAAGGTGATTCAGTGAGTGTCATACATGGGTGTTTTGGAAATTGGAACTGGGCCCTAGAAATCATTATAATAACAGGGAAAAGTTGGCAGATGTTTCCTTGGGGAAGGCAGTATGAGTTTTTGTGTTTTTTTTTTTTTTTTTTTTTTTTTAAAACAGAGAGAGTGAGAGACACAGAGAGAGAGAGGTCTTTCATCTGCTGGCTTATTCCCCAGATGGCTTCAGTGGTTACAGTTGGGTCAGGCCAAAGCCTGGAGCCAAGAGCTTCATCTGGGTTTCTCATGTGGGTTCAAGGACCCAAACACTAGGGTCATTCTGCTTTCCTTTTTCAGGCTATTAGCAGGGAGGGAGCTGCATTGGAAGTGGAGCAGCCAGGATTTGAATGGGATGCCAGCATTGTAAGCAGTTAGGTTTGTCTGCTAGGCCACATGGCCAGCCCCAGCCTAAGTATTATTTTAATTAGGGAAGATTTGGCTAAATGTTCACTTGTGACTGTGAGGTGTAGACTTTGTTTATTGGTTACTCAACTACTGTTCCCATCACACACCACTTAAGAGTCTAGCAAGTCAGACCTTTGTTTTCCCATACTCCTTAAGATGAAAGTGGTCATATGACTGAATTAAGGCCAATTGGACAATAGGGGGTATTTGATAGGGGAGTTTCTGGGAAGGATTTTTCTTTCAGTAAAAAGGACAAAGATTCACAAGGAGAATACCTGTTTCCCTTTTCCCGCGTCCTCCTGGGACCTTCCAGGCCTGCTGACGTCTTGGCCACACATTCAGGTTGGCGGCACCAGCATTGCCCACCCATTTTCTAACTGATTAAGAGACCACTAATGGGGAACATCTTACCTGTAGGCTCCCCACCCAACAAGGAGGGGTCAGGGAATGCTTAAAATCCCAAGACCCTTCCTCAAACCTTTGGTCTCTCTCCCTCCCCTTTTGAGAGGCACCCCACCTCCTGGCTTTCTCTCTGGAGGTGTTTTCCCTTCCTTCTCCCTTCCCTGCTCACCTGGTTCCTTCACAAATAAACTTTTCTGTCTGCAACAGATTCCTGGCTTTTTATTTCTGCAATAAGCGGAGGAAAGAACCCACCGGGCTTTTCTGGTAACACTCCCTTTGGATATGATTGTGATATCTGTAATTGTGGTAGCCATATTGTAGCCAGGGAATAAAAACCAACAAGAACAGTACCAAGATGCTAAGGAAAGCACAGCTAAAGCATGGCGAGAACCAGAGTCCTTGATGTCACATTAGAATTATAAAACTGAGGCCAAGATGCCTATTTCTTCCACTTGAATTAAGTAACAATAAATGCCTTCAGGGCTTAAGCTCTTGTGATGGAGTTTGTTGTTTGGAATGATTTGAATATGATATGGTTTTCATACTCTTATAGATATTAAACTTCAAAGTCCTGAGCTTATAGTTCCAAAAGCATAAAGACCGATTCCAGTCATGATGGGAGGTCCTTGGTTCATTTTCACAAGAGGGTTGGTTATAGAAGCCAAGTGGGGCCCAGCCATTCTCTTTGCTTTCTGGATCGTTACGTAATGATTCCTTAGTCTACCACTGCCACCCTCCAACCTTGTCAATTGAATAGACTTTCCCACTCTTGGATTGTGAAACTCTGACATTGTGATCCCAATAAGCCTCTTTCCTTTGCAAGCAGCTTCTCTCAGGTATTTGGCTTTAGTGATGAAAAGCAATGTCTTGTTGCTGAAGGCATTCTGTACTGATCAGAGGGAGGGTTTGCATTAGCATCAGCAGGAAGATTGTTTATGTCTATATTGGATGAGGGATTCATTGCCAGTGTTCTAAATTTACTTTCTGGCATAAAAAAAATCTTTTTAGACCAAGTGAAATTTTTTGCATCAGTGTAATAGGGCTTTGGCCAGAAACAAATGGTGTATTTGGCACAGAGGGGTAATTGAAGGAGATTGAAAGGACATTGTAAACAAGCAGTCAGGATTAAGGGGAATTAGCAGAGGGTAATGGAGTGCCCTGAGGCTGTCACACAGTGCCCTGCCTGAAGGGACACAGCAGAGGAGAAAGTCCCAGAACAGAGTGAGAGATGAGCTATAGATAAGGATGGGTGATCCTAGGTAAAGTGTGAAACCACTGAGGCCTGCAATCCCACAGGTGGTGTAAACACCTTGACCTGTTTCTCAGCCCTCTCTGCTGACCCCTGCCAGGACCTCCTGCTTGCTTTGTTCTGCTGGAAGCAAAAGTCAGAGGAGACAGGAGACAAAAGCAGAGTAGGTCAGGAGACAAGTGAGGGAGGGCTAGCAGGGCACTGAAGACCCAAAGATAATCATCAGGGTTAGATTCCATCACTACTTCATGTAACAGAAATTTGATGCTTCTTCAAAATCATTGATTCTAGCACCTTGTCTCTTGAACTACTAAAATGTAGCTTATTGGGACTGGCTCTTTGGCTCAACCGGCTAATCCTCCACTTCCAAGTGCCAGCATCCCATATAGGCACTGAATGGTATCCCGGCTGCTCCACTTCCCATTCCTGCTTGTGACCTGCGAAAACAATGGAGGGTGACTTGTTGCTTTGGAACACTGCACCTGTGTGGGAGACCTGGAAGAATCTCCTGGCTCCTGGCTTCAGATCAGCTCAGCTCTGACCTATACAGTCATTTGGGGTATGAACCAGCACATGGGAGCTCTTTCTCTCTGTCTCTTCTTCTCAACATAAGTCTGACTTTCCAAGAAAAATTAAATAAATCTTCAAAAATGTAGCTTATTTTGCAGCAACAAAAACAAGTTGTTTCAAATGTACATTGAGTTCCAGAATTTCCTTGGCTAACTAGTGCTATTAATCAATGCTAAGTCTCAGTCATCGGGACTTCTGCAAGCAGGGAGCCTGTACACAATAAGACTTGGGTTTCTCTGGGCCTTGGATAAATGCCCGTGGCCTTGGCCAGCACTGCGGTGCTTGCTCCTTTCACTCCTTACCGTGGGGGGAGAGCTGTTCCCACGTTATTGGTCGTGGCTTATTTGCCTCTTTTCTGAGGTCTGTTGTGACGGGGCACATACCTCATTATGATGACATTTCAAAGGGGAGAAAACAACTGCATGGGCCTGGAAAATGTACCAACACTAACAAAAGCAGTATAAGAACTAGAGCTCAGGATTCCCGCCTGTCTTCATGTCTCCCCGAGCACTGCGGAGTGCCCCATGAAATGTAACATGAAATTGCTTCTGAAGGTGAACAAGTCATTGGCTCTGATGAACTATTGTAGGAGCTAGGAAAGATTCTGCAGCAAGGGGCAAGGGGGTGAGGGCGGTGGAAATAACCCTTTTGGACAGAACAGATGAACATTATCTCTCTGTAAGTATAGAAAAAGGGACTTAGATTCTTTCCTTCTCAACATTCAGAAGGTTATCCATACACCTCAGTACAATTCAAGGGGTACACTTGGGAATGCAGCAATGTGTCATTTTGCTGCTGTCTCGTTGTTCTTCCCAGAAGCACTGGTTTGTTCTGTAGCCTCTGCCGATATTATAGGCGTATGCAAGAGCACTTCAAAAACTTCATGGCAAGTGGAATGGAAAGGTCTGCTTATTTTGGTACAAGGTCTGTTTTGAAGCCATGCATGCTTTTTCATAATACATTTTTTCTGATCACTGATTGAAGACCTCTCGTATCATCAGAGATGTATCATGGGTTTGGCATTTATGGGATGCTTGCCATGGATGCTGTTAGTGCCTTCCCAGATGCAGCACCCATCTTCCTGCTACTCTGAGCTCTATTTGCTGATGGCTCACAGCTGCCTCCTTTTTCCATAGCATTTCCCTCAGCCAGATGATGTTCTGCATCCGCACATTTGGGCAACCTGCGGTCAACAATGCATGGCAACAGGACTATGAGAACATCAACACTCTTGCCTTCTTGTTATCAAGGTTCGCTAAGCCGGTGGGGAAGTTTCATTCTGCAGTGTTCTCCAAGGAGTCAAGGTGAAGCTCATCACAACCTGAGACCAAATCCTTGCTTCACTTTTTCTCTTGCCTGCATCTTCTGCTTCCTTCACTCATGGTCTCTTGAAAGCACTTCTGGAAAAAATATTGGTGGCACCTGACGTTGGCTTCTGACTCCAGCTGTGTGTTAGTGCATATGCTTGGAAATGGTGGTGATGGATCCAGGGACTGGATTCCTGCCCATTAAGGTGGGAGACCAAGATTGACTTGCCTTTTTTGCCTCTCAAAAAATAACAAAAGAAATCCTGATATGAAGGGGGGATTCTTCTGCAAGTTCTGTTTCCAGAAAGCCACCCTAATACAGAGACGAACATAGAAATCAGACCCTAAACTTGGGAATCTGAAGCTGGAGCCCTCAGTGGCAGAATGGCCATGAGGATCTACCCTGTTGGACAAGGATGTAGGAAGCACGACTTCAGAGAAGTTGGTATGCTACGTGCATCCACCAGGTAGGACCAGCAGACCCTCCAGCTGACTGTGTTCCTCAGGAGGCTGGGGTGGCACTCTCTTCACCAAGATTCCAATACCAGCTCTGCTTAGGGGCACCGCTGTCGCTAGGAAGCTCAGTGGCAATTGTTCTCTGAATGTAGAAGATCTGTTAGAGTACGGGAATCCTCAATAACAACAGGCATGACAGTTTCCCAGAAATCACAGAGGCAACTCTGAGAAGCAGTGATGTGTTAGTGAGACAATTCCACCATCAGGCATCAGGGTAAGTTTTATAGTAAAGTGGTTATCTATCTATCTATTATCTATCTATCTATCTATCTATCTATCGAAGAAGAAAGAGGAGGAGGAGGAGGAGGAGGAGAGAGAGAGAGAGAGAGAGATTGATTCTTCCATCTGCTGGTTCATTTCCCAAATGGCCACAATATCCAGGTTTGCTTCATGCTGAAGCCAGAAAACAGAGGCCAGGAACTCTGTCTGGGTCTCCCATGCACGTGGGAAGGATCCAAGCATTCAGGCCATCTTTCCCTAGGAGCATTGCCAGGAAGCTGGACGAGAAAGAGAGCAGCCGAGACTTGTACCAAAACTTTGATATGGGCTATGAACATTGCAGACCATGGCTTCACCTGGAAGCCAGCCCCAGAGAAATTCATTTTGGTTGATGGTTCTGAAATCGAGGTTGAGAGGTCATATCTGGTGATGACCTTCTCACTGGCAGAGTCTTGAGGGAGTGCAGAACATCACCAGATGAGAGACAGGTAGTGTGTGTGTGTGTGCAAGCAGACATACTTAACACTGACTGGTCTCTTTATTTTTCCTTCTAAAGCCATCAGTATTCAATCACTGGGTCCTCTACACGAATGACCTTATCCAGTCTTAATCACTTCCCAAAGGCTCCACTTCTAAATATCATATGGATTGAGTTTCTGACTTTCTGTAATTTCACAATGAGGATTAAATATCAGCATGAGTTTCACAAGGGATAAATCCTGCTTAAAGCACAGCAAATGGCAACTTAATGACCACAGTGAACTGTTAGGTCATACTTGCAGCCAGAGGACCTGGCCTGACCTTGTGGAGATGGCTTACAGAACACAGTATTTCTAGGGACAAGATATATGGGCAGCCAGAAAGGGCACTGCTTAAATGTAATCAGAAGAGATTAAGACAGTGTGAGTACAAGGCCGAGGTCAGATATCATACTGATGGAAATCACAATCCCTTTCCTAGTTTAAAGACCTGAACCTTTTCTCAGACCTGGAACATGTGGATTGGAGGAGAGTCTGGTGTCTGTGAAGAAGGATCCAGAACATTGCAGCCTGTGTATCCATATGTCTTTTAGTCCTTCTCCAAACTGATTTAGGGTTATTTCTTTGGCTGGCTAGAAACTGGCCAAAGAGGAGCACACTGATGTTTTGAGGGATGCTGAATATAATTCTAGATCAGTGGGGATATCCAGGTGTCCTAAGGACCTTGTCGCTTTCCACCTTAGGGTAGGAGCATGGAATAAGTGGGGTGCTTGCTTAGGTCTGTCTGTCTCAATGGATCCTGATCTGCCTCTCTGAGTGACAGAACCTTCACAAGAATCCTTAACCTATGGAGTCACAGCCACTGTATCAGAAAAGGTCAAACAGAGGTCCCTGGAACTACCTTCCCCTGTCTCCTGGCCAACCAAATGGAAAACAGAAGCAGTATCCCATCCAGAGGAAAATGGAGTCTGCATGGCACAGACAGCACTCTGCGTCTCTAGTCTCATTCCAGGGCTACATTCACGTCATAACAGATTTCAACGGGACCTGCACCATCTGGCATTGTGTTGGCCTGCTGTATTGAAATCTCTTGTTAGTTGGATCTAATGGACAAGCAGTACAAGTGCTTTGGATGGCCCATGGGACACGCACATCCCAGAGAGCAGAGGGACTTCACAAAAGTTCAGCAGCTTTCCAAGTGGGATAAAACTTAGAGATATGCCAAGGTATTTATTCATTTAAATAATACTTTTTTTGTGCCAAGGTTAGTTAGTTATTTAACTGACACACAATAATTGTTCATTGTGGGATATGTGCTGCTTCGATGCATGCATACATTATCATTCCTTGACCAAACTGGAGTGATTTGGAGCATATCCAACACTTCAAGCAATCCAACACTTCAAGCATATCCAACACTTCAAGATTCCCTGTGGCTATTTTGAAATACACATTAAATCATTATTAACTGTAGTCACTCTTCTATGTAACTGAATGTCAGAAGTTATTTCTCCTAGCTAATTGCAATATCATACTTCTTTGATAAACTCTCTTGTCCCACTCTGCCCTTCCCTTTCCCAGTAGATGATGAATATTATTTAGATCACTGGGACATCATTTTTAGACTTAGGAAAGATACCTCAAAAAAGCATACAGCCTTTTCTGTATACCCTCCACTCACCTTCGCTTTATGTGAATCTTGTGTAGGCACTGAGCACACAAGAAAGGAAGATGAATAATATTAGTACAATATTATATTACCTAAACTACAAACTTTATATGGGAGGTGAGTAGGTCAATGGTCTAGGCATGTCAATGGTTTCCAGGCGTTTGTGGCAGCTTCTAACATCAAGAAAGAAGCAGAACTCTGTAAGTGAGGTTTTCTGCAAGCGGACTTATGCTCCATAGGTACCAGAACTAGTGCCTTGGGAAAAAAGTGAGATTTCTTCAGCAGTGCTTGGAATGGACCAGGATAATGGACTTTGTGGGCTTCTGTCCCTTCAGGTTGGGAGAGCGTCTAGCTTGCGGCTGGACACTGTGCTGATGATTTTTGCAAAAGACCATTTTGGCTTCAACAGAGGTCTCAATTAAGTACAAAGGTTTTCTCCTGATACTCAGCCCCTAAAACTATTAGATATTATGGAAATTTCAACTTTCCTCTAGAATTTTGCAATCCATGTAAGAGGGAGGAAGTGCTGACCATGACCAGAAAACAACGTTTCACGTGGAGAGGTAATGTCTTTAGGTTCAGGAATCCGCAGGCTCTTGCATGAGAGTGTTGTTCTTGAGCCCACTTAGGAGCGGGGGTGGACAGTGCTGATGTAAGATTGGGGCTCTGCTGCTTGTGCAGACTGTGGTACAATCAGCCCTGCCTGTGGGGCCGCTGCACCTGACAGCACACATCGCCTGACAGGCAGGGTGTGTGTGCAGTGGAGCAGGTAGGGGAGCCTCTGGCAAGTTTCGAAAGAAGACTCATGGTGCAGCCCTTCAGGCTTTCTGGAACGTGGCCACGCTGTGTTAGTAAAAGAAAAAAAAATTGAGACACCTTTTTATCTCATCACAGAGAAAAATGAAGACATGAAAGGTGAATACACAGACTGGGCTGAATGTAAGGACAGCGCGTCTTAAATATCGAACAGTGTTTGCACAACAGAAAAGCTGCGAAGCTGTTAGGGGGACAGGAACCCTGGCCTGGCAGGCAACCTGCAGCTCTGCCTTCTTTGCTTTGTGGAAGCCACTCGGCTGAAACCTCAAGGATTAGGACACCTGGCACCACTTCCACAGTCACCCGGTTGGATGAAGGTATGCAAGAGATGAACACACACAAAGCACGGATGAGGGGCTTTATGTGTCGTGTGTGGCTTTATGAAGATTCCTACTTAAGGAGCAGGGGAAAGAAAAAGGTCTCAGGACGCGATGGAGACCTCTGAAAGGTGATAAGCTGGAAACGCGGCACGTGCGGGGGTGGGCTGGGGAAAACGCGCGCGCTGAGAACTGCTTAGATTTAGCCCCCAGAGCTGGCGCACGCACTCTAGCTGTTTACCCTGCTGCAGTGTGAAGGGCGGGCTGCATGTTTCTCGCCACCTCGCTCCACTGCTCTCCCCGGCCTCCTCTCCAGCGCGGCCCCTTTAAAGGCGCCCTCGACGCTCGGGGTCTCCCCGGGCTGCACCACAGGGGCGGGGCGCAGGGGACCTGGGCTTCCCACGCAGTCGGGGACGCCGCTGCGTCACGGCGTCCGCAGCCAATCCGGATCGCGCCTGCTGGGACGCATTACTAGGGCGACGGGCCGGACGCCTTCTGGCTTCGGAATGAATTAGCGGCGGGTTCTTCTCGGAGGCTGTGACCCCTTTGGAGTCTCCCAGCTCGCCCCCGCGCCCCCCTCGACGTCCCGCCGCGTCCCCTATCAGTCACAGGTGGGAGGCTGGAACTGTCAGGTGGGGCTTACGGCGTGGGGAAAATGGCGCCGGCGGCCGGGGGATTCTCCAGGTTAGCGGAGGGGGTGGCTGCAACCCTGGCTCGTCCCCCCCGACCCAGTAACGGTCACTTGGCCAGGGATTTGGGGTCCTAGCGCAGGTGGCCAGGTCGCCAGCTCAGCGGAGAAGTGGGGCGCCGAGGGTCGCGCAAGCAGGGTCTGCGAGGGCCAGGGTCGTGGTCTCGGGCCGCGGAGGGCCGGCTGCCCCGGTCCGGGTTTACCTGAGGGGCGTTGGCATGAAGACTTCGCTGCTACCTGGGCGAGTCGGGGAGCCCTACTGTCCCCCGCACTGCGCGAACCCTGCCTCTGTTCAAGTCCCATGTGCAAAACTGTCCCAAGTGGCCAACACGTGCAAGGTGTGCATGCGAGGTGTCGCGGGCAGGGGCGGGTGCAGCTTTGTGTGTGTCCTCCAGGTGCCAGCGTGGCTGGGGTCCGAGGTCCAACTCCTATTTTAGGCTGTAGCATGGCTCCTCATGGCCCATGTGAAGAGAAGTAAAATGTGGGGCAGTTAGCTGTGGGTTTAGGAACTGCTTTTCTCCAGGTCCTCACCTGCCTCAGATGGGTGCTTCCCCTGAAACATTCCACCTGCCTTTGAAATTCTACTTACTGGGTCTTGATTGGATCTCAAGAAGGATGCTGACAATAAAGCTAGTGAAGGTATTACCCAGATGAACTGTCTGCCGATTTCCTTCAGTGCCAAAACTTGGGCAGAAAAACATCAGGTTATGAACTGTGAGGGCACTTCACGAAGTTAATGGAACTTGGAATCCAAGGTTTACCTGTATCGCAGAACGTTTAGCATTGTGTGTTTTTCATAATACACATTTCCATGAATTTTTGAAAGAGTCCTTGGATGCCTGGATGGTACATTTCATTTGTACTAGAATACCTTTTACTTTGCAAGTCCATTTCCATGAAGTTTTTGAAGTTCCCTTGTGTAATTAGTTGGGCTTTTTCTTTTTTTCTATACTGCCTTGATGAAAATTTTTTTCCCCCAAACCTTGTATTTCTGGAGAGTCAGTAAAAACCAGTTCTTTGCTGTGTAAGACTTTCTTTTTAGTTGCTACAGTCCTTGTACGTTGGTGTGAGAGCTAAGTGTAGTGTTGGTGATTTTAGTGGTGTGTCATTCTGTACCTGAGGAAGCCCCTCAGCGCTTTCTGTTGTGGTGGTGAAGCCACTGTCTGGAGTGCTTACCGTGGCACTCTCCTGCTCTTCAAGCCTGCTAAATGCTGTGGTTCCACTTGGCCTTTAGGCTGCTGTTGCCTGCAGCTGGAGCCAATCTGAGGACAACCCAAAGCGATCTCTTGCAAACTAGATCTGTGGAAGTTTGGTTGGTTTAACCTGGCTTTGAGCTTTTGTGTGGTTTGTAAGAGGCAGCAGTCTTGTCCAGACAACCTCACTGCCCTGTTGTGAGGGGCACATGGACAGAATGTGGAAAAAAATTTTAACGAGTTGAAGGCGCCGTGACAGTGGTTGATGTTTATCACTGCAAATTGTGCAGTGAGCTGGTACCAATGGCTGACCTGTGTGTGATAACTCAGTCACCCGGCAACACTGTCAGGTGCATGCTTTTCATCCTCCTGTCTTTGATGATGAAATTGATGCAGCATTGATGTTTGTCCGAAGTCACACTGCTTGCATTGTAACTCCAGCTTGTGGTCTTTAGCACCCTGTGTGCCGACTTCCTGAACTACACAGATACGTTTATGTGTTAGATTTTTCAAGGAAGTAGTTTGGTTTGTGATCTTGAAGTTGTACGCACAGTGACTCATGTGTTGTGCCCGATTAGTGATTGGTGTGATGGTTGGAATAGGCCAGAGTGGGGGGTTCACCCTCCTTTGATGCTGGTTACTTACAGATGTGACAGTTGTGTGACTCACTTCTGCCAGGAAGCTTAAGTCTGTAATTAGGATTTCAGTTCTTATTAAATTCTTTAAAACAGTGATCTACTTTTAAAAGAAAATTTGTTTTAGCTAGGTTCTTTGCTTTAACATACTTGCACTGGTTTTTTTTTTTTTTTTTTTTTTTTTTTTTCAGTCTTTAGAGAAACATAACACAAGTTAGGTGGCTGGGACATTCACTGGACCTTTCTGGAATAACACTGCTAAGTCGTTGGGATGTAAAAATTAATGTCTGATTTTGTCCTGGAGTAAGTCAAGGAGAAGCCCAAGTTCAGAAGTTTGTAGATGAGTGAATGAGACAAATAAATGATTACTACTATGGGATAAAGATTCAAATCCAGCTCTGGGCACAGAGAGCTGTGGGAACACCTTTCTAAAGGAGCCGTGCTTCTGCTCGGGTGGGCCTGGTGGGGAGCAGGGGAAGCGGTGGAAAGCCTGTGGGAGTCAGGTCACCGGTGTCCGGGAGCCAGGCCAGCCTGTGGGAGGAGCGGCTGGGAGGGAAGCCAGCAAAGCGAGGTCCAAGTTGTGGGCTTTATCCTGAGAGTACTGGACGTTGAACAGGTGTCAGTGAGCTGAGTAACATGATCGACTCTTGTTCAGGAGGGGTGGCATTGGTGACAGGGTGGAAGGCAAGAAGTGTAAGGAGGAGACCAGTTAAGGAGAGTTTTCGTATTCCACATCAGAGATGGCATAAGACTTGGATCAGATTTCTGAATCAGAGCGGAGTTCAGATTTCCCAACACATTGTGAAAGCAGTGTGAGGACAGTTGGGCGTGAAGAATGGCAGGGTTGGGGAGGGAAGCACGGGCCCAGTGGAGAAGAGGTTTGCTTGTTAACTGTATGGTTGGAAGTTGGGGAGATACTGTGAAATAACTTGGGCAGGCAGTTAATTTGTGACTTTTTAAATAGGGTGGGAAGAATTATGTAAGTTACGTTGGGGGAAGATGCCAGGATAATGGCGATTAGACGTTTTAATGTTAGATTTTTAATATGTTTAGAAGTTATTGTAATGCAAAAAAATAACCACTGATAAATTCTCCAGCTGTAAAACTGATCACTAGAATATGTATAACTTCTGTTTGCCCAGCTCCTGCCACCGTAACATGAAACAGTGTGAAATGAGTGCAAGGTCAAGGGGCAAGTCTTGCACAAAAGTTGCAAGTTTTCTGAATCAGAATGCGGTGGAGAATCACTCAAGCCCAAAGCAGAGATGAAAGAACTAGTGTGTGGAGTAGCAGACATTTGTTATAAAAGACTTGGAAAGCACTGACCATAAAAATCATAGTTTTTTTCCGGCTTCATTAAAATTAAGAGCCTTTCTCCATATAGAGTTGCCATTATGATAATGAAATGCCAAACACAGACTGGAAGAAGACATTTACAATTCATATGTCTGATCAAGAAACCAGAATGTGTGTGTATAAAATCAGTAAGAAAAATAATTCAGTTAGAAAATACATGAAGTCTTGAACAGGCGCTTTCTCATGGAAGATCTTAGATGGGTCAGCATGAATCTTAGTCAACAGGGAAATAGGAACTAAGATGAGAGATACTACTGTGTATCTTTTTCTTAAGATTTATTTATTTATTTTATTATTGGAAAGTCAGATTTACAGAGAGAAGGAGATGCAGAGAGAAAGACTTTCTATCTGCTGGTTCACTTCCCAGCTGGCCACAATGGCCAGAGATGAGCTGATTCAAAGCCAGGAATCAGGAGCCTCTCCCACGTGGGTGCAGGGTCCCAAGGCTTTGAGCTGGATGGGAAGTGGAGCAGCTGGGATTAGAACCGACACCCATAAGGGATTCCAGTGCATGCAAGGCGAGGATTGTAGCCACTAGGCTACTGCACCAGGCTCAGTTTCTATCTTTTTAACTGTGATGTCTTCATGCCTGTTTTAATCTAGTTTATACTGTACTTAACATGGCTTTAGTATAAGGGGATGAGTATTTAAACTAAAGTATGCTTTGCATTACAGTGATGTCCAGGGTATATTAACATCAGTGTTGAACATTAACTTTTGGAAACTGTTTAGGGTGAGTCTGTCAGTGATGTGGGAGTTTGAAATGAGATGTCTGACATTTTCCCCTTTTATGTGTTACCATGATTGGCTTGCTACTCTTCATTTTTTTCCTTCTGGAATTCACTAAAAATGTGTTACTCAGGTTTATTGCTTGTATGTTCAGCACACTGAGACTGGTATCTTGTGATGTGGTGCTCAAACCGGAGTTTGAGGATTCCTGGGATAAGGTCCTTATTAATGTGAGTGACTGCGGATTTGAACTGAGGTGTATTTCACCGTGGCTGTTCATTAATAATGACTGATTAAAGGTAGAATTGCCCTTTGGTCTCTAAGAATGGGAGCAGTCATTTGGAGTAGTCCAGGTATTTGCAAACTGACCTTATTTGCCAGTTTTATTTATGGCAGTCATAAAGCCAGTAAAATTCAGTTTCTCTCACTCACTAGGAAGAAATAAATTCGGAGTCAGAGTTAGTCAAGGTAGATGGAGTCTTGCCTTTCTGGAGCTGGTATGACAGACTTCTTGCTTTTGGGTGAGCTGATCTTAAGCCAGCAGAGTTATGCTGAATGTATATTAACACAGCTATGTTTATTTCCCTTTTTATTTTTGCCATCAAGAAAATTGAAGGGTTCTACTATTTTCAGTTGTGAACTCTAAGAGCTTATCTATTTTTGTCTGAGGCAGCTGTGCTTCAAACTTCTCAAGGACCTTTTCCATATGTATGTTCGTTAGCTTTTTTACAACATTTCTAGAAGATGGATAGGTAGTGATGTTAGCTTCCTAGGGTTCCCGTAAGAAATCACCACAAGTGGGGCAGAATGTGCGAGGGCGTAGACTAGGTGAAGTAGTCCCACAGCACGTCTCCGTGCTTGCAGGCCTCTTCCTAGCCTGGGTGTGTCTTTGAGCATTGTAATGAGCTGGAAGGCACCTGTCAGCTTGAGTTGGGCTGTGCAGATGCCAGTCCTAATGTTGAATGTAGCTGGTTCTAATAGGACCCTCTTAAAAATGCAGTTTAGCAGGTTTTAGTAAAGACAGATATTATGGAATAGCAGGTTATTGTACAATTGGCTAATAAATGACTGTTTTGGGGTGGTGTTTGTTAGCTAAGGGAAGCTGACAGTTGGCAGGGATCCATGACTGTCCACCATTTCAATACGTTTTCTGGGATTTGTCACACAGCAGTGTAGATTCCTTTTTTTAGACTTTTTGTTTTGAGATAATTTTGGAATCACAAGAAGTTATGAGGAATAATACACATTTTTCCAATGATGACATCCTACAAAACTAGTAGGATGCCACAATCTGGGTTAATCTTGATGTAGCCAAGATGCAGAACAATTTTGTGACTAGGATTCCTATTGCCCTTCAACTCCACGTAGCTGATTTCTGCCCCGCACAGTCTGTTGTCCACTTCTTGGGTAGCAGGCCCCAAGTCCTTGGATCATTTCCTTCTGAATGTTTGCATACAAGGTTTTGTGTGGGTTCCACTTCACTGGGAATACTCAGGCGTGTGACTTTTGGGCTGTGTGACAGTTGCAGAAATGCCTGTATTTGTGAAATCTATCCATTGATCTACATATCTGTCGTCAAGTCAATACCATGCTGTCTTATTATTGCTCTGTAATAAATCCTGAAAACAGGATGTATGAGTCTTACTTTGTTCTTTTCCAACCTTGTTTTGTCTGTTCTGAGTTTCTTGAAAGTCCATATGGATTTTAAAATCAGTTTCTACAAAAAATGTCAGCTGGAGGGCTGATAGACAGTATTTTTTTTTTTTAATATAGTCATTGAGTTTTTCAGCCTTCTCTACAGTTAATTTTAGGACATATTCACCACCTCTAAAACCCAGCATCCATTAACAGTGTCACTTTATTTTCTCCAGCTCGTTCTTTTTTTTTTTTTTTTTTTAAAGATTTATTCATTTTATTACAGCCAGATATACACAGAGGAGGAGAGACAGAGAGGAAGATCTTCCGTCCGATGATTCACTCCCCAAGTGAGCCGCAACGGCCGGTGCGCGCCGATCCCAAGCCGGGAACCTGGAACCTCTTCCGGGTCTCCCACGTGGGTGCAGGGTCCCAATGCATTGGGCTGTCCTCAACTGCTTTCCCAGGCCACAAGCAGGGAGCTGGATGGGAAGTGGAGCTGCCGGGATTAGAACCGGCGCCATATGGGATCCTGGGGCGTTCAAGGCGAGGACTTTAGCCGCTACGCCACGCCGCCGGGCCCTCCAGCTCATTCTTTTATACTAGACTACCACTAATCCACTTTTCCCTGTTGATTTGTCTACTCTTACTCTCAACATTACATATCAACAGAGTCAACCAATATATGGTTTTTGTGACTGGATTCTTTCATGTAGCATCTTTTTAAGGTTTATTCAGTGTTGTCATCATCAAGTAATACTCTATTTGACAGATATGCCAGATTTTATGTATTCATCAGTTGGTGAACATTCAAGTTGCTTCTATTTCTTGGTTGTTAACAATGCTGCTATGAACATTCTTTTTTTTTTTTTAGATTTATTTATTTTTATTACAAAGTCAGATATAGAGAGAGGAAAATCTTCCATCTGATGATTCACTCCCCAAGTGAGCGCAACAGCCAGTACTGTGCCAATCTGGAGCCAGGAGCCAGGAACTTCCTCCAGGTCTCCCACACGGGTGCAGAGTCCCAAGGCTTTGGGCTGTCCTCGACTGCTTTCCCAGGCCACAAGCAGGGAGCTGGATGGGAAGTGGAGCTGCAAGGATTAGAACTGGTGCCCATATGGGATTCTGGCATGTTCAAGGTGGAGGACCTTAGCTGCTAGGCCATGCCGCCGGGCCCTGCTATGAACATTCTAATAGAAGTTTTATGTATATGTTTCTGTTTGTTTTTCTGGAATGTCAGGAGTGGAATTGCTGGACCAGAGAGTAACCATGTTTAAGAATTTGAGGAATTGCCAGAGTTCCGTGACGTAGCTGTTTTACATATCCACTAGCAGTGTGCGCAAGTTTCCATTTCTCTGTACAAATCCTTGTTATTCCCTGTCTTTCAAAAATTCAGGTACTTGGGCATGGTGCTGTAGCATAATGGATGAAATCAGCACCTGTGATGCCAGCATCCCATGTGAGTGCTGGTTAGTTTTCTGGCTGATCACTTCCTATCCGGCTCTGCTTCCATCCAGCTCTCTGCTAATGGCTTGGGAAAAACAGCAGAATGTGGTCTTCGTGTTTGTTCCCTGCCATCCATGTGGGAGACTTGGATGAAGCTACTGATTCCTGAGCTCGGCCTGGCCCTCTGAGGAGTGAACCAGTAGATCATTCTTTCTGTCTCTTACCCTCTCTGTAACTCTGTCAAATGAATGAAGAAACATTTTTAGCAATTTATTTGCTTATTTCTCTCTCTCTTGCACACACACACACACACACACACACACACACAGTAGTGATGTGGGTGGGAAGATCTCCCATCCACTGGTTCACAGTCCAAATGTCTGGGGACTGAGAACCCAATTCAGGTCTCCCTCTTGAGTGGCAGGGACCCAGCTGACTGAGCCATCACCTCTCATTGGCTTCCCAGGCTATGTCAGCTGGAAGCTGTAACTGAGAGTAAAGCCGGGACTCAAACACAGACACCCTGGTCTGACTGGGTGTCCTAACGGGAGACTTGGACTGTTCCAAATGCCCGCTCCTATTATCTTTTTAGTTATATTGGAAAAATTCTGCTTTCCTGCTGAGTAAGAAATATTTTTTATAGTGATTTTGATTTTCCCTGGCAAATGCTGATTCTTTCTTGTACTTGTTGGGCATTTTGTATGTTTTCTTTATTTTAGAAAGATGCTTATTCATCTCCCTTTCCTGATTTTAAATTGGGTTATCTATCTTTTGATTATTGGGTTATAAGAATTACTTATACACAATATTCTAAGTATAAGTTCTTTATGATAGATACAACTTAGAAAACTTTTCTCCCCTTCTGCTGGTTCTTTTGAGATAGTTTATTTTTAAATGTGTATCTTGTGTCTGCGCCTTGCTGGACTCAATAGTTGTGTGAGGTTCAGAGCAGGCTTCCTGAGCACTCTGTAAACCTGAGGTCATCTGCAAACAGGACCGTTTTTATTTGCTCTCTTCTTTGGTTTCCTTTTCTTGTTTGCTTACATTGGCTAGAATTTGAACCCCTAGGTTGAATGTAAGTGTGGACATCCTTGCTTTATCCTCAGTAATATGGAGAAAGTGTACTGTATTTGGCCTTTTTTTTTTGGAGTGTAATGTTTGCTGTGTTGTTTTTGCAGATGCTCGTTATCTTGTTGAAGAAGTTCCGTTTTCTCTCTCTCTTTCTGATAGGCTCAGGGAATAAGCCATTTCCACAAACCGTTTTTCTATCTTTACATATTTCTGGGATTGTTTTTCTTTAAACTGTGAATAATGTGGATTATATTGACAGATTCTCAAATATTAGACCAGAGTTGCCTTCCTGAATTAAATTCATTTTGTAAAATATATTGTTGAATTCTTTTTTCTGGCACTTTAAGAATTATGTGTTTATATTCTGACATTAGCCTATAACTTTCTTTTATTATACTGTCATTTTCTTTAAAGATTTATTTATTTGAAAGGCAGAGAAAGAGACACAGAGAGATCTTCTGTCTGCTGGTTCTCTTCCCAAGTGGGTGCAACAACCAGAGCTGGGCTGATCTGTAGTTAGGAGCCAGGAGCTTGTTCTGGTTCTCCCACATGTGGGCGCAGGTCTTAAGGGCCTGGGCTGCTATCCTCTGCCTTCCCAGACACATTATCAGGGAGCTGGGTCGAAAGTGAAGCAACTGAGAATTGAACTGGCACCCATATGAGATGTGGGCATGGCAAGCAGAGGCTTAACATACATGCCATGGTGGTGGCCTCCTGCACTATCATATTGTGTGTGGTTTTTTTTTTTTTTTTCCTTGAAGGTAATATGAGCTTCATGAATTGGGAAATGCTCATTTCTGTTTACAGAGATTGTGTGGAATTGGTGTTAATTCTCTGTAAACATTTGGTAACATTGCCAATGAAATAGCCCAGATCAGGAGATATCTTTAATGGAAGGTTTTAAATTGTGAGTTTCCTTCAAATATCCCTACCAAACTAGTCTGACATGTGTTTTAATTGTACTTTAAAGGGAAGTGACCATGGACTTGCAAAGCCAGGCTCCCATGTTGCTGGCCTCGGTTGGCAATTTCCAGTCCTCTCTTGACATCACTGGCATTGGCCTACCCCATTAGTGTTACCTGCTATCCTTTGTGACTCTCCTGGGAGATTCCTCCTGCTCCCACTCCGTGGAAGCAAGAAGAGGTGTCTCATGGCCAGGTGGGACAGAAGTCCTTGCTCTCCCTGTGGTCTGCACAGACATTGCTAATGGGAGAGCCGGGGCCGCATAGGCACTCTCAGATATCCGCTGCTGGAGGAGGAAGGGTTTGGGACAGCTGGCAGCAGCTGGGGAGGTGGTCCTCTGGGCTCCTCACATGGCCTGCACTGTGGGGAGGGCTGGGCCACAGTTTCTTCTGTAGTTTTTGGCTGTTGTGTAGGTAAAGGGCTCTCTGTCCCCTTGTGCTGCTGTTCTCAGTTCTTTGTCTTGAGAGCTTTTGTGAGCAGTATCAAGATCTGCTTGATCTTGCTGGAAGTGCAAGTTGGGGTGGGTTACATTTTTGTGAAAGAAAACATAGGATGGAAATTCAGAAGCATTAAGTTGACCCATAAGACATTTGAAAAGTTAACCTTTGGGTCCCTTACTTGCAAGTAACTGTGTAACTATTACTTAATATCTCCATAGAGGACTAAATCATTCAGTAGAACCACACCCTCTTTAGTTTTAGCTCTCTTAAGAGGCCTCACAATCCAGTGAATTAACTTCTTTTTCTTTTTTTTAATGAAGTCATAATCTAAACCCAGTTCTCTTTTGTGGTAGAGAAAATTTGTCTTAATGATTACTTAATTTTGGGATCAGCACGATGGCTCAACTGGCTTATCTTTTGCCTGCAAGCACCGGGATCCCATATAGGCACTGGTTCCTGGCTGCTCCCCTCCCATGCAGCTCCCTGTTTGTGGCCTGAGAAAACAATGGAGGATAGTCCAAAGCCTTGGGACCCTGCATCTGCGTGCAAGACCTGTAAGAAACTCCTGGCTTCGGAGCAGCTCAGCTTTGGCCGTTGCAGCCATTTGGAGAATGAACCAGCATATGGAAGCTCTTTCTCTCTCATTTTCTTCTGTAAATCTAGCTCTCCAATTAGAAAAAAAAAAAAGCGTAAGAAAAAAAAAAGAATCACTAGATTTGAGGCAAAAAAAAAAAAAAGGTTTATTTTATGGAGAAGGATAGCTCAGTTTTTTTCCCCGTCTTTGTCAGAGATCTTAGAGCTGTGATCCCTATCTGAAGGAAGAAGAAGAAAGCATTGTGCACAGTGGTGAGAATATCTGCAAGGGAAAATTGTGATGGTCTGAAATGTACTGAACGGATCTGGGGTCTTCGGTAAAGAGCGGTGTTGCAGGAGCCCTTCTCCTGAGCATCTGCGGGGTCTGCAGCTGCCATTGCTCTGTTTTACGTTAGGGTGTACATAAGTGATGGCAAGGCAGAGCGATCGTGTGTCGAGACGTGCAGAGGATTCTGTTGGATGGAGTGTAGCAGACTTCTCTTATTCAGTGGAAGAAACCAGTTTTCTGTCTGTTCAGCAAATTCATTTCAGTACTCTCCAGTGCCTAATGTATGTCTGCTCTGGAACATTTTATTTGTTCCCTAATTAATGAATTAATTAAAGTCAGAAACATATTTTGTGTTTGCATGAGAGATAGTTACCTTCTCATTTGTTGGTTGGTATTTCTGCTTCAGCAGCCTGAGCTCCGAGGTGGCCTGGCTGGGCTGAGGTCCAGCTGTAGCAGTTACTACCACTGTGATTTGGGAACAAGTCTGTTTACTCATTGTAAAGAGTGAATGGAGTGCTATTTTTTTATTCCTCATAGTCATCTTGAGGAGTGAAAGAAATGTTTCAACTAACACTTCTCACAGCACCTCATTCTAAGAAATCTATTTTGTTGTGTTATTATTATTAGAATATTGCGGGCAATTATTTTCCCTTGCTGAGACTTAATTTCTTAATCTGTAAAAATAAGAAAATGAGTTGATTTTTTTTCAATTAAATCCTAAGTTTAACTGGCAATATTTGGAAAGAATGGAGTGAAGTAACACAGTGGTTACTCTTGGAGGGAAAGATATTTTAGTATGCCGTAGCCTTGCTGCTCTGAGAAAGGAAATGGAGGTTTTGTTCTGGGGAGCCTTTAGTTAGCGCTGCAGCCTGGTAACTCAGCCAGGAAAAGGAGCTCTGGCTGCCTGGCTTTGTGCTGGGAAGAGGCCTGGGCAGCTAGGGAGGGAGGGAGAACTTACCTCTACTGCGAGCACATTTGGAGAGCGGGGACCGCGTGGGTGGAAGCTTTATAGCTGCTAAGCACCCCATAGGTCTTGGGCATGTTGTTTGGGAGGCAGGAACCAGAACGGGCTGGGTTTTGCTTAATTTGTAAAGGATTCTTTTTGAATTTCAGGGGCAGTTTTTGGGTGAGCATAGTGGAGTGAATGAGGAGGAGGAGGAACTGTTATTTAAACTGACCTGTCTTTCTGAACCTTAATGCAGACAGGTGTTTTACTCAGGGCTTTTTGTAGGGGTAGACAGTGAGTCATAGTTTGACGAATTGGTTTAGATAGAAGAGGCTGAGTTAGATGATCCTCAGAGGCTGAGAGAATTTAAGTTTCCCAGAAATCAGCAGTGAAGGCAACGGCAGACCTTGACCTAGTGTGGGTTGTGTCCTTGGAAAACATATGCAGTGGCTCAAACCAATGTCACAACCTCCCTCTCTCCTGGGAACCTGTAGGGGTGCACACGGTAGGCTGTCCTCAGACTGACATGCCTGGCCTAAGCACAGTGACAGGCACAGTTCCCTGGCTTCCTGGGTTACTTGGGCATTAATTTAGTCAGTGCTTAAATAAGGTTCATTACATGTGGTGAAGTATCTGATGAGCCTTGTACACTGTCCCAAAGTCGGCTTTCTCTTCTTTCTTCTCTTTATCCTATCCTCAGGCTGGACGACGGAGTTGGAACTCCTTCCTGGGAAGGTGGCAACAAAGGATGAGGTGATATGTGTATTACAGGGAAAAATAAGTTGTGATGCTTCTAAACCAAGTGGCTTCTAGCTGCTGAATGAACTTTCTGAAAGCGGGATTATAAACGCCTTGGGTAAGTCTGTATAATGGTTCCTGCGTGTGAGTACCTTCATGTATTTGGACACAAAGCTTTTTGAGTCGATCATAGTTGCTCCCGTAATATAGTATTGTTGACATATTCTGAGCTTGTTCTGTAACCCTTAGTTGAAAATTATGCATTTGTTTCTGTTAGAAGTTTTGAGGACACTTCGGAAAATTCTTGAAAAATGGAATTAAAGGACTAGTTTATTTCAATGCAAAGTGTTTTGAAATTCATGCATTTAACAAAAGTCATGGGAAATGTGTGCAATGAAAAATGCTGCATGGATTTTATTTATTTATTTTTTGGCATCCAAGTATGTTATCTTTTAGTTCTATTTTTCATGATATTTTTGAAGTACCCTTAACTTAAAACTTTCCTGTTAGAAAATGAAATGTTTCTATTGAAGAACAAAATCCAACATTTCTGCTTGCCATTTGATCAAATAATTCTTTCAGAAAGCTTGTTATAAATTAGGTACCATTTTGTTCAGAGTCCAGAATACTAAGTAGATTATGTTATAGAGCTCAGCTCTCACACCTGCTGCCACATGCAGTAATTTGCTTCCATTTGACTCTGGCAGTGCACAGAATGGCACTAGTGGGTACCCGCCCTTTGAGGCAGCAAGGACGTTTTAGGGAAACTTGATCATTAATTCTAACCATGTCCACTTAAAACTCTAGGCGCATAATCTGCGTCTGCCCCTGCTTATCTGAAATCCTTTCCTATTACCATTAGCTTTAGTTAGGATAAGACTAAATTAATTCTCATTCCACATTCAGTTTCCTACCAGTATGTTTATTTCTGCTTAATTGTTCAGGCTTGAGTCTTTATGGGCAGCTTTGATACCTTCCCTTGCCTTTAAAGAAATTATGTGCACTTTTCTAAAACTTTTGATTTTTATTTTTAATGTTTCCATTATTTCATTAGTATGAATTGGGTTCTGAACTATTAACTTCCATTTACTGTGTCTTTGACCTAGTAAGTAACAACGGAAGACTTTTCGAATTCCCTGATAGTAGCGCCTTTTGTCATTTATGATAAGCTCCTTTTGACAACTGCTGAGGTTTTGCTCATGAGGTGACTGGTGGGTCTTTAGATACCTTCAAGGAAGGAACTGTGCACATGAGAAGGACCGAGGTCAAAGGGAATGAGAACTCCTGGCCCTCTTGCTGGGTCTCTGGGGAGAAGGGAGACTGGACATTGTGTCCAGAGGTGGCCAGGGATTTGCTATAGTCCGCCTCACTGATGAAGCTCCTTAGGAAGAGCCTGCAGCAGTGGTGGTGAGCTTGACGATGTGCCAGCACCTGGCACCTGGACTTTGAGTGACGGCAGGAGGCTGTGTGTCTCCTGCCCTCTCCCCCAGGCCGTGGCCGGGTGGCTCTTCTGTTTGCTTGTTCCTGGGTCCTCTCCTTTGTGATAATACTTTAACTGTGTAAGTTTAGTGCTTCCACTGAATTTTGTGACTTGTAGAGATTAGTGGCTCTGCAGAGAGATTTGGTGAGTTTCTGAATTTGTATCCAAGTCAGACAGTTGAGGGTAGGTGGGTTGTCCTGAAGTTAAAAGCAATTTTGCTGGGACCTAGCTCTTTAACACTTGTAGGTTCTGATGCTGATTTCAGGTTGTGAGGATTACAATTGAATTGAATTGAAGCACACCTCATTGCTTGGTGTCAGAATTGGCTTTGTGTGTGTGAGGCCTGTCTTTGTGTCATATGTTGTGCTATGTGTGCTGTGTGTTATTTCATGTATTATTACTGTGGGATGAGGTGTATTTTTATTATCCTTTATTTACAGATAAGGGAAGTGATTCCTTACTTTTCCAGGGTTACACAGCTAGGAATCATTGGGGAACTCGATGCTTTCTGACCTTTCAAACCCTGTGGGCTGAACTAATGGCGTTCCCTGCTCTGAATGTTACTGCATTCCCTGAGCTGGCAGCCCTAGACCCAGGACTGATGTTCTACATGAGCCTTTCTCACATCATTTTTGAGCCTAGTGATTTTCAGTTGCTCTCCATATTGCAGTATAAAACTCCTGCTTCTTAGGCAATCATTCAAGTCTCAGCAGAATTCTGCAGGCCCAGGTTAGTGATACTGCACAGCAGAGAACAGATCCCTATTTTGTAGCAGCACCACTCAATCTGTATCTCCAAGGAATTGCATTAAGAGATGCAGCATACCTCTTCTGGCTCCTTGTGAAGCACAGTTACAGCTGGAATGTAAGGAGTATCAGAACTGTAAACATTCCCATGCCACCCGGGTGAGCAGTTCAGGTGATTGCATGTTTCTATAGTTCAAAAGGCAAACAGCTTCATGTAGCAGGTTAAGATTGAGCTTGACCGTGAAATGGTGGTGATGCTTTTGAGAATTTGCTGAGGTTAAGCCCCTTCGTTAGGAGTACCCTGAGTGAAAAGGAAAGGAGGGGATTCCTGGACAGGTGTTGAAAGGGAACCTTTGCTGATGCGAGGGCCTGTTCCCTTCCTTAAAACAAACCTTGGAAAGCTGTGGCTGTTCGTTACTAAGCAAACTTGTGCAAAGTCTTTATTCTGTGAAGCTAAAGTTGATTGGAATGAATCTAAAGCTAGTGTAAGGACCACCATGGATGCTAAGATTAAATGAACATATTGTTGAATAGCAATTTAACTTAAAAATAAGGTGCAAATATTATTGTGAATTCCCTTTTCATGTATGTTACTTGTGTTGATCCCAGAAAATTAAACTATAAAATTTAAAGATGTTTTTAGTGGTAGGAACACTGGAATGAATATTGAAAGTAGCACATCTAGAGAAGTAGCATTCTTTAGTATTGGGTAAGTTTTAGTTCAGTTTTATAAAGTCGTCGTTGTACTGGCACTCACGTCATGATTGTAGACCCTGTCTGCTCTCGGGTTTTGGATCTCCAGGACTCACAAAAGCACATTAATATGTTGGTCTTCTGGGCTTCATGTTTTTTTTTTTTTAAGATTTGTTTATTTCTGTTTGAAATAAAGAGTTATAGTTGGAGAAGTAGAGACACAGAGAGCTCTCCCATCCACTGGTTCACTCCTCAAATGGCTGCAACTGCTGGAGTTGGGTCAATATATAGCCAGGAGCCAGGCATTTCGTCAATATTTATTGGGTAAAAATGTATACACAATTAAAAACTGAACAGCTATACCAAATTATCTTCTAAAGGGCTGTCTGTTTCTAATCTGCTATAGTATGTTGACCAGAACTCATTGCCCTGTATATACAGCTTTGCTAGGTATTATCATAGATGACTATGAAAAGTAATAGTTGGAAACATGGTCACATTGCCTTAATATAAATTCTTTGTGTATTACTTTTAAATGACCTTTTTTCATATGTGATTGTTTTGGTTCTTTGCCTGTTTTTCCTATTGTTATGTTTTATTTCTGATTCTTTAAAGCTCTTATATTTAGCATGTAATTTTTAATTCATCTGGAATTTATTGTTTTTATGGCATGAAAACTTTTTGGCTCGGGAGTAGAGTCAAGGGCTAGTGGGTCTTAAGATTGTGTGTCTGGAAAAATTCAGAGGATAAAAATAAGTTGGTGTCTTTGGAAAGTAGTTTGTCTCAAATTTTTGAAAACAATTAATTATTACTGAACTCCATAAAGTATGTTGGGATAGTAGGTAGATCCTGCCAACAAAAAGATCTCACTACCAATTCAGAAGAGAACGAAAAAAATTTAGTTTTTACTATGTGTACATATCACATAATGCATGTAGATAATTCTAAAGAAGCTATAAAGATTTGAGCTGATTTTTATTCGTTTCACACAGTAAACAAAGCTTTTCCTCTAATGTTGAGAGACAAGTGCGTGTTGTCCAGTGATGGATTGCTGAGTTCTTTTCAGCAGTATGTGTTCACAGTGCCTAGGGTTGGAAGGCCTGTGTACTAGGATGATGGGATTCTTCACCAAGTTAGTTTTTACTAGTGTGGTTTTAGGAAGACACTCAGTGATAGGCTTAGAAGTGCTCTCCCCCCAGAGAAATCCAAGTCTAGTCTGATTTGCTGAGAAAGATTCAGGATCTTGTGGTAGGACATTTATTTTGGGTCGTTTGATAGCACAGTCAAAGGTATCTTAGAAAGGGAAGAAGTGAGAGATTACATACTGGTAATGGAGTTGAAGGCTGTGCAACCAGGAAGCAGGAATTCAGTGATGGGACAGCAAGCCAAGGAATTCCAGCAGCCACACAAGGCAGTGGTCAGAGCTGGATTCCCCGGGGCCTTTGGAGGGAGTCCAGATGGCAGGGATGGGGGCGGTGTGTTTATCTCATACCCGAAATGTTTCCTTTAATCATATTTACCATTGAATTATTACTGATAATACTTCATTCTTGGCAACTCTGCTAATGACAGTTATTTGATTCTCATTGATAAATAACAGTTAAACACTTTACCAAATTACTTAAATAAACAAGAGAAGTGGTATTTGAAATTGGAAACTATTTTGACTTTTTAAAATATGGAATGTAAATGATTTAGAATCATTTATATTCTTTAGAGATTTACTTTGTTTTTAAAAAAATTTTTAAGGATTTATTTTATTTTATTGGAAAGTCAGATTTACAGAGAGAAGGAGAGACAGAAAGATCTTCCATCTGCTGATTCACTCCCCAGGTGGTCGCAATGGCCAGAGCTGAGCCTATCTGAAGCCTGGGATAGGCTTTTCTCGGTCTCACACATGGGTGCAGGATCGCAAGACTTTGGGCCGTCATCCACTGCTTTCCCAGGCCACAAGCAGGGAGCTGGATGGGAAGTGGAGCAGCCAGGACAAGAACTGGCTCCTGGCTTCGGATCAGCTCAACTCCGGCTGTTGGAGCCGCTTAAAGAGTGAATCAATGGACAGAAGATCTTCCTCTCTGTCTCTCCTCCTCTCTATATATCTGACTTTCCAATAAAAATAAATAAATCTTTAAAAAAAATCTTTTTTCTTTTGTATTGAGGTAGGAAATGATTACTTTTCATACTCATTTCAGAAATTTATATTTTCTCAAAATACTTTCAGGAGAAAAACTCAAGAATTCTATATAATGATTTTGCCCCAGTGAAGCTTTTGTTCCTGACACTTTAAGTCTTGTGATAGAATCTCTCTCTCTCTTCTTTTTTTTTAAATTAGGATTCCTTTTATGTATGTATGTATGTATGTATGTATGTATTGGAAAGGTAGATATACAATGAGAAGGAGATACAGAGGGAAAGATCATCCGTCCGCTAGCTCACTCCCCGAATGACGGCAATGGCCGGGCTTAGCTGATCTGAAGGCAGGAGCCAGGAGTTTCCTCCAGGTCTCCCACAGGGGTGCAGAGTCCCAAGGCTTTAGGCCATCTTCAGCTGTTTTTCCAGGTTACAGGCAGGGAACTGGATGAGAAGTGGAGCAACTGGGACGTGAACTGGAATTCATATGAAATCTGGAGGATGCAAGGTGAGGATTTAGCTGCTAGGGCACTGTTCTTTAATGGGATGTCTTATGGCATGTTTAGCTAACACGCACACTGAGACCTTCACAGCACAGAGATGAGGAAGAGAAAAGATTAGCCATGGACCAGTGGGTTTCTTGAAACTGTCATTGCATTAATTAAATAATAATTACACCTTTCTCTCTATTCTGTCTGGAATTTAAAAGTAATGAAATGATTTCTTATAATGTTTCACCTGCTGTTTGTATACAGTATATCTGGCTTCACTGGTTAAAAGGGAGCACAGATTTTGGTCTTGGGAAGATATTTTGGAAAACTAGAGTTTTCCTGAAGTATTTCTGGTTCATTATGCAGTGAGATATAAATCAGAATCAGTCATACTTATACATGAGGGGCTGCCTAAACCCAGTGAAATATGTACAGTGAAAAAGCTAAATATATTTCAAAAAACTTTTTGGACCAAAGTAAATATCTTTGAGCTTCGTTTTTCTAGACGTTTTTTGGGGTCCCTGTGAATATGAATAAGTGACACAGCCCTGAGCAAGGAGGACACCAAATGTACTATTTGTGTATTTTTTTAAAGTTTTGTTTTATTTATTTGAAAGAATTAGAGAGATCGAGATCTTCCATCCTCTGATTCATTCCCCAAATGACCAGGGCTATGCTTGTCCTTATCCTGGATGCTGGAGCTGCTTCTGTGTCTCCCGAGTGGGCATGGGAACCAAGCTCTTGGGCCATCATCCACTGCTTTCTCAGGCCATAAACAGAGAACTGAATTGGAAGTGAAGCAGCCAGGACTTGAACCAGTGCTCATATGTGGATGCAGCTCTGCAGGCAGTGATCTTACCCTCCGTGTCATCCTGTGATTTTCTTAATTAAAAAAGAATTTTGTGTGCATGTCAGATAAAGAGCTGGGACTAGAACAGGTGGCCATATAGGATGCCAGCACCATAGGCAAAGGATTAGTCTGGTATGCTGCCACACTGACTAGTCATTTAATTCTGGTAACACACAGCTTCTAAGTATCAGATGTATCTAGATTTTGGCATAAAGATACTGCAAACAGCAAATGAAAATCAGAATAGAAAGGCCCATTTTCTAATTTAATAAATTAGCCATTGGCTTTTGAAATTGTCTTCCCTTTGCCCACTCATGCACAAAAGAAGATAAATTATGTCACTAAAGAGGAAATCAACTGAAAAGCCTTTTCTGAATTTCATAAATTGTAAAGTCACAATTATGGAGAAATATAAAAAGAGGGAGAGAGAAATATGTTGACAATAGAGACAACAAGGGTATTTCCAGAGGAAACACATTCCATTCTCTCTGTGGGAGACCTGGATTGAATTCCATGCCTGCTCAACCCCTGCTATTGCTGAACTTTGATTAGTGAACCAGTGGGTTGAAGATCTCTGCTCCTCCCACTTCTATCCCTTCTCATGCTCCCTTGGTCTTTCAAATAAATAAGTTAATGAAAACTTTATGGCAAATGTATATTATTAGAAGAATTTTCATGTTAGCTGCTTATGTCCTCCAGAGTTACACAATTGTTTCTGTAGAACGGAATCTGGTGAAGAAGGGTGTGCTGTAAATGGGGCCGTGTTTTCTTTGGCGTGTTGCTGTGCCTTGGACTGAGTCTAGACCATCTTGAAGTGTGATGAGCCCTTCATTTGTCATGTGATCTTGTTAATGAATGAACTTTTAGAAGTAATTTGGTTTTAGTTTAATAATTGGTTATATGCAGATCTAGGATTGGGTTTTGCTTTTCTAATCTTACTGATAATTTTCTGTTTGGTGTTATATGTTGTTTTGGGGGTAGCTGGTGGTGACTTGCAGTATGGCTTCAAAGAGCAATATTACTTGGCTTTTGTGTTTTTTCTTTTATAAACATGTAATTATTAAAATTGCATGGAATTCCTGGGAGGCTATACAGTGGGTTTGGAAAGGACCCAGGCTTTAGGGAAGTCTGGATTATACACCAGAACATAGAAGTATAGTGTTAGGATTTTATGACCTAACCTGGTAGAATCTTCATTTTGTGTTTTAATGCATATCTAAACAGAATAAGTTTTAAATTATCATGCATGTTTATGCAACTGAATGCAGTATTTCTCTTTTAGCCACATAAATGTTGAATGATTCTTTCCTTTTGATTGTTCTTTCTTATGCAATTTCTGCTAATATTTAATGTTCTGTAGTGATTTCAGTCCTTTAGAAACATTTTTGAGAGATGAAAAAAATCCATATACACAGTCTTTAAAATTAACACTCTATGTATTAGAACTGTTCCTAAATACTGTGTTGAGGTGGCATGATTCTTTGTTCAAGGAAAAATTTTGTATTGTATGTCTTAATGCCTGATTAAATAAAACTTTCAAGGGACTGATAATTCTTAAGCTTTAATGTTCTAGATTTCATGTAAATGATTAGTTCTCAACCATTTAAATGCTGAGCACTGATTGAGTGATTAGCAGTCAAGGGGTTGTATAGTGTCAGTCATGAACATGACTTTAAGAAACTTATGCATCAGAATGGAGAAGATAATATAGCTGTAGCTAACCTTTGTTGAATACTTGCTAAGTTCCTGGAGCTGCTGAAAAATAATTTATTTTGGATACCAGTGCAAATGTTCAGTGGCTGAATCCTTGTCTTGTATGCACTGGGATCCTGTATGGTTGCTGGCTCACGTCCCAACTGCTCCAATCCCATCAGCTCCCTGCTTGTTGCCTGGGAAAGCAATAGAGGATGGTCCAAAGCCTTGGGATCCTGCACCCATGTGGGACATTTGGAAGAAGCTCCTGGCTTCGGATAGGCTGATCTCCGGCCATTGTGGCCACTTGGGGTATCAATCAGTGGGCATAAAGTCTTTCTCTTGTATTTTCTTCTCTCTGTATATTTGCCTTTCCAATAAAAATAAATAAGTTGTTAAAAAAAGAGCTTGAAGTAGGTCCTATTTCTAGTTTTATGTTGTTAGTGTAGGTCTTAAGACCCAGAGAGGTTCAGTAATTTGCTCAGAGTCACCAGTGGTGAAACCTTGTGTAAATAGTAGTTGAGTAATTTGTAGCTGTTTATAGGTTGATAGCTCTCTGGCGAAGAGTACTTGGTTGAGTATTGAATTATCCTGAATTACCTTTTGTACATTATTGCTGCAGTATTACACTGAAGTGTGTGGTTTGGTATCTAATAATTTGTGCCTAAATTTTACAGTTTATTTGGATTTGGGGTACTTTTTGGAAGGCTTAATTGACAGGATGATACAATCCTTTTTTCATACTTTGTTTAGAACATTTTATTCTGTGAGGTAGGGAGAATCTGCTGCTTCTTCCTGTACCTAGGAATTTGCTGATGGTGTTTGTAACTTCATGTTTCTGACGGTCTTCAATTGTTTATCATTCTTTTCATTGGATTTTTAAAAATTTTTGCATTTTATTATTATTATCATTTTATGATACAGTTCCATAGGCTCCTGGTATTTCCCTTATCCCCTCCCCAATCACTTCCCCCACCTAGTTCCTCTATATCATTACTAAAATATAGTTCTTCATACACAATCATATGTCCATCATTGCGGACATGGACGATGGCAGAGGGTCCGGCATCCTATTGTCAAGATATAGTGAACAGTTTCATTGTAAGTCCATCTTTGTCTGGAAGTAGAAATGCATACTACATTGTATCCTCACATCTGGATATGTTAGTCTCCATTTCACAGCTACTGCACATCCCCTCAAATGAAAAGTCATATTACAAAATCAACAATAAAAAGAAAAATAAAAACTTACAACGCCATGAAGTTAAATGACATGTTACTAGATATGCCAATCTCCATTACACAGCTACTATACATCCCCTTGAATGAAAAGCCACAAAACAAAATCAACATTAGGGAGAAAAAACAAATTAACAACACCACAAAGTTAGATAACATGCTACTAAATGAGTAACATGTAGCTGAAGAAATGAAAATCAAGAACCTTCTTGAAGAAAATGATGCTGCTGTATGATCTGAGAGTCACTGAAGAATTCAATCAGAAGAAAGTGTTTTGAAGAGATGAAACTAACAGAAAACAACAAAACCAATGTGATATAGTTTCCGCTGATCTTTGTTGGTGAAGTGTGTCTCTTCTAGACAATAAATAGATGTTGTTTTGTTTTTTTAATCCAGTCTACTAATCTATGACGTTTGATTAAGCCCAAACCATCTACATTCAGAGTTTAGTATGTATGGATGCTACTTTCGTCCTGCCATTTTAGGAATGGTTTGTTCATTGGTTTAGTCTTCTGTTGTCATTTTACTGGGATGTTCTTCCCGTTTGCCTTTGGTTTTGGTGGGTGCTATTCCTCTTCTCTGTCAAAAGAACATCTTGAAGTATCCTTTGTAGGGCAGGTTTGGAAGAGGCAAATTCTTTTAACTTTTTTTGACTGTGGAGGAATTTTATTTCATTTTCAAAAACAAAAGAAAACTTTGCTGGATATGTTATCCTAGGTCGACAATTTGTTTCTTTTAGAATCTGGAATATGTCACTCCATCCTTTTCTTGCCTGTAGAGTTTCCTGTGAGAGATCTCCTGTGAGTTTAATTGGCTTTCCTTTATATGTCAATTGATTTTTTTTGATGTGCACATTTAAGGATCTTTTCCTTATGTTGAGTTGAAGAGAGCTTGATAATCATGTGTCTTGATGAAGATCGCTTTTGATCAAGCTTGTTGGGAGTTCTGTGCCTCTCCTGGATCTTGTTTCCCAATTCTTTCTCTAGATTAGGGAAATTTTCCTTTATTATTTCATTAAATACATTTGCAAACTCAGCTTCTCTTTCTGCACCTTCTGGGACTCCCCTAACTCTTATATTTGGCCTCTTAATAGTGTCTTTCAATTCTTGAATACTTTTTTTGGCCTGATCCAGCTCTGCTTCCAGCTTTTTGTTTGTTTCCCGTTGATGACAGGAAATATCTTCCAATTCTGAGATTCTTTCTTCTGCTTACTTCATTCTATTTTGGAGACTCTCCATTGTACTTTTAATTTGCTCTACTGTGTTCTTAATTTCTGATATATCAGCCTTGATTTGCTTTATTGCTTCCTTAAATTCTTTGAACTCTTACATGTGCTTCTCATTGTTGATCAGAATCTTTAAAATGAGTCTTATGGATTCTGTGTCCCCCATTTTCTCGATGTCTTCCTCAGTGAACTCTGAGGTTGGCATAGGGTTTTGCTGCTTTGCAGGGGAGTTTACAGTAATATTCATGTGCCTTTGTCTCTTCTTTTGCTCTTGGTTTTTGTACTTCTGGTTAGCAGAGTCTTCTCCTTGGGGCAGGTTTCTAAGCTGTGTCACCCACAGGTCTACAATGCGATTTTGCTTATTGCAGTTGGTACACAACTTTTTGCTTGCAGCCACTTGTGCCACAACCTCCAGCAAGTTCCAGGTCTGGGTTCTTATGTTAGATTTCCATCGTGGTCTCCACAACCCCAGCTCCTGGCTCACCACTCTCCACCTCCTGTGATACCGTGCTGAGGCTGCACAGTTGTCTCTGCAACCTTTCTCCCACTTCTGGTTGGAACAGGTCCCAGGATTAGATGGACACCAGGTGTCCTATATAATTAGGTTGTTGGTGGCGCTGATCTTGCTGGAAACTTGTTGGATGTTAGGTCTGAGTGCCAGACAGACCTATTTTGACCCATAGGATGCCGCAGTCGGTATTGTTTTCCTGCGGGACCAGTGCAATCCATGGAACTCAGCAAGTTCTTGTAAGTTCAGCACATGCGCAGTTCACTATTGTCACCTGCAGTCCTAAAGCTATTGCCACAGTGTACAAAATGGCGCCTGACGTACCACCACTAGAGGTCTTGATCTGCTGGCCATCAGGTCTTAGGGCTACCCAGACCTGTCCTGGGTGGAACCTGTAGAATGCCACGTTGCTGCAGTTCACTGAGACAGAAATGAGTTCACTCCCAGCTCAGTGTATGCTCAGTCCTTTCCCTTGCCTTTGCCTCCTTACGTAAAATGTTGCCCAATTTGGCTCTAGGGGACTGACTGGGCTGTGAAATCCACATTGTCATGGCCCTGCCCATCTGGGATCTGCTGCTCTGTCTTTGCTCCTGGTCAAATCAAATGGACCAGCAGGACGGACAGTTCTTGTCTGGGTTTACCTCCCAAGCTCCCAGTGAAAGTCCCTTCCCACCTGGTTGCTGGTGGAGCTCTGGCTGCTGGTGGAGTTCAGATGGCCGTTAGCTGGATGCTGCTGGAGTATCAGTCTCTGCAACACCACACCGTTGTTTTTGCTGCTTTCCTGTGTCTGTCAGTCTCCAGGTACCCCTCTGCTGTTGTTATATTCTCTCATATTTCCTGGAATATGTCCTGTCTGCTTCATCCTGATTAAATGTTTTTCCATCCGTTTAAAAGTGTTCTTACCCTATTCCGCCGTCTTGATTCCTCTCTTCATTGGATTTAAAGGCCAGGATAGCACTTGCCCTTTTAACTTTCACGATTGAGTCTAAATGAAATTTGATCTCTCCAATTCTAGGTAAGTTAATTCCATTAAATTAGAGCTGGCTGTTTGATAGCCTAGATTTAACACCATTTATGAAATATTCAGGTCAGTGTTTGATGTGTGAGCAGAATACAGGCTACATCTTTGGTCTAAGTTGAAAAGATAAGGTGAGCCTTGATAAACAAGGGGATGTTACATTGTATATAAGGTAGATTTTTCTCTTTTCTGGAAAGTTGTGTGGCATGTATTTATGGTGATTTTGGTAGCCTGACAAACTTTAGTTTCTGTCTCTTAGTTTGAGACTTGATACTATCAATGTGTCACCTTATTTTTTTCATTTATGGTACCAGTGAGAAGGAATGTGATAAAGACTCAAAATAGGAAGCTTTTCTAATGGAAGGAAAGACACCCAGAAGTGCCTGGGTTTGGATTTTAAAAAGTCTTGGAAGGATTGACCAAGGCTCCAGAAGAATGTACCATTGAAAGTGGGAGCTTAGAAAGATCTTATCTGTCTCTGTATAGCTTTTGTTGAAAACAGAATAGCTTCTTTAAGTTTTTTGGAACTTTATTATTTTTTTCTTCTTTCCTCTTCCCCCGTTTTTCTAATAGTGAAAAATCTCGGTGGGTTATTTAACGAATAGACATGAAGGGCTGTGTTGTGGTCTGAATTCTGTGGCCTAGCATTTGGAAACATCAACTGAAGTGCTGGTGTGGGATAAAGAACTGCTAGTCAAAAGCCGGTCACAGAGGCATTTGGGAGAAAAGAGAGATAGGAGTGGCATCTGCAGTTGTGTTAATGCCAAAAATTGAAGCTTTAGGAGTATTTTATAACTAATTATTCCAGTTTAGGTTTTTATTTATAGTTGTTAGACTGTTGTTGTTAGTATTATATTTTCAGGTACCTGTGGGTGAAGTTGGCTTCTGTGGACTGATCAGAAAACCCAATTGATTATCCTGGTCAGAAATAGTTCTTAGGGCCCAATGCAGTAGCTCAGCTCCCCTTGAACGTGCTGGGATCCCATATGGGGGCCGATTCTAATCCTGGTGGCCCCACTTCCCGTCCAGCTCCCTGCTTGTGACCTGGGAAAGCAGTTGAGGACAGCCCAAAGCTTTGGGACCCTGCAACTGGATGGGAGACCTGGAAGAGGCTCCAGGATCCTGGCTTCGGATTGACTCAACTCTGAATCAAAGGATGGAAGATCTTTCTGTCTGTCCTCTTCTCTGTTATCTGACAGATAATAAAAATAAATAATAAATCTTAAAAAAGTTCCTTGAAGTTTACTTTTTGAAAGTGTTTGACACCCTTTTATTCCAAATAAAGAGCATCTTGCTGCTTGCTGATAGCATTTACTGAGATGGAGAAACATTGGTAGCAGTGGAATAGGTGAAGGTAGAAGTTTTTATGTTTACTTAGGCATATTAAGTGTGATGAAACTATTAGGCATGCAAGGGTCAGGTGATGGGTCAGTGAATCTGGAGAGCCTAGGAGAGGATTGCTTATCAATGTCAACAGATAAATGACCTGGAGGGAGGAGAGAAAGGATAGAGACACTGGGAGGCAACTAATGTCTGTCTGGGTGGTAGAAGTCCAACCTT
Organism: Ochotona princeps; assembly: GCF_030435755.1. NCBI lineage: Eukaryota > Metazoa > Chordata > Mammalia > Lagomorpha > Ochotonidae > Ochotona > Ochotona princeps. The sequence goes on along the minus strand of NC_080839.1, from coordinate 60,720,544 downwards.
CTGGAAGGTCAGTAGAGAAGGAGGAGTTGATCATGCCAGTGGGAGAGGAGGACTCCGGGAAGACAGGAGCTGACCTGGAAATAGTGGTATCTCAAAGCCAAGGGAGGCGTGTGTGTGTGTGTCTCCATGCCCTGTGGGATACTGCCAAGAAGAGAATGAAGTGAAGACACAAATGGCCACCGGATGTGAGAACATAGAGGTGGACTCTGTTGCGAGAATAGTTTCCATGGAATGGTAGGGGCAAACAGCCAACTGTAGCTGATTGACGAGGGACTGGGAAGTAAGGAAGCTGAGACTGTGTATTCTGATGCATTTCTCTGCCATTTCAGATGTATGCTTTGCTGCCCCTGCCTACGTGTTCAGGGAGTCTTAAAAGCCCCTCCAGTTAGCTCAGGGGTTGTATCATCCTTGTGTGTCTGCAGGAAGTTAACATTAGCCTTTGGCTCCCACTTACCATTTTTTTTGACTAATATTTAATTATTAATTTAACATTATGAATTTCAAAGTAGCTTCCGTCTTGGAGTGAAATGTTTAGTCTGTATTAACTCCTCATGTTAGTATTATAGTAATCTAAAAGTTAAAGTATTTACCTTTTCAGGAAAGTAATTATAAGCCTAGAAAATTGTGCAAAGACCATTGCATCTTGAAACACTTAAAAATTCATTTTGGTTTTTTGTAATTACAGTGTTTGAGTAAGATAGACATCTAAGTAGGGATTGAATTTGGCAGTTATATACATGTTCTTGTTCTAAACTAAGCACTGTTTCTGTGGTTTAGATTTTTTTCTTTTATAAATAGAAGTTTAATCAGTGTAGGTTAGATTTTTTCAAGGCATGTTATAATTAGCACTGGCAACAGCTTAATCCTAAAATCTGTGTAATAAATCTAATAATATTTTATAAACACTCCTACCACTAAATCAAAGCTGGTATGAGTTATTTCAATAGTTTTAAAAATCTGTAGTTCGTGTTTTTCCATAACAGTGTGCAGAGGATATATACCTATTTAAAAACAAAGCACTGTGTAGCCTGCTTGGTGCTTTTGTTGGGATTGTTGTTACTTGTGTTTTGCGTTCACATTGTATTTTGGAGTTACAGGTCTTATGCTGTAGAACATGATATTCATTCACGTATCCTTGTGAATATATTGTGTAGTGATATGGTTATTGGAGAAAGTTACTACTGCATATGATGTACTTCCCACTGTGATTCATCTGCCACTTGAGACCCACTGCATTGGTAAGCATGTAGATCTTTAAGATACAAGGACAAACAGTTTGCAGGACAGACTGTTATTAGGGAATGAGATGAAAGCCTACCCTGCTTGGAGTCAGATGTGTTGAAGGCCCAGTCTCCGCTTTTCAGATTTTGAGGCCGTCAAAAACAAGCAGAGTCCGAGACCCTGTCATAGCTTGGAGGATTCTGGAAGGCTGGGTGACTCCGTGAGTATGGTAGTGTGATGATAGGACCCTGGTACAGAGGGAGGATGTCAGGTAAAAGCTGTTGCACACACTGAAGTGAATAGCATCGCCATAAGAGTGGTTCATGTGTTGTGATAAATGGATCACACTAATTTAAGATGTTATTGTGAGGCCATGCTGTGTGTGGGGTATATGATATGGAAAACTCTGCACTAGATCATGTATTTTTTTTTCCTGACAAACTGTTCCAAGAAGTTTTGAGAGTCTTATTTTAAATTATTTAGCATTTGAAATTTTTTTGGGGTGGTCATAGAACGTGTGACTTTGCCATTAACCTTTTTTTTTTTTTTTTTGGTAATTTAGGAGAATAGCACTAAAACAGTGTTATAGATGAGAGCTGTGTTGTCCACAATAAAGTCCCTGATGCAAATCTAGTTTTTCTTTCTTTGCAGGAGCCATACAATAGTAATGACTCAATGATCAGAGTCATGTTAATATGACTATGATCAGTGTGTGTGAGGGCAGAACATGTAGCATATTTATTGGGCTTTCTTTTTAAGAAGTGACATCACCCTTTGTTTAAATCAGACTGTTTAACAAATGTGATTTTATTTTTCCAAAATGTGTGGTAGATTGAATTTCAGTGACTTGAAATTTGTTCTGTTTCTTAATAAGCTCATGGTGTGTGATATTAATTTAAAAAAACCAGCAACTTTCACTGAGGCAGAAAGTTCTTTAGAATCTGGCTAATTAAATTACCTGATTATTAACAGATTGCTTTGTGGTAGTAGTGATTTTTTTTAAGTAATAATTTCACTTAACTCTAAGTTTTCATCAGAGAATCCTTGAATCTTTTCCATGGAAAGCATTCTGATAAGAGATGTATACTACTATTGCAAATCATTGACTTATAAATTACCAACAGATGTTTTCCATGAGGAGTTGACTTCTTTTGGTTTGTCCCCCTTAACAGAATAATTCTAAAGTAGCTGGAAAGATGTATGGCTAACATTTACATGTGTGTTTGGGACCCACCGAAGCAGTATACCAGGTTTCCAGTAAATGGGATTTGCACCAATTGTAATGTTTCTGACAGCTTGTTTTCCCTTTTACGTTTCTAACGAGGCATACAGTACAGTATCTTCTTTTTCGGTCTTTGGCATAACTGGCATGTAGAGGGGAAAATAAAAGAAGTAATTTTATGGAACCATGGTTTCATTAGGCTAGGAATTAGCTTTCTGCTTTTAATAAGCTCATATTTCCATTTTTCAGAAACAGTTTCTAAGTGTTTGCTGTGTCTAGTGTTTAAATTTAAAACTATTCCAAATAAAATCCTTATCTCATAGTTGAATGATTATACTGGAATTTCTCAAAAAAGAACATTTTATTTTCTGACTATTTTAATGGTAACTGAATATTTTTCCCTTTTGCTTATAATAACTAATTGTAAGAATGATATATTTGGCAGTTGTTTAATGCTTTGGCAGATTTATTTTTAGTTTGCCAGTTAACTGCTTTCTTCATAAATTCCCTTTTGCAATGTAATACTTGTTGTATATGTTTTGTATTTACATACAAACTTAGTATTGAGTTCAGATAAGTCATTTTCCCCCATTTTTTGATCATTATACATATTTTAAATATTTATTTTATTGGAAAGGCAGGTAGGTATACAGGGAGAAGAAGAAACAGAGAGAAAGATCTTCCATCCACTAGTTCACTTCCCAAGTGGCTGCAACAACTGAAGCTAAGCTGATCTGAAGCCAGGAGCCAGGAGCTTCTTCCAGATCTCTGACATGGGTGCAGGGTCCCATTTTGGATCATCTTCTGTTGGTTTCCCAGGTCATAAACAAGGTGCTGGATGGGAAATGGAGTAGCTGGAACACAAACCAGCATCCATATGGAATCCTGGTGCATGCAAGGCGAGGATTTAGCCACTAGGGCCATTATGCCAGGCCCCCAATTTTTTAATACACATTGTTTTTTTATTTGAAAGGCAGAGTTAGAGGAGGAGAAGGAGGAGCGGGGGAGGGAGGGAGGCGGAGGGAAGGAGTGGGAGAGAGGGAGAGAGAATGAGAATGAATATGAATCTTCCATCCACTCCCCAAATGCCTGCAATATCCAGGATTAGTCCAGGAGGGAACCCGGAGCCTGAAGCTTCATCTGGTTCTGTCACGTGAGTGCAGGAACTCAAAGTACTTGAGCCATCTTTTGCAGCTTTTCCTGGTGTGTTAGTAAGGAGCTGGATTGGAAGTGGGACTTGAACTGGCATTGTTATGGGATGCTGGTGCTACAGGTGGAGGCTTAGCACACTATGCCATAGTGTGCCTCCCCCGCCCCCTTGTTTTTAAGATTTCTTTTTAAAAATTTATTTGAAAGGCAGAATGAGGAGAGGCAGAGCTAGACAGATAGAACTGTGTAAATGGTTGTAACAGCTAGGAAACATCTTTAAAGCAAAGATATTGGAGTATGCAGTGGCATTAAATTTGGATAATCTCATTTATTGTAATATTTGCATTAGGGGAGAGTGTTACAGAAAACCTGCAATTGAATAAATGAGAGAGAACATCGGATAGTGGACTCTGTGGAGAAGCTACTCCTTTGTGCTCCCTCCCTTTCACCCTTTTTAAAACATTAAACTTAGGCAGCAGGCCATGTTTAGGCCTGGGGGGAGGAGGCACAATTTAAGTAAAGCATACAGCGTCCTTGTCCTCTTGGAGTTTGCAGCAAATAAGCTCAACATGTGGGATGTGAAATGTCATCATGCACAAGTAAGGTGGGGGTGTGGCATGGAAGGACAGCAGGGATATGGATGGTTACTTGAGTGTGTTCTATGGGGTTAATGCAACAGTTCTCAATTTTGTGGTCAGAATAGGTCTCCTAAGAAAGTGATTCAGACTGGGTGAATAGAAACCAGGTGGCTCTCTGGAGAAGGAGTGTGAGAAGAGGGGACCAGGGTGTTCTCTGCCGGTGTGCTAATAAAATGCATGTGATGATTGGCTCCTGCTCGAAATGAATTGAAAATCATAGAGTGGTATGCCTTAATGGAGTGGGTTTTACGGTATGCAGAGTACACTGTATCATTTTATGGCATGTAAATAAAACCGTTGTTGAGAAAGCCATCAGGGCTTTATGGGTCTTCAGCATTCAGCCAGGGAAGACCCTTCTCCTTACTGTTCTCTCTAGAAATGCTTGCCTGGGTGGTACAGTTACTGTAAGTCTCACGAATTATGTTGCAGGTAGGGCCAGACACTCTGAAACTTAGTGATGGTTATGAATATTAGTAAATTTGGCTGTAAGTTTTTAAATTCTAACACTAACATTTGATTGTTTATGTGCGATCCCCCTAGCTTGCTGCTAAAGTAACAGTGCATGATTGTCCATTCATAACTAAGTAGGAAAAGTCATGTTGGGTGCACACTCTGAAGTGAATAATCTGGGTTGAGAGAGCTTACTTTGTAGCCACATTCCAACATGACAGTTATCCGACCGTGTTGACCTTGGGATTTCTTTTTGTTTCCCTGTTGTTTTATATTCAAATCAGCTTGGCTACTTGAGGCTAGCTCCTTTCCCTCCATCTTGTGTTTTGTTTTATTTTAGATTCTGACTCCTTGATATTTTTAGTTTTTCCTTCTGGAAATGATTATTAGCACTCAGTCACTGTTTCATTCATCTAGTTCCACCCCAATTAGGCTGCAGGATTTAGGTCCTTTTTCCTAAATATTGAGAATTGTAGAGTTGGCAGGAGTTGTAGAGTTCCATTATGTAACAAGTCAGTGCAAGGTGTGCTTTAGTGTCTGAGCGGTTATGAGTTCTCTCAACAAATGCTACTCATTAGAGGCATTTTATCATCAACCCTGAGGAAGTTCTTTAGAATCTCTTCTAGTGTTTATAGTTACTGACTTTAAACTTACATGAAGGAGAACATTTCCTTTCAGCTTGTAGTCTCTCTTTGCCAGCTGACCAGTGCAGCACTGGTCAGGAGCTCTAGATCTAGGCCTGGCTCTTGCCACTTGATGTGAACTTAGTAAATATCTTAATCTGATTAAAGATGAGTTTTGTGTTTCAGAGGTAAATCTGATAACAGGATTTTCTCCCTCCCCATGAGTGGTTTTTCAGCAGAGAATATAGTTCACAAAAATAAGAGTAAAATAAAAGCAAATTTGATGTTATCTTCTTGACCTGCCTACACCCAAAGGGGATCCACTCCAAGAAGTAGTAGAGATTCCTCACAGTCCCTTTCCATCGAGATAAGGTGCAAGGTAGAATGCCTGTTGTGTCCTCTGGTCCAAGGGGAAAGGATAGCTGCTAAGAGGAGAGGACTGTGGAAGGCAGGGCTCGGGAGACTTTGGCCTCAGCCTTACTCAACGGAATCAGTCAGGGCTCTGGTTGTTTGTATTCTAGCAACTTGCCCTTATGCCTAAGACACTGCCAAAAGCCAGTCATACGCTTAGATTTCAGATGGAGCATTTGTATTTAAATCCAAACAGATGTATCTTAATCTGACTGTATCAGCCTACTTTGAGTAACTAATAATAACCAATATTTACTGTCTACCAGTTGCTCCTTTAAGCACTTTGCAAGGTGTTAACTCATCTGATTTTCACATCTCCTTCCTGGATTGGTAGGTACTGCTCTTATAACCCCCATTTTTATACCTCATGAAATAATACTCGAAAGTTGGCACAGTTTTTAAGTAAGCAAAGTGGGTCTCAAACCTGTGTAACTTGAATATAGGCTTCAGGTAATTTAGGGGCTAGCTTGGCACCGAAGAGGAAGAAGTTTCATTGTAGGAGGGCCTAGGACTCATTGAGGAGGTTTTCACACAATCCTCTACTGATAACATTTAGTTATTTTACTTCAGATGTTTCAAGAAACTGTACTCTTAGGCCACCGTTATGGTTCTGCAAGTGAAGCCCCTGCCTGTGACACTGGAATTGGGTGTGAGCACTTGCTTCCCTGCCAGCTTCTCTACCTCCAGTCCTGCTCTCTGCTAATGCACTTGGGGATAGCAGAATATGACTGAAGTCCTTGAACCCCTGTACCTACATGGGAGATCTGGGTGGAGTTCAGGCTCCAGTCATTACAGTCACCAGCAAATGGGAGAGCTCTGTTTCTCTCTCCTTTCCTCTCTCTCTATAATTCTGCTTTTCAAATAAACATACTTTGAAAGATTAATGAAGAAACTAGACCCTGAAGGTGCTTCCTGCTGAAGAGGTCCAATGTTTTTTTTAACTCAAAAATTTGAATGTTATACCTGTCATTCTTGTTACTTCTTTTCAGCAAGCTGAAAACATCAATTGCTTCAGTTAATTTCTCAAACATATACTTCTTTTTCCCAGTTTAATTTGAAAGGCAAAGACTCTGAGAGAGAAAGATCTCCCACCTGTTCACTCCCCAAATGCTCACCACAGTTAGGTGAGGGCCAGGCCAAAGGTTGGAGGCAGGAATAGAAAACAAGTCCCCCTCATGGGTGACAGGAAAACAAGTACCTGAGCCATTGCTGCTGCTGCATCCGAAGGTACACACTGGCGGGAAGTTTGGTTGGAATTGTATCCAGAACTCAAGCTCAACCTGTATGCAATGAAATGTGTGTGTGCTAAGCCGTTTCTTAGCTGCTGTGACAGATGCCTGCCCTTCAAACATACTTAATAATGCAGCATATGAATTATATGAATTATTTATAGGTTCAGTCTAATCATCTATGCAAACTCCTGTTTATAGAAGTGTATTGAACTGCGCTGAAGTAAAATAACAAGAGTCCCCTTGTCTCTGATAGCAATAAGCTATTTTTGCTGTGGCTAGTGTGGATCGAAATGTGTGTAAAATATGAAAATCCATCCATGTATTGAAATTATAAAATTTCAAATATATAGGTTAAGTGTTTCCTTTTAAAATTACAACAGGAAGATTTAAAATTAGCACTCTTGGCTCATATTTGTATTAGTGCTGTTGTTGGGAGTCCTTGAATGAGAAAAAGAACACGTGGTTTCTGTGGATAGGAAAGTAGTAAAATAAGTAGAACCAATATGGTAAACCTAAGTGTGCCTGTAGATACAGTGTGTCCAGTTTGGCCACAGGTGAAGTGTGTGATTGATAAGTGAATTGAAGCAGCAGATGCACTTGTGTCATGTATACTAGGGTATTAAATACTCTCCTAAACACTTTTTGTATATTAACTAACTTAGTACTATCAGTAACACTATGACATAGGTACTTTTATTACTTGTGAGTCAGTTAGGTTACTTGTTTTTAAGGCTCCATAGTTAGTATGGTGAGTCATGGAATTGGTTTGTATAGTTTGGTTCCAGAGACAGTGTTGTATTGCCTTGCTGAACTAGAAGACTTCATGATTCGCTGTACTTTTTGGTTTTTGACTCTTCTGATTGAGTATAGTTTTATGTGTGTGGGCAACCTGCTGTTTTTTTTGTTTGTTTTTTTTTTTTTTTTTTTTTTTAAGCTTAGCATTTAACTTTAGTACCAGCTTGTAATTACATTTCATTTGTAGATCTTCCAATTTCCTTCGAGTGAAAACTTTTTGATTCTAGTCAATGCATGTAAGGTTGGTTATTTCTTATTTTTGGTTTGTAAGTTGAGGCATTTGTAGTGGTGTGCTGGAGTTTTGTTATGTTATGAAAGATCTACTTGGCCTTTCAGGGAGAAATGTATATGTCCAAATAATAACTAATAAACTTCAAATGAAGTATAAAATTTTCTTGGCTTAGAAATCATCATTTTGGTTTTAATAGAAAAAAGATGAATGCATATTTTCAGTGTTGTTAGTTTGGAAAGGAAATTACAATACTGTGTCTAGGTTGAGTATGCATGACTTTTAAAACTTTTTTTGTTTATTTTTGTATTTGTCTTCCCCTAGGTGTGAGATGCTGTTCTTGATACACCCTATCTGGTAGAAAAAAAGACACTTGAAAAAAATCATAAAATAAAAATTAGTTAAATATGGTAACACTGTGTAATTATGATTAGACAGATTTTTCAGGAATTCTGGGGTAAAAAGGAAACTTGAACTAGTAATTTGCAAAGGATCACTGTAGGAAGAGAGAACTGAGCTGATGAGATAATGAATTTCCTTAAGCAGAGCAAAGGTGATGGAGGAGCAAGTGCTTAGATAGGAGGAGGTCTAGACTGATTTGGGCAGTGAAGAGTCTTTGCTGTGGTTGGAGGGAATATTAGCAAATGAAGTAAGGGAGATTTCAGAAATTGAATCTGGACTGTAGAGGACCTGCAATTCTTGCTGCAGGAATTTGGACTCCTTGAGAAGTTGCATTGTGCGGGAAAAATGCTTTGGGGATAAGACCCTTTATGTTTGAGTTACTGCTTATATGTTGGATATTACTAGTAAGCCATGTTTTTGACATAAAATATTAGATATTTTAGATATCTAAATGTAGGATATCTAACTACAAGATATCTAAATTATTAGGTATGTTTGGTTAGATGAGAACTAGTGATATGCTTGCTGTGTTGCTAATTAAATCCAGTGTATGAATTATTAGAATCATCTCAGAGTGAATTAAGGGATTTTATGTCATAAAGCAGATACTTGACAGTTGTCTATCTTTAGAGATGTCAATTTAGTGTTTTGAACTGACTCAATATATAACTTTATTGTGAATTTATGTTGCTGCTATTTTAAAGTTCTGGCTTTGCTTTGTTCCACTCTTATTGGCCCTGTGTGCTACATAATTTAATTTGCTGAACCTTTTATTTCTTTTTGTACAGTTGAAAAGCAGCTTCCCTTTAGGAGAGGGAAAGATTGTCCCATAAAAACAAGGCAATTAAAAGAGAATGCAGTCATTATCTGGTTACTCAGTAAATTGTTTTTATGTCTTTCCTGAGATGAAATGGTTGCTGGATAGAGACGTAATGTAGACTCTCTTATTAGTTAATGTAGACTTTGAATGTATGAAACTCAAAAAGAAATCTGGAATGTAGTAACTTAAATGAAGTATAATTTTGTTATAATAATTTGAATTTTTAAATATTGATACATCAAGAGAACTAACTGATGTTTTCAGAAAGACAGTGTTGTGTCTGGTTCTCATTGGAGTCTACATTTAAACCTGAACTGCCAAAGGATTAAGGTATTTCTACAAAGTAATTCTGTTTCATGGGTTAGTTATGCTCTGCCACTGGCATTGGAAAGAATAGAGTGCAGGAGACATAATTCTATACCAAATATGTTAACATGTGATATCCTGGTCATGGGTCCTTAACATTGTACTGTTAAGGAAAGGATGTTAAATTTTTTTTATTAACTGCCTTTTTTTTGTTTGCTTATGTTGATGTTAATATATGCATACATTTCTGTAGCTCCTTCCACAATCTGGATGTAGAATAGTCTCATTGCTCCAGGACTCAGCCTTACATGATCTCTTATGGGTACATCCTCTCTCTGACCCTTGACAGACACTGGTCTGTTTTACATTTCTTTCTTTTTGGAGTGGATGAATGGGCACTGTCAGGTAACTATCTCAAGTATGCTGTCAAATAAGATAAAATCTGGGACAATCAGCCAGATAATGTCTGTGAAAGTATTTATAACAGAGATACCAAGTACTTAAAAAGTTATTTTACTCATGTTCTTAAGTAAGTACGTGGATCTTAGCTGGGCTGTTCTCCACAGTCAGGTGTGTGTAGTCTTTGGTAACTTCTGTTCACTCAAAGGCTTCTTTGTTCTGTATGGTTCTCTATGGTTCTGATTGATGGGGATCCCTGTATTATTTAATGTGTTTTAACTTCACGTTCTTTTTATGTAAAATGATACTTATTATGATGGATGTTAATATAATAATTGGACATACCCATGAATGTTCGGTAGAAATAGACACATACTTATGTATATGTATTTGAGAACATTTTAAGGAAGTTTATTTTGGTACAAAAATTAAAATCTGTGCATAGGTTTTTTTCATGTTTTTTTCTGTGAACTTTTTGAGGAGTTATTGTGTGTGGAGCCTGCCTATGTGGGAATTCAGTCAATTTAAAAAAAGTGTATCTTGTAAATAATATGATCTGCAGTTATTTTGAAATGACTTAGTAATGGAATATCGTGTCTTTTTGATGCCTGGATCTCCCCCACATCCCATGGGAAAGTGATCCTCACAGAATCACTGTTTTCAATTGTTTTTAGATTTTTTTTTTGGAGGGGGCAAATATACCACAAATTTTTGTTTGGGAGTGGGAAAAGGTGTATTCAATTGTTATCTTAATGATTCCTAAGATATGGTTTTGAAATCAATGATTGTGTCACACAGGTTAAATCTTTGCTTCCTTTTGAACTCATAAATCTATGTTGTAAAATTGGTTTTCTTCTCAAAATTCTTTGTTTCTTAAAAGCAAACTACATAGTGTTCTGACATACAGCATATGGGATGTAGTTGCTTTCCTACGAATTTAATTATTTAATGAACTGCAGAAGCAGACTTAGAGTGCCTTGTTTCTGCCCATAAATTATCATGAGCACTCTTTTTTCAGTGTTGTCTGTTTCATTATTAATGTTCAAAATAATTATATAGAATCACTAAATAATAGAATTGGAAAGAATATTTGTCTCATCTATTAATTCTCTCCAACTTGAAGTTCCCCTTTCACAATAAATACTTCCAGTACTCTTCAGTGTCCTGAAATAAGATTCTTGGTTAATTAATTTTTTGTCTCCATAATCGAAATGAGTTGATACAATTTAGCTGTAATAAAAGGAATAAATAGTTGAACATAGAATGCGAAATGTATTATGCTAAAGAACTGAAAGAAAAGAAAACCTCCAACAGATATCCACGATGCCGCAGTTATATGTAGTGTGTATCCCATGGAGAAACACTAATCTAAAGTAATTTTTACCATTTTGTGGATGAAGAAGGTAGGGGTGGGGGTGAGAAGACAGAGCAGGGGTTGCTGGATGGAGTTTGGGAATGTTGTAATTATACAGCTTTGTTATTATTAGCGCTTAGGAACAAAACTGCTTTGTGGTTTTTTGAAAGCTTACATAAAAGTTTTTAGTTTTTACAAGAGGAGGTTAGCTATGTCTTATTCTCGTTTCGTCACTGTGTATTATTCCCACATAGAGGCCACTTGTGCCAGTTTGTTGGCTGAGCAAGCCTGGGTGTATTGCAGCACTTTTTTACTGTTAACCTCTAATTGTGTCCATGTAGAGTTGTCTCAGTTCATGGACTTTCTTGGGAGCCTTCTGGGTTGAATGTAGGTACTGGATTGTGCACACATGTGTAATAGCTGGAATACATTGTGGTGGCTAGATACACTTCCAGAACTCCTGTTTTTTTCTGGCTTTGCGACTTTGGACAGTATTTTTTTATCTGTAAAATTCTCAAGTTTCCTTTCTTCCCTGTTATCAAAAGGCTGAAATAAATGAGTGTGTAAAGGAAAGTGATTTGTGACTTGTGTGATGTGATGTGCGCATGCAGTGATTTAGTATTGCCTGTCACCTAGCATCCTCCTTTTCCAAGGTGTAAGGAGAATGTGATCATACAAAAACTCTAAACTGAATCATAATTTTACTTCCTTGGACCTAAGAAATTACTACCCACCTTGGGTACGTCAGATATCTTTTTAGCTTCTGTCTCTGTTTACTCAGTCCCCAGTAGTTGCACAAAAAAACAAATCCAAACGACAACTTTTCAGTTTTTAGCTCCACTATTATGTAGCAAAGGAAGTGTCCAAGAGAACATGGCAGCCTTGGCTACACAGTCATAGCCTGTGTTTCTACATCATGATTTACACATTTAGAAGTGTCCCAGGAACATCCTCTCAAGAACACAAGCAAGTTATCTGTACCATATTTTTTACTCAAGTTCACCTTTTGCCTGTATCCTTGTGTGTGGGGGGGTGGAGTGAGGGAGGGAAGGGAAGAGAGAGAGAGAGAGATGTGACATGTAGATTATATGAGAACAATGTCTCAGCTGGAATAGAGGTCTTGCCCCGAGTCCCTGGAGTCAAATAATGTATGTCCTTTAATGCCCTGTAGGGCAAGTGGGCCAGCAGAGGTAAGGAGTAGGATGCAGGGCCAGCTCTGACGTGGAGCTGCTGTTTTCGTTTGCTTTATACATCCAACTTCTTGGTAGGAATTTACAGTAAAGGGTTAATAATGTATGTCCTTTAATGCCCTGTAGGGCAAGTGGGCCAGCAGAGGTAAGGAGTAGGATGCAGGGCCAGCTCTGATGTGGAGCTGCTGTTTTCGTTTGCTTTATACATCCAACTTCTTGGTAGGAATTTACAGTAAAGGGTTTCATGAGCAGAAAATGTTTGCAGATCACTGGGCTAAATTTTCTGTAAAACTTTATGAACTCTGGAGTTCCACAATATATGATTTTTGTAGGCAATGTGGTTTTAAAATTAATTCACTTCTCAGAGATGTCTATCATAATGATTGCATTATGCTATTCTGAAAACTATTTCCTGTCTGTGAAATAACATGGTTGCATTTGGAGATCTTATAAATGATTTTCAGGAATTCTGTAAATATTGTTACCATTCTTAGGGTTCATGAGCTTTGGTTTCAAATGTTTTTATTGGTGCCTATGCGAACTCCCCTTGCTGTGTTCTTTGTGTTAATTAAAAAAAGTATTTATTGATTTGAAAGTCATTTACAAGGAAAGAAGAGACAGAGATCTTCATTTGCTGATTCACTCCTCAGATGGTTGTAATGGCTGAGGCTGGGCGAGGCAGAAGGCTGAAGCCAAGAGCTTGGGCCATCTTTGCTGCTTTTCTCAGGCTAATAGTAGGGAGCTGGACCAAAAGTGGAGCTGCTATGACTTAAACCAATGCTGATATGGGATGCTGGAGGTACAGGCGTCCACTTAACCTGATAATGCTACAGCATTGGCCTATTTGTTAATTTTAAGAATATGCTGCATGAAACAGTTTAAAATAGATGGAGAGTTTCAGGGTCATCCTCCATCTGTTATTTATTTTGATTTCTGCTAGTCTAGGGAAAAAAGGAGCCATAAAAGCAATGTTTTAATAGCAAAGCAGATGTTCCAAATATTAACCCTGTTATTATTTGCACAAAATATATTTTTAAACATGAAGCCAAATGTAGTCATTATCTTTCAGAATAAGTCAGAAAAACAGTGTTTTGTGACACTTATAATATTCCTACCGAATCCGTGGTTGATGAAATTCAGTCTGAAATGCTTGAAAAAAATTGTTTTCACATGTTATAAGGTATTGAACAATAAGACACCCCTTCAATTTTAGAACCTAGTCTATGAATACAGTTAGTAAGATCTGTAATTTATGTGTAACTAATGTATTTATTTGTGTTTCCTTTATTTTTTTAGTTGTCCAACTTATTTTTTAACTTCCCAACTTATTTCCTAGAATAGCAAAATATAATTTGTCCTGATTCGGCTCCATTGCTTAGATATCTGATTTATTTCGTGAGTGAAAATTACATTGCTGATTTTGCAAACGTTACGCACGTTCCTCAAGTTTATTTCCAATGGAAGACAGTGTTAGGCTGCTGTTTTGTTTTTCTTAAAGCAGTAGTATCTTAACTGCTTGAGAGTTACAAATCCTGGTGCTAAACATGACGAGCATCTCCACAGAAAAAGTCACATTTAACATACAATTTTAAGGAGCCAAAATTTTGAATTCTTTGCATAACTTATGGGTTTAGCTCTTCTTTGCTAAGTGAAGAATAGATTGCAAGAGGGAAGGATATTTAAAGGTTGTCTTCCTTTTGCTTGTATCTATTAAAAAAACCCACAATGATATTTGTTTTATTTGACAAGATAGTAGTGTTTTGGGGCCTGGCATAGTAGTCTAGTGGCTAAAGTCCCCGCATGCACTGGGATCCCATATTGGCACCGGTTCCAATTCTGACTACTACGCTTCCCATCCATCTTCCTGCTTGTGGCCTGGGAAAGCAGCAGAGGATGGCCCAAAGCCTTGGGACCCTGCACCCATATGGGAGACCCGGAAGAAGTTTCTGGCTCCTGGCTTTGGATGGGCTCAGGTCTGGCCATTGTGAGCACTTAGGGAGTGAATCAGCAGATGGAAGATATTTCTCCTGTATCTCCTTCTTTCTGTATATTTGACTTTCCAATAAAATTGATAAATAAATAAACGAGTGTTTTTATTCAGTTTATATTTCTCTGTGGTGTAAGCTTTCTGGACGATAATGACAGCTGTAGATTTTTTGTATAAATAATGTGATCAGTTTGTGTTTTTTGATTTGTGATTAATTGTGATTTTGTGGTGGAATGCCTTTTGTTGCAGTTTACTTGTTAAATCCTTCCAGATACGCTGGGATTTTATGCCTTGCCGTGACTAACAGTATCTTAAGAAAAGATTGCTGTCAGAATATCAACTGTATGTGATAGACCCTAGGCAAGTGTCTTTGCTGTTTCATAGTTCAAAGTTTTTGCTGCTGGTTCTTATTGGCCAACTGTGCCTTCACTGACAACATAGTTAGTGGTGGATCTTGTCTGGCCTTCTGATGCGAGCAATCCTGGCTTCTGACTTTGGCCTTTGAAATAAATGTTGAGACTCTTTTCCTGTTTTTGTTAGGATGTAAAAATAAAACTCTTTACATTTGGAAAGTACAGGTTAAAGGAGGGAGACAACAGTCCTGCACAGTTTTGTTGTGCAGAAACTACCCGTAAACAAGTGTTCTACTCACTTGTACTCATTCCCCATTGCCCTGCCCCCAGCCCCAGGGACTGTTACTCCATTCTCTGTCTCTGCAGCCCTGCCTATTCTAGACATTTCATGTGAATGGAATCATGTAATATATGGATTTTTATAGTGTATAGTATGTTCAAAGTCTATCTTATACCATGCATCAATACTTCCTTTTTTGTTATGTAATGTTGACTAATATTTTCTTTCGTAAATGAAGACATTTGGTTTGTTTCTACTTCCAAAGTATTTTGAATAGTGCTTAATACACACACAATACATTTAATGTATATTTTTGTGTGGTCATATATTTTCATTTCACTTAGATATATATGTATCTTTCTAAGAATGGAGTTGCTGGGTCATAGAACCTTGTTTAACATGAAGGAGTATAGTTACTATATCACTTATATCATCTCATAGGTAAGAGCTAGGAGACATGCTACAGTTATTGTAATTTTTTTTCTGAAATGTTTTCATATGGTGGTGTTCCACTTAATGTGGGTGTATGTGGTTTTAACTTTTGTATCTTATAAGGAAATCTTGTGTAATAACAGGAAATGTTGAAATGTTGTGTACTTGCCATTTTACACAGAAAAAAACCTGGGTGACATTTCATTAAAAAAAAAAATCTCCCTGTTAATAATTCATGATATCTGAAATGAGGTGAAAGAAACAAAAAGCCCACAGAGATCCTGAAAAATTGGAAAACCTGTTCAGAACTAACAGTCTCTGTCCAGTGTGTGCCGAAGAATAACTTCAGGTGTCTTTGCTTTCTGTCTTAGCTTGCTTGAGCTCTCTCCTTCCTCCAGGTGCAGGCCTAGCTTGTACTTGAGCCCTTCTCAGTGCCACAACCTTCTCTGATGCTTTTCTAGTGGAAAATGCACCTGCTGGTCATAGGACAGAACCTAGCTTTGTCCCAACTGTCTGTGTCCCTTAGTCTTCCTCATTCTCTCATTCTCCATTTTGGAACCAAACAGTATCTAAAGCTCTAGTTCTATTTGTAATGTTGTACAACTGTCATGCTTAATGATTTTTCATGAGTTTGATATTTAGTATATGCTTGTTTTCTTGTCTTCCTCCTTGTATCTTTTTCTCCCTGTCCTCCCGGTGTCTGTAAGTTCACTCTTTTCTTCCTAACCTTGCTGCCCACCCTGGGCAGGTACAGACTTGTTTTTCTCTGCAGTGTCTTCCTTCTGCTCTGACTGCTGCTTTGTCTTCTCCCCTTTTTGTTACTGCGGCAGTAACAAATGGACATGTTATCTGAAACAGCAGAGAATGGTTCAGTTTCTTTTGCCAGCCCTCCCCAGTCACAGCCTGTTCCTTCCCAGCCCCATAGAGGTGCCGTATATGTCATTGTCCGGCATCCTTCTCGATAACTTGCTGTTTGTGGATGGAAACTTCATGGCAGCAGAGTTTTGGAGGGAGTATTGTCCCCGCTTGCCAAAATGAGATTTTTCTTTTTTTTTTTTTTTTTTTTTTTGAGATTTTTCTTTTAACAGTATATCTTGGAGTGCTGTTCATTTTAGAAAATGTAGTTTGACCTCATTCTGCCCAGCTGCTTCAAAGTGCTTCATGGTGGTAGATACGCCACATTTTATTTAGCTCTTCTGTCAGTGGAGGTTTATGTTGGTTCTTATTCTGTTGCCAACAGTGCTACAATGAAACATCTTTGTACATGTAGTTGAGTGTTTCTCTTTAGAGGGTGCCAGGCAGGAATCTGTGGGAGTAGTCATGTTCAGCTTTGCAGTAGCCACTCTGCAGCTGGCATTTCAGAGTTACCAGACCTCTTTGCTTTATCCTTCCTCCAGCTGTGAAGGCACCACACCTACAGTGACTGTTAGAATATCAAAGGCCAAACAGACATTCTGCTAGTAGGCTGGGGGGTCTTGGTGGTGATACTTTGTTGTTTCAGTGTGCATTTTTCTTGAAAATAAATTGACTTGAACGTTTCTTTTTTGACCATTTATGGTCCCTCCTCCCCTGTAAGTCCCTTGTATCCAGTTGGATTCTTTATATACATAACATTTTTATAAATATTATTGAAATGTACATACAGAGAAGTACATAACATTGATTGCAAGTGCACAGTTCTTGGACTTTCGTAGCCAGCAGTAGTGCAACCAAGACACGGGCATTCTCTCAGAAGCCCCCTGGTGTACCTTCTGGTTACTACACCTACACCACGCTTCCCGTAAATCTTCATTCCTACTTCCAACATTACAGAGCAATTGTAGATAAGGTTTTAGAGAACTGTGGACATTTATAATATTGAGATGTCTATCGATAATTTCTTCTCTCAATGATTTCATTTGACCTAATCATATCTGTCTTGTGAATCTTGTAGTGGACTCTCCCCAGAGGAATCAGTAGGGCTATGCTACTAAAATTCATTTCTTATTGAAAGTCCTTTTCCTTGCCTCATTTTGAGTAGATGTTACTGTGATTTGGCCCCATTCTGATCCTCAAGTTTTGGTTATGTGTCTTTTTAAATCAGAATTCATGAACAATGGTTTTATTTATTTGAGATCCTTTCTAAAATGTCTGTTTATTTTGTATCTTATTTCTTAATCTGGGGAAGTGTTCTCCTGCTGCTTCAAAAAATAGTGGAATGATACCGTTTGTCCATTCTTGCTATTTTCTGTATGTTTTCTCCAAACCTGTAAAGGTGCCAGGATAAACTACATTTTTCTTTCCGCTTCCTTTGCTAGGTTTGTGAATGTGTGATTAATATGGAAATGTCATGTTTTTTTGTTTTATCCGTTGTCTCTTCTGGTTGGTTGCTTGCTAAAGGAACATGTTTTATGTGTTCATAATATTTTTAATATAAGTTGCTTAATGAAACTTTCTGATGGTTTTCTGATCCCTTTTGTAGAGGCTTGAAGTTTTAAAATGAATAAAATCAGCAAATATGAATAAGATCACCATGATGATTTTCTGTTTAATTGACTTTAAATTAATGGTCTGCCTATTAAAAGAACTTAAAACTATTTCTAATAAAAAGTACTATGTGATGATGCCATTGAGAATAAAAATAAGAGTGTAAGAGGAGAAAGCAGTAATAAGAACCATAATCTTTGTGTCTAGAATTGAATGTTAAATTTAGCTGCGAGCCTTCCGTCCTCAGAGATTCCAAAGGAAAACAAATGCATTTCTTGCTGGGGAAATAAAGCAGCATGCCATTTCATTGGGCAGGATGGGATGTTTATGCCACTAGGTTCTGAAAAATATGTCTAGAGGCCCCTGAAGGATCTGCTGAAAGATAGCTGTGACCTCCCTGACAGCAGTTCTAGAGAAAACACAGGCTTGTCATCAGAGGGGCTGTGTAAATGGGCACAGATCCGTGGATTGGAAAGGAATGAACCAGCTCATAAATAATTTACTTATGTTTGTCAAAAAGCTTAAATCAGTGTGATTTTTTCTGGATGTGACATTTCCAAGAAGAGTAGTGCATACCAGAGTATCTATCTTCAACTGTTTAAACAGTGAACATTGTTAAATTCCTTCATATTGTAGAGAGAGATCTCACTCAGGTTCTAGCTGTCTGCCGAAACATTTCATTTTCATTGCTAACTGGTCATTTTCTATTAATGACTATTCTGTCTGCACATTTATCTGCAGTGATTGATGTTAGTGTTTATAATTTCATTTTATATGTCATTTAAAGCAAGTTCAACGTACTGCTTTTTATTTTGAAGTAGTGGAAAAATTATGATTGCTGTGTTACATTTTTCTCGAATACATTTGTATTTAATTAGAGATTGTAAAAAGGATAATCCTGTTCCAGATTAGTGTTCATGAAGTTTTGTTACTAAATCGTTTTTATGTATAAAATAATACATATGTATTTTTAAATAGAGATATAAAAATCCTTTAAAAAGCAAAAACTTTGTGCCTTCCGTTTTCCACCATGGGTGATGACCCCCAAACATTTTTGTTGTTGCTAATGCCCCTTACAATTACAATAGGTGTTTGGTATGTGCACAGATTGGCTATTGATATTCTGAAAATTATTGGTGGTGAAAATATGTTTGACTACAATACTTAATAGAACACTACTTGAGAAGTGCCTTGTGTGTTCCTCATAGCTGGTAAACTTATATGTTGATCATTTTATTGCTTTTCTTTAAAATGTTGCCACCTGAAAGAGTACGTAGTTTTGTAAATTTTCTTTTGAAAATTCAGAAGTAAGCTTTAGATCAAAGTCCTGGAGCCACAAGCCTCTGGATGGTAGTCTGCTCTGTTTCCAGAGTGAATCATATCCTCCTCTGTAGAAGATAGTGGGCGAGTTCATACATGAATAAGCCATGCTCACCATCAGGAAATCTGTTAGTTGTCCAAACTCCCCAGGTCCTCCCACCTCTCATGGGTGGGTCAGAGCCAAGCGCATATGACAGATGCAATGAGTTGACCTGAAAGGCTGGTGAGAAAAGGAAAAACAGAATTGAAATTAACATGTGATCTAGAAGCCAAGTGAAGATTGGAATTTGTGTGCCAAGTTTACTTGGATGTTCTATTTTTGGCTCAACAAGGTTTGGTGACACAACTTAAGTCATCCTCGCTTAATCTAGTTGGAATGCTTTCTCTGCTTCATGTGTGCCCATCATCCTGAAAGTTCGCCTCATAATCATCTTTGTGATTCCCCTGGATTCTTTGTTTCCTGTATCACTCTTGTTTGAGTGGAGTCCAGGCTAGCTTTGACACCTGGCAGATATGATGGTGTTTTTATGCTGTCTTAATGACTGATAGAGTGACTGGTTGGAAATGATGTCCTTCAGAGTTTTGTAAGCATTCTTGTGCTTCTGGTTTTGCAACAAAGATGGCCAAAGCCAGTCCTTTGTAGAAACTGTATAGACTCTTCAATGTTTTGAAAGTTAATGATGAATATTGGTAGGTTTCAGTTTTTATCCACTGCCCTGGCTTTCAGTAGTTTTCTGCAGTTCTGAAGAATCATGGACTATTGGTTGCTGATTTCCTTACCTTCAGCTTCCCTCTGCTCTGTGGACCTTGTTGGGGTATTGTTAATTAATAGGACCTCCTCTTTTGGCCTTTGGCCTCTGGAAACTCTACTTTACATCTGTTTATCTTGGGCCTGTCTTATGGAGTGATGTTAACTCTGCTTTCACCTTGTTGAGTTTTTAGTTTTTGCTAAAGATTTTTGTTGTTTTAAACTTCCCCAGTAGTTCTTTCATTTGCTGAGTATTTCTATTTTTCATCTTATTTTCCCACAAAAGCAATTTTTTTCTTGTTTCCTGGATATAGTATTTTTTATCTTTATGAAAATGTTAAAGATGGTTTTCTTTGAAGTTTTTTTCCCTCTTGAATTGTTTGTTTCCTTCAAGTATGCTCCCCCCCCCCCTTATTTTAGTTTGTAGTGTCATATTAGGAGTTTTCTCAGATTTCCCATGATTTACTCATAGTAAAAAAGATACGTAATTTAAGAAGCCACTAGGAACCTTTCATGTAGGTGAGGCTTATGAGCTTTGGGTTTCCCTATGGGGTTATTTAGGTGGACTCTTTATTAGGGAATCCCCCAGTGTTTCTATTTCTATCTTTTCTCATGACCTGGTCAGGTTCCCCAGAGAAGTGTATTCCAGTTTTCTGTCTACAGCTGTCCTCACTCAGTACAGTAGCCACTAGCCATATATAACTAAAATTTAAATAACATAAATTAGAAATTGAGTTCATCAGCTGCGTTAGCCACATTTCAAGTGCTCAGTGGGTGTATGGACAGCACAGCTAATGAACAGTTGGATTTTTGCAGATGATTTCATGAGCCAGCATTGACCTAGTACTGCAGAGTATGTTGACGGCCTCTGAAAGCCAGATGGGGAGACAGTTTGAGGTTTCCACATTTATGATTTACTATGTAAGTGGTTACTTTAGTAGCCAACTTTCTGTTGTTGTAACAAAATGTCTCAGACTGGGTACTTGGAAAAAAGGTTGATACACCCTTCAGTATTGTCGATTGAAAATCCGAACAGCTTAGCACCAGCTCTAGAGAAGTCCTCCTGGCCTATATTGGCAGGTGGCAACATGGTGGGGGTGGGGATGTGGAAGAAGAGCCACCTGGCAGTGCAGGAAGCCAGAGGATAAGGAAAAAAGAAGCCCACTCTTCTGTATCAACTCATTCTTTTTTTTTTTTTTTCTCTTAAAGATGTATCTGTTTTCTTTGGAAAGATTTACAGAGAGAAGGAGAGACAGATCTTCCATCTGCTGTTTCACTCCCCAGATGGCCACAGTGGAAAGAGCTGAGATGATCTGAAGCTTCTTCCAGGTCTCCTGTGTGGATTTCAGGGCCCCAAGGCATCCTCTGCTGCTTTCCAGGCCGTAAGCAGAGAACTGCATGAAAAGTGGAGCAGCTGGGGCATGAACTCGTGCCCATATGGAATGCTGCTGCTTAAAGAGAGAGGATTAGCCTGTTGAGCCATGGTGCTGGCCCTGAATCAACTAATTCTTGCAGGAGCTATGTTTATCCCTTCTGTGGATAGTGCTCACAGTGAAGTATAAGCCTCTCCCCCAGGGCTCAGAACCTGCTGTGAGGCCTAAGCTTCCATCAAGTGACCCCTTGAGGGAACGCAGACCATAGCAGTCAGTATATCCCACTGTTCTTACAGCAGTAACTATGCCCTCATTTGTGCCTTCCTCAATCAAGAGACATTGTTTTGTCATCTCTGGAAAAAAGACTTTCAGGTTTATGCTGAGATAACAGTGAGACAGTTTCAAAGAAATGTGGGGGAAACAGGGATCTGGACTTCACTTGTTCTTCTGTTTTCCCCTAATCCTCACTTGATACCCTTCATTCCCCACTTGCACCCGATGGTACCAGATGTTGCCTGTTCATAGCACTTTTGAGGATTCTACAGGTTGCTTTTCATGTTTCCCTCTGCTTGGCTTGGGTTTTGCCTTCTCTGGTCTGCCAAGAGGGTTAACACTTGGCCTCCTGCTTTCCAGCTTTTAAATATAGTCTTTTTATTTTTTAGTTATTCCTGCATTAGTTGCTTTGTAGGTATAGGATTATAAGGAAATCCTTCCACTGTACTTTTAGTAGCATTTTTGGAAAGAGCAAAATTAGGTTATTTAATTTTACTGAACTTTTATAAATCTTTTTTTTCTGTTCTTAGTTTTGGAAGGATTTGTTATTTTTGAAATTTTTTGATAAAAATTAATACATGCAAGAACAAAAATATGAGTATACGTAATTTAGCCCAAATGTACCACTTTATAATATGCATGTAACTAAGAATGGTAGTGATGTTGCAGATAAGGTTTTGTAACCTCCTTGTGTTCCAGATGTTTCTGTTACCTTCTAGGTCTGCTCTCTGTTGTCTGTCACAGGAGACTGGCCTGTGAACAATGCTGTTCTCTGACTTCTATTTGGGTTTGGTCAAGGAGAAGCATTTGAAAGCAGAAAAAGCATGGAAGGAGATTGAGGAGACACTGTTTATCTGCACGGAGTCTCGTTGTAGTCTTATTTGGGATTACTGTATCTGTTGAAATCAGAACTTTTTTATACACCCAGAAGTCCAAGTATTCACACATGCTCACAGATGTACACTTTTAACAGCTGACTTTGGGAGCAAAACGAGATCATGCTATGTATGCTTCACAATTGGTTTTTTTTATTTAATGAATAACTTAGCACAAATATCCTTTCATGTCAGCTATACCTTTATCCTTTGAGTGGCTGCTTAGTATTTCATCATATGAAATGTCCTCTCCATCTATCATTAGTAGGCATTCTCTCATTGCTCCTACTGGAATTGAATACTTAAGTTGATGACCTTATATTTTTACCTTTGTGCACTTCTATGAGTATATTTACATGACAGAGTTCTTGAAATAGAATTATTAATTAACTATGCTCATTTTCTGTTTATTCAAATACTGCTTTATCATGTATCTAAAATGCATTAATTTATAGTAGAGAACAGACTCAAAGTATTCATTTACAGTTGAAAACAGAGAAGCAGCTAATGTTAAATATTATGAGTATTTTTATTTTCCTTCTAAAATAGGAGGAATTTGTATCTCATTTTAATTATTTTGCTGATCATTAATAATTATATTTCACAATAATGATGTCAGGGTTTTTTATTGAAAATTTACCAACTATATTTAAAAAACTTACCAAATTTTTAAAAAACTTTTATTTAATGTGATTTATTTAATTTGAAAGGAGCTAGCTATCTTCTATCCAGTGGTTCACATCCTCAAATGGCCACAATGGCCAGTGCTGGCCTGGTCAAAAACCAAGGGCCAGGAGCTGCTTCTGAGTTTCCCATGTGGGTGCAAGGGCCCGAGGACCTTGGCCATTCTTCACTGCCTTCCCAGGTGCCTCAGCATGTAGTAAGTGGAGCATCCAGGACTCCAAACAGATGCCTGTATGGGGTGCGAGCACTATAGACAGAGACTTAACCCATGTGCCATGGTGTTGGCACTGGAAACTTGCCAAATTGAAATTTTGGATGCAGATTAATATTTAACATATAGTTATAAATATATGAATAAATAATTTAAAGATGTACTCAGGTTCAAATGTATAGACATAAATATATATACATACATATAAATCAACCCACATTAATTTTAATTTTCTTGCTTTTTAAAAAAAAAGTCGGGTATTTTCTTAGTTTCCTAGTTGGTAGAGTGGAATATAAGAAGTGTAACTTTAGTGTAATGTCATTGGTTAGTTTTTGGGTACTTTATTGACTCATAGTCTTCTGAATAAATGAATTCTTAATCATTTAAACAATATGTCTAGTTTATTGTATGCCTTTTATTATCCATTTTTTTGCTCTTTGGTTTTTCTAATCGTTCGCTTCCCTCAATTCTGAATTCTTTCTACAGCATTTTCTGGGAACATTCTTGATTCTGCATTATTTATCTCACCTCTTTGTATGCGTGGTGTCAGAGACCTGCTTAAGAGGCCAAATTGTTCATGTCTTCAGCTGTGGATGCCACTGGTGTAATCAATACTTGCTTTTGATGGTTTCGTTTAGATTATATGAATGTTTAAAACAATGCCTATTTTAGGACTCACTTGACATTATAGAGTACTAATCTGCTATAGCCTATTTCTTTTTCCAAGCAGTGAAACTGGTAGAATGAAAACCCTTATTGATTAGAATACTGAACACATGTCCCAGGTAGTTACTATCTAAGTGGGTTTGTCATTGCTTTTACAGTGTTCACGAATGAACTTTGGATTTCAACAAAAATCGCTGATGGCATTCACATCACGAACTTGTGGGTTGTTCATGAATAGCAGTAGATGTTAAGAATGAAAATACCAGGACCCTTTGGTAGTGCCTGGCAAATATTAGGTGCTTGAAAGGCCGGATCATTCAGAGTCTGTGCAAATAGAGGCCTCGGGGAGAATTTCTCAGCTGCTTCACTCTCTGCGGCTGAGGTGTATGGGTTGAGACCTAGGCTTGTGATCATCTGCCAGTTGAGTGGTGGAACTGCTGTTGAGTGCCGTGTAGCCTCTTGGCTTACAAACTACTCTGATACCAGCACCTCTCAGTTCCAGGATTTTTGCCAACAAGTCCCATGTGTTTTCTGACTTAAAGATCAAAGAGGACTTTCAGGAAAAAAAGAAATTCCTTATACTGATTGAATTCTTATTATATATTTCATACCACTTTCAACATTTTTATCAAAGCATGAGCCTGGGGAATTTTTCCCATGTATTTACTTACTGAAGGTGATGTTCTTGGCCAGCTTGGTCTTTGTTTGAATGCTTAGTTCCTAGGGCCTAAGCCTTGTTATTTTCTTTTGGCTCGTCTGTGTGTGTGTTCCCCATACTCCATTGAATTTGAGTTCCCTTCACCTATTTTATGGTACTTTCTGAGATATTCTGCCCACTCCCCCTCAACCACTCGTGCTTCCAAGTCTAATGCTTTCATTAGCCCCTCTTAGCAGAGTTTGTCTTCTGTCCTCTGCCCCACACCTGTCAGATACCTCATTTTACCTCCATTCTGTTGTATTTTACAGTGAGTTGCATTTTTTAAAAATTTGTTTTGCATACTTTCCCCAGTAGTCTATAAAAACAGCACTAATTATTAACATTTGGTTTATTAGGTGAATAAAGAACTGAAGATTCTGTGAAGTGCAATGTATTTTCTACTTGAGCAAGGGACTATAGGTATCCCTGGTAGATTCCATTCGTGTTTGTCAGGAAGTTTTCTTCCACGTGTTCATTCTCCAGGAACAACATATGCAACTGAATAAGAAGTCTAGGTGGGCCATGTTCATATGCTGCACTTTACTTTTGGCTTGATTTTGTAGTCATGTGATCTATGGGCCAGCATCAGAAACAGACCTAATGTTATGAACTAAAGAGTTAGTAGGGAGTTGGTAGACTCCGTGAATATTCTGTTGTTTGGGGAAATGTTGTAAGGTTATATTTGAAGTAGGCATGATTTTTCTTTTTTTTTTTAAAGATTTATTTTTATTGGAAAGGCAGATATATAGAGAGGAGGAGAGACAGAGAGGAAGATCTTCAGTCCAGTGGTTCACTCCCCAAGTGGCCGCAACGGATGATGCTGTGCCAGTCCAAAGCCAGGATCCAGGAACTTCTTTCCGGATCTCCCACACGGGTGCAGGGTCCCAATGCTCTGGGTCATGCTCAACTGCTTTCCCAGGCCACAGGCAGGGAGCTGGAAGGAAAGTGGAGCTGCCGGGATTAGAACCGGCGCTCATGTGGGATCCCGGTGCACTCAAGGCGAGGACTTTAGCCGCTAGGCCATCACGCTGGGCCCAGTAGGCATGATTTTTCAAGGTTATCCATGGCTCACTCTTGCTCCTCTATATTTGGAAGTAAAATGGGTATGCAGCTTTTAAAACTATGCTTCTTTTCCAAATGGCTTCTTTTTGAATGAGAAATGTCAGTATTATTCAAAAATACCCAAAATGATAATTGTATTACTATTCAAAGATGTTGCATATATATGTTTTTTAACTTTAAAAGTTTGACTAGTTTACCAATTATTTAACCATTGTTTTCTTCCTGCAGAAGTTAGACACCCCCGTTTCTTGTCCTTCCCCCATGTTGGTATGTAGTACAATCTGTTAGGTACTAAGGATAATTAAGATAAGAGTATTAGGAGGCTGGCATTTTGCTGTAGCGGTTAAAGCTACTGCTTGACATACCAGCATCTCCTATGGTTGCCGGTTTGTTTCTGGGATGCTCCATTTCTGATCCAGTTTCCTGCTGATGGCCTAAGAAAGCAGAAGATGACCCAGGTGTTTGGGTCCCACCCCTGTGGGAGACTAGGAGGAAGCTCCTGGCATCAACCTGGCCCAGTGCTGGCTCTTGTGCTTCTTTGGCAAGTGAACTAGCAAGATGAGTCTCTTGCTCTCCTTCTTTCTCTTTTGTCCTCCCCCTCCCTTACTCCTCTTCTCTCTAATTCTGCCTTTCAGATAAATAGCCTTTAGAAAAGAAAATAAAGTGTCATATTGTGTGAGTTTCTGATGATTGCATTATTTTGTAATCAACACTGCAATCAGGAAAGAAGGATTTCCTCAACTCCTTACACTTCCCTGTGCTTTCTTTGATAGACTGTCTCCCCATTCTTGATCTTTGCCAGCCACTATTCTGTTTTCTGCCCCTGTGCCTTATCCATATCCAGAATGTCATATACCAGAATCAGCAGTAAAAACAAACAAACAAACAAACAAACAAAAAAAACCTGTCTTTTGAGGCTGGCTTCTTTCTCTCGGCACAGTGAGTTTTAGGAAGCTTCCAGACCTGTCTAGAGCCGCCGCTTTGTCATGCATTCCCAGCACAAGTGTAATGTGACTAAGAAGTCACATTCTGCATCCTTGTCAGCACTTGTTTTTGTCAATAATCTGCCCCTATTAGTGAATAGTGTTCCACTGTATGATGAATGTTTATTCGTTCACTCCCTGACCAAAATTTGCATTGTTTGTGGCAGTTAGAGGGAATACTATCTTGAAAACTTATGTGTGGGCTTTTGTGTGAACATGTCTCTGTCCAGGGTAGGATATATTCTAAGCGTAGACTCAACATTTTCTTTGGTTAAATTTGACAGGCAGCATGCACATAGGTTACTTTTTTCTGGTTCACTCCCCAAATGCTCACAACGGCTAGAGGCTAGGAGCTAGGAGCCAGTACTGCCATCCAGGCCTCCCTTGTAGGGAATTCGCTTGCTTGAGCTGTCACCTGCTGCCACCCAGGGTCTGCATGAGCAGGAAGCAGGAGTTAGGAACCAGAGCCAGGAATTGAACCCAGGTACTTGGCTGTGGATTGTGGGCATTGTAGCTGCTAGAATGCTCCAAGGTTTAATATTTCAAGAGACTGCCAGAGTATTCCTATAGTCTGTGTATTTCAGATAGTTGCTATACTGTCTTGCATTTCCTACCACTAATGTTCTGTAAATTCTGGTCACTTAGTATGCTTTCCAGCAGTTGGTGTTGTCAGCTGTTTTTTTCCTCCACCTAACTTGCCATCAAACCCTTGATACGTGATTCACAGAGGTGAAGAATAGGATGAGATTCAAAGCAGAGTCACTGAGACGCTTATAAAGAACAGTTTGACAGACCCTTATGTGTTTGAGAGCTTCGCAGTATCTGCTGCATTTGTTGTTGAGTTCCCAGACAGCTGGCACAGAGCATGGCACACATTAGAGATGTCTTTTTATATTGAATTGTTCAAATAGGTGATTGGAACTTTAACAAAGATATACGAATAGGATAGAAAATAATTTTAGCTTAAATTTTATCTCAATAATTCTGGTGTGTTCCTGTGACACAACCCTTTGTATCTATCTAAATTTATGTTTTAAAGGTTAAGTAGTGGATAGAAAACATTTTAAAATTTTTAAGAATTTATTTATTTGAAAGGCAGAATGTTGGGGACAGAGACCTTTAGAGATTTTATTTCTATGGTTCACTCCCCAAATGCCTGTAGTAGCCAAGACTAAGCCAGACCAAAGACAGGAGCTTGGAATTCGATCTGGATTTCCTACGTAGGTGACAGAGACCCAATTCCATGAGCCATCTATACTGCTTCCCAGTGTGCACACTAACAGGGAGCTGGCATAGGAATCTGAGCCCGAACTCAAACCCTGGTTCTCTGAGGGGTCTGGAGATCCCACGTAGTGACTCAGTTGTGTTATATTAACTCTGTGCTGGTAGAAGAAATTTAATGTTACAGCTGATTACGTAGAATGCTGCTGGGCCTAAATTCCATCACCATTAAATGACAAAATTTTATTAGATGATCATTAAGCCCTTTTAACCTTTGTTTGTATTTTTAATCACATTAAATAAAAATTGAGAAAGTAGCATGCCATAACCATTGGTGGGGGTGAGCCACCTAATAATGAGTACAGTGTAAAGCAGAGCTTCACAGGGAGTTTAGGGCTGAGTGCCTAAACCTAGAGCTAGCTAATGCCTACAGACAGGAAGAGTAAATGGAAAACAGAAAGAAGTAGTTGCAGCATTTTCAAATACACTATTAGCATTGCAGGATTGGGAGTTGGGACAGGTATAAAGGGAAGTAGGAGTTGAAAAGTCTTAATTTAGAAGCCTGTATTTTTCTTTTATCCTGTTAAGAAAAGCTTTAAGTTAAAAACTGCGGAGACGCTGTCAGCATTGTCTGTTATTGCAAAGGAGAGGGCTTGAGCCACAGGAAAGGCCAAGTGAGGGAGTGTGGGGCCGCCATGGGTGTGAACTCCTGGCATGATTGGTCCATTGCTTTTCAGTGTCCTTTACCTCTATGTTTAGTTCCTCACCTACTTCTCACAAATTCTGATCTAGAGGTTAGCAAAAAAAACAGTTCTTAGCAAATATCTATCCTGTTTTTGTTTTTAGACTTTATAGACACACTGTCAAATAAAGGAGAATGTTTAAAAATATACCAGTACACAAATTTGATTCTGTAAGGGTAAGGAATTCAACCTGTTTTATTGTTTGTCTGACATTTTTAAAAAGTACCATGACATTTGAAATTTTGTTTCCTGTTGTGAGTTTCTTAAAACATTTCAGAGGTCTTGATCCTGGTGTACCTACTTTATTGTTTGAGAGAGGGAGAGTGAGCTCCACGATTGCTGGCTCATTTCTCAGATGGCTGCAGTAATTGGAACTGAGCTGTGCTGGGGCTGGGTTAGGATCATAGCCAAGAGCTGGGCACCCAATCCAGGTCTCTAACCTGGGTGACAAGTCACCAGTCATTTGAGCCATCACTGCTGTGTCATGTGATCTGCATTATCAGAAGACTGGAGTGAAGACACAGAGCGTGACCTCAAACCCAGAAACTCTAGCATTGGGCGTCTGCCTCGGAACTCTATGCCCTTTGTATCTTATGTTTGTTCTGAGGCCGTTATTGTTTTCATAGTTTACAGGAATTTTCCCATCCTGAAGCAAAATATGTTTTTGCTCTAATAAAGTTTAGGTTATAGAATCAAAGGTTTAATGACTCATTTTCAATTGTATAACCATTTATTTTAGAATATCAGCACTGTCTCCTGCTATGAGGACTCTCATTGTAATTCTGTGGCCGATAGCTCAGGAAGCCAGTGAGGGTTCTGACTTCTCCTAAACCCTTCAGCTGACAAAGTGCCCAGAGATGTTATGTTTGTATTCAAATGTAAAGAATTAACAGTTTTTATTGTTATGTTTTAGATTAGTGCACTGTAGTGTAGTGTGTTACTTTTAAATGTACTCTTAAAAACTGTTACATTGTCCTTTGTCCATTGTATTTACTGGGTAGGCAGAATCTGGAATATTTTAAGAATTAGTGTTAGATAACATCCTGGGAAAGAAAATACATGGTTTTGTGTTACTAACAACCTAACTCAAAAAAGACTTCTCAAAATAGACTTTTTTTTCCCCCTCTTCCTGGAGGTCAGGTATCTGCTCTGTCGAGGCTGTCCATTCCTAATGCATTGTGTTAGGCCTGCTGCAGTGTGTGTGTGTGTGTGAGAGAGAGAGAGAGAGAGAGAAAGAGAGAGAGAGAGAGAGAGAGAGAGAGAGAGAGAGAGAGAGAGAGAGAGAGTGGGAGAGGCCTGTCACCTGTAGATTCCAGTTCTTAAAACCTTTAGCAGAACCTTTGCTGTAGCTCCTCAATTATGCATCATTCTGAAATTGAATTTGAAATGTTAAATGTATAATAATAAAATACCTTTTTTAAAAATATCTTTCAGAATCATGGTGTCATGGAAAGGGATATACTTCATACTCACTCTATTTTGGGGAAGCTTTTTTGGAAGCATTTTCATGCTGGGTCCCTTTTTACCTTTGATGTTTGTAAACCCGTCTTGGTATCGCTGGATCAACAACCGTCTTGTGGCAACTTGGCTCACGTTACCTGTGGTAAGTTATACTTTAGAGAAGGAGACAGTCTGCCTGTGTCCAAATGTCCCCTCTGCCCAACCTGCTCATTTTATTTTGTTAGTGTCAGATTTGAGTGTGGAAGAATAGAAACCTTCTTGTTATTTAAGAGAAACACGGTAAAGGGAGAAATTTAAAAACGAGGGGCTTTGGAAATAAAAAAAATTATGACTTGAAGTAAAGGCTCACTTAGGATCATATTCAAGTTTAAAAGTTTCTCCTCGGTGCTTCAAGAATTTTGTGTTTCACCTTCCATCACTGAAGTTTTATAGTGATAGACTGAGGAAATTTTACATCATTAATGTTATTTTGAATTTCCTTCCCTTTTCTTTTTAAGATTTATGCATGTGAAAGAGTTACCGCAGAGAGAGGAAGAAGCACACACGCATACACCCCCTCAGAGAATGAGAATCTTCTTTCTGCTGGTTAACTCCCCCACCTGGCTTGGGAGCTTCATCTTTGTCTCCCAGTGAATGGCCAGGGCCCATGTATTTTGGGCCATCTTCTGCTGGTTTTCCCAGGTGTGTTAGATGGGAGCTGAATCTGAAGTGGAGCATCTGGGACAAGAAGTCACACCCATTTGAGATACTGGAGGCTCAGGCAGTGGCCCAACCTACTGATACAAGACTGGCTCCTGCTTTCCTCTCTTCTCCTTTCATCTCTCTCTCTCTCTCTCTACCTTCCTTCCTTCATTCCTTTCTTTCTTAAACAGAATAATGACAAAAGCAGGTTAATTGTAAACTTTTTAAACTTGTGATATGATGTTATTGATTCAGTTCTTCCCAGTGTTAAAAAAGTTTATAAGTGGGGCCTATCACAGTGGCCTAGTGGCTAAAATGCTCGCCTTCAATGTGCCAGGATTCCATATGGGTGCCAGTTCTAATCCTGGCAACTCCACTTCCCATCCAGCTCCCTTTCCTGTGGCCTGGGAAAGCAGTCGAGGATGACCCAAAGTCTTAGGACCTGCGCCCATGTGGGAGACCTGAAGGAAGTTCCTGGCTCCCATCTTCGGATTGGTGAGGCCCCGGCCATTGTGATCACTTGGGGAGTGAATCATCGGACTGAAGATCTTCCTCTCTGTCTCTCCTCCTCTCTGTATATCTGACTTTGTAATAAAAATAAATAAATCTTTAAAAAAAATTTATAACTGGTTTTCTATCTGTTAGACTAGGTTGACATTATCTGTAAGGTCTGAGTTCAAAGGCCTGTTCAGTAGAATGTTGTTATCGTTAAGGCCATGCACATTGAGTGCACGTCACTCTGACCCAGGGCTGGTGACTTCTTGTGGGGTTGTAGTCACCTCTCCAGAAGCCAGGAGCTTTCTCTGTGTCTCCCTCAGGGACGCAGGGCCCGAGCTCTTTAGTTGTCCTCCACTGTTTTCCCTGGCACTTTGGCAGGGTGCTGGATCAGGAGCGAGCAGCTGGGACTCGAAACAGCATCCACATTACAGACAGAGACTCAACACCTACACAACAGCACGTGTCTCAGGGTTACTTTTTTATCCAGTCTGACAATTTGATTGGTTATGCTAATACCTTTACTGTAATTGTTTTATTATTTCTATGTGTACCTTCTGTTTTTTATGTTTCTGCTTCTCTTTTTTTGTGTTTATTGATGACTTTTAGTAATTTTTGGGACTAGTTAGCTGTATTATGTATATATTTGTGCATGCATACATATATAATTTATATTCACTTAATGGGTCCTTGCAGAAGCATAGCCCATTTATAGTTAATATTTACCTCATCCTTTGTGCAGTTATCATTTGCTTACATAACAAATTAATGTAGTAATAATACTTTTTTTGCCTTAGTTTTTTTAAAGAAATTAAGGTAAAATATATTCTCTTATACATATGTTTATCTACCTATTTTTCCATTTCTGGTGCTCTTCCTAAACAGTGGAGTTTTTATTTCCCTTCAGCTTGTAGAACTTCCTTTCGTTTTTCTTGGTGTAGAGTCTCTTGTAGATGAATCCTGTTGTTACTAAGTGAAATTCTATTTTACCTCTACTTACATTGCTTCCCTTTATATAACATGTAATTTTTTTTCTCCAGCTGCTTTTATGATTTTCCTATACTATTCTTTTCAGCACTTTGATTTCTGATAAGCCTACAAATAATTTAAAATTTATTTCCTTTGTTTAATGGGATTCTCAACTCTGTAGTTTGGGTGATTTGTGGTTTCCAAATTGGTAAATTTGGTGCCATTATTCATTTTGATACCAATTTTTTCTTAATTATTTTTCTCTCCTTTTTGTAACTGCTTTTATATATTTTACATATATTTTTACTCATGTCACAAAGTTTGTGTTCCTTTTTTTATAGTGGATGACCTTTTTTCTTTAACCTGTTTTGGAGTTCAGTGACACTTTCTTCTGTCATCTTAAATAATTTTGTTGACCCATTGAATATTTAAAATAATGTACTTTTATGATCTGGAATTTATATTGCATTCTTTGGTTCCATCACTTTTTGGAGATCACTTATCTGTTTATTCACATATCTGTATTTTCCTTTGAATCAGTAGTTATGTCTATGTTACCTTTTAAGGTGAATTTTTTTTCTTAACAGCAAGATTTTCTATAACTTTTGTGGATTATTTAAAGTAGTCAGCAGGATTCCTGGACATCAGGTGCTGTTAAGTGTCTACCATGTGGCAAACATTTTGCTCAGGTGAAATGACGAGCAGGACAGGTAGCATCTCTGCCCCTGTGAACACAGTAGTCCCCAACCTGAAATGTTTCTCTGATTACAAACTTGCAAGACTTCGTTACTTCTTTGCTGGCTTTCGCTTGATGGAAAAACTTGCTTTATTAGAGAACAAAAGTTGAGATACAGATTGTGAATGTTTAGAGGGTTTTTTTTAAATTTTTTTTTTTTACTTTTTAGAGTTAGTTTAAAATTGGCTTTAAGGATATGAAGTCCAGGGTTTTGCAGCCTTCAAACATAATATAAAATAATATAAAATGCTAATTTTATAGCCTTACTTTGCTATTTTTGTTTTCTTTCTTGCAAGATATTTCTCCATGTGATATTTGTATTGGGTGAAAGAGGTATAATACTCATTTCACATAAGATTCTCTGATGACTAATCTTATCTGACACTTTAAGGATTTATTTGTTTTTATTAGAAAGTCAGATATACAGAGAGGAAGAAAGAGATCTTCTGTCCACTGATTCACTCCCCAAGCAGTCTCAACAGCCAGAGTTGAGCACATCAGAAGCCAGGATCTTCTTCTGTGTCTCCCATGTGGGTGCTGGGTCCCAAGGCTTTGGGTCATCCTGTACTGCTTTCCCAGGCCACAAGTAGGGAGCTGGATGAAAGTGGAGCTGCTAGAACATGAACCAGTGCTCATATGGGCTCTCAGTGCATGTAGGCAATTAGCCAATTAAACAACCATGCCAGACCCAGAAAGAAACTTCTAAAAAGTCATTTATGTACCGTCTCTGTTCAGTGACCCCAATTATTAGAAAGTCGAAGGCATTTTGTATTGGAAATATTTAGGTCTTTTCATGTCATTTATGTAACGTGGTGGTTGTTTGGTTATCTGCAAAAATGAGATTAGTGTTAAGGTTCTCAGAGTCATTCAGATTCAGCACTGTATCTGATTGTAAAGCAAACATTTAGAGATGAATTTTTTTCTTTTGCTAACAATCATATGTTGATACCACACTTGATTTCTAAATGTCATCGATTTTCCACAATGTATGATCTTTCCTTTACAAATCACATCTAATTTCCCTTACAAGTCACGGCTTGGCTGAACCTTTTGCCAAAGTCATGAGTTTTGAGAAGCTTCTTGCAATTCGCACATTAGTAGAAATCATTACAATTGTAATGTATTATGGAGTTCAGTCAATCTGATTTAGTTGAAGAATGAGTGCTTATTACATAGATGTTAGACCCAAGAATTTGGTTTCACTTGTTGGGCTTGAAACTTTGTAGTGGTTTGAATTTGACTACGGTACTTCTCTAAGCTTCTGATGTTTCATCTCTGTGAAAAGGAGTAAAATACTACATACATACCTCAGGAAATCATTGTAATGACTAAATGAGATCCTGAATACATAGCCTATTCAACAAAATGCCTAGCATTTGGGAATACACAGTGAATATTTGCAGTATTAGTTTTTTTTTTAAAGATTTATTCATTTTATTAAAGCCAGATATACAGAGAGGAGGAGAGACAGAGAGGAAGATCTTCCGTCCGATGATTCACTCCCCAAGTGAGCTGCAACGGGCTGATGCGCGCTGATCCGAAGCCGGGAACCTGGAACCTCTTCCAGGTCTCCCACGTGGGTGCAGTGTCCCAATGCATTGGGCCGTCCTCAACTGCTTTCCCAGGCCACAAGCAGGGAGCTGGATGGGAAGTGGAGCTGCTGGGATTAGAACTGGCACCCATATATGAGATCCCGGGGCTTTCAAGGCGAGGACTTTAGCTGCTAGGCCATGCCGCTGGGCCCCAGTATTAGTTTTAAGGGATAGATTTAACCCACTGTTTTGAAAATGATTCAAAATTTAGAGACTTGAATAAGGTAGAACTGTGTTCACTCCTGGGTCCAGATTGACAAGGTAGTTCTACAATCTGAGGCTGTGCAGACTTAGATCTTTTCCATCCAGTGACTCGCCCAGCCTGCCCTCAGCCTGGGTTATGTACTCTCCCATTTGGTCAGACTTAGGTCATGCCATATTTTGCTTCTGCGGGAAGTGGGGAGGGGAAGAATCCAACAAGGTGCTTTCTCCTAGACCCTGCCTCCCATATCTAGTCCGTAGCAAGTTGTATATAATCATTTTGCTGATTTCATTTATAAGAGGAGATAAAAGCTGTAATAGAACCTGGGAAACAACTTTTTTCAAGCAGTCATGTAGTTGATCCAAACATTTTTTACTGGACAAGGTATCAGAAAAATTCCACGATAATTGTCTGATCACCTCTATTGATGTTTTTATTACTAGTGTTAATATTGCAGCATAGTTACCCCATACATCAGTTTAAACAACTTCAACTACATGCACGAAGATGAGTGAGGAAAGAGTTGACAGAGAAGCAAAGGAATTTTCCCTGCTTCATGTGAGATGAAATCAGAAATGTGAGTTGTCTTCTGGTGAGTGTTCTAAAGAGAGATCTCTGCTGGTGTTTAAAGAGAGATCTGTTTTTTAACAGCACACAAACTTATCACTTTGATGATTGTTTGCAGAAATAGCTTAAATCCTCACCAGCATCCCACATGGGCACCCGTCTGTATCCCTGCTGCTCCACTCCCCTTCCAGCTTCCTGCTTGTGGCCTAGGAAAGCATTAGAGGATAGCCCAAAGCCTTGGGACCCTGCACCCGCATGGGAGACCTGGAAGAAACTCCTGGCTTCTGATCGGCTTTGGATTGGCTCCGCTGCAACCATTGCTGCCACTTCAGGAGAAAACCAGCAGACAGATGATCTTTACATCTCTCCTTCTCTCTGTAAATCTGCTTTTCCAATAAAAATAAATCTTGAAGAAAAGAAAGAATATTTGACAGATTAGCTAAAAGTCTTGAGAACTGTTATTCTTCAGTTTAAGAAGTAAAGCATTGCAAAATGTTACATAGTTTTACTAGTTTCTTACTGAAACTTTTTTTTTTTTTTGTGCTAGAAGTAGAGAATAGTGTCTGTAGTTTTTTAATCTGGAGTTCTTTATTGTTGCTACAACTTTCTTTCTGTGTGGTGTATTTGTTATTCTACCTTTTCTGGAGCTGTAAACAATGTTGACTAGATACATCTTGTGTGGTGTTAAAGATTATTGTGAGCTAGAGATCTGGGCTGCCCAGAATGTTCTGTGTGACTTTCAGGCATACTCTGGTGGAGTGCTATATGTCGAGGAAGAGGATACTGCTGGACTAACAGTCTTGGAGTTTTTATTTTGACGTTTTCATAATAAAAAGCAAAAGATTGTGATTAAAAAGAGGACACTAGAAAAAGTACTTCATAAAGGGTTAGAATTAACGATTAGAGTTTTTACTCTCTTTAGCTCTTCTCTACTTGTAGTAAAACACAGTTAATAAGGAATCTATTTTCCCCACCAATTATGTGAAAGGAATTCTTTATTTCATTTCTTAGTAAAACCTGAAAACAGTGTATCATAATAGGAAAGTAGAATAGAGGAAATACAAATTAGCAATATAAAGTGATTTCACATGGGTCTTCAGGGCCAAGGCTTACAATTTGATAATATATTTTAGTAGTTGGTGGCTTTTTATATTTATAAGTAGAAAAGGGATATTTTTGCTTTGAGCCTGAAACTGGAGCACTGTGCAATGTTAATCTCTACTATAAAGTCTTCCATATAGATTCTTTTTTTTTTCAAAGATTTATTCATTTTATTAAAGCCAGATATACAGAGAGGAGGAGAGACAGAGAGGAAGATCTTCTGTCCGATGTTTCACTCCCCAAGTGAGCCGCAACGGGCCGGTGCGCGCCAATCCGATGCCGGGAACCTGGAACCTCTTCCAGGTCTCCCACGTGGGTGCAGTGTCCCAATGCATTGGGCCGTCCTCAACTGCTTTCCCAGGCCACAAGCAGGGAGCTGGATGGGAAGTGGAGCTGCCGGGATTAGAACCGGCGCCCATATGGGATCCCGGGGCTTTCAAGGCGAGGACTTTAGCCACTAGGCCACGCCGCCGGGCCCATTCCATATAGATGCTTGACTTCCCAGCCTTTTGGAGTTGGGATTATAATTATTTGAGCAGTTAAAAGAATGGAAAAATTTGATGAGAAGTACAGGTGTCTTATCTGGCAAGGTACCTGTTTGTACAGTTTCAAGAGGGGTACACACATTGATTGACGTCTTGGAAATTATCTGTTGTGGAAGTGCTGGGTGCACATGCCAAACTTAGTTAACATCTAGGAAATAACTTACTGGGAGCCTGTGGGATCTTTATTGATACTTTAGCCCAAATGGTCTTGTTTTCTTCTGCTAGAGTGTTAATACTGTAACTCTGTAGCAGTTTGAGCATATAATATTTCTAACTTCTGATTTTTCTAGTACTTTAAAAATTGAAATTTAACCTGTTTTTTTCCTTGATCTTATGTATTATGTTTCTGAAAACTTGTTCTGTATATTGATTTTGTTCCTAAACTACTTATTGTGAAACATAACAGAATGAAAAGTTAATAAAGTACAAATGAGTATTTTAATGAGTAATTTGTAAGTACAGGTATCACACAGGTCAAGAAAACAGAACGTTGCCAGTGCTCAAGCCAGCTACCATCTTCCTAATCAAAATGGTTTCCTTTTGGTAGAAGTAGCCACTAATCTTATTTTTAAGATGGTTGGGCCCGGCGGTGTGGCCTAGTGGCTAAAGTCCTCGCCTTGAAAGCCCCGGGATCCCATATGGACGCCGGTTCTAATCCTGGCAGCTCCACTTCCCATCCAGCTCCCTGCTTGTGGCCTGGGAAAGCAGTTGAGGACGGCCCAAAGCTTTGGGACCCTGCACCCGCGTGGGAGACCCGGAAGAGGTTCCTGGTCCCGGCATCGGATCAGCGCGTACTGGCCCGTTGCGGCTCACTTGGGGAGTGAAACATCGGACAGAAGATCTTCCTCTCTGTCTCTCCTCCTCTCTGTATATCCGGCTTTCCAATAATAATAAAAAATCTTAAAAAAAAAAAAAGATGGTTATGTCTTTGTTGCTGTTTGTAATTTTATTGCTTATGTATTTGCATAATTTTTTTACCTTATTAATATATGTTGAAGATCTCAAGGACAGCTGATATTTAAAAACAGAAGAATCCAGAAACTTCCAAAAGCTTCATTGGATAGGAATGTTGAAATTAAAAATAGTGATTCGTAGTCTCATTGTTACAGATTTTTCCCCCTCTTATATATTATGGAAGCAAGAATCTTAAGACACACTATACTTTCATGTGTTGAAAGTCATAGAAATTATTTACAGGCCATGATGAATTTTATCTGGGGAAATCTTAACTTCAAGTTGTTATATATCCATATCTTTTTTTGTTTTTTAGGCATTATTGGAGACCATGTTTGGGGTAAGAGTGATTATAACAGGTGATGCATTTGTTCCTGGGGAAAGAAGCGTTATCATCATGAACCATCGTACAAGAATGGACTGGATGTTCCTATGGAATTGCCTGATGAGATACAGCTATCTCCGACTGGAGAAAATTTGCCTCAAAGCCAGTCTCAAAAGTGTTCCTGGATTTGGTAGGTTATTATGCATTATTTCAAACGTAGTTCAATTACCTGAAAGTATATAGTAAATATATAAAAGTGTATAAGAATTGCAGCGCTCCTTAAATAGTAAGAACAATTCCCATGTTTTCCTTACAATCTCAGTTTCTGTTTTTCCATTGAGAATCTGCCATAACAGGTGACTTTGTTGTAATTTCTTTTTGAAATATATCAACAGTGAAAGAGAAAATCTTTTTTTAAAGGAACTAGATATGATTTCTGATTACCATCACTTTGAAGGATATGAACTAAATCTCTAAATGTACTGTATGTTACACTTGTGATTTATATCAGAAACTAGTCTTTGCTGGTTGCTTGGGCTTCAAGTTACTTGAAATTGATTCTTCACATTCATTTAATAAATATTAAATGAGCACTTTGATTCTAAGCTTTATACTTGATGCTATTAATTTTTTTGCATTTCTCTAATCCATTTGTTTTTTCCATTTTTTTTTATCTTTTAAGTTATTTATTTATTTTGAAAATCAGAATTAAAAAGAGAGAGGTAGAGGGAGGCAAGGAAGGAGGAAGAAAGAGAAAGAGAGAGGTCTTCCATCTGATGGTCACTCCCCAGATGGTCGCCAAGGCTACCGCTGGGCAAAGCCAAAGCCAGGAACTTAGAACTTCATCTGAACGTCCCATGTGAGCAACAGGAGCCCACATACTTAGGCCTTCTGCTTTTTCCAAGGTATTAGCAGGGAGCTGGATTGGAAGTAGAAAGCTGGGACATGATCCGGCACCTATATTGAATGCTGGCATCACAGGAAGTGTTTTACTGGCTGTGCCACAGTGCTGCTCATTTTTTAGTCTTTCTATTGTGCTTGTCTAGTATTTTAAAGTTCCTTAAAATGCTTGGTTTAAATGGTTAAGAATATAACGTTGTATTCATTATGTGTTTTGAGAAGTAGGGATGTTTGAACATGGTATGTTAAAAATGATTACCCCCATTGATGTGAAGGTAGTGGTGAGGAATACCCTGTAACTACATTGAGACCAGTTACTCACATAAGGGTGTGTACTCCCTGGTGGACTTATCTGTGATATCTACTTCTGTGGTTGGCCTTTGAATTGGTTTGGGCCTCTACATCCATGTGGGAAAAACATTAAATCTTAATGTTACATCTATGATTATAATTCATTTAATTTTCACTGTGAGCCAAGGGTTGAGGCTTACTTTTACTTGAATAGATACCCAGTTTTTGAGCAGCATTTATTCAAAGGTTTCTCTGTCATCCAGTGAGCTACCCAGCTGTCAGTAGCCC
The DNA here is from genome assembly GCF_030435755.1 of Ochotona princeps. Classification (NCBI taxonomy): domain Eukaryota; kingdom Metazoa; phylum Chordata; class Mammalia; order Lagomorpha; family Ochotonidae; genus Ochotona; species Ochotona princeps. Next base: position 60,680,622 of record NC_080839.1, on the reverse strand, counting down.
ATGAGTGTTGCTTCATTGTTGTGTGTGTGTGTGTGTTTGTTCTCATACCAAGCAGCTTCATATTGTTTTGACACTGTAACTTGCCATCGTTAGTTCTAAATTGTTTTTATTAAATCCTTTTCTTGCCCATTAAATTTGAAGATAAACTTGTTAACTTCTTCAGTAAAGCCCATAAGTTTGTAAGAAATTATATTGTAATAAATATATAAGTCAGGTTGCCATCATAACACTGAATCTTCAGATTCATGAACATGGATGTTTCTCTGTCCATCTTTTTTTTTCTATTGTCCATTTGCAGTAATTTTAGCTTTCTACAAAAGGATCATTCACACATTAGAACATGCTTAAATAGTTTTGAGATACGATTTTGGAGGTGTGTGAAAAATTTGTTCTTAATGCATTTTTAGCATATAGATATGCAATTGCTTTCTTAGATCTTGCAACCCTACTGAAATTCATGTATTGTCTGTATTTTGGGGTTTCCTTAGCCTTTTCCACATATATAATCACATTGCGTTTTATAGCTTTACTTTTAATTTCTCCATGTGCGTTTTCTTTTATGCCCCATTACACTGACTGTCCTTCAGTATGATGCTAACTACAAGTGTTGAACAGGTGGCTTTGTCTTGTTCTTTCATTTAGTTGGAAAGCTTGAAGCCTTCCACTGCAGAGTGTGATGTGAGCTGTCATTTTGTCATAGAGATCCTGCATTAAGTTGAGGAATTTCCTTTCAGTTTCTATTTTGCTGCGTTTTCAATATCATGGCATGATACTGAATTTTGTTAGGTTTTTTTTTTCCTGTATTTGTGAAAATGATACGGTTTTTGTCATTAACGTTAAGGTGCATTGATTGGTTTGATGTTACTTAGCCTTTTAATATAAATCATTGGATGCAATTGCCAGTTGTTTTAAAGAATTTTTGTACCCAAGAAGGATTTTATTCTTTAGTTTCTCTTTTTGACGTTCTTGGCTTTTGCTGCGTAAATGAGACGGTCTTTGTTCCCTCTTTGTGTGTTTTCCATAGGAGTTTGTGTAGGATTGGTGTTAATTTTTTGCTAAATGACGGAATTCATCAGTGGACTCATCTGAGCCTTGAGGATACTTGGTGGGCGTATTAATTATGCACTACATTCTTTTTGTTGATACAGAGCTTTTAAATTTTGTTTCTTGTTTGTAATTGGCCTTTACAAGAAATTGTACAATCTAAGTTGTCAAACTAAAGTGTCAAAATTAACCTGTAAGTCATTCATCATATTCTTTTTTCATTCTCTTCACTTCCTGCTGTTTGTTGATCGATCTGGCTGGAGTTTTATCAGTTGTATTGATTTTCTCCTCTCCTCCTGAAAGAAACAGCTTTTAGTTTTATTGATTCCACAGCGTTTTCCCAACCCCACTGCTGTCCTGGTCATTGTTTTGTTTCCTGTTTCACTGATTTTTGTTCTTATATCCTTCTGTTTCTTCTGGGTTTCAGTTGCTTTTTGTTCTTATTTTTGTTTCTTAAGGTACAAGCATGTGTCTTTGCTCTGTTCGTCTTTTCTGACACATCAAGGGTTGCCGCTTCGTTTCAGCCCCCTTTAGTTGTATTGCCCGCGCTTTGCTGTGGCCCGTGCAAAGCCGAGGCCGGACGCCTTGGGAAGGGGAGTACACTCCGACAGCCTGTATCTGCCTTGCTGCAGGTGAGCACAGGTTCCTGCTGGTCTCTGCTCTGCCTGCTTCTGCTGCTGCGTCAGCACCTTCTTGTCGTTACTTTCCCTGGAATCACTTTTGTCTTTTATTTAAGCTAGTTATTAAATTCTGTTTTTCTGAAACTACGAAGCTGTTTTATCTTCTTCTCAGCCCCTAGTTTTGGGCTGAGCTCCTGATCCTTGAGTTTGTCAGCCTTTGTCTTCAGTCTCACCTCACGCTGTTGTTCCTTGGAGGGCTAATCCTTCTCCACCTCCATTCTGTGTATTGTTTGTACAAACTTTGAATATTTGATCTGTACTGTGTACTCTAGGGATCATTCTGGTCTGCCCTGCAAGCCCTGTGGATAGTGTGGCAGGTGGATACCCTTTGTTAGACCATCTTTGTTGCTCTGACAGCTTGAGGCTTCACCTGACCTCTCCCATGGCAGGCCTCAGCGACTAACTCTGGCACTTATTAGATCATTGAGTTCAGCTTTCAGTTTCTCTCTTTTTCTTAGTCTATTTTTATTTATTTGAAAAGGCACAGTTACAGATAGAGATCTTCCATCCTCTGTTCCTCTCCTTCAGATGGCCTCAACAACCAAAAGTGAACGAGGCTGAAGCCAGGAGCCAGGTGCTTTCAGATCCTCCATGTGGGTGCAGAGGCCCAAGCACCTGAGCCATCGTCCACTGCTTTTTCGGGTGCATTTTTCAGTGAGCTGGATGGAAAGTGGAGCCTCTGGGAAACTAACCCCCGCCTGTATGGGATGCTGCAGTGGAGGCATTTGGCTTTACCCACATGCCACAACACCAGCCCCCTCAGTTTCTTTAAAGTATAAATAAATACGGTATTGGCGTATCGGTTTGTTGTGAGGATTAAACTAAATGCCAGTAGAGCAAGATTCGCTGCTGCCTGTAACTTTTGCAGTTAACACTTGTATATCCCCCCTCCAACCTTTGCCTTACAGAGATCCATGTTTGACTTCTGGGTTTCTGTCTTAGCTTGCCAGTCTTTAATCTGCCTTCTGATGATAGCCATTCTAGTATTCTGTGCTGCTGTGATCATTTTTATCATTACTAATCTTTTCTGTAACAGTAAAAGGGAAAGCTGATCTTAAGTTGGTATATATTTTCAAAACATTTTTAGAAAGGTCAAAGAAAATGTGTATTTTGGAAAACCTATGTGTGGATTGGGCTTTGGTGTTGCACTTATTGTTTCTTAATTTGATAGATACGTACAAACACACACAGATACACAAACAGAACTCCCATTCTTGGGTTCACTCCTTTAGTACCCACAGTCGATAGGGGCTGAACCTCTGCTGAAGGTGACAGCTGGGAACTCAGTCCAGGTGTCCCACATGGATGGCTAGATTTCAGTTGCTTGCGTCTTTGGGATCTGCATTGGCTGGAAGCTGGAGTCGGGAGCTGGAGCTGGATATCAGCCACATGCAGTCAGCTAGGAGGTGTGGGCATCCTCTCCAAAGTTTAAGCCAGGAAGATCAACTCCTGCTTCCTAAATTTGTCTTTTAATTGCTTGTTTTGTAAATATTTTGAAGTACCCTTGCGTTGCTTACTTTTCCATTTGTGTTCTCTTTGTCCACAGTCAGATAATTTTTACAGGAGTGTGTTACATGTTACAGACTCTTGATTGTTTTTGGACTTGATAGGTTTTATGAACATGCAAATGCTAATAAGAAAGAAAAGTTCAAACCCTGTTAACAAATGGGAATTAGGAAGGAGGAGTTAAAGCTGAAGTTTGCAGATGGAAAATGAGAGAACGGGAAAGGAACGGGTGCATCTAATGGCCAGCTGTATTCTGCGTCGCTGTGTCAGATTAGCTTGTTTACAATTTGGTATGACTTTAGGGAGTGTTTAATATGCCATTTGTGGTTAGTTCTAAGTAAGTGTTTGTCTTGTATATATTTAGAATAAAATTCATCTGTTGTATTTTTTTAATCTTCAAATAACTAAAGGGAAATAACCTATCTGTAGTACTAGGCTGGATGATGGACAGTGGTCTGGAATTCAAAAGTCCCTGTTCTAATTTTATAAAAAACAAAACCAATTTTTAAAATTTTATTTTATTTGAAAGACAGATAGCTCATCCACTGGTTCACTTTGCAAATGTCTGCAGCATCTGGGGCTGGGCTGGGCCAGGGCCAGGAACGTAGCACAGTCTGAGTCAGCACCTAGGTAGTGGAGTCCAGCGTGATAGAGCCAGCACCTGCTGCCTGAGAGGTGCCCGTTAGTGGAAGTTGAAGCAGAGAACTAGACCAGGACAGCCTGAAGCCGAATGCAGGAGTCCAAATCTTTAGCTGTTGGACCAAGTAACTACCTCTGAGTAGTCTGTTTTCTGTTTTTAAAGGATTTATTTATTTATCTATTTTAATTTGAAAGGTAGATTTACAGAGAGAAAGACAGAGAGATCTGATCTTTGTTTTTCTAGTGCCTCTTTCTCCACTTCAGAGCCAGCAGGCCATTCTCAAACTGTTTTTACATTGTATTGTTTTGGCAAGGAATCTTTCTTTGCATTGTTCTAATTTCAAGGAACCTTGTGATTGTATTGAGCCCACCAAAATAATCTGGGGTAATCTTCTCATTATAAATATATGAGCAACCTTAGTTCCCCTTTGTTGTATAACCTAACATAGTCACAATCCAGGATTTAAGATGTGGATATCTTGAGGTGGTGGTGTGGCTTTTCTGCCTACCACATTTGTTAATGGTGCTGCTACAGTGTCTCTGAGTGTTACTTTAGGAGTTGGTTTTGCAAGAACAGTTGGTATCTCAAATGGCCAATTATCTAGAAAATTCATCAAACACTAAATCACATCTAATATGAAAGGCAAGTTTTGATCTTTAAATAGCATGGACTCTAAAATTATAATCACAACCTAGAATGCCTATCTTTTGCCCCTGAAAGCCATTGGTTCTGACACTGTGGCTCAGTGGTTAAAATCCTCACCTTCCACATGCCAGGATCCCATATGGGCACCGATTCGTGTCCCGGCTGTTCCACTTCCAATTCAGCTCCTTACTTGTGGCCCAGGAAAGCAATAGAGAATGGCTGAAAGCCTTGAGGCTGCACTGTGTGGGAGACCCAGAAGTTCAGTTCAGCTCCAACCAGGCAGCCACTTGGGGAGTAATTCAGAAGATCTTTCTCTCTGTCTCTCCTTCTCACTGTGCTGTCTTTCCAATTAAAAAATAGACAAATCTTAAAAAAAAAAATAGAAATCCATCAATAAGGCATCTGTGGTGGATGAAATCTACCTTTGTGGAGTACAGCAAACTTTACAGTGAGGGTGGTTTTATCTGTTATTCCGTTTTTTGTAATTTTCAAGTTTGAAATTAGTTTAGGGGTAAGTTTCCTTTAAAATATCATTTAATTGCTTGCTCATACTTTATACTTTGATTTTGTGTGATATTTTTAACACAAACACATTGAAACCTAATGACATGGAAAATACTACCACAGGATTATTGCAGGAAAAATAACAGAAAAGTAATTGCCCTCCCTATACTCTGTTATTTTTTTTTAAGTCAGAGCTTTTTTAAAAATTAATTATCTTAGAATAAGACTGAAGAAACTTGTAATATGAGTTCAAGAGAGTGATTTATCTTCTCTTTATGTATTTGAAATTTTCTTCTGATAATTTAACATATTTGAAAGAGTTATAGAGAAAGGGAGTGAAAGACAGATTTTCTGACCTCTGGTTCACTTCTCAGATAGCCACAACGCTAGAGCTGGGCCAGGCCCAAGCCAGGAGCCATGGGCCTTCATCTATATATTCCACATAGATGCAGGGGCCCAAAGACTTATGCTTTGCTCTGCTGCCTTCGGGATGTCTTAGCAAGAAGCTAGATTGGAAGTGGAACATCAGGGACTTGTACTGATGCCCATACTGGATGCCTGCATTGCCAGCAGTGACTTAACCCATTATGCCACAGCATCAGCTTCAGTCCCTTCAGATTTTCCACCTAGGAGAAATTGAACTTATAAGAAGTATAGCTAATTGTTTATTATCTGATTTCTGAATTTATTTATATAATCACACCGTTGTTACATTTAAGTACAGTATTTTCTCCAGTTTGCATCTGTTCATATTTTTGCTCATTCTGATTTAAAACGAAACTTTTGGGTAGCATTTCTTTGATTGCATCTACAGTTGCTATTCAGAATTGAGCACAGTGTTGAAGGAGACAGTTTTCTGTCTCTTCCATGTTGCTTCTTGCTTCTAGTGTCACATTCAGTGCTGTAGTAGATACCATGTTGAATTAATGACTATGTGGGCAACAGTGATAAATTTTAACCTACCTCTGTGGTTCAGATATGAAGTATTACAAGAGGTACATGGATGTTTTTATGATTCCCTTATTAATCTACACTAAATGAAAAATGAGGAATTTGAATAGACCTTTTATTGAGAAAGGATGCTTAATGTTAGAAATACAGTAAATTAAACAGTGATTTCCAGCCCAACTCATAAAACTTAATGAAATGTAAGTCTGAGACAGTGATTCTGAAATAAAGTAAGGACTAGATCTGAGCAGTCACATATGCTCAGGGATTACTCACATGTGCTTGAAGAAGGCAATGCTGATGGGATAAATAGGATTTTAGGAAAAAGCTTGTGGAAGCAGAGCTATTCTGCACCCTCGAAATTCTATCTGGAACCCTGCCAGAATTCCAGCCCTCATTTGAGAAATGCAGGTTCAAGACAGAATGTCATGGATAGAAGACTGTGAAAACTCAAGGCCTAATTTAGGTGATTTTTAGTTGCAGCATCATTAATCAGCTCATACAAGCATGAAATGTCATAAAAATGTGTTTTGAGGATCTAAAAAATATTAAGAAAAATCTGGATATTGTTTTAAACATGGGAAATATACACTGATGCCAGTGAAATTCTATTAAAAATTTTTAAGATTTTCTTGTAATTTTTTTTAATGAGGCAACAAGAGAGTTAAGGAAAAGTTTTAAAAGTTCAGTAATATTGGTGTTACATGAAAGCAACATGAGAAGGCAAAGGCTTCTAGTTACGCAAGGATCTGAGAGACTGAATCACTCAGCCATTTTCCTTCCTGTTCGGGAATTTCTGGTAGTGATGCAGATATTAGGGCAGTTTATGACAAACCTCCCGCTTCTCTTCCCGCAGGAGCAGTAGGTAGTTTGCTTGGAATGAAGACCTTCTGCTTGTCAGTTTTACTCAATTTAGAACAAAATTTACAAGGAGAGATAGTGCAGAATTAATAAGCATTTGAGAAAATGGGCAGCTTAAAAAAAGAGGCTACTATTAAAAGATGGAAAGTCTGATCTCTAAGAAATAAATAATTCTTGGGGACTGTGAGGCTGTATAAATTAATGTCCTGGGAGCTATTCAGGTTCACATGCTGAGAGACTGTTAGATGCAGTGATTGATTTATTTAATTTTTTTGAAGTATTTATTTTATTTATTTGAAAGAACCACAGAGGGCCTGGCACAATGGCTCAGTAGCTAAATCCTCCCTCACCTTGCAAGCACCAGGATCCCATATGCGTGCCAGTTCGTGTCCTGGCTGCTCCACTTCCCACCCATCTCCCTGCTTGTGGCCTGGGAAAGCAGTCGAGGATGGCCTAAAGCCTTGGGACCCTGCACCTGTGTAGGAGACCCACAAGAATTCCTGACTTCGGATCAGCTCAGCTTTGGCTTTTGTGGTCATTTGGGGGGTGAACCAGCAGACAGAGGATCTTTCTCTGTCTCTCCTTCTCTTTGTAAATCTTCCTTTCCAGTTAAAGTAAATAAATCTTAAAAAAAAAAAAAAAAAAAAGGATGGGGCAGGGGAGATCACAGAGAGAAGGAAAGACAGAGAAGTCACTCCCTAGATGCGTGAAATGGCCAGGCTGGGCCAGGAGCTTCTTCTAGGTCTTCCACATGGCCACACTAAACTGCTTTTCCTAGGCACATTAACAGGGAGCTGGATCAGAAGTAAAGCAGCTGGGATTGGAAGCAATTCCCATGTAGAATGCCATCACTGCAACCAGCAGCCTAACGTGCTGCATCACAGTGACAGTCCCTAGTGTGGCAATTTAAAACATCACGTTTGGGAAGGCCAATGTGCTTATGTTTGAAATCTAGTTTTACACGTTTACAAGTTATTGGCCGTTCGTGTGCCTCAGTTTTCCTTATAAGGGTAATATTTTTACCCAATATTTAACAGTTGTTTGAGAATGAATCGAATTAATCATGCTTAAAATAGCACCAGGCAATATAGATATTTAGTAATTTTGCTTATAATTGTACTATTTATTAATAAAATGGCCGCTATAAAAGTGGAAACCTTATAAATTAAAAATAGAATTATTGCAAAAAGCTATAATAGTACAGACACAGCTGAAGTTACACTCAATTGGTGAGTTGGATGGTGAAGCTAAGGAATTTCACTTGAACACAGTGTCAAGTGAGCAATGAAAGGTATAGGATGACAGAGTGACAAGTTTTAGCATCTAACACAAGTTCCAGACAGTAAATAAGGAAAGGAAGAGGAGGAAAAAAATATTTTCTTAAATCCCGGAAGAAATGTTCCCAATATTAAGGACTCAAATATTCAAAGTGTTTGCCAACTATGAGCAGAATTGATGGGAAAAGTTCTATAACTTGGATTCATAGTGATGAAATTCTGTGAAACTGAGGGAAAAAAGAAAAATCATAAAACTTCCAAAGGAAAATAATAGGTTATCTAAGTGAATCACAGTGAGAGTAGGCTTTGCTTACTAATCATGGAATTATGGAAATCTGTGGAAAATAGCTTTGAAATTATGAGCGGAAAATGATTTGAAACCTCAAATTCTCTATTTAGCCAAAATAACCTTCAAAACTGAGAACAAAACAAATCATTTCAAAAATGGCAAAAACTGAAAACATTTTTCAAATGAAATCCCTTGAGAAAGACTAATGAGCCATAGTTTTTATTTAACAACAAATGAAGAAGCCAGTCAACTTAGGGTTAACACTAAGTAATTAAAAATATTTCTGTAAAGTTTAATGAATATGTTAATTATGAGAATGCTTATAACAAAATTGGAGACTATTAGATGATTCCCACAAATCTTGTGGGCTAAAGAGCATAGTTTTATGTTACTTTAATTTTCAAAATTTAAAGTTCTCCTGTAAGATAGTGGTGTAATTGAGGGCATGCATTTTTGTTTGGGGAGATTATTATTTATAGCTTAATGTTGATAGAATTACTTGTTAAACATGTTTGCCAAAAGTAAAAAGGCGAGAACATCCTAAGGGTGACCACTCAAAAGATGAAGTGGGGCATGTAGTTAGTGCTGGGACAGGGCTGGGCACACTGCTTCTGTAAGGGGTCAGTAGATCTCCTGGTGTGGCCATCACATCTCCTCTCCCAGTCTGTCTTTGTAACACAAGCAGCTCTGGACAGTGCAGGTAACAAAGCGGAATGGCTAAGTGCCAAGGAACGTTGTAATAAACCTTGAAATTTTAATTTCATATCATTTTCTCATATTGTAAAATACTAATCTTGTTCACTAAACACACAGACAGTGGACTATATTTGGTTTACGGGTTGTAGTTTAAACAGAGGAGATAGAAATTTTAATTTGAATTAAAGACGGAAAAGAGAGTAATGGAGAAGGGGAATCCACAAACCACAAAACAGTGCAACAAACAGGAATCAACAGAATGTTAAGAAAATATAGAAATTCTCAGATTGGATACGTCCTCGATAATGAGCTGTTAGCTAACTGAAGGTATATTAATAGGATGGAGCAGGGCTAATTAAAGTTTGATTTATAGAATAGTATCAGTCATCAAACTGCTATAGATCTGCAAAGAAAATGTATATAAGTGGGTTATTTAGAATTTTTTACATTGATGTGATATAACATCCATATGCGACATTTTTCTAATTTATTTCATAAACTCTTATGTGTAATAGTTCGGAAATTAAAAGCAAACTGTTTTCAGAGCACTGTTAGTGAATACAATACATATATTCAAAAATAAAATAAAAACATATATGTAGACAGGATAAATAGAAAAAACAGATTATAACATTATAGGAAAAAAAAATAGTGTCAGCCATGTATGTAATTCATTCTTTGGATGAATTTGTGACTGACACTGTGGTGTGACAGGCTAGGCGTCCACCTGTGGCATGGCATCCTGGCTGTCCCGCTTCAGATCCAGCTCTTTATGGCCTGGGGAAGCAGGGCAGGATGGCTGAAGTCACTGGACCTCTGAACCCATGCGGGAAACCCAGAGGAGGCTCCTTGGCTCTTGGTTTCAGATTGGCTCAGCTCCTGCCATTGTGGCCATTTAGTGAGTGAATCAGTGGATGGAGGACTCTCTTTAATTCTGCCTTTCGAATAAAAATAAATACTTTTTAAAATGAGAAAGTGGAAAAATTCAGATCACATGTAACCTGTAACTACCAGAAGGATTTTATTTGTGAGAAAAAAAGTGATTTTTTTAGTGTATAATTTTGAATTGGTTGATATGTTTATAGCTACATATATTAGTATATTATTATTTAAATGAATGATATCTTGATATTTTCCATGAATGATACTGGTCAGTTTAGTGTGCATACAGAATACAAGGACTTTTAATCTCTGCTTCTCATATTACAGACATTCATTTGAGATGGGTCCTGAATGCAGTTGAAGTTAAAATAGTGAAGTGTTTAGAACACATATAATATATATTCAGCTGCCTAATTTGAATATGAAAAGATGCTTAGCTCTATTAATTATAAGAGAAATGCACATCGAAAGAACTTAATGTGAATCATGATTAAAATCAAAAGGGCCTATAAGACCAAGTGTTGGTGAGGTTGTGACTACAGCAGTTGTAACTCTCATACATTGTTGGTGGGTGTATGGTGCAATTGTTTTGAAATACTGGTAGTTATTGAATTGGAACATGCATAATTCCATATGAAAAATTTCCATTCAGCTATTTACTAAACAGAATTGAGTGCCTATGCTCAATAAAAGATAGGTGAAGGGCCTGGTGTGATGGCTCAGAGGCTAAATCCTCGCCTTCCAAGTGCTGGGATCCTGTACAGGCACTGATTCGTGTCCCACCTGCTCCACTTCCTTACCCGCTCCCTGCTTATAGCCTGGGAAAACAGCATAAAATGGGAGACCCAGAAGAAGCTCCTGGTTCCTGGCTGTTGCGGCCTCTTGGGAAGTGAACCAGCAGACGAAAGATCTTTGTGTATCTCCTTCTCTTTGTAAATCTGACCTTCCAATAAAAATAAATTTTAAAAATTATGATACGTAAGACATTGTCATTAATTTTGTTCCAAATATCTAAGAAACCTCTATTGCAACTAGATTCATTTATTTTCAATTGGAAAGTTAGACTGAAAAAGAGGAGGAGATACAGAAAGATAGATCTTCCATCCACTGTTTCATTCCCCAAGTGACTGCAATGGCTGAAGCTAAACTGATCTGAGGCAAGGAGCTTCTTCCAGGACTCCCAATGCTGAGTCCTAAGGCTTTGGGCCATCCTCAACAGCTTTCCCAGGCCACAGGCAGGGAGCTGCATGGGATCCCAATGGTTGCAAGGCAAGGATTTAGCCAGTAGGGCTCTGCACTGGGCCCCACAGGTTGCTTTTGCAGAAAAGATATTTCTTCAGTCCACAATTTCAGAGGATCCAAGTTGAAAAAATTGCTCCAGGCTCCTTGTTTGCATTATCTCATAGCTCTGATAGCAATGTCAGGGGGACTTGGGGAGTATGCCAGGAAGCTGAGAGAGACCTGATAGGGCCAGGCTTGGACTTTTATAGGGACCCTTTTTAGAGAACTCTTGAGAAGTCCCAGGAAAACAAGGTCACTGTTCCAGTGACCTAAGGACTTCTCACTGGGCCTTTACCCTTAAAGATCCACACTCTTTCAGCAACACCAACATGTGGACCAAGCCTCCAGTCACAACCAAACCTTGGGAGACATTCCAACCACACCCTAACCATAGCAGTTATATGCCCAGTTCTTGATGTATTCAAGGCCATACATTGTATTCATCTCTTTTTGCAAATATACTGTTCTGATTTAATATATTGCCTCATAATACTTTTGTGTAATGTTTCATGTCTCTTCTTGCTTATTGTTTTATTACAACGTTAGGTATTTTTACCTCTTACTTGTTTTAACCTTTAGTTTTATTTCAATAGCTTTTGGCTTTACCAAGCAACCAAAGTCTTAAAAACCCATGTATGGGGCTGGCAAAATGGCTCAATTGGTTAATCCTCTACCTGCAAGCACCAGCATCCCTTATGTTCATGTCCCAGGTCCTCCACTTCCCATGCAGCAACTTGCTTGTGGCCTGGGAAAGCAGTCAAGGATGGCCCAAAGGCTTGGGATTCTGTGTGGAAGACCTGGAAGAGGCTCTTGGCTTCAGATTGGCTCAGTTCCAGCCATTGCAGCCATTGGAGGGATGAACCAGCTGACGGAGGCTCTTTCTCTTTCTTTTCTGTGAATCTACCTTTTCAATAAAAATAAGTTTAAAATAGCAATTAATAAACAAGAACCTGTATGTGATTGGAATTTTGATTGTAGATTACTGGCATCACTGGTAGATTATAGAAGCTATTTTGCATGTCTTCCCATCTCTTTTCCATTACATGATTGTCCTCATGTGGCTCATGCAAGTTAATTTTTGCACATTTTGTTCTATTGTGAGTGGAAATTTTTGTGTAATTTTTGTGATCCATGGTGCAACATAATGTTGATGTTATGAATTAATAATAATACATTTTGAATACTGTGTGCTAAGTAATCTGTTTTATATCTCTTACCAACTTCCATGAGATAGTATTGTGAAAACATTCTGTTTATGTTTGGGGACAATATTTTCTGGTGTGTGTTATTTATTTGACACAAGATTAGTCCGCATTTATGGTGTATCATTGGATGCCTATTATGTATGGTAAGTAGTTCAAATAGAGCTCCAAATATGTTCAATAATGAGTATATATTGGCGGTACAGATGTACATAAATGCTTGTTAATTTGACTCCAGGTTGGGCGATGCAGGCTGCTGCCTATATCTTCATTCATAGAAAGTGGAAGGATGACAAGAGCCATTTTGAAGACATGATTGATTATTTTTGTGATATTCACGAACCACTTCAACTTCTCATATTCCCAGAAGGAACTGATCTAACAGGTAAGGTACCCAGAATTTTACAACCTGGAAAAACTTAGAAAATATCAAGTCTAAATGACCCATTCCTCAGATGTGGTCACTGAATACCAAAAGATTAATGGCTGCCTCTAAGATACTCAAGACAGCCAGGAGCCCCTCAGGACCCAGAACTCCTGGTTGCCAGGAAGCCCCAAGAAGTCTTGTTATTCCTACTTGCTGTCCTACAGTTTTGTGCTTTAAGACTCAGAATCTAGTTTAAAATACCAGCATTTTAAATGTAAGTGTAGGTTTTTTATTTTTAAGGATGTATTTATTTTAAGAGAGCTACAGAGAAAGGGGGAAAGACAGATCCTGCGTTCTCTGTTTCACTCCCCAATGGTCACAGTGGCCATCCCTGGGCCAAGCCAAAGCCAGGAGCTTCATCTAGGTCTGTGATGCGGATGATGGCGACTCAAACATTTGGGCCATCTTCTGCTGCTTTTCCCATACCTTTAGCAAGAAGTAGAACAGCTGGGACACAAACCATTGCCCATATAGAATGCCAGCATCACAAGTGGCCACTTCACCTGCTAAGCCAGAACACCAACACCATATAAGCATAGTTTTAAAATCATGTTTTAGGTAAAGTTTATTTTCTTTACCTGCCTTATACAGTCTATCATCATCTTAAAAAGTAATTATTACTCACTAAGTCCTTTTTCCTCTCCACTTCTTCCTTAAGGATCAGATATTACCAGGTTTCAGTATTGTTGATCTAATATTATTTTTCTCCTGATAATTAAACTTTATCCCTCTGTAACCAGGAAAGGCTTTATTCCTGCTTCTAGAAAATTTAGCCATTACTGAGGGATACAGTTGGGTATATTTGTTATTTTTATACTTTCCTAATATAAAATTATGTAGGCCAAGAGTGCCAATTCATTAACATTAATGCTTAAGATAGAATGCAAAAGATTAATGCAAAAGATAGAATTTGAAGTGATTCAATGTTTGACGGATTGTTATATGTGAGAAGACAGAATGAATCAGGATAGATCGGGAATAAAAAAATTAAATATGGTATGGAGAGGCAGAACGTGAACTTGACTCCTAGATCATTGTTGCTCAAGTAAGAAATACAACCCTTAAAAGAATCTTGATTGAATTTGAACTGTAATGCTGCATCAAGGTGGAGGAATCCACCAGGGGGGAGGGGAGAGGGAGGGGGATTCCCAAAGCCTATGAAACTGTCACATAATGCTAAATATTAATTAAAAATAATAATAAAAAAAAAGAAATACAACCCTTAGAGTAAGCGGGTAAAGGAACATCCAGGTACATGGTAAACACAGAGTAATTCATGGATGATTACCATTAAAGAGGGATTATGTTTGAATCTACCTTTTTTTGTACATTTTTAAATTAGTGCATTTTGATACAACTTTCTGGAACTGGTGCTGCAGCATAGCTGTTTAAACCTCTGCCTATGCTGCCAGCACCCTACATGGGCGCCACTTCGAGTCCTCGCTGCTCCACCTCCAACCCAGTTCCCTGTCAGTGTGCCTGAGAAAGCAGTGCTTTAGCCCATGCACCTATGTGGGAGACCTGGAAGAAACTCCTTGCTCTTCATTTCATGCCAGCCCAAGTCCAGCCATTGTGACCATTTGGGGAGTGAACTAGTGGATGGAAGATCTGTCTCTCCCTTTCTTTCTGTAACTTTACCTTTCAAGTAAAAGTAAAATCTTAAGCAAAAAATGTAACTTCACGTACATATTCATATTTGATGATTAATTGTAACTTTTCTGGATTGAGGGAGTAATCTACTACGTTTGGAAAACAGAAACAGAAATGTGCTCAAATATTACTGTCGTCCCACAGCCCATAAATAATGCTTTAATTTTGGCCTGCTTCTTTTGGGTTGTTTGGGTATCTCAAAAAGTTCATGAAAAATGGGATTAAGTTTATTTTGGTGCAAAAAATTTTTTTGAAATTCAGGTGTAATTTTTTGATAGTGTTCATTCTGAGAACTTTTTAGGTAAAAAATTATGCATTTCATAAATTTCACAGTATAATAAATAGCTTTAAACTCCATTTTTTCTGTGAACTTTTAAAAATATTTTTATATTCATAGCTAGAATGATTGAAATTTATTTAAGGAATTGACTCTTGGGATTGTAGGGTTTTGTCAGGTCCACATTCTACAGGGTAGTCTTGCAAGGAGGAGATTCAAAGGAGGGGTGCAATTTGAGACTGGAGGCAACATTTCTTCTTTCTGTTGAGGCCTTCAATGGATTGGATAGTCCTACCCACTTTGTAATCTGCTTTATTCAATCTAGTGATTTGAACAATCACGTTTAAGAAATAAATACCTTCACAGAAACACTGAGAATAATGTCTGACCATGTACCTGGGTACTATGACCCCTTCCCATGGACATGTGTGGTTGGCATACTTTGATGCTGAGTTGCATTTCCTTGATTTGGAAAGAAAAGCTTTTTCTAGGTTTTAACTATACCAGCACTTCATTTAATATCAGTACTTGGAGCTTTCTATGCTAAACAAAGCTTTAATTTCATGAAGTGTACATTTTATGAGGAAAGGCAGATAAAAACCAGTAAGTTAACATTCGATAGTTAACATTAGATAGTTAACATTAGATAGTTCTAAGTGCTTTGCAGAAAAATAAGATGAGGTATGGAGCTAGAGAATAAAAGTAAGGGTAAGGTGCTATTTTATACAGGGTGGTTAGATGGTCTATGTAGTAAGTTTATTTTTATGTAGGGGCTACTAAAGCACAAACTGTGAGGCTGTGTGTGTAAAAGGCACAGGTGAGGACATGCTGTAAGGCACACTGCAGAGCAGACTGAAGAGCAGGAGGTGACAACGCACCGCTGTGGCGTCTCTTGGACTCCTAATCCATTGACAGTCCTGTGACACTAATCTATACACACTCTTGTGGTCTCAAACCCAGAATATTCCTCTAGGTGTGAGAGAAGTTTTGGAACTGTTCATGTTTAGGAAGGGCCTTTACTTTTCATTTACTGCGGGTCTCTGGGCTTTTTATTCAGTTCTTTATACATTAGAGGGATTGACTCTTCTCAGATTCATTTTTTCTGTTACAGAAATGTTCTAACATTGACTAACAGGAATATTCCTTGGATATTTTGTTATGTGGACTGCATCAATGGTTTCTGGAGGGTTTGAGGAACCAATCATCTTAAATTTGCTCCTGGGAAAGTTGCTGTTATTCCAAATGTTTTTCTCAGAAAAGGAAAGTTTTGAGAATAACTTCATTAATTTACAAAGAGGAATTGAATCTTTATTTAGAGTTGGAGTAATAATCTGTGAGTTTCAGGATGCAGTTGAGGATTGCAGTTTCTAACATCTGCTGTCATCAGGAGGAATTTCATGATCTCTCCCAGCAGTGGAGGCCACATTTCTGAGCCCTTTGCTTTTGCCAAATGTATTTGCTGAATAATGAGTTTGGTTCTTCTTGGAACTTGTAGAGTTACCTCATGGAATGGAAAAAGAAGTTTTTGCCAATAACTGGAACATATACTCGTCTCTATATTCAGCCAAACCATGTTCAGATGTTTGTACATGATGTGCTAATCGTGTGCCCATCTGTTGTGGTGGGGTTTTGGTCAGTAATGTTAGCATGCCCTGTGCTTGAGCAGGACAAAAATTTCACTTTGCATTGGAGTCCTAAATTATTGGGTTAAAAATGTTGCTCTGATATGTTAGATTGCTAGTTATTTCTTCTTGATGTCTGCCTTCTTATATTTTGGTAGTTTTTATTTTATTAGGATTTTATATTTTAATATATGAGAATTATGTCATGGAAATTTTCATTGATTATTGTACTTCAGTTTTTATTGCATATTGACTTCTTCTGTAAAACCTTTTGAACAGTTTTAAAGATTTGGATACAAATTCCAGAAAACGGCAATAAAACGTTTTAAAAATACCTTATTGTAAAAATTTTTAAATTCCCGTAAGTAGGTATAGAATTGTTGCAAGAGCCATCTAAAGTATTTGTGTCTTCTCAATTCAGTATTCTTGTTCAGAGAACAATTTAGTGCTATCTTTATGTTTTTTTTATAAGAAAATATTCGGGGGCAAGGCATCCATGACCTGAACCGGTGCGCTTTTGGGATGCCAGCACTGCAGGCAATAGATTGACTTGCTAGGCTACAGTGCCAGCCACTTAATTGCCATCTTTATCAAAAACAGCCTGTACTAATTTCCTCACCTCATGTCTCTGTTTTGTGATACCTAATGAACTTTTGTTTTGTTTAGAAAATAGCAAGGCTCGAAGTAATGATTTTGCTGAAAAGAATGGACTTCAGAAATATGAGTATGTCCTACATCCAAGAACTACAGGCTTTACTTTTGTGGTGGACCGTCTGAGAGAAGGTGAGCACTCATTTCAGAATGTACTTATTGATAAAGTGACAACAATTACTAAACTTTACAGCCCTCTGAAATTCATAGTGAATGTTTTCATGCTTGATTAGGATACTGTATTTTAACTCAACCCACGTACTAAAAGGTGATACATATACTATCATTGTTAAAGACAATTTATTTTCCTTTTGAAAATCATATACTATAACATATAATCAATGTAATTCCGTTAAATATCTCAGTGGCGAAGCTGTCTAAATATCTTATCACTTGTAATACCCATGCAGTTAGCTTTTAGAGTTTGAGAATAAATCATTTTCTTTATTATTATAATTCTCTGCAGTTTAAAAAAAACTTTGCGTTCATTATTTCCCTTAAGTAACTGTTGTTGATCAAAAGGCAAGGTAGTAGTAGCTCCACATCACAGCTGGATAGAATAGACTTCCAGAGTGCAGGACAGGAGCTTCATTTGCATGCTTTCCAGTTTGCATCTCATCCTGCTGCCTCCACTTGTCCTTTGAGCTGTGTCCGTTCATGGGTATGTCGAGAACAACGGGATTCCGTTGATAAGATCTCTCTCACTGAAATGTTCTCATTTTGGCATTTTTGTAATTCTGCTTGTACTTTTATTAAAACTGCATTATGTACATGTTTATGTTCATCACTGTCTCCACACCAGTAAGAAAAAGGAACTCTGCAAAAATAATGTCCAAGTGTTAATTTTACATGCACAATTCAAAAGCCAGTCATCTAGCAGAGGAATGTTGTTGATAATGTTTGTGCTCTCTACTGTGATTTCTAACACATGGTGACATCTGGGACAAATTGTCACCTTTTTCTGGTAATTATACCTTGTTTCTAAAACTGCCTGTGCCTAACGCTGAAAGATTTTGAAAAGGTTTTTAGTTGCCGTTCTTTCCCCTTATGGGATAATAGTGTTCCTTTAGGGTTTTAATGTGCTTTCAAATGTAACTGCCACATTGAAGCATCCTTACTACTAAATATTCATGATTTTAAGGAAATGTACACAGTCCAAAATACCTTGGTATGGTAAACTGAAATTAGTGTCTCAGTTAGTTTGGTTTGCTTTTGAAATTGCGTGGTTGTACCTAACTTGACAGACTTGGAGGACTGCCCAGAGCACCCGTCTACTCCTGTGAGTGAGTGGAGAGCCATTCTGTGTACTGTGTGGTACAGGCACCAAGACCTTGGAATGGTGATGGTGCTTTTTTTTTTTTTTCTGTTTGTCAATGTTTTACAGTTTACTGTGGCGTCTAGTTTGGATTCATCTGTCTTATCAATATTTTCCAATTTTATGTATTTAATAATGTCTTCAAAGGTATTCTTTGATATAATAGAATACATTCATTTAGTGAAATTCCTTGATAACAAAAATATGCCTTGGGAATACATCTTTCATTATGAAAAGTTTTTGAAATGTGGGCAGGATAACAGATATTATTGTGCGGTGGATAAGGATGTATCTTGAACTCTCCTGAACTATAGGAAATATTTTAGTTATGAAGTGATTTATGACTTTGAGGACTGTGTATTACTTAATCCTTATGTTATGAGTCAGCAACAGTAATATGTGATTTTTCTTGCTGGGATGGGCAACTGATTATCTCCTGCTTATCAGCAGAGACAGAAATACACACATACACATGCAAGCACGTGTGTGCACGCAAAGCAGAGGTGGGGTAGAGAGAGATAGGGAGAGGAGACACGGTTAGATGATTCAGTTTTCTTTAGTTAGAAAAATGCATTTAGACAATTCCATGTATTTCAGATAGAAACATACAATGTGGCTTAAATACTACAAGAATAAAAACAGGAAATAGAATGATAGCTGCATTAGCGACAGCAGTTAACATTGAGTATTTGCTAAATACCTGAATTATGCCCGATATTCTTAACAATTATTACTTACAGCTCTTCACTGTAGTTATCATTATTAATATTTAATTCATAATGCAAAACCAAAGCATAAATTGAGGTGAAAAACCTCATCACTTATTGGAGTTACTAAATAACCCATGGTCTTTCATATGTACCTTGTTGTCTCTTGTATTTTTATAATACGATTTTAGATAATAAAGTCTGCAAATTGTAAGGCACCTTTATAACAATGGTGGACATGATAACTTTCTCCAAGAAAGAATTTAAAAGAAAAGGTTTTTTTCCAAGATGGCCAAATAAAGATATTTTCCTCCATAGAGAAACAACAAAACCAAACCCCCAAAAATGTTTAATTTGAATTTTGAGGTAAGTGCTCAAGGAAGATACAAACTGAATGGATAAAACAAAATAAAACAAAGCAAAACCATAACACTGTGCTGCCTACAGAAAACTCACTTTACCTGTAAAGGTACACAGACTGCAAATGGAAACCAGAGCCAGCAGGAGAGGTTGTACTTTTAGGAGCTGTACAAATAAAACTCTAAGACAAAAACTGTAAAAAAGTGACAACGAAGGTCACTATGTAATTATGAAAAGAGCAGTAAAGCAATAATATATGATAATTATAAATACAAGAGACAATACGTTACAGGATACCAAAGCATGCAGTGTTATAAAGCAAACATTATTAGATACGAAGGGAGAAATAAACTCCATAGGGAGGCTTCAGTGCCCCACTTTTGTCAATGGACAGATTGCTGAAACCAAAAACTAAAAACAGTTTTGAAAGGAAAATATCAAAATTAAACCATACTGTAGACTAAATAGACCTAGCAGACAATTGCAGGACATTCCAACCAATACCTGTAGAATATATGTTCTTTTCATCAGCACATGGAACATTATCTAGGATAGAGCATATATAAACCCACAAATCAAGTTCAACAAACTCAGAAAAAAGCTGAAAGCATATATCTTTTTGAACACAACAAGTAAAGCTAGAAACAACAAAGGAAAATTTAGAAGTTATCTAAGTTTGTGGAGATCAGACAGCTGCTCCTAAATGAGTGAGTCATTGAAGTTAATAGGGAAGACAAAAACTTGCTTGAACTAATGAAAGTGCAAATGCAAAGTACTGAAACTTAGCAGATGCAACAACAGCGTTGCCAGGCAGAACGTTTATGGCATTCATCACAAGCATCCAGGAATTAGAAGATACCGAATAAATAACCTAACAGTGTATTATAAGGACCTAGGAAAGTGAGACCAAACCAAACCCAATGTTAGGAGGAGGAAATAATGATTAGGGCAGAAATAACTAATGTGAAAACTTTCAAAAGTTGTTTGAAAAGACAAAACTAAGCATTCAGTGAGACTAAGAGCAGCCTCAAATAAAGTCAGTGATGAAAAAAGGAGATATTGACATTGAAACTGAAGAAATAAATGCATCATTAGTGGTTAGTATACCAGTAAATTGGGAAACAAAGAATGTACACATTCCTGGACCCATATAATTTAGCAAAATTGAATCATGAAGATATTGAACACTTGAATAACACCAGTGATGAGGGCATAGCATTGTAGCCTAATGGCTAAAGTCCTCACCTTGCATGCGCTGGGATCCATATGGGCCCTGGTTTGTATCCCAGCTGCTGCAGTTTCCTTCTTGCTTCCTGCTTGTGGCCTGGGAAAGCAATAGAGGTTAACCCAAAGTCTTGGGACCCTGTACCCACGTGGGAGACCAGGAAGAAGCTCCTGGCTTCTGTTGGGCTCAGCATCAGCCATTGTGGCCACTTGGGGATTGATCCAGCGGATGGAAGATCTTTCTATCTCTTCTCTTTGTATATCTGACTTTCCAATAAAAATAAATAAATCTTTCTTTAAAGTAATCAGCATTAGGTTAAATCAGTAGTGTGAGTATTTCTTAAGCATGAAAACCTAGGATTTGATCCAGAAGGCTCCACTGCTGTATTTTGCTTAATTTTAAGGAAGAATAGCACCAGTTCTTTTCACACTGTCCAAAAAAATTGAGATGGAAAGAATCTTTTCAGGCTTGCTGTGCTGGGTTCAGCAGTACCTTGATTTTAAAGCCAGTCGGGCACAGAAGGAGCAAAAGAACAGTCTAGACCAGTATCTCTGATGAACACTGATGTGCAAAATTTCTCATCCAGATTACTAGCAAATTCAGTCCCACAGCACATCCAAAAGATCCTTCGAGTTAACTGTGTGATGCAACATCAATGTATCACATCAACATCTTTTAATAAAATGTACCATCCATTGATGAAAATTGAACAGATTTAGACGTAGAAGGAAGATATCAACCTATATGGTCTTTATTAAGACTGCATATGACAACCCCACAACCAGCATAATTTTGAATGGGGAAGAGCTGAAAGCATTTTCTCTAAGATATGGAACCAGACAAGAATGTTGATTCCCAATACTGTTATTCAGTATAGTACTAGAATGTGCCAGAGCAGTTAGACAAGAGAAGGAAAAGGCTTTTGATCACCACATTCTATTGATACTGCCAGGGAGAAATCTCCAGACATCCCACTTTTCCATATTTCTGTAGTGGCCTTGTTCGTTTTCCTTCTCACTCTTTCTGGCTTTCTCACTGTTTCGTTTTGTTTCGTCAGATAACTGACCATCAGTTACATTAATGTAAACATATATATGTTGGTTTAGAAAATGTTTCTTGGAAACCCATTTCCTTGAGAATTGTAAGGCTTAGAAAACTCAAATATAAAACAGTGCTGTAAGAGATGTGAGCAGCAGGTGCCTTAAGGACATAAGAGGAGATCTTCATCTATAGTTACACGGAAGGGTTGATGTGAGAATTCAAGAATAGATGTTTTCTCAGAAGAAAAGATGTTTAAGCATTTTTGTTACTTCCCAATTTCTTGATTAAGACCTTGTAATATGGTTCTCATCTTCTTTTCAAATTTCACTATTTAGAATCCCCTTCATGCAAGGTGAGCTAAAGTATTTGAATTAATTGATCATTCTTAACTATGTCTTAAGCTTTCTTAATTTTGCTCCTAGTTGTGTCTGTGCAGGCTGAAACCAGGAATGTGTTTTTCTCTCTTTCACCTCCAAGTACTATTTATTCCTCCACTAAGAGTCTGCTTCCCAGAGTTTCCAGTGACAGTTGACTGGACCGACTTCTCTAATAGCCCAATAGACCTTTATGAAATAGCTGCCTTAATACATTTTACCTCTTCCTAAAAGGACAGTAAAAGCCATGTCATGTAGATCATTAGGGGCAGAGATTGTATGTCTTAATTCAAAGGCCCCCTTTCTACCTTTATCTTATTTCTGCTTAGAGCAACATTTGACAGTGTTGATTCTTCTTCCTAGACAGTTTCTCTTCAGCTTTTGTTTCTCTTTGTTTCTCTGGCTGCATCTAAGATTCTGATGCAGGTTCTTCTCTGTCCATGGCTTGAGTGTCTATGTTCCTCATAAGGCTCCCCAGAGGTGGTTGGCTTACTATCCACGTACTGATGCTTCCTAGGTGTCATTCCAGAAGCCTCCCCCCCTATTCTTTTTTTGGGAGGGGATATGATTTGTTTTCATTGGAAAGGTAGATGTATCAAGAGAAGGAGAGACTGAGAGAAAGATCTTCCGTCCGCTGATTTACTCCACAAATAGCCTCAATGGCTGGAACTGAGCCAGGAGCTTTGTCCAGATCACCTCCTTGGGTATAGGGTCCCAAGGACTTGGGCCATCCTCTGCTGCTTTCTCAGGCCACAGACAGAGAGCTGGTTGGGAGAAGTGTAGCAGCCAGGACATGAACCAGTGCCCTTATGGGATGCAGTGCTTGGAGATGGAGGATTAGACAGTTTAGCCATTGTACCCCTCTCAAGAAGCCTGTTCCGAGTTCAGGGCTTTATGTGTATCCTCTGCACTTGGCGATCCTACAAGCACTTCTGCTTCAGTGTGTTCATATCCTGAATGGAACTTGTCAGTTCTTCCTCAACTGCTTGTCCTCCTCGATTCCCGTATGTGATACTGATGATAATGCCTCAAGTCCATTGTGTCCTTATGTGCCAGGAGTATTCTAAGCAATTCACGTGAATTAGTTCATTTAATTCTGATCATTCTATGGATGAGGACACTGAGGTGAAGTTGAGCAACTAGTTCAAGATTACTCAGCCCTTAAGTGGCAGATCTGAGAGTCTGGCTGCAGAGCTTTTGTCTAAGGATTGTGCATCACTAATTCCGTTGCCCAAGCCTGGGAGGCATTCTTGCCTCACCCCCTCTGCCTTTCTTATATACAGTGGAATCCCAAGGAAGCCTTACTATTCTACTTGGAAATCTCTTTCAAACCAATCCTTTCCTTGGTATTCACTGCCATCCTGATCTGGGCTTCTTTTTGTGTTTCCACTTAAATATTGAACACCTGTTCAACTGCCTCCATAACACTGATCCTTTCTCCATGCTGTAATGGAGCATCAAGCCTTTTCCAAATTGAGGGTGGCAGCATGCCAAGTTAAGTACTCAGGCTCTGTAGTCAAAGATCTGGTAGGAATCAGGGCTTTGTGAGGTTTAGCAACGTGATTGGAGAAGTCACTTTTCTTCAATGAGGCCCAGCTTCATCGCCCGTAAAGTAGGAATTGTGATAGTACTTAGTGTACAAGCCTTCACAGAACCTTGATGGAGATTTTGTGAAGTCATGCTCAAAAAAGCTGTTAGCATAGGATCTAGAGTTTAGGAAGTGCAAATCTGCCTGTGCAAGTTCCTAGCAGAAATCTTTCCTAGGTTTTACAGTGCTCCAAGAACACACACGCTCTCTGTAACATGATCTACTGCATTCCCTCTGGCCTTATCTCCCATCTTCCCAGGGGTAGGGTATTTTTGAGCTTTAGTGAAATGCTTGACACAGCTCCCTGGGCTTTCTGCACTGGAATGTACCTCCTCCTCAGCCTGTAGCTCTTCCTTTAGACAGTCCATTTAGGAAGCCTTCCCAGCTCTCCTGGGTTTGGTTAGTAGCACTCCCTGTATGAATGCTTTCCTGCTGCACTGACTATATATAAAATCCTTTTATCATTTTGTAGGTTGTCTGCTTTACACATTAACTCTGTTTCCAGACCATGACAATCTAACTCATTGTTTCTCCTCTAGGCTTTAGCACAGTTGCCTAGGATGTGAAGAATAACTCTTTAGGATGGGGGAGGGCTAGGATGGGATGGGATGGGGTGGTGGTGTGTGTGTGTTGTTTTCCCTCAAGGCTTCAACACAGTTGCCTAGCATGTAAATAACTCTCTGGCAGGTGTGTGTTTGTGTGTGTGTGTGTGTGTGTGTGTCTGTCTGTGTCTTAGCCAGTCAGCCAATCAGTGCGATTTTGTATCCTGCTACGTTTAAATTCAAAGTGGCTAACATCAATATGTATGATTAAAATAATGACTCCAAAACAAGAGTAAGAAAACACAAGGAAAACTATAGAAAAATGCTAAAAATTATGTGTGAGGATAGCATGCAAACAGTATTATACAGTTCTGTAGTTCTGTAATATGGATTCAGAAATTGTTCCTGAGCTTTCTGACAGGAAGATGAATAGTATCATTGATGAGGTATCTGATTAGAGAAAATGGCATGCTCAGAAGACACATTTCTGAAGGGTTTGCAAGAAGTATCTTCCTGGTTCTTTACAAAGAGGACAATATGCATTGTTATGACTGCGGTGCTCAACAACATCTTTATTAGTAAAAATATAACAAAATGTGTAGTCTGCTCCACATAGCCCTGTGGTGTTCATCCATGCTGACTGATGGCCTAATGAGGAAGAGCTGTCTCCTAAAAGGACCAAACGCTGGGGCTGTCAGGATGTAGAGCACATGTCCTTCAGAGCACTCTAGGTAAATCAGGTCTCCCTCACTGAGACCTGTGTGTCAGTTCACTTGGAGTTGGACTGTTCTTTGTAAAGCATTTTGCATCGTAAGTACATAGTCAGGGCGTCAGTAGTGAAGTGGAATTGTGAGCAGGGTTCTCCTGGGAAGTTAGAAGATGGGTGAGATCACATACGTAAATTAAAGGCCTCTCTACCTCCAAATGGAGACTGGCCAATATGCTTCTAAGAAAATATTGGTACTTCTGTGTTTTTTTTTCTGTCTTTTACAATTACTAGCAGATACTTAGGAAAAAATTGCCCTGTGTTCATAAACTATTTCTGTAGTTCTGTGAGCCATCATAAATGTCTACTGCTTGTGAAAGTTATGCCTGGGTTATGATATCAGGTCTTATGGTACCATTAATGAAAATTTCCAAAAGATAGTTTGTTATTAGCTTGAAGATTCTCATTTCCTTGGAAAAATTAATAATATTTGTTGTATTTACTCATTGAAAAGACTTGTCTGCACCTAAAGATTAGTGTCCTGTTATATTTATATTATTAAGAGTAACACATTGAAAAATGCTGACTGATAACTGACATTTATAAAATGTGTTTATCTTAAAAATAGGAATTGTGGAAGAAGCTTTTGTAAGTAAACTTTGTGGAACCACTTTTGAGTGATAACTTTTCGTAGAATATTTACTGGCCAGAAAGCATATTGTTACATACATTGGAGTTTTCTCTCAGGGGCAGAAGTGTGAGGGAAGCAGCAAGATGAAGGAGGCAGGAAACAAGGCCGCCACCTGTGGCAGGTGAACAGTAAATGTTCGTGGCCTCAGAACATTTTGAAACAGGATTGATGAGCATTTCAGGAGTGCATGCAAAATGTATGTAACAGTACACTTCAGCTTCCTGTTCATATGAAAATCAAAATTAATTTCCAATGAAGTTGAAATTTTGGCTTGAGTCTGAACACTGTGGACCCATGAATTCAGAAATTCATCTTAACAGGAGCCTATGCCTGCTTTTGGTTTTCATTGTGAAAGTATTGTATTTCTTTTTTGGGTTTGTCCAAAAAAGGTTTCCATTATTTCTCCTTTACTCTGGATGTGTATTTGTTTCATTATTTAACAGCTATACCTTCTCCCTTTTAGCTTTATGGCTTTTTTTGTTTATTTAAAATATTCTTTTGGCATTTTTTCCAGTTAGGACCTTTTCTCACATTGAATAAAGAATGATGCTAATTATGGGTGTTGCAAAATAATGTAAAACATTACTAACCTTGCTGGTGTATGTATACAAACCAAGTTCATGTGCCTTCACTTAAAAAAAAAAATCCTGATTGAGATAGGTGGGCAAGAGCCTCACAGTTAGGATGCTGGTGTTGAGTGTCAGAACGCCTGGTTGAATACCTGGCTTTGCTTCTTACTCTGTCTTCCAACCAACGCCTAGCCTGGGAGGGAGGCAGTGGGGATGGCTCAGGTAATTGGGTTCTTGAAGCTCATGTGGAGACCTGGATTGAACTTCTGGCTGCTTGCAGAGGGGCAGTGCAAGCATTTGGGAATTGAATCCACAAATGGTGGTACATGTGCTATTTCTCTCTAGTAATTTTAAAATATTAATTAAAAATAAAAATCCTGAAAATTATCTGAGTGGTTCTGTAAATGAATCTAGATAGATTACATGTTATATAAAATTATATATATAAGTATATATATATATAGTTATGTTACA
Organism: Ochotona princeps; assembly: GCF_030435755.1. NCBI lineage: Eukaryota > Metazoa > Chordata > Mammalia > Lagomorpha > Ochotonidae > Ochotona > Ochotona princeps. The sequence goes on along the minus strand of NC_080839.1, from coordinate 60,653,948 downwards.
AGTTGTCACATAGATTCTATGAACTTAGCACCTAACTTCCCATAGCACCCAAATTCACTTTGTCATACAGTGTTAACTGAGCAAAATTAATTCTTGTACAGTTACCTTAAGCTCATGCTGTAACTGATCTCCTATGTATGTACCGTACATGGCCTCTGTACCCCATAGTATATGTTGAAGGTTATCAGGAGTTTTTGGATCCATCTGCCTTCTCCTAGCAAGGTTACCTAGCAAATAAAGTGTGTATGTCCTCAATGACTCCATTGCTTCCCAACAAGAATACTATAATTGGCCACATGGAATAAATCCCAAGGATTCTTCTACTAGTGAGAAAGATGATGAATGCATATTTTAATTTTGTGAATATTGGCCAGTCAATACCGATAATTTCTTCTGTTCCACTCATCTCTTTGTCATAGGGCATAGCAATTAAATGAGAAATTTAACTAGTAATTTGTATTGGTTCTTCCATCTTTATTTTGTAAAGAACCTCTTCTATTTATAGCCTGTTAAGTTATAATGAGCTAACAAGCAGCAGTCTATACTGGGGTCTCTTCATTCTGCTGTTTTACTTTTAAAATTGTTTGTTTGAAAGTGCTGGGCCCACTGTGATAGCCTAGTGGCTAAGGTCCTCACCTCACATGCACCAGGATCCCGTATGGGCATCCGTTCTAATCCTGGCAGCCTCACATCCTATCTAGCTCCCTGCGTGTGGCCTGGGAAAACAGTTTAGGATGACTCAAAGCCTTGGGAGACCCGGAAGACGCTCCAGGCTCCTGGCTTCAGATTGGCTCAATGTTGGCCTTTATGGCCACTTGGGGAGTGAATCAGTGGACAGAAGATCTTTCTCTCTGTCTCTCCTCCTCCCTGTATATGTGATATTCCAACAAAAATATTTTTTTTTAAAGAAAATCAGAGCTGCAGAGAGAGGGAGAGATATATAGAGAGATTTCAACTGCTGGTTCTCTGCTAGATGGTTATAACAGCAGGGGAGAGGCCAGGCTGAAGCCTGGAGTTAGGAGCTTCTTTGGGTCTTCCACATGTTTAGCAGGGGCCCAGCTACTTAGGCCATCTTTCACTGCTTTTCCCAAGCCACCAGCACGAAGCTGGAGTGGAAGAGCATGGGACACAAACCAGCATTCATGTGGGATGCCAGCGTTGCAAACGGCAGTTTTACCCAACACGCCACAATGGCGGCAATGATGATTTACTTAAAAATAACTTAAATCACTTGATAACAAGCTTCATGTTTGTACTGTATTTCTGACTACCTGAAGTTCTTGGTGATTTATAGTGGCATTGAGCTTTCTTTAAACAGGTGTCTATCCTCTTAGGTTGCAGATCTGAGTTCATTTAACTAGCATTCCTCATGCTAGACTATAAAGTGTTGCTATTTTGCATCTTCTTAAATGTAATTTAATTGAAGGCCTACCATCTAGGCCATTCCCCTTGCAAGTGCTAGGGTCCCATATGGGTGCCAGTTCATGTCTTGGCTGTTCCACTTCCCAGCAGAGGGAGTGCTCTGAGTACTCATGGTCTGTAATCTATAGTGGTCAAAAAGGAATGGAAGATTTTGAGAGATGGTAAATGTTGAACTGTTAAAAAATTGGGAGAGTCCTGTTAGAATTAGCTATCATGTAACAGTGGTCACCAGCCTGCTTGGAGTCAGCAGCACATTTGAGATGTGCTCTCATACAGTCTTCACTTCTAACGAAGTAGAAAAGAAATCAGAAGTAGTGGGAGCTGTGAGATAGTATTTGTGACTATAAATATTTCAAGATTGATGAATAGATTGTTCCTTTCTTAGTATTCCTAAAGAGTTTATTACCTTCCTAAGGAGTTTGGTCACTTATTTTCTTCTTTTTTTTTAAGATTTATTTATTTTTTTACAAAGATATACAGAGAGGAAGATCTTCCATCCGATGCTTCACTCCCCAAGTGAACGCAACAGCCAGTTCTGCGCCAGTCCAAAGCCAGGAGCCAGGAACTTCCTCTCGGTCTCCCACGCGGGTGCAGGATCCCAAAGCATTGGGCCATCCTCGCCTGCTTTCCCAGGCCACAAGCAGGGAGCTGGATGGGAAGTGGAGCTGCCGGGATTAGAACCGGCGCCCATATGGGATCCTGGCATGTTCAAGGCGAGGACTTTAGCCACTAGGCCACCATGCTGGACCCAGTTACTTATTTTCAATAAGATCTTTTGGCTCTGTCTTCATCATAGTTATCCCAAAATATTGTCTTATTTTGAGATTTCTGACTTATGTTCAGTTTAAAGTAAAAGTAATTACACACCATCTTTCTGCATGTCCTTTGATCCACCAATGAGGTGTTTGCAGATTATATGTGATGCAGTATAGTATGGGAGTATGAGTCATCCTAATTACAGTGATATTTCGGAGGGGAAAAATATCACTGGAGAAGTGTCATTTTTATGTCTTTACAAATGGTTTTCAGACTTTAAAAAAAAAAATCTTGCCTTTTGTGAATATGACTGTAGATGGCCATAATTTCATATCTGAAAATACTAATTTAATCTGAATCAATCTTTCAGCAATTGTTAGCTTACTTAGAAACTCAGATTCTTAGCAACTTCAGTGGGTTATATGTTCTCTAAGAAATAAGCTTATATGGATTCTTGGTACCAGTGCTATTTGGACATAAAGTCTGAAAAGAGTACTTTGGATACAGGAGCTAAAATATGTTTGAGGATTTTAGGTGTGAGAGTTTTTTGTTGAAAAAAAAGAGAGATGTATTTATTTTCTTTGGACAAAACATTTACAGAGAGAAGGAGAGGCAAAGAGAAAGACTTTCCATCTACTGGTTCACTCCACAAGTGGTCACAATGGCTGGATTTGAGCCCATCCAAAACCAGGGGCCAGAAATTTTTTCTGGGTCTCTCATACAGGTACAGAGTCCCAAGCATTCGGTCCATCCTCTACTGCTTTCCCAGGCCATAAGTAGGGAGCTGGATGGGAAGTGAAGCAGCTAGGACATGAACTAACACTTATGGGATCCCGGAGCATGCAAGGCGAGGATTTGGCCACTGAGCCATTGCGCCAAGCCCAGAGTTATTCTTTTTTTAAGATATATTTATTTATTTTGGGCCTGGCGCCGTGGCCTAGCAGCTAAAGTCCTCGCCTTGAACGCGCCTGGATCCCATATGGGTGCTGGTTCTAATCCCGGCAGCTCCACTTCCCATCCAGCTCCCTGCTTGTGACCTGGGAAAGCAGCTGAGGATGGCCCAATGCATTGGGACCCTGCACCAGTGTGGGAGACCTGGAAGAGGTTCCTGGTTCCTGGCTTCAGGTTGGCGTAGAACCGGCCGTTGCGGCTCACTTGGGGAGTGAAACATCGGATGGAAGATCTTCCTCTCTGTCTCTCCTCCTCTGTGTATATCTGACTTTGTAATTAAAAAAAGATATTTATTTATTTGAAGTCAGATTTAGAGAGAGGCGAGACAGAGATCCTCAGTCTAGTAGTTTCACTCTCCAGATGGTTGCGATATTCAGCTCAGCCAGGCTGGAGCTTGGCACTCCATCCACTTCTCTCACCTTGAGTAATAAGGGCCCAAGGACTTGGATTATCTTCTGATGCTTTTCCCAGATCCTTAACAGGGAGCCAGCTGGGAAGTAGAGGAGCCAGGACACAAATTGCTGCCCGTATGGGTTTCTGCTGTCACAGTGCCAGCCCCCTGAGAATAGTTTGGTAGGAATGTGGATGGTGTTAGAATTCACTTAATAAAAATTTTTGTACGTGGAGTAGCACAATTAGATGACTCCTACAGTGAGTTGGTGGTTCTGAGGAGGAGAGAATTGGAGTAGTGAGTAGTCAGTCAACAGAAGGGATATCTACCTTAAGAATGAGTGGATGAGTTGAGCTATTTTTTAATTCAAATTGTGAGGTTTCTTTTTTTTTTTTTAAGATATATTCATTTATGAGAGGGAGAGAGAGAGGGGATTAGAAGAGAAATCTTCCATCTGCTGATCTACTCCTCTTATGGCTGCAACAGATAGAGCTGGACCCAGGCTGAAGCCAAAATCTTATTCCAGGTCTCCCATGTTAGTGACAGGGGTCCAAGGACTTGACCCAGCCTCTGTTGCTTTTGCAGGCGTTTAGCGGGGAATTGGATCAGAGTGAGGACTTGGATCAAGCCAGGACTTGAACTAATGCCCGTATGGGATGTCAGCATTGCAAATGGCAGCTTTAAAGCTCCTGGAGATGAGTATTTTTAAAGCTTGAGATTAAATAGAATAAAAGTGGAAGATGAAGTGGATTAACGATGGGTCTATTTTTTCTGAGAAATGAGGAAGGGGTAGGAAGAGAAACAAAGTTAACAGAATTCCTCATTTTCTGAGACAGGAGGCAATGTCTGGGGACTGGGAGGCCAGAAAGGGAGAGATGCTCTGTTGGAAGGCTCCATCTCTGAGAGATAAGAGGTTGAATTAGGTAATCCAGTGATGGTAGGGAGTGAGTTAGGGAGGGAGCAGAGATGACTAGTGAGAGTTAGATAGTTGCTGCACAAAAGAAAAGAGCAAAGGCAGCTGACAGAAGCCACATCGTATTGCTGAGCTGCAGATCCAGTCTGAGCTCCATGTGCAGGGGTTTGACATTGTGCCACTCTGGCCTGAGCTTTTCCATGTGTGTAGTGCTCTCATTCGGCCTTTGACCAGCCATCTGTTCTTTTGTGTCCCACTTAGGAACATTAGTTCTTCATCTCTTGGGCTAGAAATTCTTTGAGTACCTCCCTCTAACTCTGACCCAGTTTTCAACAGTTGAACTACTCTTAATAATCACATAATTTTTGGGGGGGGGAGGGGTATGCAGAGAAATCCTCAACACCCCAGAGAGGAATAACTGATCTTTGTGTCCCACCCAGTGAGTTATAAGTGCATCCCCGCTGACCGTTTCCTGTCTGATTCTAAGCTTTCCTTGTTGTTCTCTGTCTATCTATTCTAGTTTGTTTGTTCATACTAAACTGTTGACATTGGTCCTGTTAAAGTTATAGAGTTAGACTACCCGAAAAACAACCAGGTTTAGCAAAATCATGCTTCAGTGCTATAAAATGCTAAATACTAACATTGAAATAGACAAGAGACAGCTGAATAGCAATCTATAGCCATTTTAAGGTATATGAAACATGGTTGAATATAAACCAAAATTGAAATGTCTATGAGGAAGTCACAGGTTGTGGTCGAGAACATGCATTTCCCCAGTAACATATTGGTTAATCAATACCACGTCAATTAATGCCATAATATTGTAAATGGTTGTAACTATTATGTTGGGTTTTTTACTTGATTTGGATGATACTCTGCTGGTTCCACCTTCAGACCAGAGATGGTCTCACCAAGAAGCCATTGAACTTACCAGGACAATAAGATGCTGGAACAATCCGCCGTGGAGGGGTGGGGAGGGTTTGGGGAGGGGCGGGGGGAATTCCAATGCATAAAAAAAAATGTGTCACACAATGCAATGAAATTAATAAGAAAAATAATCACATAATTTGCAATTATGCCTATCATCTTTGCTAAATTGTAAATTCCTGTGATTTTGCAACTGTTTGTACTTCTTTCCTTTCCGCTTTTCCTCTGTCCTTATCTACCCAGCATCTGCCTAGTGCAGCGATCCCCTGTTGTCAATAATATTGAATAAACTATTGAGTGAGTGAGTGAAGCATATCCTCTGTTATCAAGTTGTTTTAAGAGAGAGAGCAAGCAGTGGCCTCTGTAGGAAATTAATGTTTGCCAAATTCTTTGCAACACCCACCAACTTGGAAAATATTTTATAGCTTTCTTTTCACAAAGCAAAGGAAGATAGTGCTTTTGTAGATAGTCATACTGTCTTGGTGGCTCAAGATTGTATCAGTTGGAGAGCAGTGTTGTGGTGCAATAGGTTAAATTGCTGCCTGTAATGCTAGCATCCCAACCACTGCTCTACTTCCAATCTAGTTCTCGGATAATACTTCTGGGAAGACAATGAAAGATGGCTCAAGTACTCGAATTCTTGCCTCCCCCATGGGAGATCTGGATGGAGTTCCAGGCGCCTGGCTTCATCCTGTTGGCCCAGCCCCAGCTGCTGTGGGCACTTAAGAGCATGAACCAACAGATACAAGCCTGCCTGTCTCTCTGTCTCTCTGTCTCTCTCTCTCTCTCTGTCTCTCTCTCTCTCTCTCTCTCTCTCTCCACCCCCCCGTTCTTTCCCCTCTTCTTCTCCTTCCCCCTGTCCCTCTATCTATAATTCTGCCTTTCAAATACAACTTTGAAAAAAGTTTTAATAGTTGGCTTATTTGCATTCTCCTATAGGAGCTCACTCTCAGCACAACCTTGTTTCTGTCCAGCCTTTCTTATTTATACAGCTTTCTCTTTGGCTGTTCTAATAGGCTGCTAGGACCATTATGTACCATACCTCCAAAGAATCTTCTTAAAATGTCTTCCTGTTAAGGCTTCCTTTTAAAATGTTGGTTCATTTCTCTCAGTGACTCACTGTGCTATGTTGAAAGAACTTTGTGTACCAACTTTAGTACCTTATGCTGTTGACCTTACAAGGTTTGGCTAGGAGAGGAAAACTCAGGATAAAAGCATCAAAGAGGCAGCAATTACAGAAAGTGTGAATGTTAGGTGCTGCAAAGTGTGATGGAGCATGCCTGAGAATGCTTAATGTTATGCAGCCGTAAGTCCCATTGGCTGAAGGCTCATAACATTTCCATAAATTGAAGCAGATTGCTGTTCTGTTATAAAGGTCATCTTCTTTATGACTTCGCAATTTTTAATAATTCAGATCTTTCTATTCTGCTGACTATTTTTCTTTCTTATGAAGCAGTTCATTTTCTTTTCTATTCTCATTAGCTCTTGGTGGTTTTGTCCTAAGTGTTGGGCTGCACGAATTTAATTAGCCAACTGTTATAACCAGCTATTTATTGGATATGAATTAAAAGGATTCTGACATTGTTAAAATAAAAATTTAGTTTTTATATCTTGATTCACATGTACAGAACTGATTTGGCATTCATTTGATGTCCTAAACCACAAGTTTTTCAGGTGCTTTCAGTGCCCCTTTTTGCCATCTTGGATATAGAGATCCAGATTACAGTTACTTCATTTCTGTAAACTTCAACACTAAGGACTTGATTGTTTCACTGACATACCATCCAAAGGTGATCTGCCTCACCACCATGGCAGTGTTACTTCCTGATTGTCATCATCCCTACCCAAATCCTAAAGGGCCTGCACTGGATATTTTTTGTTTGTTTGTTTCAATGAACTGGTTTATCTGCATATACAAATATGTAGATTGCTGCGTCTCAACTCCTAGTGCAGTCTCTGGCATGATGATGCTAAAATATATACTTTCCGCTATGGAAGGGATGTTCAGAACAGATAGGATCCTCAACTGTCAGAGTTGTCTGCTAACCTTGTCCAGATCTTTCCAATAGTGCTAATTAGTGAAGGCCAGTGTATTACTAATAAAGTGGATAGAATACAGAGAAAATAGAAAAAGAAATCTTGACAGGTTAGATGCCATATTTCTGTGGTAGTCTCTACCAGTACTGTCAGATTTTCATCCACTTTATTTTTCAGACTCCTCAATAATGGTCCGTATCTGGTATTTAGTATTTTGTTTTCATAGCCACACAGAATTTTAGCTTTTTTTCGGGCCCAGTGTGATGGCGTAGTGGTTAAGGTCCTCGCCTTGCACGCCCCAAGATCCCATATGGGCTGCCGGTTCTAGTCCCGGCAGCCCCACTTCCCATCCAGCTCCCTGCCTGTAGCCTGGGAAAGCAGTCGAGGACGGCCCAAAGCCTTGGGACCCTGCACCCGCGTGGGAGACCCGGAAGAAACTCCTGGCTTCGGATTGGCTCAGCTCCAGCTGTTGCGGCCGCTTGGGGAGTGAAGCATCAGACGGAAGATATTCCTCTCTGTCTCTTCTCTCTGTATATCTGACTTTGTAATGAAAATAAATAAATCTTAAAAAAAAAAGAATTTTATCTTTTTTCCCCCTCTGCTGAAATTATTATGTAAGAACATTTGAAATGGGCAAGAAGCTGTTGTTCCCAGTTGTGACCATCTCTACTGTGAAGCCTTCTGCAGCTCTGCAGTTCCTATAGTAGCTTATCCATGGGTCTGTTAAGACACTTCAATTTTTATTGTAGTTGTGTGCAGGAACCTCTCTTCTATACTGTTAACATATTGGCTATCCTGCAGTTGATTTTTTTTCTACCCTAAATGCATATAGTCAGAAATACCTTTGTTGGTTAATAGTAGTTACTGTTCCTATGAACCAACTCTGACTGGCTGATTGGCTTCAATATTAAGGAAAGCTTTTTCTTGATTTTATAAACCCATTCAGACATTTGTCTGATACATACAGGTGCCACCATCTCTTTGTTTTAGATTTTACTTATTTTTATTTGAAAGGTGATTTACAGAGAAGAGACAGACCTTCTATCTGTTGATTCACTGACAAATGGCCACAATGGCCAAAGGTGGGCTGTCTAAAGCCAGGGGCCTCTTCTGGGTCTCCCATGTGGGTGCAAGGGCCCGCAACTTGAGCCATCCTTCACTGCTTTCCCAATCCATAAGCAGGGAGTTGGCTGGCTCAGATGTAGTGCAGCTGGAACACAAACCATTGACCCTATGGGATGCCGGCGCTGTATTAGCATGCTATGCCACTGTGCTGGCTCCCTGATTCCACAGTCTTAAGGGAAGGTTAAAGGATGTCACTGTTTTGTATGGGATAGAATTTGATGCCATTTGACAATACTCTGAGAGTATCTTGAAAAATTCCCGGGCCCAGCAGCGTGGCCTAGTGGCTAAAGTCCTCGCCTTGAACGCGCCGGGATCCCATATGGGTGCCGGTTCTAATCCCGGCAGCTCCACTTCCCATCCAGCTCCCTGCTTGTGGCCTGGGAAAACAGTTGAGGACGGCCCAAAGCTTTGGGACCCTGCACCCGCATGGGAGACCTGGAAGAGCTTCCTGGTTCCCAGCATCAGATCGGCGCGCACCGGCCCGTTGCGGCTCAGTTGGGGAGTGAAACATCGGATGGAAGATCTTCCTCTCTGTCTCTCCTCCTCTCTGTATATCCGGCTTTCCAATAATAATAATAAATCTTTAAAAAAAAAGAAAAATTCCCCATATTTCTTGCTGTGATTCTTTGCTCTCTGTGTAAATGGACAGTGTGTTTTGTAAGTAGTAAAATATTCTATGTAGTTGTTGGTTCAGCTTAGGAAAAAGCTTTCCCTTATGGCAGTGAATTCAGCTTTTAGTTTCTTAATGGCCATTGGCCCTCTGTAATAATAGACTCCATTAAGAGCTGCCAGTACGCCAGATCCTGACATAAAGATCTTCAGTGAAACAATGAATATCCCCATCCCATGTTATTTAACACCTGTGATCTGAAAAATTAGAAGAGTTTGCAAAAGAAAGCCAATTTATGTCCTGATAAGAAGCTGGTATTGTTCTTTTTCAGAAAATTCTAGGCCACTTTAATGCACATGAATAAGGGTCAAGTTTTAGATTCCAGAGTATTTTCTTTTAAATGGGCAAGTTGTTGTCTCGATAAGATACATAAGAAATAATTGTGATCATCAAGGTGACAGGCTCATTTCTCAAAAACAATACTTCTGTGCACTCTGTTTGCCTACCACCTCCATTTAAACAGCCATGTCCTGCCCCATACCTCTCCCCCTTAATTCTTTCCCACCCGTGCGGCATGAAACATCATTATCTTCTGATACTTTAAATTCACCTTTGACCTGCTTACCTTGGAGTTTTCAGGGGTTTGTGTGTAAATATATATATATATATATATATATATATATATATATACACATGTATATATTTTGCCTTTCGCCATCCACGTTCAGCACCCTTTTCTCCTCATCGGTCACCCAGCCCTTCACTAAATCCTCTGCCTCAGCCTTCGTTTCACTGCAGAGCAGAGAACCAGCACCTGGCTCCGTCTCCCATTCACCCATGGTACTCTTAGGTACCTTCACATCTGCACATTAACCAGTTTCTACAGCTCACCATTATCCATATTACTTTCTACTTAAATCTTGGAGGTTTTTTTTTTTTTTTTGGACTGTTCTACTTGTTGAGCTTTAAATATAAACATCTCTTTCTGTAAATGTAATTTCTTACATTTTCAACTGTGAATTACTTGCCTTATACTTTTTTTTTTAAAGATTTTATTATTATTATTGGAAAGCCGGATATACAGAGAGGAGGAGAGACAGAGAGGAAGATCTTCCAACCGATGATTCACTCCCCAAGTGAGCTGCAACAGGCCGGTGCGCGCCGATCCGAAGCTGGAAACCAGGAACCTCTTCCGGGTCTCCCACACGGGTGCAGAGCCCCAAAGCTTTGGGCCGTCCTCAGCTGCTTTCCCAGGCCACAAGCAGGGAGCTGGATGGGAAGTGGAGCTGCCGGGATTAGAACCGGCGCCCATATGGGATCCCGGTGCGTTCAAGGCGAGAACTTTAGACGCTAGGCCACGCTGCCGGGCCCACTTGCCTTATACTTGTTCTTGATTCTCTTAAGGTCTCTCTTCCTCTGATGTCCTTACACTCTTTTTCTGTATCATCTTCCTTAGTTCACTCTTCTCTCCCATCCGAGTTATATTCTCTGTGGTAACATCAATACCCTACTTGCATTGCCCACGGTACACATCTGACAGAGGTGCATTTTTTTTTAAGATTTATTTTATTTATTTGAAAGGCAAAGTTAGAAAAATCTTCCATCTGCTGGTGGCTTATTCCCTAAATGGCTGTAATGGACAGGCTAAAGTCAGAACCCAGGAGCTTCTCCCAAGTCTAGGTATTCTAGCACTTGGGCCATCCTCCACTGCTTTCCCAGGCAAATCAGCAGGGAGCTGGATTTAAAGCAGATTGGAAGCCAGGATGTGAACCTGTACCCATCTAAGATGCTAGCATTTTATATGGCGATCTCACCCACTATGCCTTGGTGATGCAGCACCAGAGGTGTGTTCTTGGATCTTGGCAGCCGCTAAGCTTCCCTACACTGTCTTTGGAGTCTGCTAGACAAAATCAAAATCCCCCAACCTTGCAGATTACTGTTATAAATTCTTGCTTGCTGTTGTTTTTCTAAAACTACTGTAATGAATTGCCACAATCTGAGTTGTTCTAACCAACAGGAATTTATCCTTCTATAGTTTAGAAGTCAAGGTGTGAAATCAAGGTTTTTGGTAGAGTCCAGACTCCCTCTAACAGCTCTAGAAAAAGTCCATCTTGCCCTGTCCAGCTTCTGGGGCTTTTCTGCAGTCCCTTGTATTCCTGGGCCATGATAGCACAGCTCCGGTCTCTTTCTCATCTTCACAGGGCCTTCTGCCCTATTTCTTGCTACTTCCCTTAAGGAGTCACTGCAGTGGGTTTAAAGCCTACTGTAATCCGGTGTAAGCTCATCGTGACTGAACTGATGATCACTTTTGAGGACATTCTAGTTCCAAATTAGGTCACATCTGAGGTTCCGACAGGTCAGAGTTTGGGGAACACTATTTCATCTAGTTCGGTTATTGATCTCAGCAGGGCCTTTGGTGCTGTCTGGCTGTTTTCTGTTCTGTTCCATTTCCATAGCCAGGTTTTACATTCTCAGTGGTACCAGTTGTAAGCCTACTTCGCCCATTCTCACTATCCAGGCTTTCCCTACCTTCCCTACCTTAAGTGTATCTTTAAGCTTTAACTGATTCAACATTTAATCTCACTTAAATATCTTCAGTATTCAAGAAGAAAAAAAAGGATTGATAAGAAAATCCACTGCACAATCACAAGGGTTCTTTCATTTAACCCATGCACTACCCACCTCTACTCTTTCCACCCCTGTAACTCTCTAAATCTCCTTCAGATCCAAGCTTGCAGTTGTTGGCTCCCTGCCCCCAATCACAAGCTTATCCCCTAATTATTTCACAACCCACCCTAATCAGACCCTCATCTCCTGGATATCACTGACCATGAAGAGTCTCTGGAATCCCAGACCTTGTCCCTTGCCTGTCACTGCTCATGGCCTTGTTATGCATTCCCTTGCTCTGCAAACCCTTTCTGCTTTCAAAGTAGTTAGAAAGAATGAGTAAAGAGGTTAGAAGGAGACCACTTCTGACACTCCTCCTCTCTAAGTGGTGCTGATTTTCTGAGATTTCAGGAGCCTTTGATTCTCTCTGTTGATAAAACTTCTAGTCAGTTTGTGGTTATTTAAACCTGGCTTTTTTATCATGTGGAAACTACAGAATGTAACATCTTTCTCATGCGATTACTGTAACTTGAAAAATATTTTTAGTAACTGTTACTGTAAAATTTCTCAAAGGGGAAAAGCACTCTAGGGTAATTTCAAGTAAAATTAGCTGCATTGAATTTAATGATGCATTTTGAAATATAGAACTGAATATATTAAATTCATCTTTTGAAGTTCTGTAGTCAGATTTTTTTTGCACTGTAGGTTTTTATATGTATGAAAATAGGCTCATTTTTGGATTTTGTTTTCAAATAGAATGGGATGGTAGAGTAATAATATGAGAAAATGAAAATAAATGGTGTAGAAGAGTTAAGCATCCCTTTACTAACAATGTCTATAGTATGAAGAGTCTCATTGGTTTATGGCAAACTTTCTTAAAGCAGCTCTCCACTAAGACAAATAGTAGAACTCTTAGAAATGGAACAATTTAATTTTTATCCAAGGTCAATGACTAAAAGGTAACTAACCAATCTTGGAAGGAAAGCGGATGGAAATCCATATTGCAGTACTGCTAAAAGCTACCAAGAGGCCACAAACTCTCCCCCTTACCATTTAGCCTCTCCATTTCTCAACTCAGTTGAGCTAACTCTGGCAAATTAATAAAATGCCCAATGAAATCTAGCGGTTGTATTTTAAAAAGTTTTGTTTAAAAAAATCCATTCTGAATTGCTACAACCTTAATAGCTACACAAGAATTTGGTACACAGTTCATTTTGTAAATTCTGCAGGAAGGAATATTTGACAGACTGATCTTTTAGCAAATTGGCATGCTCTCCTAGTTGATTGAATTTGAATTTCTGTTAGGATTACTTTGACCTTCTTATTGCCATGTCTCTTGTGACAGTGAGCTTTAAAATATTATATAATGCCTTCCAGTTGAAATATTTTTACATGTTTAGTTTTACTGAGAATATAATGTTTTCCTCTCTTAGCAGTTTGGTCTGTGCAAAACAGCAACAGTGGTTCACCCAGGAGGTATAAGTGTTGTTAACAAAGTTTATTTAAGATAAAGATTCTAGAACAAGGCAGCGTTCTGGATCAAAGTTGGTTCTGAATGCCCTGTTCTGTCATGTTGCACAGATTATACTTAAGCCACAGAAAAGTGATTGCGTGCACAGAAACTACCTGGCTGCCTGTCCTTAACATTGACCTTATTTGGGGTCACGTGATGAAGCATTTGTTTTATATGAATGTGGTCTGAGCAGTAGACAGCTTGTGATTGGCTGAGACTCTTTTGTTGTAAGAATATAGTCTTCCATTTATAATTTTTTTACATACTTAGTTTGCAGTTTGCTATATACAGACATTGTTGGGGCTAAATTTATTATCCAAGTACAAAAATGGCCTTGGTCCAGATTTAGCAGCTCAGCAGTTCTCTGCAACATAGCTGGATGCTGATCTTGTTTTTATTAACTTTTAGTTGGGTGAACTGAGGAAAAGCTTATCCTAAGCCAGGGGAGTGACTGAGAGCTGCTGTGTTAGAAGTCTCATGTTCTGCCATCATTTAGAATTCTGCTTACTAAATTACACATCAACTAAATAATATTTATTCCTCTAATTCCCAAATTGTAGAAATACCAAACCAGTGCTTTCTTTTTAAGCATTGGGTTTATTTGGATGAATTAAATTTATATAGTACATTTCATATGTCCTCTAAGAATAAATGAAACAAATACAAATAAATGTATGGACATACAAGTTACTTTTGTTTTTAACTTTATCTTTGTGTTTCAATGAATGTTGAAATCTAACTATGGGGAATGAAATTTTGCCTAGGATTTTGTGATTCTGGTTAGCCTGCTGTTGTTCTTACAAGTTTTGGTGCCCCATTTGTTGTGTTTGGCAGATATTTAATTATAGGCCAGATGCTTTTTACTGCTCATGTAGTGTTTGGTTTGCTCTTAATTACATATTTTACTTCTTTTTAAGTAACCACTAAGGTCTGAATTTTTTTTCTTTGTTTGGTAAGAAGACAAACATGATCGTCCAAAGGCTTTGTAACCTTCTCATGATTTAATTTTTTAAAAAATTTCTTTATTTTTATTGGAAAGTCATAAATACAGAGAGAAGGAGAGGCACAGAGGAAGATCTTGCATTCGGTAATTCACCCCAGGGTAGCCACAATGGCTGAAGCTGAGCCAAACTGAAGCCAGGAGCCAGAAGCCTCCTCTGACCCTCCCACGTGGATTCCAAGGCTTTGGGCCATCCTTGACTGTTTTCCCAGGCCACAAGCAGGGAGCAGCTGAAACAAGAATCAGTACCCATATGGGATCCCAGCACATGGAAGGCAAAGACTTTAGCTGCTAGGCTACTATGCTGGGCCCTCCCTCATGATTAAATTCTTGAAGAATTTTTTAAAACCTAAGATAATTTTATTTATTAATTGTAACCAATTTGAAAAGGTTTTTTTACAATAAAACCTGGCTTCCTACAAATGATTCTCACTAACTTTTTGACTTTTTATATGGGGTTTATTTTATGGAATTATTTGTTGTGAAAGAGAGGTGATGTTTCTGCTTACTTGAGTGCAGGGGAGTTCAGAAGAGCTACGTTTTGTGGGGCATTTTATTTCACTTACCTAGTTGTCTACAACTTCAACTAGAGATAAATTTTAGAACCTGTTGTGTTTACAATAATTCTGGATCCTTCTGCATAAGAAGATCCTTCGTTTGAATAAACTAGTAATGATTTTGCAACAGTTGCGGATGAAGAAAATGTGGCTTGAAATACCACTTTAAAATAATTTTTGCCAGCTCTTTATACTTTCATCATTAACCTTAGGATGCTGTCCCCAGGGCTTTTGGTATGGAGGTGGGTGGGAATTGCTTGCTTACTTCTTAGCTGAAGCAGGTTTTATAGGCGACAGGGAAGTCATTTGAATTCTAAAAAGTTAGAAGAATGAAAAGTGTGATTTCCCCTACTAAGAGACTGGTTATTACTCAGGCTTATGTGAATGTAGGGCTCATACATATTCTGGCTTTTAAATGGAGAAGAGAAATGAATAAGCAAATTACAAATTTTAGTTTGCTTTGGAAATTTGATATTAACACAGGTTATCTGTGTTATCACTATTTGAAGCAGTTGAGTTTCAGGAACTAGTTCCATCGCGTAGTGACCTGAAAATGTATTAAATATGTATACATATAGAAAACTCAGATACCTGAACATGTAAAAATAAACCAGGGCAATTTATTTTCATGCAAATAAAGCAAAATTCAAATATGTAAATATCGTTAAAACAAGAAAAAATAGTAAGCACTAATAAACCAACAAGGAAATGCCTTTCCACAATTACTAAGTCATCCATTACTCGTCTACCCACAAGTAACATGTACTGCATGATTTATAACACCAAAGCCATTGTGTTAATATAGGCTTGATGTTCTGAAATTCCCTCCTCTCCTTTTTTTTTAAGATTGATTAATTCAAAGGGCAGAGTTACTGAAAGCAAGACACACAGAGATCTTTTATTTGCTGCTTTGCCCGCTAATTGGCCACAATAACCAGGCTAAAGCCAGGAGCTTCTTCCAGGTCTCGTATGAGGGTGCCAGGAGCCGAAGCACTTGGAGCATCTTTGAGAGAGCTGGATTGCAAGTAGAGCAGCTAAAACTGTAACTACCACCCATATGGGATGTTGGCATCACAGGCCATAACCTCATTTGCTAAGCTACAACACTGGACTCTGTTTTTTCACTTTTTCAGTCCTTAGAGGTAAAATTGTGTGTGTGACAATTAGATAACTTTGCATTTGTCAGCCAACAGATAACCAATTGCTGCTTTCGTGGGCTAGAGCATTGCAAAAACAGTTTGCTTAGAAGAAACTGGAATTCAAATATAACAGATATTGAAAAAAGAATGTTGTGCCCAGCATGATGGTTCATTGCCTAAATTACCTTGCACGCACCAGGATCCCAAATGGGTAACAATTCTAATCTCAGCTGCTCCACTTCCCATCCAGCTCCCTGCCTGTGGCCTGGCAAAGCAGTAGAGGATGGCCCAAAGCCTTGGGACCCTGCACCATCGTGGGAGACCTGGAACAAGCTCTCAGCTCCTGGCTTTCGATTACCTCTGCTCAGACTATTAATGGCCATTTGGGGAGTGAAGCAGTGGGTGGAAAATCTTTCTGTCTCTCCTTCTCTCTAGAAATCTGCCTTCCAATAAATTTTTCAAAAAAAAAAAAAAAAAACCTTAAAAAATTTAAAAAGAATGTTGAGTTATTTTCCAAACTGAAATGTGGTGATCCAGTTACTAAGCGATCCCTGTCACATTTCTTGCCCCATAGGATTATTGTCAAGACTAAATCATGTGTGTGTAAAGAGCTTCCCTTAGTTTAGTACCTGGAACACACCTAGTATTCTATAAATACATAATAATAATTATTAATGATTGTTGAGGTGCAGTTTTTGGTGCTGAACTTTGAGTTCAGCATTAAGTAATTAAACATTTATATTGTACTCTTTAAGGGAACAGTGTTTAAGGGGAACTATTTTTAGAAATAAAACGGTATATAATTTTTACATTTATTATTTACTGCTGTTTATTAAACTGTCTTATGTATTGTATTTGGATCATTTTGATTACTAATGAAGAAAATATTCCTGCAGAAAATTTTGCTAAGCCCTTGATATAACTAGGCCCCCCAATATGCAAAAGCTAACAAGACCTAGAGCAGGCTCCCCTTACAACTTGGAGCCCCCAGGCTTATGGAGACACTGTGAAGCAGCACAGGCAGTACCTCAGCTTTGTCTGCTTTTCTCTCTCCTTTGAATACCCAGGTCAGTACAAAGCTGATTCCTGTCCACCTGGAGAACTGGGCTTGCTTACTATTTTTAGAAATGTACTTGCTTCTTTTAAAATACAAAGTCAAGTAAGTATTTCCATAAAATGATTATTCCCTAAAATTGTTCTCAAACCTTGGAAATTATTTTTAGCAAGGTGAAACTCAAATGAACTGGTGTAAGTCTCCTGTAGTGAATAAGAGTTCCTATCTTGGACTTTTGCTTGGGCATGTTTCCCAAATGGGTACCGGGACCTCAGAAGTTGTACCATCCTCTGTTGCTTTCCCAGCCGCAATAGCAGGGAGCTGGATGAAAAGTGGAGCAGCCTGGTGTCAAACTGGTACCCATATGGGATGCTGGCATTGCAAGCAACAGCTTATTCTGTTATGACACAACACTGGCTCCTGATTATATTTTCTTTCAAAGGAAAGTAACATGAAGAAAAATTGCTCACTTAATATTGGTGGAATGGTTTATTTGGAAGCTGATTTCTTTTTCCCTAGCCATCTGAGAATATGCTTCTACTTAGATTTTAGTGTGTCTGCAAATGTCATATGAAACTTTTTCAAAATCTTACTGCTGTGGTCAGAATTTGTATCTGCCACCTTGCCCTATCCATATCCTGTCAGTGGGACAGTATCAGAAGGTAGGTCCTTAGGGAGGTGACAGGGTCATGAGAGAGAGACCTCATGAATGAGATCAGTTATCCTGTAAAGAAGCTTCAATGAGACCCTGCTTTCTTCTGCTACATGGGGGCATGGGCAAAAGATTACAACCTCTATTATACCAGGAACCCAGTGGAAGATAGGGCTTAAAATATCCATGGGACAGGGCCCGGCACAGTAGCCTAGTGGGTAAAGTTGTCGCCTTGCGTGTGCCAGCATCCCTTATAGGTGCCGGTTGTAATCCTGGCAGCCCCACTTCCCATCCAGCTCCCTGCTTGTGGCCTGGGAAAGCAGTCGAGGACGGCCCAAAGCCTTGAGACCCTGCACCTGCTTGGGAGACCCTGAAGAAGCTTTGGGCTCCTGGCTTCTGATCGGCTCATCTCCGGCCCGTTGCAGCCACTTGGGGAGCGATGGAAGATCTTCCTCTCTGTCTCTTCGCTCTGTATATATGACTTTCCAATAAAAATAAATAAATCTTTAAAAATTATATATCCATGGGACAGTCATGATATCTTTGAGTGCACATTTGAAGCTCACTCAGTGCTGATGGCCTGACCTTGGACTTCAAGCTTCTAGAGTTGTGAAAAAGCATCTGTATCATTTCTGTAGCACTGCATGAATAGTTACCACTAGTTAACCATCATCTGGAGTCTTCTCAGCACAGTATATAAAACTGTGATCTACTCTAAGGAGTTCCATGTTAATTGAAATGAAACGTCGTATAATCAGTATCACTATAAGGAAAACCAGTGGAGCAGATTTTATTGAATATTTTTAAAGGAATCTCACATTTCTAGCATATTGGAATCTTAATGTGTAATCAGATATTTCTCTTTTTTTAAAGATTTATTTATTTTATTGCAAAGTCAGATATACAGAGAGGAGGAGAGACAGAGAGGAGGATCTTCCATCCGATGATTCACTCCCCAAGTGACTGCAATGGCCGGTGCTGCGCCAATCCAAAGCCGGGAACCAGGAACCTCTTCCGGGTCTCCCACGCAGGTGCAGGGTCCCAAAGCCTTGGGCCGTCCTCGACTGCTTTCCCAGGCCACAAGCAGGGAGCTGGATGGGAAGTGGAGCTGCCGGGATTAGAACCGGCGTCCATATGGGATCCCGGGGCTTTCAAGGCGAGGACTTTAGCCACTAGGCCACGCCACTAGGCCCCGTAATCAGATATTTCAATCAAGCATAAAATAAGCAGTGATGCGAGTCACAGTGATTGTTTATGGACTCAATTGGCTTTGTGTTCAACCATTTTGCTTCTCTGATGTTTCTAAGAGGTGAATTTTGGTAAAGCCTTTTTGTACATAAGAAATTTTTGATGTATTTTTTTCTTCACTGAAATGTGAAGGAAATTATTTGCATTGTGTTGTCTGTTTAACATTTATTTCTCAGCGCCGAAATTCTGTCACCTTGTACTTGTTTTTTAGTCTTCCGACTACTCTGTACTGTGTAATTACTGGCTTGCACAGTCCATCTCACCACTTACTTCCTTGTCTGGTTTTCCATTCCTTATATTGTTCTTAGGGCCATGATCTATTTATAATCATGGACCCTGAAGTTTTTTAGGCTTTTGTCATCCATACAAATCCCTGACGTATTATGTTCTTTCCTGTGACAAACACCAAACTTCAGTAAGAAGATGCCTTTAGCTTCTCTCTGTTCTGCTCATCTTGAATTCTCAGGCCACTTGAACTTGTCATGCTCATGCATACCTAGAACATTTACCAAATTTTAAATGCCATCCTCACCCTTTCCTCTTTGTTTCATTCTTATCCAGCAGCTTCAGTGCCCAGCCACTTTGAGCTTTAGCTGAACTTAATAGGTACATTCAGAAATAATACATTAGGTTTCATTATTTTTATCAAGGTGATACTTATACTAAGGTTTTCAAATAATAGGTCTGCATAGTTTTCACAAAAAAGCCTTAACTTTTGGATTCTAAGTTTGAATATGATATGCTATCACTTTTCAACTATGTGTGCTGTGTGCCAAGAGCTGTTACAGTATTTTTCAAACACGGATGCTCTGTGAGTTAACATAACTATTGAAGTGGTAAAAGAACCAGAGCAAAATATTAACTTTAACTTCTCTGCATTTTTGATGTTGTCATTGTTGATTTAAACAGTAAGACCAAGATTGTGGGTTTAATCCCATGTGGGCTAGTTAACTTCCCACTAATTAAAAACCTTCTTCATCCATATGGCTATGACTGGTTTAGCACACACTCCTTTATCATGGTCAAATCCCAAATTTAGCAGATGTGGAAACTAATGAACACATTTTAATGAAAACATTTGACAGGTTTCTTTCTTTTTTTTTAAAGTAATGCCAGAGACATACCAACAAAGTGATGTAAGTGTGCATAAGTTTCAAAAGTAGTATAATTTAGTTGGCCTATGAAAGTAAAATAATTGTTTAAATATATAAAGTTCACAATTCCCCCCAAAACAAGTCAGATTCGGAGCCAGTTCTGTCAGTGGGTTGTTGGGAGATCAGTGGTGAGGGGCAGAGACATTGGAGAAACTGCCTGCTAGGCCACCTGTGTGGCTACTTTCCATCGGGTTCTTGAACAGATTTCAGGTCTCAGGCTCTTGTGGTGGATTTAATCAGACCAGTGGTAGACATGGACGACTTCTCTCACCAGCAAGTAATGGGCTATTGAGTGTATTTCAGAAAGATTATGTTTACAGTTGTAACAGCAGCGGAGGAAATTGCTGTGTTTAAAACCGTGCTTTCTGCTGCAATGTCTTCCCCAGCCTTACCAGCAGTGTGGAAAATGCATGCTTTTCAGAAGAGTTACAGTTCTTCCTTTTTCACAAGACTGCGAGGTCCAAGCTATTAAGTCCAGACGTTAAGGAGAACTTGGAGGAGTTGTTTGTTGGAGCTAGCCTTAGTAAAGTGGCCGGGAGGTGTTGGAGCTAGCCTTGGTAAAGTGGCCGGGAGGTGAGCTTTATTTTGGATAGGTCACTGCTTATCCTCTGTGGTACCTCCTGCCACTGGCTGAGGCCCTGCTGCTGGTAAGCATCACGCACTCCCACCTGAACACACTCACTGGGAATTGTTCTGTACTCTGTCCTAGTCCAGACTTGTCGCCACCAGGCTTCATTTCTTGAGGTTTTCATTAATCTTGCATGCATCCCTTGTTTCTCCCTGAGGTCTTTCTGTTTTTCCTCTTCTACAAATTGTTACTATCAGATTTTATTGTTAAACTGTGAGTTAAAGGAGTGATTCTAGTGGTGAAAAATGTTGGCATTGTGGTCATGTATTATTTGACAGCATGTTGATCCTCAGATCTCACAAGCTCAATGTAAGGTCAGGCCTGATTTCCCATCCCATGGCTGTGAGTGAGTGTAGACAAATTTAGAGAAAGGTAAAAGCATAGTTGGGGATTGTGCAGCTTTCTTTCAGGAACAGTAAAACATAGTAATTTACAGCATCAACTTTGAAATTGTAAAGAATAGAGTTAGAATCATAGTTTCATGTCGTATTAGCTGTGTGACCCTGGGCAGTATTTTAACATCTCACTAGTCAATTTTGATAAGAACTTTACTTAATATGCTTGTTATGCAGTTTCAGTCGAAAAGAAATACATGAAAAACGTAGAATACCAAACAAATAGTACCACACAGAGTAAATGCTCAAAAAAGTATTTCTTGACTGCTGCAACCTTACATAGCCCTAGGGAAACAAATTACCATAGAAATTCTTAAAGAAATTGTGGAATTAAAAATAAATAAATAAAGCATGGGTTTTTAGAAGGCACAAAACAATGAAAGAAAAGATCTGCCACACATCAGAGCCAACAAGAAATTTCAGAACACCAGCAGCAAAACTTAAAACCTTTCCACATTGAAAACTAGAATGACATCAAATTGTCCACTGAATAAAGAGTAGAGGAAGGCTTTCAAGTTGTTTGAAGTAGCGTGATTTCCAGTTAAGAATTTTGAAGATACTCAAGTTTCTCACTCAGATATGAAGACACATTGGGCTTTTTCAGACATCAAGATCCTGTGCAGTCTACCTCCTTTGTACCTTTCTGAGAGAGATAATGAAGGATGTAATCTAGCAGAATTAAGTAGTAAGCAAAGGATAGTAAGATGCAGGATTCAGGGGGAAAAAAATCACAGAAGGGCATCTCTAGTATGAGCACAGTAAAGGAAGTTCTAGGATAACAGGTGTGCAGTAGACCTGGAAAATTGCAAATCCACACTGCAGACTTGGTTAGAATAGGGGAAAGGGGTTGTTCCAGGAGGAATGTCTTGAAGAGATGAGACAAATAGATTGATGTGTTTGATATGTAGGAAGGAAATGTATAGTAACAGCAGAGTTCAGACAGTTCTGTATAAAATCCAACGAAAAGGAAAGAAATTAGTTAATTATTAAATCCAAGGGAGTCATTGGTGGAACAAGAAAGAAATAGTTACTACTGTACTATAACACTGTGCATGTCTATCTAAGCATATGATATTAGTACTGCATTGACCTACCAAGAATTTTAACTATGGGGACCATGAAGGAATATGGCTCTTGTCTTCTTCCAGGGGGAGGAAAATTGCACGTGTCCAGTAGCCTTCTAAGCACGCAGGGCATGAAATGCTTGATACTCAGAGCAGTATCAAGGTCCAGCTTGGTGTTTGGGCTCCAGCTGTGGGATGTTTTAACCCCTCTTCTATGCATCAGTAACTTGGAAAGAACAAGGACAAACTAGAGTACATTCAGTAGTTTAGAAATCTTTTCTGTGTTCTTCAGAACTGTGAAGTCTCAGCTTAGAGAACAGAAGACTAAGAGAAAGTTTGAAAGCTGTCTCTAAATCAGGGCAGGCTTTCCCTATGAAGGGCCAGAGAGTAAATACTTGGGCCTTTCATGCCTTAAGGTCACTCTAGCCACTGAATTCGGCTGTTCTAGTGCAAATGAATGAGTAGCTCTGTGTTCCAATAAAGCATTATTTATGGGCAGTGAACTTTGCATTTCATTACATTTTCATGTGCCACAAAATTGATCTTTTTATGTTTTCCCCAACTATTTAAAAATAAAAAATAAAAACTGCTGTTAGATCTTAAGTTGTATACTTGAAATTGGACCATGTGCTTTGCTGACCTCTTTTAATGTTTGAAGGATTTTTATACACAGAAGTTAATGATAGAATCTAGTTTGTTTTTAGAGGAGAGACTAAAACTAAAAAGTGGAATACCAAGAATGTAAATTTCAGCCTCAAATTTCCTCAGGTTCTCAGAGCATTTTTACAAATTGAATGAGAAAGGCAGCCTCACGGGGTCCCTGTCTAACAGTGTTCACGTGTGGGGAAGCTGGCATCAGATGACCTCCGCTCCCTTTTTAAATTCTTAAATGAACCTGTAACACAATAAAGATAAGTCGCTGTGATTCATTCCTTCTGATGTTTTCCGAAATACAGTGCCTTCCCATGCATTTTAGGACATTGCTTTAGAAAAAAAACATTATACCAGTGTGAGTGAGTGAGTGTGTGTGTTGCCTTAAATATTTTAATTTAAACATAATGCTAAGGTTTGCCAAGACTACTTTGCTAGCCTAAACATGTTTGCACACAGCAGTATTTTCTCATTTAAATTCAATCATTATCTCCAAACAGCCCTAGCTTAGAATAGCTGGAGGTATAAATTTCATTTTCATCTCATTAGGCCACCTGGAAGCTGCAATCAGTGAGTAGTCTTGACGTCAATAGTCTGTCTATTTCATTAAAATGTTAATTTCATGGCTTTAATTCCCTTTGTAAAATGTACCACTGCAGGACACTATATGCAGATTTATTCTAAAGCAGACCAGTTTGCCTGTTATGATTCTAGTTTCTTTCCCCAGATTTTCTCTATATTGCTGTTCTTAAGAATTGTTCTAGTATTTCAAAAGTGTTCAAATACTGAAAATATTTAGACATGTAAGGCAATTTCAGCCTTAAAAAATTAACTTAAAGCCACAATTTTAAAGAAAGATGCAGTAGTATTTTTATTGATCAAAGTGAATCTAGCGCCTGAAAAAGAAATGGATGAACAGAATGTTTTGTATCAAATGAGGAACTCTAAATTACCTTTTGTGTTTTCAAAATGCCAACTTAAATACCAGGTTTACATTTTTACTTTCAAAAATACTGCAATTTCTCATAAGAAGGTTTAACCAAGAGGTTGCTGTTAAGGAAATTAGGGTATTGCAATCCATGCATCTGAAAGTGACCAGAATGACTGCACTGTAGCAAATCCAGATAGAGTTCTGGGGTGCTGAGTATCTGCAGTGTTGGGGATCCTGGATTGTTTCTTATCTTTCTATCAGGCTGATTTTCCTTATAGCCTTTTTCTCTTCCTATGGTCTACTTTCTTGACTTCCTTTTTTTTCTGGTCTTGTGTAAAAATCACCCCCAAATTTCAGTCCTCTGTCCTTTGCTCTTCACTGTTTATACTTGACAGAATGCCTCCATGCTTGTAACAGCTGCTATCTGTTACCAGAAAAACTTGGTGGATTCTTTCCTCATCTTAACATAGAGATAAAAAGAGAAATTTTATTTGTGAAGAGACCTGGGGAACGTGGAAAGAAGAGGGAATGGGAAAGCACCTCCCAAGAGAGAGCTGGGAGGTGGGGTGCCTCTTGGAAGGAGAGAGGGAGAGATACCAAAGGATTTTTGAAAGGGTCTTGAGATTTTAAGTGTTCCCTGACCTCTCTTTGGGCAAGAACCTGCAGGTAAGATGTTTCCCACTGGTTGTCTCTAAACCAGTTAGGAAATGGCTGTGCAATTCTTGTGCCAGCCACTTGAATGGGATGGCCAAGATTTCAGCAGGCTTGTACAGTCTCACTATTGTCTGTTAATGATGCTAAAAATTATGCTTCTAACTAACCTGTGGTTTAGCTTACCTGTGTTTCTTGTAAATGGGTTGGAAATTTTTATTTAAATATTGCTGTTACCTCAAACGTAGTATGTTTGATACCAAACTCATTACTTTCTAGTGTCTCGCTTTTTTTCAGTAGTATCATTTTTGTATACTCTGAAGCTCAAAATGTTCCAGGAGTTGGTACACAAAAATTTAATGTAAAAAATCAGTAAAACTGTCAGTTTTCATAAATGTCAAAAAGGGTCTCATTTGAGGCTGGTTCAGTAGTTTGTGTTGGCCCAAGGATATCTATGTGTGGATTCCGAATTACTCATGTTCCCTTAGCCTCTGCTGCAGAGACTGTTAGAGGGGCTATATGGGGCAGGGGAGGTGAAGAGGTTAATTTGATCAATGTTTTATAAACCATTTAAAGTTACTAAAATGTGTGCTCCTTCAGCAGCACATATACTAAAAAGTTACTAAAATGTAACTTTCACAGTAACTTTAACAACATTCACAGAGCCTCTTACGCTTTTCAGTTCTCAAGGTGACAGGTAGTCCAAGTTAGTACTTTAGGACTATTAGCTATTTATCGGCTTTAGGCAGATGTGTGTTCGTGACTTTGAGAGTTTATCAGTAGCATCCCATAGTGTGTCCTGATTGAACGGATCATGCAGCTGTTTTTTCAGAAATAACTAGGCTTATTTGTTCATCATGAATAATATAAGTTTAAAGTCACTATGTTAAAGCCTAGTTTTTTTTCTCTCTCTCATTGATACTTCAGTGAAAATAATGCTTGAGGTAGAGTCATCTTCATTGCAATTCAGATATTTTTCATGGAGTGTCTACTCATTTGACAAGTTCATTGAGTACACTCTGTGCTGTTGGCATACAGCAATATTATAATACTCGGACACTGACGTTGCTCTTGAGGTAATCTAAATGTTGCAGTAAAATTTCTGGTTGGGTTATAAGTTTTATAAACCAGGTTTTTTTTATTAAAGTTTGTTTATTTGTAAATGGTTGTTATTATAGGTAAGAGGACTGCAGACCCATGCAGGTCTCTGGGTGGGAAGGGAAGCAAAGGGGTTGGAAGGGAAGGTGAAATAAACATTGCTCTTGAGACATTAAATAATGTAGTAACATTTCAGATTGGGTTATAAGTTTTAAAAATCACTTTTTCAAATCTGAAAGTTTCCTGCTCCCATGTGAGTCAGTGATGAATTCCTAAGGGCTGTAACAACCTTTGGCAGTCACAGGTGTGTGTTCTCCTGTAAGTGTGTGTGCAGAAATTCAGAGCAGATCCTGTGAGTGAATCCTTTTTAAACACTAATAGGATCAGGAGTGACGCCTTTTCAGGGACCCTGCTGGAGTGGGGATGGCTTAGTCAGGACTGGCTTTGACCTTGGTGTTTAGGACAGGATCTCTAACACCTCCCTGCAGCCGCTGTGAACAGCCTTTGAGCAGCTGCATGCACTGCAAGATATGAGACAGTTTCAAAACTCCTGAGCGTGTCTCTAGACTGAAAGGTGCCAGGATGGAACTTGAGCTCTATTGTAAGCGTCCAGGCTAATGTTTCTGAGTGAATCTTATTAAATGTCCTTTTGTTACTGAATTGTCTTTCTCAACTTTCTTTGTGTGGTCAGTATGTTCACATGATTATATGGTAAAGAATCATTTAGAAAGTGACAGGAGGGTCAAGTCAGAGACGTGCAGTCATCCTGGAACTGCGGCTGAGCCAGCTCTTCTAGAATTCTAGAACCAGGTCTCTGAGAAAGGAGGTGTCCCCTCTTAGTTGCTGGTGGGTTCCACAGTGGCACCAGAGAGACCTGCAAGAGGAGATAGACTCTAAGAGAATATTACTTTACAGATGATCATGTTACTACTCAGTTACAACCTTTTATTTCTCTGTCAGGCTGGATATTTAAGAAAAGAAAACTTTACTGAAAGGACATTTATTGATATCAAGTAGCAAATTTGCATAAAGCAATGTAAATTCACTGGCATAAAAAGAATCTCACCTCAGGTATGTAATAGACCATATCATTTGTCATTTTATTAGAAGTCAGCAAATGAATAATTTAAAAACTCACATTCAAGTGGAATTAAGTATTCATAATAATATCTGGACTAGAAACAAAAAACTTTTCCAACCCAGAACCTCATGCAAGAAATTCCAACCTAATCCTTTCTCATTGAGTGCCTTCTCAGAACTGTGTTTCTTCCCCCATAGGTGAATATTCCTTAATTAATGGGAAGGAGGAGTTACATTATGTTTGAGCATTGGAAAGAATTTGTCATATTTACATTGTAATAAACTTTATATTTTAAAGTTTTACAGAGACTTTTGAAAAGCATTTTTGAGAGATTCTAAAAAATACAAACACCAGTTGCATTCTTTCAGATTTCATTTAAAAAATTGTGTTTGTTGGGAATACAGATGTATAATGTGGAAGATTTCATAACATGTCTTCTTATGCCATGGAAAGGGCTAACCTAGAGCTTTGAAGTGAGAAACCTTACTAATTTAGTCCTTCTAGTCTTTTCCTCTTTGAAAAATCATTCAATCTCTCACCTCCCAGTTTAACGAAATGAAAATGAGAAATATTTCTGAATGCTAAATTCTTTTTTTTTTAAAGATTTATTTTATTTTTATTACAAAGTCAGATATACTGAGAGGAGGAGAGATAGAGAGGAAGTGGAGCTGCCGGGATTAGAACCAGCGGCCATGTGGGATCAAGGCGAGGACCTTAGCCACTAGGCTATGCTGCCAAGCCCTGAATGCTAAATTCTTGATCCTAAACCCAAGCTTGTGGAACCAAATAGAATTAGGATTCCCATGTCCCCTACTGGTTTCGTAACTGTAGACAAACTATTCAAGCTGAATATGAAGGCCTGAGACCCACCTCATGGAGTTGTTCTGAGTATTGAGTAAAATAATTAGAGAAAGTGTGTAATATGCAGTTTGGCTTCAGTGTGTTTCCTTTCTGTTTTTTTTTTTAATTTCCATACACAGTGAACTCATTCCTCTAACAAGTCTGTTTAGTGTGTTCAAATTCGTGTGGCGAGAATACCAAAATGAGAAAAAAACCACAATCTGGCCTTGAGTATATAGCCTAATCCAAGAAATTCAACAGTGATAGAAGCATTTAATATGAACTAGAAGAATGCTAGGTTCTTTAAGAGAAGTTCACATTAAGAACTGTGGAATTTGGGCCCAACACCGTGGCTAGTGGCTAAAGTCCTCGCCTTGAACCGGCGCACCAGGATCCCATATGGGCGCTGGTTCTAATTCCGGCAGCTCCACTTCCCATCCAGCTCCCTGCTTATGGCCTGGGAAAGCAGGCGAGGATGGCCCAATGGTTTGGGACCCTGCACCCACGTGGGAGACCCGGAAGGAAGTTCCTGGCTCCTGGCTTTGGATTGGTGCAGCACCGACCATTGTGCTCACTTGGGGAGTGAATCATCGGATGGAAGATCTTTCTCTCTATCTCTCCTCCTCTCTGTATATCTGACTTTGTAATAAAAATTAAAAGAAAATCTTTTAAAGAAAAGAACTGTGGAATTTGCAGAAGAAAAACAATTACATCAGACTCCCAGGGTTCAGATTTTTTTTTTTTTTAGCTCCCAGAGTGCAGACAACTTAGGGATAATGTGATAATGGAGTGATACATGAGAATTAAGGACGGTTTAGAGGTCACAGCAAAGGTGCTTCTACATTTGAAAATATTTGACAAATATCGGTCGATCTACATCCCAAAGCTAAAATGATATACATAAAAATCAAGAGATGTCAATAACAGTGTTCTCAGAGTCTGTAATCCTCCAGTTAGAGCAGGTCTTCCTGGCCTGACAAACTACCCACTCCCTTCTCCCCCATCCTGTGATGTGATGTGTAATGTATAGCATTCTGTGGTGGCAGGTGTTCCTTCAAACTTTTAAGCTCTTTTTCCTAAGCATACCGTTATTCGAAGGGATAAAGGTTTTTTGGTTTGGGGGCTTTTTTGGGTTTGAGTTAGTCAGTTAATTAAAAATACTTTTAATTATTTATTGAAAATGTTAGATACAAGCTCTTACAAGGTTATCATTATTGATCTTGGGCAGGCTTGATCTTTTTCACTTGCTCCTTTTTAGCCACATACTTCCTTCTCTCCAGAGATGCCCCATTGATGTGTGATGTCTCCTTAATTGAACATTGAGTTCTTAGATGTTCCTGAATGGTTCTCAGCTCCATTCTGTTGCATTCTATCTTTGTCCTTTTGTTTTCTAAAAACACCTGATTATTTTTCCATAACTATCTGATTTTTTATATTTATTTTCCATACTGAAGATCCTGTTTCCTCTAAATTTGTAAGAACCAGTGCATGCGTGGGTTACACCAGAGTAGCCTTCTTGCGTGCAGAAGTGTTTATGCCTTTCAGGCACAGTGATCCTGTTCTCTGAATTCAACACTAGTGCTCATTTCTATTACAGTTAGCTTCACTTGCCCCCGATTTTTGTATCACTTTCTACTCCATCCCTGTATTACTAGTATTCACATGTTAACACTTTGATTTTTACTAGAGTGTAAGATTTTGACATTGGGGGATTGCTGCCATAGATTTGAATCATGTATGGTGTCTATAGCTAGCGCAGCACTCATAATCATGATTGTAACCACAATGTAGTGAGTACTTACACTCTTCTGCAGGGCTTTGATGTGGGGAGTGCATATCTTCTTAAAATAATTGTAAACAAATAAATGAGTAAATAATTGTCAATACATAAGGCAGTGATGGACTTAGCAAGAATGTATAGAATACAGTTTTTATATACAACTAAACAGATCTAACCATGTAGCCTTCTTCAGAAGAACTTGTTATTAACCACTACACCCTTTTTAAGGATTGATTTATTTACTTGAAAGTCAGAGTTACCCAGAGAGAGACAGAGCTCTTTCATTTGCTGCTTCACATGCCATATGGTTGCCTGCAATGGTCAGAGCTGGGCCACACCAAAACCAAGAGCCTGGAAATCCATTTGGCTTTCCCACATGGAAGCCAGGGGTCCAGATACTTTCCAGTTGCTTTTAATAGGCACAGGAGCAGGGAGATAAATTGGAAGTATAGCAACCTAGTCTCAAATTGGCGCCCCTGTGGAGGCTGGTGCTTGCAATGCTGGACCCTAACCATTACCCTTGTTACATGTAACTTTCTCCAGATTTTTTAAAAAATAATTTATTAATCCTTCTTTTTCTTTTTAGTAATTGCATTTTGGGGTTTTCTTAATGAACTGTGTGAAAAGCAGTGTGCTAAATAAATTGCAGGCAAAGCAAAGTGATACATTATAATTAGGATCCATTATCATTTAATTAGGCATTCCATTATTAAATTGGTGCCTCTGGCTTTTCTGGTTTTTGACTAATCCTGAAACAAATCCTTTTTTTGTGGACAAATATTAGCTTGTAATAATTAGAGTATTCATCGAAGCTAAGGCTTTTCATTAAATCTCTTTCTGATTAAGATAGCTCCCCGAGTACAGAATGATTTAATTTAACATGATTTATCCACTTGTATACCAAGGTCTGGTAGCAATTGTTTTTAACACCAGAGGGTTAGGAATTTTAAGGTCATCTTTACCTCCATCGTTCTTTAGGTATTTAGGATCTTGTCTGCAAGCCTAGATCTGGTGGCACTCCATTGGATTCCAGGGTTTTACAAGTGCTGTGACAGGCTGGCCTTGGAAACAGTACACTGATTCTGGTCCTTGTGAAAGTGCTGGCACTTAAGAGTTAGCACATTCCTGTGTTAGCTGGGTTTGGTAATCCATTTCCATTCCAGCCTGTTTTTCAATGCATTTTATTGTACATTTTCTGTTTTACCCTTAGTTCAATGTTATGGAAACACGCTTATCATAGATAATTAGATATGTCTTCTGAAGTAAGGGCCCCATGGACATAAATATAAGTTTCTAATTTCTTGCCTAACCTTTACCATTCTTCTGTCTTCCATGTTTCAGTCCTGGGCATTTAATATGTACTACATGTTAAACGGGAACTCTTTTTATTTCTCTCTACCTCTTCAGCATTCCTTCCTTTGTTAAAGTCTGATTTTATCATGTGCTCCTACATGAGCGATCTTCAAAAAATCATAGAAAATGTAGATTATGGGAAACTATGAATTTCAAAATGCTTTGCACCAACACACACATATTTTTAAATTACTTGAAAAGTAGAGAAACATGAGCTCCCGTGTGCTAGTTCAGTCTCCTTAGTGCCCACAGTAGCTGGCTCTGGGCCAGGAGAAGCCAACAGCCTGAAATTCTTCCATGTGGGAAGCAGGGACCCAACCACCTGAACTGTCGTCTGCTATCTTCCAGGGTATAGATTAGCAGGAAGTTGGATTGGGAATGCAGCCAGGATTTGAATGTAGACACTCCAACATGGAATCTAGGGGTCATCATCAATAGCTTTACCATTTGGCCATACATGAGCTCCTAAAGTAGTATTTTAATCCTATTTTCCAGGATCTCTCTGAAGTTCTTTCCTAATTTTGTCTTTTTTTCTTATGGCCTTTTTTTTTTTTTGTCCTTCTTTCCCATTTTGTGTTTAAAAGGAAATTTACATTGCTGTCAGTATGAATGCAAAGTGACATGTATCAATCACATGAAACCAAAACATGTATTCTAATCTGATGCAGCCAAAAAGTCCCTGGGAAAAAAATTTTTTTTCTGATTTATTTGTTATACTTGAAAGAGTTACAGAGAAAAAGGAATAAGGAGAAGAAAAATGTAGGGAGATTTTCCATCTGCTGGTTCACTCCACAAATGGTTGCAGTGGCTGGAGCTGAGATCTGAAGCTGGAAGCCAGCAGCTTCCTCCCGGTCTCATGGGAATGCAGGGGTCCAAGGCCTTGATCATCCTCTCTTGCTTTCTTAGGTTATTAGCAGAGTGCTGGATAGGAAGTGGAGCAGCCAAGACTCGAACCAGACCCATGTGAGATGCTGGGATTTTAGGCAGGAAAATTAGCCTTTTGGCCACCATGCTGGCCCCAAAATACTGTCTTTTTAATGTAGCATCAAAAACCTTTAGGAGCCAAATTAAGTGATTTGTCAGGTAGCAGAGTCTGGTGTTGCTAAGTCAGTCAGTTTGTTCTCAAAGGACTGTCTGCTCTACTGGGAAGCCGCCTTTGGGACATACTTTCAAGTGAGTGACTCCTGTGTGTCTTGTGGCTAGAAAGAAATAAAGAGCAGAGTAAAGAACGAAAAGGCTTTCTGTGAGGAGGTGCACATTTCTATTTAAAGATACTCTTGAGGACTGATTAGTTTCTACAGTATCGTTTCAACTAATAATGAGGCTGCCTTCCCGCCTGTGTTAGAAGAGAGAAGTGATACACAGCACAGGGGAATACATTCCAGAAGTTCAACAAAGAATGCCAACTTAAAAATATCATTGTGTTTAACATAGTCAAAAATAGCCTAATTAGGAAATAGTTCATCTCAGGTGGG
The DNA here is from genome assembly GCF_030435755.1 of Ochotona princeps. NCBI lineage: Eukaryota > Metazoa > Chordata > Mammalia > Lagomorpha > Ochotonidae > Ochotona > Ochotona princeps. The sequence goes on along the minus strand of NC_080839.1, from coordinate 60,621,945 downwards.
AGGCACATACCAAACTCAGCTTAAACCTCCAAAGGCCCTCTTGTTTATGGTGAATGTCCCTCGCATCCTGTCCTTGAGGTACCCTGTAGATATCCTTCCTGTTAGTTCCCTTGACCTGCTGTCAACACCGCACACACCTTCGTGCCCTTGGCTTCCCACTGCAGCAGGCGAAACTGTTATCTCAGGTTGCCTGTCAGCTTTTGAAGCACACCAGTGCTTTAACAATAAGATAGCAACAATTGCACAAATAGAGTGACAGCACCATAGTGTCTGAGGCTTAAAAATAAGGAATGCCTGATGCTGTGGAGAGCAGAAGCATACATTCCATCTTCCTGCTCTCCTGAGGTCTGAAAAGACTATTCAGCACAGTTACGCTCCAGGGATAGTCTCTCGGGACGCAGTCCTGCACGCGGGTCCCATCTCTGCTTAGGCTCTGTCTTTCAGTGTAGATGTTCAGTTTACTTGGTAAACAGAAAAACACTGGAAATTCACTAGTGAATAAAATAGTGAAATCATTACCCTCTGGCACTTAAACCTTAGCAGGGGAAAATAGACAATTAAGTGAAAATTATGTCAGATGGCAGCAAGGCCTGAAGAGAAAGTGTAGTCAGGCACAAGGGAATCTTGCAATTTAAAAAAAAAAAAGGTTTGTATTTTTATTTGAAAGGTGAAGTTAGAGATGGAGACACGAGACAAATTTTCATTCACTGGCTGAGTCCCCAAATGGCCACAACCACTGAGGCTGGGCCAGATGGAAGCCAGGGGCCTCTTCTAGATCTTCATGTGCGTACACAGGTGCAACACTCGGGCCATCTTCCACAGATTTCCCAGGTGCTTAGCAGGGAGCTGGATTGGAAGTAGAGCAACTGGGACTTGAACCAGTGTTAGATGGGATGCTGAAGTTGGAGGTGGCAGCCTTGCCCTGCCATGCTGCCATACCAGCCCTGACATCTCTGGGTTTTTTTTTTCTTTTTTAAGATTTATTTATTTTTATTGTAATCAGATATACAAAGAGGAAGAGAGACAGAGAGGAAGATCTTTCATCCACTGATTCACTCCCCAAGTGGCCAAAACAGCTGGAGCTGAGCCGATCCAGAGCTAGGAGCCTGGAGCTTCTTCCAGGTCTCCCACACGGGTGCAGGGTCTCAAGACTTTGGGCCATCCTAGACTGCTTACCCAGGCCACAAGCAGGCAGCTGGATGGGAAGCAGGGCTGCCGGGACACAAACCGACACCCTTATGGGATCCCGGCATGTACAAGGTGAGGATTTTAGCCACTAGACTGTCACGCTGGAGAAAACCTCTCCCTCTCCCTCTCTCTCTCTCTCTCTCTTTTTTTTTTTTTTTTTTTTTGATGATCGCCTGGTTGACCAGGGTAGGAAGGATTGAGGGTTAGGAAAAGCGGGTGAAATCATTGATTTCCAATTCTCTATGTCTTCCTGTCTCTGGGGGGAGGGAAGAGATAAAGGGGGAAGCCACACCCAGCCTCCCAAATATTAGCCCAGGGTCCTGCTGTAGTGCATGTTCTGAGGGTTCTGACCAAGGTTTGGATAGTTCTGAAATGCTATGGATTTCACTGATCAAAGGGTGAGGCAACCCTCCCAACTGACAGCTCTATTGTCAAGAGGATTTTTGGTAAAGGAATAGCAAAGTTGTAGATGTGAGCATGCCTGGGTGTTACTAGTGGACAGTGTGACTAGAGCAGAGCAAGTCAGGTGAGCAGCAGCAAGGAGGGCAGACAGGCACCAGGTTGTGAGGGTCACCATTAGGATGTTAGCATTCTCTGTGTATGAGACAGGAAAGCATTTGGGAGAGGACACAGGTGGTTGCGATGTCATGACTGACTGTGAGAGACTGTTGAGAAAAATCTCCAAGGGAAAGGGGGAAAACATGGTGTCACAGCAGTCCGTAGTGAGAGGTGGCCAATGTGAGGGGGGTGAGAAACCCCTGGATTCTGGATATAATTTAAGATGGAACCATTATGGTCTTCAGGTGGGTTGAATATGGAGTAAAATGAGAGAAAATAAAGATGATTAAGTCTTGGCTTGAATTGGAGTAATGATAGAGACCATGGGAGGCACAGGTTTGAGGGGAAAAACCAGGAGGAAGTTCAGTTTACACTTGGAGATTCTTACTAGACTTCCAAAAAGAGAAGTAAAATGAGTAGCCAAATCTGTGATTCTAAATTGGGAGAGCAGCCTGGAATCACAGATTTGGGAAGTACCTGAACATATTTGATATTTAAAGCTGTAAGGTCGGAGGAGACCATTTGGGAAAACAGAGTAGATGGAGAACAGATTCTAGCCCCTGGGGCAGGGCATTATTTAGGGACCCAGAGTCAAGCACTCAACACAGGGGCCTTCCAGGTGGCCTGTGAGGTTGAAAAAGAACCAGGAGGACAATGTAGCCAGAAGCCAGATGAAAAAGCTAGGATGGGAGGAGTTAATGGGCTTGTTACATGAAGAGTACCAGGGAGCTTGATGAGAAGTTTTGGTGAAATGATGACAAAGATTTAATTGGGACAAGTTAAGAAAAATGAGAGAGAATTGAAGATAGTGACTCCCAACAGCTCAAGTAATCTGATTACATAAGTGAGCAGAGAAATGATGAGTGACAGCTGATGGAGGTATGGGTCAAGAGGGGAGGAATTATAACATACTGAGAAGTAAGACCGGAACAAGTGATTATAGGGATTGCTACGCAGCCTCAATAAGTAGGCAAGAGGAGGTGACTAGAACATGTAGGTGGAGAGGTTGGCCCTTCCTTAGTGTGACTGTGGACAGACAGATGATGCATGTTATAAGAAAAGGCTAGGGTGTGAACTCAGGTGACAGGAGTGGGTATTATGGCCAGTGCTTATGGATGATTCTTTACAGCTTATTTTCTCAGAGGAATGGTATAATCAGGAATGGTAAGGAAATGCTGGGAGTGAAAAAAAGGATATGAAATCATCAAATCTAGGCATGACATATGAAATGGACTAAGGAAATGAGTATGATTGCTGAGTGCTACTAGGGGCCTGCTTGTGGCTAGTGGAAAGGACTTCACTAAGAACACACATTACTCTCCATTTTCAGGATGACTCCCCACTCCTGCTCCAGTACTTGGGCCAAACTGGGTTCCTGGGGCACACAGCAGCCAGAGGACCTGCAGCAGCCAGTGGGATTATGTAAATGTGTGAAATAGAAGAGATTAAACCTCAAGGACTGGGCATTAATAAGCTTAGCTTATTTGCTTTATGGTTCTATGATAATAAATTTATGTTAGAAAGGTAAATTATATTTTGCCAAAAATACATCAAAATCTCTAAATTAGATTCTACTTGGATGGTTAAGAGTGTCGGAAGTCTGTTTCCTTCTAGCGTAACCAGTCAGTTGATCAGTTTATGGTAAAGAGCTAAAATGAGACCCTTTGCTACATTAGGAATAACCTCCCATACAGCCCAAGTGGATCTTACCTACAGTCACTGGACTGCACTAACTCTAGAAGCTAGACAGGAAGGGACTTTGACACATGCCATTATACCCGCTGAGGGCAGAGCTTTTAGAGAACATTGCTTGTTGAACTGCTGTGATATGTATGTGAAGGGGCTGTTTTGTGTTGTGGTGGATGATTGGACAGAAGGTTGTGATGCATGTTTAAATCAGTTCCCAAATGTGTTGAGTTTCTATATTACAGTACTGACTAAATATAAAAATATGTCCTCCAAACCTAACTACTAAGCAGATTAGATGGCACACTGTCATTGGAATATTCACTTTGAATTTTACAGGAGGCGAGTGAAGGCAGTGGACGGGCTGGGGAGACAAGGTTGTGTGTGTGTGTGTGTGTGTGTGTGTGCTTTGTATGAAAAACATGAAGTCTTTATGCCTTTCTGGGAATTTAATGAGTTAGAGCTATCTGCTTCTAAAATATTGATTCAGATACAGTGTCTCACAATTTTTTTTATTTTCTTTGTCACATCCAATTGAATTATCTTCAGAAGTGTGTTGATCGAGCCTTTTTCCTTCCTATACAGTAATAAGAAAACAGCAGAACAGTTATTTGTGACCTTGAAAGAAATTAGAGTGGTAGAAACTTTAAAATGTCAAGCTATACTTAGAGTAATTCTTTAATTAGGGAATTATATAGTGCATTGGCAGGAGAATGATGCAAAGCTATAATGCAAAACTTGTGGATATGTTAATGTTTAGTTGAACAAATAGGAAAATATTCTGTTTTCAATAAAATGCCAATACCAAAAAAAGAATCATTAAAAGTAGTTCACTTGAATAAGTTTTGGATTTGTTTCAAACGTTAAATACTTCGGCTTGACGAGAATCCAAGCAGCTTTTTATAAAACTGTATTTAGACTATTGCACATAGTGCAAATTTGTGATATTGTAGCATTTATAATGTGTTTAGGGCAAATATTTGAGGAGCTTTTAAAAGTAACAGGTTTTAGGAGTAAAATAATGTTCATTTTTAAGTTTAGAGTTAGATGTGTTTTGGAAAATGTTTAGTATCACAGATTTGCTTCACTCAAAGGTTCAATCATGAATCCCTTGCAGTCAAATCCCTGCTCCCAGAAAGCCACTGCTGTGCCTTCTGGTATGTAGAGTTCCTCTGGATTTCTGTATGAACGGTAAAGTGGTAAAGTACAGTACATAGTCCTCAGTACGTGCTTTCTTAGAGGCATGCATGCTATGTTTTCATCTGTACTGCTATGTCGGTAGCTTATTCCTTGCTGAGTGGTATCCATTATATGGAATATACCATAATTTGCTTACCCATTCATAGACTGATGGCGTTTGTTTCCATGTTAGGATATTATATGCAAAATTGTGTACATGTGCAGACAAGAATTACTTGGGGGGCTGCACTGCTGTGAGTGATTTCTGTTGGCAGTGTGTGAGTCCCAGGCGTTCACCATCCTCACCAAAACCTGATCTGGTCCATGTAGACATTCTAGTCGATGCTCATGGTAGTTTTATATTTCCCTTAAAATAACAGTGTTAGACTTCCTTTCTTGGATTTATTTGCCTCTCATATTCCTTCTTTTGTGACATGTTAATTCCAGTCATGCCCATTTTTTTTCAAAAACTGTCTTGTAAGAGTGCTTTATTTAATAGATGGATTATTTATAATAGATGGATCACTTATAATGTGATATGTATATATACATAGTTTGAAAATATTGTCTCATCTGTAACTTGCTTATTCATTTCAGTAATCTTGCCTTACGGTGAGTCACCGTGTTGATGAAGTACATTTCTTCACTTTTATTCTCTTGCTAAGCAAAAATTTTAAAGTTTTCTTTTTGAATTTTCAGTTTTAAGTCTGACAAGTTAACATTTGCATGTAGCATAAGGTGAATGTCAAACTTTTGCTTTTATGTATATCTCCAATTGTTTCAATCCCAGTTTTTGAAAAGATCATCTTTTCTCCACTAAATTACCCAGGAAGCCTCATTGAAAATGATTTAGTCATGTAAGTGTAGGGGTGTTTCCGATTTTGTTCTGCTTTTCTATATATCTGTCCTCCAACTTTGTTGCTCTTTTTCAAAATTTTCTGTGTGAAGAGGTTTTGGTTATATATTAATCTTAATTTCTTCACATACGTTTATAAGCACTAAGATATTAGAAGCCCTGCTATTCCATGTAGCCTTTGCTGGGTGAAACGGTGGTGATATGAAACCTCTTTAGCTATGTGGGTCTAAGACCAAGACCACAACTCTCTGTTTAGTGTTGAGCTCATCTACCAATGAAGGGTTTCTACAATTAGGAGGATTTACTCAGGCATCTAGGGTTTTCTTTATTTCCTGTTGGATTGGGATTAATTGAAGAGCTGAGCTGATTTAAAGGTCAGGAAGGCCTCTCTTTTCAATCTTGTCTGGGTACATGATTCTGTCGTTAATGAGTTGGGCATGGCAGAAGCAGCAAGAAATGGTTTTCACTACTAAATTTAGAAGCCTCGAGGACCTTCAGGCAAAATTGCAATGTCAGCCTTATTCCCTTCCCAATACCACTCATTTTGTACCCTCTTGCTGTCCTAGTTAGCATTCCTATCTAGCAAGATTATTCTTCCTTGTCCCAAAGTGGGACAAGTGTGTAAGTTACGGTAACTAAATGTTATAACTGAGTAATCCAGCCATCCAGGAATCTTCATAGAGTGCCATCTGTCACAGTTAGGTGATTTTGTTCTTTTTGAGTCAAAACTACAGTAAAACCTTTCAGGCAGTTTCCTTCCTTAGAAGCAGGATTACAAGCAAAGCAAATCCCTAATACTTGTTTCTTAACAGTATACTCTGTATTTGTGGCTTGGCGAGTAAAGCTGCCTCCTGCAATGCCAGTATCCCATATAGGTGCTGGTTTAATTACTGGCTGTGGCTGCTCCACTTCCTATTCTGCTGTTTGCTAATGCATCTGGAAAGGCAGTAGACGCTGGCCCAAGTATCAGGTCCTCTGCACCGACGTGGGAGACTCAGAAAAAGCCCTTGGCTTCTATCATGCCCAGCCCTGGCCATTGCAGCCGCTCGGGGAGAGCCAGCACATAGAAATCTCTGTGAAATGCTACCACTCAAGTAAATAACATAAAATTTAGAAAGTTTTTATTCTCACATCATGGTGCTGGCAGGACATTAGATCTTTCCCAGTGCCACAAGAAGAAGCATTCTTTGTCTTTTCCAGCTCTGGTAGCTTGCCTTGTTTAACTCCATTTTGCCTCCATCCTCTATGGCCGTATCTTGTGTGTCTTCTAAGGATGTGACCTTTAGAAATAAGAGTAGCATTAATCCTCTATGATCTCATTTCAGTCCTTAGGCCTTAAGACAACAAAAGGGTACCTTCTAAAGTGTGAGTGGGTGTGAATTTAGGGGATACTGCTTAGCCTTCTACATGTGTAGACACATACCTCACTATCGTTTTTGCAGCTTATAGCATCAGTAGCTTCTAATCTGGATGTTGACTCTGCTTGCTGTAACTGAAATCAAACATAAATTTCAGTCATTACTCAAGTGGGTATTTTCTGTTGTCATAGAATAAATGTTTCATTCAATGTGGTCAAAGCAGGAGTCCCTGTGGTACTGTTGCAGGAGGTGGCAGGTCTTGGGAAGCGAGTAGCTTATGAAGGTGAAGCAGCCTTAATTGGAGACCTGTGAGACCATCCCTCTCTGCTCTCCACCATGTAATGATGGCCTGCACAACAGACACCCGATCTGTTGGCACCCTGTTGTTGGACTTCCCAGCCCCCAGAATCATGAGAACGAAGTGTTTATCGTATATCACATTGTCTCCAGGTTAGTTAGTATAGTAGGTCTTACTGACATCTGTGTGCCAGTTCATAAGAATTAATCCCTAGTGGAAGCACTTTCTGTCATTACCCTGTGCCTCCTAATGTACATTTGCAAATAAAGAATCTGCCTTACTCCCCAGTTTACTTTAGTGGTCCCCAACCCTCATTCTGCCCTTTCTTCTGGTAGGACAGAACAATCATCCAGGAAATTACTAGACAGTAAACATATCCTTAATAGAACTCCAAACTCCTACTCCCTCCACTCATTGCTGCTTTGAGAATTTTGTCAACACTGAGGAATTTCTAGATGGTAAAGTCTGAGAAATACTTAGACAAGAAAGTATATCAGCTCTTCTTAGGAATAATACAACTGGTTCTAGAATCTTCAGGCTGCCAAAATCCCCATGAATTTTCTGCTGGGAAAAGCAGAAGGGACACTCTAGCTTTTTAAAATCAGGCATTGTAAATTGACAAATGCTAACTTTTAAAGGGTCTTGGGCTAATGTCTTGTGTTGCATCACCTTGGCAGCCTCTTGACATCAACTAAGGGAGGAGGAAGGTAAAGAAAAATCAGAAACAGGTCATCTGCTTTGGCCAGAAGTATCAAATGCTGTATGCTGTTAATTGTCATTCATACTTTCTTTGAAACTTATGTGTCAGAGCTACATAAAGGATTTAAAGCATTTTTCAGTCTTTGACACTTTCAAAATAGCACTTCCTGTTGTTTTGCCATCTTGGAAGGGCCAGTGAGTGAATTACAGCTTTTTATATTAAACAATACAAACACCATGAAATATATTCCCTGGTAGAATATTTAGTTGGTTATTTTAGGGAGGTTATGGCGGAGGGCCCAAGTGAGAAATAGTCTTAGTCTAGACACAGTCTTGTTCAGAAATCTCACCCTCTGTGTCATGTGTCCCTACAATTTGAGGGTTAAGCCTCTGCTGTAGATGCATACAGCTGTGGTGGAATCATGCTAACTGATGAGAAAACTCTGGCTTCAGCCTGAGGATTGTGGATCTTGCTAAAACAATTTTACTAAATGTGAATTTGGGTTTGTAATGGAAAAAAGATAACTTAATTCTTAGGTCATTTAAGGAGAAAGCTAATCTAGGAAGTATGGCAAAGGACTGAGGCAGTGGCCTTAACACCAGAATGACTTGTAATACAGGACACAACTGTCAGGGCAATGGGAGATGTTCTCCAGTGAGCTTACTTTTGATGGCAACCACTTGCCCCCACCCCATTGACAATATACCATTTCACTCTCTCAATCTTTTTTTTTCTTTCAAGGAAGAAAAGATTGAAACTGCATGCAAGATCTCATATATTCATTAATAAGGGAGAATAGTAGCATTAGTCTTTGCTTTGGGGCATAGTTTTACAAGTTTAAGCCATATTGTTATTTACTGGGTATGTTCCAGATTTCTAAGATTGTAGTTTAAAGATTGTGCTCATGTAAATGACTGTCACAAAGTGGAAGGTAGGGCCTAGCTTCTGGTTCTGTGGATCAGTCTGTTGTTCCCTGTTGGCAAAGCTTAACTAACAAATTTACATAAGAATTTACATAATTTCCAATCATTTATGCTTTGTAATTAAATATTAAAAGATAACATGTGCATAGTATACATACAGAATGAAATTTAATGCAGGATTGAAAGGAAACTTGAAATACTGAGCACAGAATTCATGTCTTTATTAAATGTTGTAGACCGTCTTTACATACAGGTTAATTGGAACTTTCCATTTTCTGGCAGCCTCCAAGGGAAGTATTGTTCCCATCTAGCAGATGGGACTGTGAGGCTCAGGGAGGTTAAACAACAGCTCATGGTCACTGTGAGGATAGACTTGCCCCCTTGAAAGGTTTTGGAGACAGTAGTGACTGCTGTGGTTAGGTCAACAACCATACCAGAGGAGGGATAATAATATCTTAAGAATTGTTAGGATACTCAAAAGTGAGGCTGTGCCCTGATAAGCTTTAAAAGAATAAGGATTGTCTTGTGTTACCAGTGGACCACCCTTTACTCCTGATCCCTTTCCCCCACAAAAAAAAAGTCTAGAGCTCTGGCCCTGTGTGTGCTAGGATAACTTCTTGAATGAATGAGACCCGACCTGTAGTAGGCATTCATTTGTGGTAATGTCCAAGTGTATCATTCATTGCCCCAAAGCAGTGCTGACATCAGAACACAGAGAACAAGTATCTGCTCTTTCCAGTTTCTTTCATTTCAAAAACCAGTAAATTAGTAGTTTGTGCTGACACTTTATAATAATGAGAATGAAAAAAAAATTTGGTGGGGAAATGGCCTTAAAAAGTCCATGTTATCAACAGTGCAGTTGACAGATGAACAGGTTTAAGTACATGTAAGACAACTTGGGAATTCTAAAGAGAATTCAGAATTAATACCCCTGGCCTTACCCTCAGTAGCACATTGTTGTAGTTATTGCTGTCCATTTTTTCCTTTGTAAGTTACATTCTAAAAATTCCTGGAGTTGAAGAACTTAAGTATAGGGACTTGGCTGACCTTCCTGTACAGGGATGTTCAAATAAAAGAATTTGATTTTGATGCAAGATATTTTTTCATAATACATTTGTATGAGCCTGTTTAACACCCCTTATGAAATTAATACCCATGCCCTTTTCCCATGACACAGCCAAAACAGAACAGTCTGCATTTTTACTGAAAATAGACTAATATTTGATATAACTCTTGACTTCAATACTAATGTTTATGAATCAAATATTTAGCACTTTATGTGGTACTCATGCATAATCATTAGCTTTGTGTGTGTGCAAAACCCTGTAGTTATATCACATGTAGAATATGTTCTCATAACCTTTTAAACTCTTAATTTACATAGTTCTTCAGTAGCAACTTTCAGGAATTTCAATGTTAGAAAGGGAATGTCTTACAGTTGGACAAGGGTTAGGGAACATTCTGTCATGAGAAAACCTGCCTCAGTGTTGTCCTCCAACAGTTTTGTTAACATATGTATTTTGACTGTAAAGTATATGATAATACACAGATTTTATTTTTATAAGAGATTGTACATATTTTTGTAGGCCAGAAAAATACTGTCTCAAATATGCCATATTCACTAATGTACCTTGGAACAATAAAAAAGAGGTACTTACAAAAGAAATTTTATACTACAATAACAGTTATACTTTTTCAGAAGCTATGATTAAAATGTTTTTCAGTACTCAACACAAAATAGTAAATTTTCACTTACCATATATAGCACAATTTAAATATTTTTTTTAGATTTATATTTAGCCAACTAGAACATGCTATCAACTGAGTTTATAATAGCTTTACTTTTGGCAGATTACATCATACAAAATAGTCTAACGCAAGTACTACAGATGATTTAGAATAAGTGGAAACAACACACGGCAGCAGACGAAATACCTCTGTATGTCATCAACAAGTAGAAGGCAGCACAGTTGGTAATAAGGCATTTACAGGTAATTCCCCAAAAGAATTAATTCATGTAAACAAAGACTGTGTCTATATCCTTTAGAAGAAAATGCACTATCATAGACAAGATATCTCAGATGGTTGTGACTTTAAGCTATGGACTGTTTCAGTACCACACCAAACCAAAAGAGGCACTGCCTATCATTTTAATAACTGAAAGATGCTACTTGCGAAATAAAAGGCTGATAGGTTTTTTTGAAACCGGTAAGGAAAATATCTTGAAACTAAACATCCATCCCTATTTTTAGAAATAAATATACACACATATTATCTTAACGTATTGCAGACAATTTTTTAGATGTCTACAAACATATTGCAAAAGATACCATAATATTTGCATTTCATTATGCAGAAAATAGTCATAAAGAAGGAACCTTGCCAATCGATTCTGGGAGAAAAACAACCTATAGGAAATGGATAAAAGAAAGCTATGTTCACAGAGCAACGAATCCAACAAAAGAGTGGTCATCTGCCAAATTAGAATAAAATATTTTTAATATATGTGCTAAAGGTTGTCTTACTATATATAGAGCTCTTATAAATCCATAAGATAGCGAATGACTGAATTCTCAAAACAGGCCAGTTAGCCCCAGCAACACTCCCTCACATCTCATGTGGCAAAGTGAATCGGGAACATGTTCCTGAAGCAGCCGTTGCAGGGGGGAATGGGATTGCCATGAGTAGCTCATGTGAGACCCATCAAGGCTGTGGGGGAGCAGGGGACAGCCGACGTGGCGTCTCTTCCTGAAGCATCTTCAGGAGCTGAGCTGCATGCTCTCGCTACTTATTGGACAGCCTTGAAATACCACAAGCGTGTTGGCCTCGTCTAGGTAAAGTCAGTGTTTTCACACTCACTACAAAGCTTAATGTACCGTAGCAGAAATACCTTTTGCATTTACTTTAATACATTATGTGTGTACTAAAGATACAGTTCAGGCCTTTTTATTCTTAGCCTAGACTTTACATGATTTTAAATTTTAGAAATTATCAATGAAGTACACTGACAGCACATAAGTATTTTTAATTACTGGGCACTTAGGGGTCGAGGACTGCCATTTGATGTGATATTGCTCACTTTTTCGAACTTTGGCCTCAGCAGCATATACTGTTATCCACATCTTGCCTTTCAGGATCTATTAATACACCAGTGTTGTCAAGTCGTGGAAAATTCTGATTTATTTTCATCCTATCAAAAACATGAAACTTGTTTTGAAGATCCAGAGAACCAGTGCCCATTGAAAAACAGATATACAGCATTGAGAAAAGTTTGCCTGTATTTACAAAACAAAAAGTTCATCAAATTTAGGAAATAAATATGATTAGATGTCTGAAAATATCTGTAAAGAACAGAATTAGCCTGGATGTGCAAGATTGTTCACAAGGATACCATTTTTAGTTTTACCTCTTTAACTGAAGGTTGATTTTTAAACCCAGGATGGTACTTTCTTTGAAAAAAATATGTGTCACCTTCTGCTTATTTAAAACAAAAAAAGATGGGCAGGTAGCTAGTAACTGGGCCACAGACCATCAGTCTAACTCCAAATGCCGTAGGAGGATTTACTGTCCATGCTTAGCTTAAAATCCCGCAGAGATGAAGGAGGAATATGTGCCATGAGATAAATTAAAGCCCATGCTTAAAGCCAAGGTCAGTCCTCTAAACAGCTTTGCTTCTGTACTGAGAAAGAGTAGGTTGCATATTAGATAATAAACTATGTTCTGCCTTTGATAGGTTTGGTATTTCTCCCAAATGATGAAGATATCTAGAGAAAGAATGAAGGTAACAGCTTCATCCTAAACTAACTTCAGATAATGAAAGGCCACTCTCCCATCTAGAGGCATGCAACAAAATAACAAGGATCTGAGCACATGCTGTGTTATGTGCCAGGTTCTTCTCTAAGCTCTTCCAATTGGCCCTCACAAAATCAGGAGACAGTAGGTGCTACGACATGCCCTATACACAAGTCGTCATGGGGGACTGACACCACACTTTGTGTTTAAAGTGTTCAGCTACCACTTGGGCAGAACCCCTGAATTACGTACACATTGAGACTGGGTTGATATGAGGTGGTGGTTCCTCATCCCTGGGTACTGGGATGTGTGAAAAGGTACGAGTGGTTCCCCATTTATCTCTCCCCTTCCCCCAGGAATAAGAAGAAATAACAAATGTGGAAGCCGTGAGTTCACTTAATTTCCCCTAAACCTCGATCCAGCCCACCCTGATCAACCATGTAATCGCTACTAAAATTAAAAAGTAAAGTGTTCAGCTAATACAGAAGGCAAAACAAAAGTTCTTGGTGGAAAACAAAGATGGTTTCTCTAACAAAAAAACATAGTGCTATTTGGCTCTTAATATCAGCTAATTTCAAGTGCGCATGTGTGCATCCTTTTATTTTGAAGCTGAAATGTCTTATTTATTGTAATTTTAATCTAAATTAGAAATGGAGAATGATCAGCTGTTAAAATCATTTGGTCTGGCCTTACTAAGGCAACAGCAAGAGAAACTTGAGATTCAGTCAACAGTGGTGTCAAGCTCATTTTTTCAACTGATAATTCTACATGACCTGTAAAGGATGTTATAAAAATATTCAAATGGGGCCCAGCACAATAGTGTAGTGGTTAAAGTCCTCGCCTTGAACATGCCAGGATCCCATATGGGTGCTGGTTCTAATCCCGGCAGCCCTGCTTCCCATCCAGCTCACTGCTTGTGGCCTGGGAAAGCAGTAGAGGACGGCCCAAAGCCTTGGAGAGCCGCATGGGAGACCCAGAAGAGGCTCTGAGCTTCTGGCTTTGGATTGGCTCAGCTCCAGCCATTGCAGCTGCTTGGGGAGTGAATCATCAGATGGAAGATCTTCCTCTGTCTCTCCTCCTCTCTGTATTTCTGCCTTTCCAATAAAGATAATAAATCTTAAAAAAAATTAAAAATATCCGAATGGTCTTTGTTGTAAAAAAGGTTCCCTTCCCTGGAATCAATCAGAATCTGCCCAAAGTGCACTGAGCAGTGTCCAGCTTTGTTGTCACGCATATGCAGTTGTGTCATAGTGGCACGAGGAATGAATACTTAGGTACTAAATCTAACTTTTGTCTTCTTGGGTTCTGAAGAATAATGTACAAAATTAGTAGCCTCAGCATTTTATTTAAATGCAAATGCAGCTTTCCTAATACATATACTTATATAGATGTGGATCCTGCTAACATAAAATAGATTTACATTATATTTAAAGATATTAAAATGTAAATCTAAGTTGCATTTTTATATATTCTATATAAATTTGATTATGGAATGGGGATTTTCAGATAGCAATTCTGTTAGACCCCTAAGCTAAAAATGAAGATATATATATATATGAGTATACATATATATATATTCCTCTGAGTATTGTACTGTCATGAAACTATTGAATGCTTCTTTAGCATTTAGTCATGAATAAGCCAAGATCTTTTGACTTCTGTATGCCTTTAGAGACTACAAAAGCTTTGTTCAGCTCTGTCCTTTGAAATACACATTTTGAGGATTTTGTTCTCTCCTATTCCAGTGAGCTTGCCCCAGGGGTAAGATCTTATGATAAATCATGGGTTCTATGTCATAGGCTTGGAGACGCTGCCTTTTGGATAGTACACTTGTGAAATTTGGTCTTGGGCTTTAACCTTTGTGTTGGTTACTTACACATGAATAAAATGTTTAAAATTCCCTCGGTTTCAATTTGAGACTAAAATGAAGATTTGAAATAATAAGCAAGTGTTTTTTCTTCTAGGGAAAAAAAAAAACAGCTCTGGGTCCAAGTAGATATGTTTGTTTCTATAGAATGCTGACATTACAAAAGTAGTGCAAAACTTTCCAGTGGACACTGTATCTAACAAGTCCAAGTCCTAAGACCATCACAGGAGAAGACAGGTGGAGAGTGTGCGGGTGTGTACATGGCAATACAACATTTCTAAGATGACTTTTACTGATAGCAGACATCTTAATGTTCATATTTAAAGTCTCTTTTCATACCAAAAGATTTAAAGGCAGTATAAGTTGCAAGAACTCTTTTTTTTCTTAATACATGTTTTACCCTACGATAAATAAATGAAATAAAAATCACATCTATTGATTTCTTGTTGTGACTTGATTCTGAACCAACTCCTGCAAAGCTTTGCTGTCTTGCTTATCTCTGGAACCTCTGTTGCCTGGAGATGAACTCTCCTAGTTAGAGCCCACAGGGCCAGGGGGAGTCTTTGTCAGATCCGGTGGGATGATTGTGACTGTCTCCCACTTACAACAGAGTTGCATGTGGCATTGTGTTATCCAGGGCTTTTAGGTTTACTTAGTGTAAAGTTTAAAACTTACCATATCAGTGCTTTTTTCTACTTCCTCCTCTCCTGGTTTGAAGTTAGCAGGCTTTAGAGTCTGTGATGCTTAAGGAAAGCGTTAAAACTAATCCAATTCCTTCTTTTTACTTTCTTGTCTTCTACTACTGAATATTACAGTGTTGCCTTTAAGTAGATGTGTTTTAACTATTTTGACTTAGCATTAGAAAGCCCCAAATTTCAAAGAAGCCATTTTTAGGATACTGTGGTTTTTGCCTTCTACCCCGAGACTACGATAATTTTTTCACAATCAAGAACTCACAGAACCCACATTGAAAAAATATACCATAGAGATTATTCTCACTAGATGGAGAAGTTGTAGTACATGCTAACCTTTAAGAACTTACTGTGTGCTTATATCCCCTGTTCCCCCAGATACAAGACGACAAACAAATGTGGAAACAATGGTCTCACCCACTTTCCTCTAACCCTTGACACCTCCCATCCTAATCAACTATGTAAACATGATCAAAAAGAAAAGCACTTACTGTGTTCCAGTGGTGTACAAAGAGCTTGCTTATAGAGAGTGAAGTTGAAACTTCACATTGGGGTGTTGCAATTTGATCAGTTAAGTAATTGTAGAGGAATAATTAGGTCTTATAGTTTTACGCGGGAAGGTACTAGGTAGGCCATAAGAATACTGATCATACGCATGTTTCTGCAGCCTTTTTAATCTGGGGTGTTGTGCTGGTTACTGATACGTGCGCATCTCGTGTGGCACGTGAGTACCAGGTGAGCCACTGGGCAAGTCTGCTCAGTGCACTGGTGTTTGCCCACAGCTCCACTGAAGCTGTATTCCATGAACCTTTCACCAGCACCTCCTCCACCCCAGATTTAGGCAATACAACTGCCTTCCCAATGGGCCAACCTTCTTATTAGAATCAAAGCTGTGTTGCTTTAACCACTTTGATTTTTTGTAACAGAGCTTCTTTTAAAGGCTAATTATTTTCTAAGAGCCTTAGCATAAAGTAGATCACAGGGAAATTGAGACTGGCAAAGAGTTACAGAAGATTGGAAGAGTCAGTTCTTGAAAAGTGGGAACAACCTAATGAGTCCAGCAGAAGGGCACAGGTGATGGGATAGGGTT
The DNA here is from genome assembly GCF_030435755.1 of Ochotona princeps. Classification (NCBI taxonomy): domain Eukaryota; kingdom Metazoa; phylum Chordata; class Mammalia; order Lagomorpha; family Ochotonidae; genus Ochotona; species Ochotona princeps. The sequence continues at coordinate 60,605,758 of NC_080839.1, read as the reverse complement.
GGCAGTAGGGAGGAGTGGCTTCATCTTCATCTCTATTATTACTCTTAAGTAAAACTTCAGGAGAATGAACACACACACACACACACACATCTTAAGTTTTGCAGTTTGTGACCAATGCAAGCATCATATAAAATCCTTAACTAGAATATTTGTCACCTAGACAATTTCCCCATGTTCACTGGCAGTTGCTTCCCATCCCATCGGTGGCTCCTATTCTGATTTGATACCACCTTTTAGTTTTATCTGCATCATCCACTTCTTTTAGGAATCCAAGCCCTCAAACGGTCACTGACGATAATGATGTATGTGCAAGAAGCTTTGCATCAGTATGCTGAGTACCCTTGGGCAAAGTGTAGGAGTTCTCTGTGCCTTGCACACGGGATCCGACTGAGTGAGCCTCATTGACTAGCCCGTCCACTCAGTGCCCCAAACCAGCACAGGCCTGGGTTCACCCTGTCACTCCCTTTCTTCTCATCCACTCCCACTGACTGCCATGTCTGGTCAGTGCTTCCCTATAAGGGTGTCAGCTGTCTGTCTCACTCTGGCCTCCATTTACTCCCTGTCTTGCCATGGTCTCTCCAAACCATTCTTGTTACTACACCTGGAGTAATCCTGAAATGAAATATTCAGATCTGTTCTCTGTTTAATTCCTCAGCTGACTTGTCACTAAGATGCTGCTACACCACCTGCAGAGTGAAGTTAGGATCCTATGTAGGACAGCTGGAGAGGCTGTGCTGTGTGCCTGCAGCTTCCTGTAGTCCCAGCCGCCCCCCACCGAGCTCTCTGCCTCACCTGTGAGCCACTCCCCCCAACTCCTTAGGACAGCTCCTTATGCAGTCCCTAGGGATATGAGTGGGACCATGCCGGTCTGTCTCCCCAGTTACATAGTGAGCATCCTGGCTGATGGGAGAGACATGGTTTTATTCATGTCTGTCCCTCCAGCACCTTGCAAAGGGACTGCTGCTAACAGCTAAGGAGGCTGGTGTGCCAGGTTAGGGCCTTACCTAGGCCTCAACTTAGCATATGTCTAAACATTACATTTCATGTAGAAGTTCTGAAATTTTCTCTCCAGGAGCTGTCATGGTAACTCTGGGTGAAAGGTGCGAAAGTTTGTATTTTTCATCAGTGTGTTGATAGGAAACAGAAGGTTATATGATAACCCCTAATTCCTATCTCAACTCTGACAATGTTTGCGTCTTTGCAATCACTATCTCTGGGAATGAGGATAATTTCTTTCTAAATGTCATTGTGGGAATTAGCAAGCAGAAAAGGGGGGCGGGGGACTGAAAATGGCTCCTAGGGCCCAGGAGTACCAGTTGATGGCTCCTTGTCAGTGGGTGCACTCTTTCCTGACTTGAGTGGTTTGGTTCTGCCCTGCAGTGTCAGTCAGCACCACTGCCCACACTGATCATTGCTCACTCCCTGTGTTCATCTTTTCAAACCCCAGGCAAGAATCTTGATGCTGTGCATGACATCACGGTGGCATATCCCCACAACATCCCCCAGACAGAGCGGCATCTCCTACAGGGTGACTTCCCTAAGGAAATCCACTTCCACGTCCACCGGCATCCCATAGACACCCTCCCCACCTCCAAGGAGGACCTTCAGCTCTGGTGCCACAAGCGCTGGGAAGAGAAAGAGGAGAGGCTGCGCGCCTTCTATCAGGGGGAGAAGAATTTCTACTTTACAGGACAGAGTCTGGTTCCCCCTTGCAAGTCCGAGCTCAGGGTCCTCATGGTCAAGTTGCTGTCTGTCCTCTACTGGACCCTGTTCAGCCCTGCCATGTGCCTCCTCATCTACCTGTACAGTCTTGTGCGGTGGTATTTTATAATCACCATTGTGGTCTTCGTGCTCCAAGAGAGAATCTTTGGTGGACTAGAGATCATCGAACTTGCTTGTTACCGTTTTTTACACAAACAGGCACATTTAAACTCAAAGAAAAATGAGTAATGTAAGGTTCATAATGTAAATACTTAGGGGATTATTTTGGAAATGTTCTAAGCCTTTGTAAATTAAGATGCATTTTTGCATGACTGTGTAAGATATTTCTTACTACCACCTTATTTGTTAAAGATATTTTGCACTTGATTTTGTGGGAAAAATATTGCTACACACATGATTTTTTTTTAGATCTCTGAATGTAATTTCAATACTGCATATGTAGCAGAAAGTGACTGCTGTGAAATAACTCCAGCCAGAGTATTATTAAACAATCATCAGGCTCTTAACAGACATGGTATGCATAAGTTTTTCTTGAAGGCCCAATCTTACTGCAGACCAGGCATGCAAGAGCACTCATCTCTCCCCCGCCGACCTGGGCACGGCCGGGTGGCACCCAGCTCCGTCCCTGGACATCGCCCCCTTCCTTCTCTAGCTAATCACACCCGTCCCATTCTTCCTCAAGATCAGAGCACAAGTCCCTCGTCCCAAAGCCCTGCAGTCTGCATAACACCATGTGCCAACGGACCCAGCAGAAGACCACCTGTGCCCTTTTCTCCTGGCTGTGACTCAGGGAGCAACCACCGGCTCTCAACTTTGAAAAGAACTTAGTGCAGCTTAGGATCTTTGCTTGAACTCATTCATGCATGCTCAGTGCTGGTTCCCCTCTAGTTTGTTGGCAGGTGTAGCCCTTGCTGTGTTCACAGTGGTATATATGAAGTAGTCAAATACTTTTTTAAAGAAACATGTAGAAGATTCTGTTAGAAGCTGTCTTTTCAGACATTTCTTTAAAACTTATCCATAAAGGAAGATGATTGTGTCTTTCCTGTGTGCATGTTACCTAACTTCTGAGAAAACAAAATGTTTGCGGATGAGGCAGTAAGAATGTATCCCAAATGATTCTACCGTTGCAGCCATGACAAATTATAAAATCAAAACAATAATCCTACAGCAATTCCTTCCAGTGATAAAGAGATCTTTCCATGATAATATCTAAACCCACTTATGACAAATTGTTCCCCTCAATAGTCCTAGCATTTGGAGTCCGTGGGAAATCCAGTAGTGCCTGTCTCCCTCTGAAGCAGACGCAGCCTGTGATCGCATTTCTACTCTAGGGGAGCCATGCAGACCCTTACCCCGAAAGAGGGATGCTGCTCAGAGCTGCGGGAAGTAGCCAGCAAGCAATTTAAAACTGTCAGCCCTTAGCAAGTCTGTCAGCTGTACATCCTTGTTGCTTTATGTACTCCCTGCGATGAATGTCTGCTCTTCAGCATACTCCACTTTTGCTGGACAGTGACTTCAGTCCTTACCATTCCGTAGCCACGGGAGGTAGACACCTTGCGAGCAGAGTCTGAGAAAGCCCAGGAGGCAGGGTGCTGTTGACACATGGTGTTTATGGGGAAGTATTAGTGCTTCCACCAACCCCCTTGAATGGGGTCCCTCTAAACTGTTTTTAATCCCTGCCGGGAGCTTGCTAATTAGTTGTTTATTATTCGGGTCTGCTCCCAGGCCACCCTCTAACAATGGTTTTTAAGGTTTAAACATACAAACTTATTCCTTCGCTTCATAAAAAAGCTGATTATAGCTTCTGTGATTCTTTTACGGGTATGTTTAAACACAAAATAAACAGGACAACGTTTGTCCTGGATAAGCGAATAAAGCCCCGCTTTCTCCTACTGGTATGGGAAGGAGCGCTGCCCACATACAGACTCAGAGCTCACTGCTCGCGCAGCCACTGGCCTCTGTACCTCTCCGAAGTTTCCAAAGGGAACAACTTTTTGATCCCAGAAAATGTCTCATCAGGCTGTATTTTACACGACACCGAATTCATCATCACAAAGCACTCACACTGAGGCATACCTTTAGATACTCAAAATGGTAGCTCCAAAAAGAAGTGTCCCTCCTTTTGTGGGCTTTATTTTTCAATTACAATCATTTCCCTATGCGTTCAAGCCATTTTCTTCTTAGAAGAAGAAAAGAACTATACAGATCGTGGATTAACTTTTCACAACTGATCCTCAAATGTCAGGGATGACTTCCTTTCGCTTTGAGAGCTGGGACTGGGCTCAGAAATTCTCCCCTCCACACCTGCCCCCTGCTCTGAGCACATGGTGCACAGTGCTGTCTGTAGTGAAGTTTACCGTCCTGAAATGTCTTCAACAGAGTGTGTGTACGCTTTATTTACAATGTGCACTTAAAATCGGAAGCTACAAGGAAGGATACTGAGGAGCCCTCAGGGCCCCACACCCAGCATCTTCGATGCAAACAAACCCAAAGACTGCGAAGATGCAGCCGAAGGATGTGGTGAGAGGTTTAAAAAATAAATATTAGCATAAGCCCCTAATTTAAGAATCCTAATAAATTACTTGCTTCTTGGTTAATGCTATGAAAACACGGGTTAGAAGGAAATAGCTTCCACTTGAGTCACTTGCAGATTACTTGTTTCAACAGCACCATGTCAAAAGTCGGATACAGGCAGCCCTGACTGAAGTCTGTAGAAACGGAGACATTCCTAAAGCTGCCGGACTTCTGCCCCAGCCCTGACAAACTTCCCTCTGTGCCCCTTCCCAGTGAAGGAGCCCAGGAGGGAACCTGTGCGTGTCAAATTGTTTACATTTCTTTCTATAAATAATGTACTTTCAGTGCCTTAGTTTTGAGTCCCTTGCGTTTCTTCTCCCAGGGGTTCTAACAGTGTTTTCTTGAGTGAAGTCTCCTTTTTGCTACTCGCTAGGAAGACCAGACACTGGTCGTGCAGGAGCACACGCCCACTGGGGCAGGTGACAGAGACCCTAGCGGGAGCAAATGACAGCCCCAGCCTTGTTCCTGACATTGTAGCAAATGAGCATGGTTATGCCACAGGACGGCCCTAAAGTGTTCTTGTATCTCCCCCTTCAATTGTTATTTCACATGGGAATCTTGGTTTGGGTAATTTTGTTTTAAATCATTATGTGCAAAACATCAATTTTAAAAATGATTCACAGAATGGCCTTAGTTTTCAGTGTCCACTGGTGTGTGAGTTGTGTTATCTATAACCTCATACTGGAATAAAGTAGAATAAATTAAATAGTTTATGTATGTGTTGTTTTGTTTGTTCTGGCAGGAATAATATTAAAAACACACTAAGGCACCACTTGGTTTTCCCACCTTGTCATAACCTTACAATGTGTAGTATTCAAAAAGAGCTGCTTCTTCAGGACCCCTTCTTGCCCAAGTGTTCAGAATAAATTCTTGAAACAGGCCTGGGCTACCACAGCAAGTCCTCCCCCCATCATTGAAAATGTCCAGGGGCCACAGTAAGTTGTGAGCTAGCTGGTGTCATCAGAATTCTGTTCTCCATTTGACAGCACAGCTATTTGCAATGTGTCTGTTCCCCAGAAGTGGGATCTCTGGGTAAACGTGTCCCTATGCAGCCTCTCTAACCTGTTTAGGGAGTATATATATTTGATTATGAAAGCAAATCTTAGCTCAAAACCTGACAAATGATGGAAAGATTTAGTGGCATACACACAAGAAAATTTCCAAATGTATTTGCCCAAGTCCCACCACGCCCCACCCCATCTCTTGAATTCTTCCAGGAGAACTTGGCATGAAAACATCATCCTGAGTGGAATTGACATATCCGCTGGGAAGGAGCCATCCAGGAGTGAAAGAGCACAGGCCTGGTCCCAGGAGAACCAGTCTGGCCCAGGCCTTAGACTTGCCCTGTAAGCGAAGGACAGCACAGAAGCAGGCCTGTCTAGCTGCCGACTATCCTCGGCATGGTTTGTTTCACTAATCAAGTCTTTAAAGAGCTTCCGCAACATGTACAAGGTGGAAATCAGAGGAGGGCCGGTAAACCCTAGAATGGGTGAGGTGAATCTGCACCTGCGCAAAGCACTCCTGATGCCAAAATTTTGTCAACTAAAACCTGCCCATGCTGACCCGACCTATGCTTAGGCACCTAGAGCCAGGGCTGTAGCCGGTTCCCCCAACACCCCACTGGATGGCCAAGTGTCCACAGATGTCAACTGCCAGTGTCCCACTCCCCATCCTTCCCAATGGAGCCTGGCACCCTGAAGAGGCTCCCCTGCTGGGGAATCCAAGGGATTCTCTAGAGCTCACCCACGAAGTGTCCTGGATTCTCCAGCCACTGCCTCCACACAGATAATCTAGACTGAGCATCGCATGTGCTTGCAGAGATCCTGAAGTTCCAACACTCCCCTGTTGGCTGATGCAGGCTCACTTGAAGTATCACTCTTTCCTTCCTCTCCTGCTTGAATATCCCAGATGTCACCAGCATCAATAGCTTCCACTGGGGGCACAGCTCTTATCACACATTCTCTGCGACACCTACTGTCTCAGACCTGACACGTCCACTCAGCTGTTCCCACTCCCACTGCAGAACCCCAGTTTCATCACCGCACCACCCTTCCCACAACCTGAAGGGCTTCTTATCTCCAGTTGGACAGTCCAGATCTGGCACCCAGCCCCATACCTCCCAACCCGGTTTAACCTTATTCCCAGCCCATGCATATGAGCAGAGCTGTTGTCCGCACCTCCCAGATTCTCCAGACCTACTGACCCCATGCAGCTTGGCATTCTCACATGTGAGAAGTTTATGCTTCACCAACCCAAGTATAGACAAGTTTCAATATTTTCTCTGAGGCATTTCCTGATAAATCAGACTTGAAATGTTCTCCTCCTCTTGTCATATGTGGTATTTCTCTGCCCCTCTCACTTGCCTCTATGTATTGCATACCATCTTGTGTTACAGTCATTTTTTTCAGTTTTATCACCCCAGCTGGATAACAGCTTCTGGAAAGCTGAGATAAAGGTGTCTCGTCATTTCTCTCATCCCAAACAGTGTTCAAGTCAGCCATTCTTTTTACACAACAAATTCTTCTAAGGTGATTCCTAGGAATTCACTCAGAAAGCATCCTGTCCTGACCACAAAAATGTAGCACTTTTCACTAAATAAAGGGATGGGGCATCTGGCCTATCAGTTAAGATGCATCTTGAGATGCCCACGCCTCAGATGTGCCTGAGCTCTAGTCCTGCCCTCCTCCTGCTCCAGCTTCCTACCCAGGGAAGGTAGCTGGTGATGGCTCAAGTACTAGCAGTCCTGCCACCTGCGTTGACTTCTGTGCTCCTGGCCCCAGATGTTGAAGGAATTTGGAGGATAAATCTGCAAGTGACCATTTTCTGTCTTCTGTACCTTGCAAAATAAATAAATTTAAAACTAATTGAGACAAATCCAACCTCTGGAACATAATTACATTTGGGGGAAAAGAATAAAATTATTTTGGTTGAGAATACTATTTACCAAGATTATACTTGAGCATGTGAATTCATAAAAGCTCAAAAATACGTGCCTTCAAGAAGTCTTATCCAGCTGATCTCACCATTCTCCAGCTGCCCCCATGGAGGAGAATTCACTCATATACATCATAATTGTCATGACCTCACAATATCTATTCTAGAAACCAATTCCAAAAATACACTAGTATAAAGAAAACAGAGACGTGCAACACTCTTCATTGTAGTTCTACTTCTAGCAATAAAATTCTAGAAACAACTGAGGATGCCCTGTGAACTCTTTGCAGCTGTGCACGGGCAGGGAGTTCCCTCCAGGATATTACACTAGGTGGATAAGGAAAGCTGGAGAGAAAACATCTTTATCTGGGAAGGTAAGGTAATATAGACACACTGGGCCCACAGTTTTGTGCACCAAAAAAAAAAAAAAAACCAAAAACTGGGTTAGACAGACATTTAAATATGGTAAAGGCCAAGAATGAATGACACACAAAACCAAATAGCACACTGATTCATATGAATGATGGCAAATACTAAATCATTATTCCAAAAATAATATTAAATATCTGAAACTAGGTATCTAAAGGAAAAGAACATTTACCCTTCCTTTCTCATATGACTTAAATCTCAAGCGAAATAATTCATCAGGGAATCTATCTCAGGACAAACACAAAGCCATACCTTTCAAATCATGGATGCCAAGAATATTCACTGGGAAAACCACAAATTCACAAGCAAAACATGATCCCCCTCCAACCCCCATTTTATACCATGCACTAAATCAACTTAAAAGATTAAAGGCTTCAAAGTAAAACCTAAAACCATAGAAGTACAAGATGACAACACAGAACAAAATTTGGACATTGGTCTTAGCAGTGATATCCAAGATATCTTGGATCACAAAACATGACAAGCACAGACAACAATAAATAAGCCATCAATGGGAAGAAGCAGCAATTCATAGAAGAGAGAATATTTGCTAACTGCATCTCTGATAAGTGATTCATTTCCAAAATATGTAAGGAAATGTTTAGTAACAAAAGTTAAACATAAATTGGACCAAGAAATGAGTAGATAGTTCTCTAAAGACAGCATTCAAATGGCCAAAAATATGAAAATATGCACATTGTCAATTATCAAGGGAATTGCAAAAGATACAAGACATCACCACACACATTAGACAGCTAGCATCCAAAAACAAAACAAAAACACAATAGATTGGCAAGGCTGTGGAGGAGACCGAGTTACTTGGAACCCATTCACACTGTTGCCACGACCGTAAAGTGGTGCCACCACTGTGGGCAACAGAGCAGACGTTTCTTGAAAAATTAAAAATAGAATTATGTGATTCAGCAATTCATCCTGTGCATAACCCAGTATATTCAAAACAACTGAAATCAAACTCGCAAATGTTTCTGCACTCCCAGGTTCATGCAGCAACCTTCACAGCAGGTAGAAGCAACCCAAATAGCCATCAACAGACAAATGGATAAGCATCCAAACACAGTGGATCATTCCTCAACTTCGAGACAAGATAACCCAGACACTAATTCATCCTGCTACTTGAATGAACTTACAGCTGAAACTGGTTTCAGACGAACAAGGCACAACCTGCCTCAGAGCATGTTTGGGAGGTTCAAGTGTAAGAACCCAAGCCCCTCTTCCTAACTGGTAACTACTGTAGTCAAAAAATGATCTCATTACTTACTCATGGTTGTTTCAAATGCTGGTCTTCCGCAACACGGTGTCCAGCTCTCTATTGTTGATGCAGGCAGGCAGATCAACCTAACCTGGGTGGTCTTGGCGCTGTGAACAGGCAGTATCAATGGCCTCTCTCGTACAGCCTCCTACAAGAGGCCATCTCACAATGGGACCCTGTGGGGGCTCAGGGACCTGAGTAGAGGCCCCCTCACCTGTCCTGGGGGTCTTCCAGTTCTTCCCCAGCAGGGCCAGGAAGAACTCCAGCTGAACCACCAGTATCATCTCCCTAAAGGCCAACCGCCACACGTTTTCCCTGGAAGTCCCTCATGGTGAACTCGCAGACACTCGTGCTTTGGGAGAGCAAGCAAGCAAGTGGAAAACAGAACACCAGGACATGGCCGCTGTGGTCTCAGGCTCTGATTCCACCTCCCCGAGGGCAGGGCTCACCAGCCAGTAGAACCTACAGATCTTTAAAACCTGCGCCTTGGCCCCGCCCCCAGGCTGCCACTTCCTTGGTCAGGTGTGGCCTCTAGCCATCCCAAGCTCAGCACCATTGCCAGGTGATGCTAGTGAGTAGTCAACGTGTCCACACTTCCGAGACCTCAGACTCAGGGCTTCTCTCTAGGCCTCTGGTTGTTCCTCATTTATGAGTTTTGGAACTGAAGATATTCTGCAAGCCTAGATGATTTATGAACGGATTTCATTCAGAAAATATTTGAGAACAATGCATTTCAATCTGGAAGTCTGGCTTAGGACTTGTGGGGGACAGCAAAATAAGTTTTATTGTTGGCCATTGGCATGCATGCACACACAGGCGCCCACCCCCACACACACTCCTTTCTTCTGAATCAAACATTTATTTATTATTTAAGAGGATGAAGCCAACAGGACAGAAATTAAGCACAGCTCTGTCTCCGGAGTCACCGCGCGGAGGCAGGCAGAGCTGCTGGAGACCACCAAGCGCAGGTGCCCTCCAGTATTCCCTTGGCCCCATCCCTTTCATCCAGGGATGGTGCAGGCAGTGGCTGAGAGCGCAATTTCCAGAAAATGCTGTAAAATGACACACGACCACAGCCTGTTTCCTGTAACCGTTTACATCCCTCCTTGTGACACTGCAGATTTTCCATGCCAAAGGCTGGCCAGAGAAAAGAAATCTTTCTTCTCGGCAACACTTCAATCCTCTGCATTCCATAGGATGGAAACCACCGCTGGGAAATCACCCCTAGTGAGTGTCCCCAGCAGGGAGGCAGGTGGCTCCCGCGTGCAGGCAGTGCATGGGGATGGATTGCTGAGTTGGGGTGGGTGCCCAGGGACATACGCAAGGCTGGGCCTGCTGCCAGATGACCACAGGCACAGGGCTTGGAGGAAGCTTGAGATCACTTGGGGAAGGCCATTCCCTCCCCCTCCCCTGAAGATGACTTCACTATACACAGCTGGAGGGTCAGAGGCCTGACCAAGACAGGCCCTGCCTGGACTCAGGAAGGTCATCAAAAACCAGAGGTCACCAGGTAGGCCTGCATGAGTGCACTTGAGCAGGCGCACTGAGTCTGCCCCCACGAGTCCCACATTCTGTTTACTGCTTCCCCACCTCAAAGTTCTGGGGCATTTTTGAACAAGAACTTCTCTTTCTCTTTTGCACCAGGCCCACGACTCATGTGGCCAGATCTAGATGGAGGATACAGCAGACTTGGTGAAGTCAGATTTAGAATTGTCCTAGGGACCCCTGGCTGTGCATGGAAATTACCCAGGTTGGCCTGTCCCAAAAGGGAGTCGGGCGCCCTCTGCAGGTGTTGCTTCCGCACCACCAGGCTGGAGAAGGCTGACCAAGACAAAGAGCCCTCCCCTGCTTAGGGCCTCCTAGAACTCCTACCTGGGCTACCGCACCCATTGGAAGGAAACCCTCAGCACCCAGCTGCTGGAGCTGCTCACAGCCTGCCCTTCAGGGCTCCTCCGTTTTGCTCATCTGTGCACTGGACAGTCACCAAAAACCTTCTTGTGAAGCTTTTCCTCCCAAACCATCTGAGCTAAAAACAGCAATGGAGCCCTCCATGTTAGACCCTGGTTGGGGGTGGGGAGGATTCAAGCACCTGATTTGCCCATGCTAACTGCTTTGGTTGGCTGGACACCAAAGAAAGGGGCTCAACTCCTGGCTGGGACATGTTTGATCTCTCAGAAGTTGAACAGTGCTTGGAGATGACATAAATTGTCATAGCCCCTTTAAAGCCTAATTTCCTCATGGAGTATGTTAGTTGTCCTGTCATTTCTTAGAAACTTACATGTGCAAGGGTTCTTACCTGTGTATTCTGGGATTGACGCTCAGTGAAGTCAGCAGAGATCCAGAAACTTCCTTCCTTGCAGTGACAGGAACATGCGTTATGCATTCCAGTTAGACCCAGGCCCACGTTGGGCCAAGGACAGGCAGTGTGGTGAGGATTGGTGTGATGGGAAAACTTCCTCTTCCAGTTACTTTATCTCATTTAGTCAGAACATTCTGGAAAAGCAGAAAAAAAATTCTATAGGATTCAAGATAAGTGTTTTGCTTCTGAGACCTCTTTATACCCTTAAAAATTATACCCATGTGTTACTTCTGTTAATACCTGCTATGGCAGATATCTTAAATATTTTAACATGTAATAGTTTTATGTATATTTATATAATTCATATTAATAAATGTATTTACTACAGAATCTAAAAATAATAAATCTGTTTTCCAACTTTTTTGAAAAAAAACTACATTTTGCAAAACAAAACATTAGAAGCATGACAGCCACACATTAGTGAGAAGTATGATGTAACTCACTCACATCTGCATTGCTGGAAGCTAGCTGAACTCTGTGCTCTCACTCATTCTGTGGTCCTACCAATGATTATCACATGTCATATTGCCACCAACCTCTGCGAGAATGTAACAAGGGGCCCATTTCTTAGTGTTTTCCTAGATCCCACCCAATCAGAGGGACTGCTAATGGTGCCCTAAAATCTCTCAGAGGCCAACAGGGGTCCCCTACATGAGAACCACTGTCTGACATGCCCATTTTCCCTGGCATATGATTTGGCAGCTAAAACTATAAAAGAGAGGAGGAGAGTGGAGGGAACAGGCCTAGCCAACAGGAGACAGGACCTCGGACCCCCTTCCCCACCGCAGGACCTTCCGTCACAGAGCCTCATCACCCCCTCTGTGAGTTGATGGCACGCAGATGCGCCCATGGGTCCCCATCCAATCTGACAGCTCTAAGAATGTCCAAAGCCAGACCCCACCCGAGAACAATCATCATACATTAGGGCCAGTGTTGCTATCTGAAAGGGTTCCCCATGAGGCATGTGGCAAAAACTCAGGAGCCAACCCAAAGGCACTCCAAAAGTGGAAGCTGGAATAATTTGAGCAACAAAAACAAATGTTGATAAAAATGACTTATAGTGGGCCCGGCAGCGTGGCCTAGCAGCTAAAGTCCTCGCCTTGAAAGCCCAAGGATCCCATATGGGCTCCACTTCCCATCCAGCTCCCTGCTTGTGGCCTGGGAAAGCAGTTGAGGACGGCCCAATGCATTGGGACCCTGCACCCGCGTGGGAGACCCGGAAGAGGTTCCAGGTTCCCGGCATCGGATCAGCGTGCACCGGCCCGTTGTGGCTCACTTGGGGAGTGAATCATCGGAAGGAAGATCTTCCTCTCTGTCTCTCCTCCTCTCTGTATATCTGGCTGTAATAAAATGAATAAATCTTTTTTAAAAATGACTTATAGTGCCCAGAATAAAAGAAATACCCACCAAATTCCTACTGAGGTAAATGCCTGAGTACATCAATAAATGGGGAGGAGTCAGTCTTTTTTTCGAGATCATTCCTATTAACCTCTATGGAAAAAAGGATGGGAATGGCAATCCCTGGTAGACTTCACAGGAACAACTGTTTCAGATAAGAGTCACAGCTGAAGGAGGGCGTTCAGTCTAAGGGTTAAGGTGTTTGCATTACGCATCCAAGGGCTTTGGTTTGAATCCCCTCTCTGGCACCTGACCGCGGATTCATGATGCTTTCTACCAGCACAGACCATGGCAGGCAGTGATGATGCTCACATAATCCGGTTCTCAACCCTACCCCACCCCCTTTCAGGAGACCAGAAGAGTATCCCGTGTTCCAGGTTGGGCCCTGGCTCAGCTCCTGCCATTGTGGGAATCTGGGAGTAAACTAGCAACTATGAACATTCCCTTGTTCCCTGCTTCTCAAATCATCCTTGTCACAGCACAGTGTAAACTTAGCCAGTGAAGACACGCATGACGGGAAGCAGGACATGTGTGCACAACCTCGGAGCATCTTCCCAGGAGACAATTCTTACAGAGAGAAAATGATGACTTGTTAGAGGTGTAATCATCTGTCAAGCCCTGCCTTTACCAAGTGACAAAGGTCGATGTCACTAAGCTAAGATGCCATGACATCATGTACCCACCGCGAAGGCTACAACCTCATCCTCGCCAAAAATATCCCATCTTAATATAATCATGAAAATTTTTAGGCAATCTCAAGAAGCATTTTACACATCAGTTGGCCTATACTCTTCCAGTGAGCAGTGAAGACCAAGTGAGACCAAGGAGTGGGACATTTAAGATGGCGCTTGGGGGAGCCACAGCCACATCGCAGTATGTGGGTTCAAGCCCTGCCTCTGCTGCTCACTTCAGCTTCCTGCTAATACACACCCTAGGGGATCACGGGGGACAGTTTAAGTACTTGGGTCCCTGCCACCCACAGGGGAGACACAGCTGGAATCCTAGGCTGCTAGCGCTGTCTATTGGCCGTCCAAGCCCTAGCTTTGGCAGGCATGTGGGGAGTGAAGCAGCAGCAGGACACATCACCACTGCCTGCAAATCTGAATATGCTCTTCAAGTCTGTTACCACTGGACCAGTGAAGGTTTCTTCGGCTGCATGATTGCCTGTTGCCTCCATATGATGCCTGCTGAGGGAAGGATACTTCCTGCCTGCAGAATCTGCCCTGTGCCTTGTGCCTGAAGCATTCCTTCCCAGAAACCCACATGCTTCGCTCATCCATTCGCTTCCTGTCTTCACTCAAAGCCGCTGAGTCTAAATGCCGTCAGTTTTTCCACTGCAGAGAACGTCACTCAGCCAAACCATGTGCTCTCCATTCGCTTTGGGAATTGTTCCCACAATCTTCTTATTGAGACTAGAAGGAAAATATCAAGGGATGGGGGAGGTGGGCTGGTGCGTCATCCTTCTTGGATGAATGAGAAGAAAGTCAGGGAACATGAGCCATGCATGGGGCTCACAAACCTCCAAAGGAGGGTGTTGTGAGACTGGACAAAGGGCAGCTTCTGCCCCCCAATTCCTACCACCCAGGGAAGAATCAGAAGCAGGCCTGGTCAGTGACAGAGGTCAACAGCTTTCTTTCCCAGCTCACTCCTGGGAACCACATGTCCCCAAGTCCACCACATCAGAGAGCAGGGCATCCAAGCTGATGGGGCTCCCACAGTTGCCCTGGGCAGAATGCAGATCCTCTGGGTGGACAATAGGGGACCAGACTCTGTCAAAGAATTTCACAGAAAATGAACAAAAACTCATTCCCCCCTTCTATCCAGTCAGGGAGTTGGACCTCTTGGCATTCTATTACGGAAAGATGCTGGCCCAAGGTCATGACCTCCACTTCTCAGATGTGGAGCTAAGGAGTGGACCTGTTTTGCTTGAGGTCACCTTCCTAGGAGGCCACCCCATCAGATTTCCTAGAGAGCTGCTACATCTCTGTGCGTTCCTGGGCTTCCCACGGGAGGAAGAATTGGAAGGAAATGACGCTCTCTGTGGACTGTGGAGATATGGCTTTAACCCCTGGCTCAGCTACTTGAGGAGGGAGAATCAGGGACATGATCCTGACACCTTTGGGGGTTTGTATAGCGATACGGATTAAGCATGAGAATTACACGTTACAAGATAGCATTTGCATGGGGCAACAATAGCCCGCAGTAACGACCATGTGCATGGAATGCATGTTCCACCCCAGCCACGTGCTGTGCACTTTTGTGTGAGTTACCCTTTCAGTTCCTCATTAAAGCTCCACAAGACAGTGTTTGGATTTTCTATTGCTATGCAATGAAAGCTCTAATCACTTAAAAGAACAAGAATTAACCACTATCTTGTGACTCTGGGGGGGTTGCTAAGACACTCCTTCTGCTTCAGGTACCACTAACAGACCCTTGGGATTCCTGGAAGGTCTGCAGTGACCTCTGCCACATGGCTAGTAGTCAGTGCTGGCCACCAGCTAGGAGCTCAGTGGGGCTCTTGGCCAAGACACTCAAATAAGTCTCCTCCATGTATCTGCCTGGGCTTCCTCACAGTGTCATGATCAGATTCTAAGAAGAAATGCGCTCAGGGGACAAGCTCCAGTGTCCAAATGCTCACCAAGCTGCCTCTGGCCTCGCTTTTGGCAAACCTCGTCTCAGGGCACCTGCCATGAGTAGGAAAGGGGATTCCAAGGGGAGTGGCACGGTGCATTGGGAGACACCAATGAAGAGCCCACCACAGGTAGGTGCTGGTGCTACCTCCCTGTCACAGGCGGGAAAACGAAGGTTCCAGTGTGACTAATGGGCACAAGTTCAGACTGGCAGATTTGTATCTGGGGCCACTGGTGGCATTCCCTCCTGTTCAGGTGAGTTGTGTGTTAAGGCAAGGCTACCATCGTGTGCCTGGGGTCACTTGCCTCAATCACCCACCTTAGCATGCCCTTGTCCACCAGTTACAAACTAAAGAAACACTTTCCTCTGCCATCTCACATCTTACTCCTCCATGGCTTCCTCCTTGCTCCCTGGGGTGCTGAGGTGATTCACCTGCAGATGTTCTCAGAGGCCCCCAAGGTATGGCAGGGGTTCAGGTTCATTCAGTTGGTGGCTATGGAGCAAATGGGCACTCAGAGCCTGGACTCCATCCCAGGAGGGGTTGCAGTCGGTCAGGGCTCCGGGTCCTGGCAACAGGGCTTGGAGGGTTGATTAACCACTGATGCCTCGGTGGCTGCTGTGAAGCCTCATGTGTACCTGGATTTTGTAGCCCATGCTTTGTGCAGCCCTGCTGGGAGTCAGTGCCAGGGCTGCCTCGGCCTCTACTTAGCTCTATGGAGTCTTGGGCCAGGTCACTTTCCTTCTGCAGGATTCAAATACTCATGGCCTCATGATGAGACTGGGCTAGGCAAGTGCCTTTATAAGCCTTCTCCAGGGGAAAGGAGAGCACAGGTGATTGGCCAAAACTAGCTGGAGAACTGGGGCGAATTGAGTAGCTCCAACATGAGGTTCTTTGGCTTAATAGGCCACTGGAGATCAAGGGACCTCTGCCAACTAGCACTTGTTGAGTCCACTCTGGGTGGTGGTGGGACTGGCAGTGATGAGGGGGCCAGCAGTTCTGAGGAGAAGTGAGCTACAGCTTGGTAGAAGGGGGAGAGGCAGGGCCACTTCATGCATAGCCTTACAGGGTATTACAGAAACATGTATGACAAACAGAATGTGCACAGGAGAGCTGCCATGTAACATGATCTGGCTTATATTTTAAATCAAGAGATTAGGGTCAATGTGGTGTCACAGTTGATTAAGCCACCACCTGCAGTGTTGATATTCCACATGGACATTGGTTTGGGTCCCAGCTGTTCTACTTCCCATCCAGCTCCTTGCTAATGTGCCTAGGAAAGCAGCAGGAGATAGCCAAAGTGCTTGGACTCCTGAACACACACAGGAAGCCCAGATGAAGTTTTCTCTCTCTCTCTCTCCAGTTCTTTCTAAAATTCTTACTTTCAAATAAATGAGTCTCTCTAAATGATCTCCCCTGTGTTGCATGAGGATGGGCTGTGGAGGGGGAAGCATGGAACTGCAGGAATAAACCTAAGTTTAGGAACATCCCTGGGCTAAGACAAGCATTTGGCACATGCAAAGGAACGCTAGCAGTCCCACAATCTCCCACCCTCTGCCAAACCTGTTACAATCTGTGGCCCGGTGGCCACACCCTCCCCATTCTGCTTTCTTACCTTCCTCCCCTGATAGCAGGTGGAGTAGCTCCCTGTCCCTCTAATTCTGACCTGGTCATCAGGGATGGGTTCACACTGCATGATGAGCTCCTCTTTAGTTCTGCTTCTCTGCTTTCCTGTGCACCTGTGACAATTCACTGCTACAACCTGCATGTCCAGGGACCAAAGGCTCTCTGTCCTGCCTGGGCAGTAAAGCTCAAGTCAAGTTCCCATCTTCAACAGAGACTCAATGTCCTGATACTTTATGGACAGACTTGAAACTTTCTGAGGGCAGCCTGGTGTCATGGAGAGAGTCCAGGCCCTGGACATAAACCAATCTGGTCTCAACCCCCAGCATTACTATGGGCCTACTGCTTGGGAGAGCTCAAGGCTGCGGGCATAGCTGAGTCTCCCTTTTCTTCTACCTGAAACCAGGGACAATAATACCTAGTTCAGGACCACGGTAAGGATGACCAAGTAATGAGCATGAAACACGTGATACAGCACAAGAGAAGACATTTTAGCCAGAAAAAAAAAATTAGGCAACAGGAAAAAACAAAAGACAGATGACTATGCAAGGAGGAAATAGAATGTTCCCTTTTACATAACTCTATGTAAAGAAAAACCTACAGTCACCACCAAGTGACTACCATTGCTGATCAACAAATCAGAAGAGTTACAGGATGCAAAATCAACATCCACAAATCAATAGCATTTTTATAGTTCAGCAATGAACTCAATGAGAAAAAAATTGAGAATAATCCCATTCACAATTGATTAGGATAAAAGACAAAATGATAATAAATTCTCTGGTATAAATTCAATGAAGGATAAGACAGACCTCCATAGTGAAAATTACAAAGCAATATCAAAAGCAATCCAAGAAGTCAAAAACATTGGAAAGAACCCCTTGTGTTCATGATTGGGAAAATTAATCTGTAAAACCCATTAAAAAATTGGAATACAAGCCCCTTCCAAATATAATGGCATTCCTTACAGAAGTAGAAAAATAAATACCTCCAAAATTCAAGGGAGGCACGAAAGACCCAAAATGGTCAAAGTGATCTTGAACAAAAAGGAACAAAACTGGAGACACGGCAGCACCAGATTTCAAGGCACGTGGCAGAGCTACTGTGACCCAAACAACATGAAACTGGCATGAAGGCAGACACGTTGACCAGCAGGATGGATAGCCTAAAATGAATCCATTCACCCATTCATATGAGGAACTCAGAAAACTCAACAACAAAACAATTGAGTTAAAAAAAAAACAAGCAAAGAATTTACACAGACATCTCTCACAGAAGAAACACAAATGGGCAAAAAGGAAATGCTCAATATTATTAGTCATTAAAGATATGCAAATCAAAACCAGAAATACATAACATCTCATTTCATTTGGACTACTATCAAAAAAATAAAAATTAATACAAGCTGGCAAGCTGTAGGGGAAAACTTATATACTGTTAATGAGAATACAAAATACAACACCCATGGTGGAGATAGTTATTAAAGTTCCTCAAATAACTAAAGGTATATCTACTACATGACCCAGATATTGTACTTCTTGGTGTAGGAAATAAAATCAAAATACAAAGGAGATAACTACACTCTTCTATTCACTGTAGTGCTAGTCACAGTGGCTAACACAGGAAATCAGCTTGTTATCCATCAACAGATGAATGAATAGGGAAATGTAACATACACAAATACATACATATATACATACATACAGTTCAATATGATAGCCTAGTGATGAAATCCTCATTTTGCATCTGCCAGGATTCCATATAGGCACCAATTCATATCCCGGCTGCACCACTTCCCATCAAGTTCCCTGTACCCATGTGGGAGCCCAGGAAGAAGCTCCTGTCTCCTGGCTTCGGATTGGCTCAGCCACTTGGGAAGTAAGCCAGTGGATGGAAGATCTTTCTCTCTGTATCTCCTTCTCACTATATATCTGTCTTTCCAATAAAAAAAACCACATAAATAAATATTTTTTTAAAAAATATTATCCAACCATAAAAGAATGAAATCCTGGAGTTTTCAGCAAAGTTGGGGTGGAACTGGAAATTATTTTATCAGGAGAATTAAGTCAGGCATGGAAATACAATTATTGCATGTTCTTTATCATATGTGGAAGTTTAAAAAGCTCAATGCAGAGCCTGGCATGGTGGCCTTGTGGCTTAAGTCTTCGCCTTGAATGTGCCAGGATCCCATATGGGCATCGGTTCTAATCCTGGCTCCCTGCTTGTGGCCTGGGAAAGCAGTCAAGGATGGCCCAAGGCTTTGGGACCCTGCACCCGCGTGGGAGACCCGAAAGAGGTTCCTGGTTCCTGGCATTGGATCGACGCGCAGCGGCCTGTTGTGGCTCACTTGGGGAGTGAATCATCGGACGGAAGATCTTCCTCTCTGTCTCTCCTCTCTGTATCTCTGACTTTGTAATAAAAATAAATAAATCTTAAAAAAAAATGGAAACACAAAAGCAGACAAAAGCCCAGAGTGCTATAAAATAAGTAAATAAATAAAAAATACAGACAGGAGTAACAAGTTCTAGTGTTCCTAGCACGATAAGGTAACCAGAGTTCACAATAATGTATTATACACCATATGAAGCTCTGTAAGAAAGCAGCTAGTAGGGTCCAAACCTAAAGGATAACTGGGCCAGTGCTGTGGCGTAATGAGTTAGGCCACCGCCTGCAATGCTGGCGTCCCATATGGGCAATGATCCAAGTCCCAGCTGCTCCTGGGAAAGCAGAAGATGGCTCAAATGCTTGGCCCTTGTATGTATGTTGGAGACCCAGAAGAAGCTCCCAACTCCTGGCTTCCACCCAGGCCAGCCCTGGCTATTGCAGCCATTTGGGGAATGAATCAGCAGGTCAAAGATCTCTTTCTGTCTCAACTTCTCTTTGTAACTTTGTCTTTCCATTAAATAAACAAATCTTATAAAAAAGATAATGAAATAAAAATTGCTAGTTACCTAATTTGATCAATAAACACCATATGCAAGTGTTAAAATATACACTATATCCATAAAAATATGCAAAGCACATGTTAATCAAAAAGTAAACACACAAACACATGAAAAAATATCGCTGCTTTTTGGTAACTAGCATAAGCACTGCCTTCACTTTCTTACATTTCATGTCTATTTCTACAATTGAAATCCAATATGGATATACTATAGTGCTGAGTTTGACATAAACACATGACCCGGTCTCATTCTGACCACAAGCAGGATTAAGTGTTCCTTTCTGAGTGGTCTGAAATCAGTGTTACACACCAGCTAGGTTTTGAGTATGATTGGGTCCCCAAATTCATAAGGGGTTTAAGCCTTGGTGTCCTAAGTTGCTGGTGAAAAGTGTGGAAACTCAGCCTGGTTATGGCATTTAGCCAGTGGAACCTAACAGATTCTTCCTTAAGGTAGTTGGCTTGTCAGACCAAAGGCCTGTGCCGTGCTTTTTGGACTTTGAACCGCCAAAGGTACGAATTAACCAAACCTCTCCCTCTTAAATGTGTTGTCTCAGGGACTTCCTGAGAGGGGTGAAAAGCTGACTACACCAGCTGTCTCCATCGCCACATTCAGAGATCTCAGTGGAGGGATGGCACAGGAAAGTTCTGGATCGTTAGCTACCTTATGGCACTGATGGGACGAGGGAGGCCTGTGGCAGATGAGACTCACCTGGGTCAGCACAGAGAAAGGCAGCAGAGCCATGACTAGCACTTGCTTTTACTGCTATTAGATACCCCATCCTCTCGAACAGCCTTTACCTGGTCTTGGAAGAGCAGCAAGAATGGAGGCAAGTCAAGTGGACCAAACTCCCAAGAACAGCCTTCGGTTCTCAGTGTTGCTCAGATCAGATGATGTACAACAGGTATTTTCTAGAATTATTCTGGTCTTAAACTTCTTGGCCCTGACCTTCTGGTTCATGACTTGTCTCCTATGCCATTACATCTCTCTAAAGAGTTCAAATTCAAGTTATCCAATAAAGCATGCCTGGATTCCCGCTGTTGCATTAAAATAGTATAATTGAAAATTTAGAATATGGCAGACTGTGCATGTATTCCTCATTTATTCTTCCTGATGATCTGAACAAGATAAATATGACTTTCCCTGATTTATTAATGAGGAACAAAGACTCACAGGAGGTAGTTTGCTAAAGAACACTTTTCTGGGGAGTGCAGTGCTGACTGGGTTAAGGCAGAACTGCACTTCTGGAATTCTCTTCTCCATAGGGCTTTGGGTTAGATGAGACAGAGCCATCCAAAAACAACAATGTGGCATTTGAAAGGCAGAAGCGAAGCAGTAGCCATTGCACTCTGAGGTTATCATGGTTACATATGGGGTCAGATGGGTACAGAGGTATCTGGCCAGCCTCAGCTTGTCCTCTCTGTGTAACACAGAGAGCCAATCATCTGCCTACCCAGGAAAAGTCCCAGATCCTCAAGCAGAAGATGGCCAAGAGCCCACAGGAAAGGGAACTGGATATGGCAGCAGTTCTCAGCAGCCTCTCCATGAATCTCACTTGGTTGTCCTACTCAGTAGCTGTATAAACACAGGTGCACAAATGACCACTATTACACTATCACACTTAGTCACCCCTGGAGGAATTTTGGCTTCCTAAAGACCTGCATACAGAGACCCTGGAATCTTGAACCTTCACCTTGCACACCTGTGGGGTCCTCACACCTGAGGATGAAGCTACTCTGCGGACACCCAGAACCATTAATGCCAAAGGGCCTTTAGCAGCAAGTAAATGAATTTTCCCAGGCTAGGATGGAACAGTCTAGAAAACACAAATTGGGCACAGAGAGTACTGACTGAGCTCATGTGAACCCCTGAAGTCATAGCCTGGAACACAACTTACTTTCCCAAGGTCAGGCAGTCTCATGCAGGGGCTTCCATAGCCCCCTACCCTCTGATGGCATCCTTTAGACAAAGGGACAAAGTAGAGCAGCCCTGGAGTTGGAGGACCACCAAGGACCAAGGATAGACTCACTGAGGCATCAGATACACCATGTCTATCCACAAGACCTAATTTTAGCCACTTCAGCTCCACATGCCCTGGTCGCTGTAGAGTTGGTCATGGAGAAGTAGCTCAACTCTCCAGAATGGAAAAAGGATGGGCAGAATTTGAGCATCAGTTAATCTAGCTGAGCTCAAATGACCTCATTGCAAAATGGGATGATGACATGTACTTCCTGGGCAAATTTCTTCAAATGGCACCTTCCAGCATCCCTCAAAGTTTTCTAGGCTCAGCTGATTCCTTCACTAATGTGAGGTACCTGGGGATATGCTGAGGAACTTCCTCAGGGATCTGGGCATGCATGGAGTCCACTCTGGGTTCTGTCTCTTGTCATGAGCTTGACCTTGTGATGTCATCTGTGAGTGCATTTTGCTCTTCCAAGTCTATGCTTCCACACCCTGACTCTCACACATCCCTCATCCAAAAACAGAGGAGAGTCACGAGACATGATCTGCTACATTTCTGGGTACAGGAGTAGATTTCGTTGTGGGAACTAACTAAAGACAATGCTGGGACATTTCCATCCTGTTTAGCAAATCCTTGGCACTTAGTGAGTTCAGTGGTATGGGAGTGCCTTGGGAGACTCCATGTCCCCTGCAGATCAAGTTGGAACCATTTCTTCCCACTTCCTCTCTTTGTCCCACAGCTTGCCAACATTACTTCTTTTTGTGCACTTCTTCTGTTCTCATCTTCCTCTTTGTCTCCTCCCATCATCATTATTAACAAATCAAGACTGACACTCAGGACAGATGACTTTCCAAAGGCTACACATCATGTTGGTTTAGTTCTTTCTGTGGATCAGGCACCCTTTCCTTGGGAACTGATAAGCCATTATGGCTGGGCAAGTATCTATTCTGTTCCCAGACATTCTATACACAGAACTACTGAAGCAGAATAGAGACTTCCAAAGGCCACCAGGGATGCTGAGAGTATATGTTCAGAGAGAATTCCCCATCAGTAGCTTCTAGTCTCTTTCAACCTAAAGATGAAACCTCAGTCATAAGAAAGATAGGGACAAGGGACAGGATAGTCAACGTGAGAAAAACATACGAAAGAAATGGTTAGATAGAGTGAATATGAATTTAATCACCTGAAAAGGAAAGAGGGAAGCAAAAGAAAGCCATTGCCTGGTTGTGGAATCTGTTAATGCTGTATGGTCATTGAGGCTCCACCTCTAAATGCTTCTGGAAAGCACACACTGGCCTTCCATCAAGAGAAATGAACAATGGAGACCTCCTTTAATTGAGGTCTCCTTTAGCTGAGTTGTTTGACAGTCATCCCTTGGCATCATTCCAGAGACATGTCGTTCCCAGAGCTGCAGATCTTTTCATATATCCATTCCATTCAATCAAATTTCAGTTCCCCAAACTGACAAGCACCTGGTAGAGAATGTGCCATCAGCAGCAAGATGTCGGGATTGGGGGTGTCTGTGCCTCCTTCAGCTGTTGCAACGACTGTGGGCAGTGTGCTGGCCCTCCCTGAATCACAGTCTATGTAGCTGTGTGTGATTAGCTGCCCCCATGTCACCTTGCTTTTCTGAGGAAGTGTTGAGCTACTGAAAAGCCCTTGGTTTCCCACACATGGGAAGGGTCCAAAGGGTTAATCATGATAACTGAGCAGTTTTGTGTAGAAGTACGCAACTAATCACAAAAGCAGCCAGTCCAGGTCTATAGCGTTCTTAGCTTGAAATAAGACTCCACAGTCCAAGCCTTGCTTGCCCCAACAAACGTTGTGCCGAGTGAGTTACTTCAGGACACATGAGGCCCCTCTTTGGGGAGAGCTTTTATTAGCAGTGCTGGGAAGCTTATTAAATAAAAGAACATGGAAGCTGCTTGAACCATGAAGCTGCTTCTCATTAGATGTGTGGGCCTTAGGTCAAATAGCGCCTGGGCTGTGGACCTGCCCCAAGAACTCTGGCATGAAGCAAATGATAGGAAGCTGGAAGGAGAATGGAATTTACATAACCCTCACAGGCCTTATGGGAACTCTTAGTATGGGTCTTTAAGGCAGTCATTAACCTTCTAAAGCCAGGACTGAAAATCCCCTTCTCCCACACTCCATCAGAAGTCAGCCCGTCAAGTTCTACAGGAGTCCTTCAGAGAAGACAAAGACTGGAACATACAACAAACAGGAGAGGGAATATGGGAAGGTGGGGGAGTCAGAGGCTGGCTTCACCCTGATCAAGATAACCATCTCAAGATATCAAAGAGAAACTGGGCAAATTCTTGCTGTGGAGCAAAGGCTCTGACCTTGGGTAGGAGGCATATTAGAATAATCCATATAGATGCTATGGAAGCCCTAGCCTTACAGATCAGATGAGTATCTCTTGAGAGGAAAGAATTCCTTCTTCTTCTAGCAGAAAGAGCTGGGCCAGCCTTCACTTTCTGGGGCCTTTCTTGCTTGCTCTCTGCTCCTCAGCCTTCCACCATATCCGTGCCCTGCACTCTGCTTGCCAACCCCTCTCCTTGCTTTCCCGACATGAGGCTCCAGAATCCTTGTGTGCCATGCACATGACAGAGCTTCCTTCCTGAGCTACTTTCTTACCACCAGTGGCACTCGATGCAATTTGCATTTTACCTCCTCCTCCACAAGATTGCCAAGGCCTCACAAGAGGCCCCTTGACTTCACCTTCCACTCCTGCAGGGCCCAGTACCATTGCTCTACGGACAGCAGGAACTTAGAAATCACTGGGTAAATGAAAACTCTGACCAAAGGCTTTGAATGAGAGCTTTTCATGACAGGTGCTGGTCCCTCAGCAGGTCCAGCCCCTTTCTGTTTCTGATAACTCCTTAGCCTGTCAGTGCCACTGCCAATAATCACCAGTGTAATACTTGCTTACAATTTGCATAGTGCCCTTCCCTGGGTCAGGGGAAGGAAGTATCCCATCAAGGCTTCTTAATTATTGCTCACAATAACCCTTTCCATTTAAATATTTAACAAACATAGCCATGGAAGGGGGACCTTCAGGGGAACTGACCAGATGTGATAGTTTTGTGTCTTCCTAATAACCCGTGTCCTCAGTCAAGGCCATGTGAAGGTGCAGGAAGTAGGGCCCAGTGGTTGGACCCAGCAATAGCATCCATGAAACCAGGCCTCTGTACAAGGAAACCAACAAAGCTGCCCCATCTTGAGGGCTTCCTGGGTTTCCCCCAGGGCGACATTTGGAAACTCACTTCAAGCTCCAGGAACCTTTGCAGGCCCGCATCTGGAGGCCATTTCACATCCAGCTCACACCTCTGGGAACAGCAGGCCACATTTTATTTTGCTCCATGTCCTCTCTGCGTTGTTCTGGCCTGCAGCCTCAGCTCCTTGGGGTCAGAATGAGAAGCAGGCACGTTGACGCACATGAACTCATTTGCTTTCCCAGTTCCTCTGCACCTGCTCCCTGCTGGGCCATGAATCCAGCCGTTTCCACAGCAAACAGTCCATAAACAGCCGGAAAGGGACCAGGACTTCAGGTGCAGAACGAGAGGCGGGGAGTAGCTGCAAGCACTTTGGCAAGGCCCCTTTCCATACAGATGTTTTTAGCCATAAACCAAGGGAAGCGCAAAGCTAGGAGTAGGCCAGGTTAGTAATGACACAGCCTGGGAAGTGCATTAGGCTGCGGCTCAAGCAGTGACTCAGAACTTCCCCAGGGGCTGATCTCTACCCCATCACAAGCTTCTTCCGGCTGAGAGCGAGGGCCCCAGTGACACTGAGTGGGCACTCAGGCAGCTGGGGCTCAAGACACAGGCCTTGGATACACAAGGACCCACACACCTGAATTCCCACATGCCTGCCTGGTTGTGAGATCAGTTCACACTCCTTCACTCTACCTTTTTCAGAGAAAAGTTTTCACATAGTTATGCCTGAATTGACCTTCTAGTGCAGAGCATAATCCTGATATATCCATCCCAACTCTGCCGCCCATGGAGTTGTTTTCAGATGGGAAGGTGGCAGCGACCTGGAGCTGGCATCATCATGCACACCCTGTCATGTTACAGACTCTGCCTGACTTGTCTCCAAGGCCTCCTCTGGGAACTGGACCCAATTTTGTCACCAGTTTTCAACTGAATTCACTGAGGCATGGGCTGAGTTTGTTTATGGTTCAGAAAATTGCTTGATTATGGAAGTCATTATGAGGAGACATGACAAAAAGTGGCCACCGTGAGAGGACAGATGCTTGATGCCAATTGGCACACTTCCTGGAATGCCTCTGGGCCCCTGCCAGGTACAGGCTTTGGGACTAGGACACACAGTGTGCACAACAGGCATATGCACAGATGACAATAAGCAGACAAATGGCACACTGCATTAGGACAGGGGTATGCTGTGCAGGGAGAGCACAGAAGTGCACAGGGCACAGAGGACTCTGCCTTGGAAATGAAAGCCCATCAGAAGAGGAGCCAGTGAGGTCACCACTCATAGGTGGGTAGAATTTGGGTCCATTTGGAAGAGAAAACCCAGTGTAGCTCAGGGAACAGCGTTTGCTAGGAAGGGCATGGGGTGCAACCAGCAAGGGCTGCCCTAGAGATGACAATGAGCCTGGTGTCCTGGAGTGTGTCTGGAACATCAGAGGGTGGATAGGAGAGATAGTAGTAGAATTATTGATGAGACTCAGCCAGGAAAGGCTCCAAGTGGCAGGAGCAAGGAAATGGCTCACAGAGTATTTAAAATGTGAATTACTTAACAAAGTATACATACATATATATTCAGAGATTTCATAAACAAAGCTGGGTCCTCACAGTTGATGGAAATCTAAAAGATCTGGCACTTTGAGCTATGAAATTTGGTTTCCTGTTCTTTTAATGTCTTAAGGTTCTTCCTTTGTAAAACAAGAGTGTCGGGGACGTGGCTAGGATTTTGTGTGGGACTTTCAGTAAGAGCAGATAATCCAAATTTGGAGCCTATTTGTAGTAATGTAACATCCACCTACTCTCAGTCTTTCTTGAAAACATCCAATAAAAAGCCATGGTAAAGAGCTTGAGTTGCATATTTAAGATTTAGGGCCCGGTGCTGTGGCCTAGTGGCTAAAGTCCTCGCCTTAAACACGCCCCGGGATCCCATATGGGCGCCGGTCCTAATTCCGGCAGCTCCACTTCCCATCTAGCTCCCTGCTTGTGGCCTGGGAAAGCAGTCGAGAATGGCCCAAGGCTTTGGGACCCTGCACCTGCGTGGGAGACCTGGAAGAGGTTCCTGGTTCCCGGCATCGGATCAGCGCAGCACCGGCCGTTGCACTCACTTGGGGAGTGAACCATCGGATGGAAGATCTTCCTCTGTCTCTCCTCCTCTCTGTATATCTGACTTTGTAATAAAAATAACATAAATCTTAAAAAAAAAAGATTTAGCCACAAAAATGGTCCAAAAATAGAGAAAAAGGCCTGTACTTTTCGTTGGTGCTGGAGCAACCAGGTATGTATAAATATCAAACAGATATCAATCCAGGGCCTGATGTGGTAACATAGTGGCTAAAGTCCTCGACTTGCATCTGACAGGATCCCATGTGGATGCCAGTTCATATCCTGGCTAAATCACTTCCCTTCCAGCTCCTGGCTTGTAGCTTGGGAAAGCAGTCTAGGATGGCCCGAAGTCTTGGGACTCTGCACCTGCGTGTGAGACCCGGAAGAAGCTCCTGGTTCCGGCCTTCAGATCGGCTCAGCTCAGCCGTTGCAGCCATTGGGGAGTGAACCAGCAGATGGAAGATCTTTCCCTCTGTCTCTCCTTTTCTCTGTAAATCTGCCTTTCCAATAAAAATAAATAAATCTTTAAAAATATATCAATCCATATCTTATACCATATCAAAAATTAGCTCAAAATAGATAATAGACCTAAACATAATATCTAAAACTTTATAATCATATACAGAATTGTATGAAAGAGCTAAACATAATATCTAATATCTAATATCTAGTATAATTCCTAGAAGAAAACATGTACATTCTGGTCAGTTTGAATTGGGAAGACTTTTTAAAAAAGATCTAACACCGAAGAACATAATACAGAAATGGAAGGAATAAATCTGGCTTAACAGAATTAAGAACTTTTGCTTTTCAAAGCACATGGCTAAGAAAACTGAAAAGATAGTCATAGATTGGAATAAGGCACTTGAAAAAAAATTAGAACTGATCAAGGACTTGTGTGCAGAATATCTGAAAGACTGAAGGACAAAAAGATGGGAAAATACACGTTGGTAACAGATGAACAAAGAGAAGCCCTATGTAGCCCTAGCAACCAGAAAATATAGATGTAATCTAACAGCATGTGAAACAGCATTTGAAAATATAAGCCACGAGTGAGTTTGGATTTTGCACATTCCACACATCGCATAAGTCTTAAATCCTAAACAGCCTGTAAGGATATGGGGAATTTCAACACCACCAGCAACAAGCTTGATTTAAATAGATTCATGAGAAATTTTTCACTCATTAATTAGAGTGTATTTTCTTCTCAAGTACATTTTGAAGAAATTATTATCTATCTATCTATCTATCTATCTATCTATCTATCTATCTAGGCTACCTATTCATCCATCATTCAGTCACCCATTTCTCTGTATGAACATTTACAAAAACTAACCATGAATGAGCAAAACAAAAGATCAACAACTTTCAAAAGATCAGTATCATCTTAGGTGTATTCTCTGATTACAACATAGCTAAATCAGAAATAAGCAAAGAAAAATAACCCGATTTTCATATTTCTGGAAATTTAGATGTGTATACACACACACACCTCTGAATAAGTTATGGATAAAAGAATTCCAATGGAAATTTAAAAATTCTTGCAACTGAGCTATAGTAAACATATTGTGTTGGAAGTTGTGGAATGCAGATGCAAAAGGGAAATCATGTATTTATATCAGAAAATCATAGAGACTTAAAATTAATGAACTAATACAGAATGAAAAAATAGGAAAAACAATAGAGCAAATCCAGATACAGAGAAAAAGAAGCAATGACATTAAGAGCAGAAATTAATACAGCAGAACACAAAAGTAAATTAGAGAAAACCAATTAAGCCCACATCTGGTTTTTCAAAAAGATGAATAAAATTAAAAGGCCTTGACTAAGATTTATTGAGGAAAAAGAGGAGGCATGCATACATAAATATAAAAACACAAATACAGATTTTAAAGAAGACGTGAGAATTATAGACAATTTTATGTGAAAACATGTTAAGTTTTAGAAAATATGGGTAATATCTGGAGAAAAAACAATCAAAGAGAGATACAAAAATTTGATATGTATTTAAACAATTACATAATAAAAATAAGACAAAACTCAACAATTTTATAATAGGTCACTCTCCTTTCTCCTCCACGAAAATATCCAGGACTAGGTAGACTCCTTCTTAATCAAGATTTATGTATTTATTTATAAAGTAGAGTTAGAGAGATGAAGGGAGGGAGGGGGAAAGGAAGAGGGAGAGAGAAAGATGGAAAGAAACTCTTCAAAGAGCTGTAATGGCGGGCTGGGCTAGGACAATGCCAGCAACCAGGAACTCAATCCAGGCCTCTCATTTCAGTGGCAGGAGCTCACGCACTTGGACCATCTTTTGCTGCTTTCCAGGTACGTTAGCAGAAAGAGAGGTCAGAAGTGGATCAGCTGGGTCTAGCATAGATGCTGATATAAGGACGCCAACATCACAGGCAACACCACCAGAGAGGATGGGGAGTCATAAACATCGCTTTCAAATCAAGCACAAACATCTGGATTAAAATATCAGATAGAGAAATTAATTAGGGACAAGTGCTTGCTGTAATGGCTTACATATTGCCTAAGACGCTCAGGTGTTAGTCTTACTGCCAGCAACACTGGCATCCTATAGAGGTAGCAGCTAATACCTCCGATGCTCCACTTCTGATCCAGCTCCCTGCTAATGCACCAGTGGGGATGGCTCAAGTACTGGCTTTCTGCCACCAACCTCAGAGACTTGGCTTGAGTTTCCAACAACTAGTTCCTGCCAGTCCCAGCTGTTGCAGCTATCTGAGGGAATGACCCAGCGGATGAGAGCTCGCTCTCTCAAATCAACAAAAACTTTAAAAAGGAAGTCAATCATACATAAAAGAACTGTATCAATACTAAGTTTAACTCAATGATATAAAGATGATTTAATATCAGTTAATCTACATGGACAGGTGAAATGGTAAACTATGTCAATACATGCAGAAACAGCACCTGCTAGGACCCAATAACCATTCTTAATAAAATAATCAGTTACTGAGGAGTAGAAGAAAATACACTTTACTCAACAAATACTATCAGTTCCTAACACTAGGGAACTTCATGCTTGATGAAACACAAAGATTGCTGCTTTCATTAAAGATGAGAGGATGCTAGGTCTAAGCTAGGGCAGTGAGATAAGAAAACAAGGTAAAAGTATCAGCAATAGACAGAAAGAAACATTTTTACAGATAACACTCATAATGGTAGAGTTTCAGAAACTGGCCACTGATGGTACACATAGCATTTCAGGTGTTTAATGATGCAGGCAAGGATAAAGAGAAAAGGGGCTCCATCATGGGAAGAGTGCAGACTGCAGGTGCATGGACTGGCCATGGCTGCAACTTACACACAGTAACCTCACAATCAGCCCAGAAAGCTTTCTGATCTGGCTGAAAAGCCCATAGAAGGGTTTCAGGTGTGGAAATCTGAGATCCTGGAGCAAGAAGCATCCTTCCACGAAGGACCCGTATGGTCCAGGCTCTAGTGAAAGAAAGGCAGTCAGGAAAGAGGGCATGTCCCCTCCAAAGGCAGAGAGCCACCTGGTCTGAATCGGTGGGACCTGAGGATACAGGAAATTTCCACAGCTTGGACATCTCATATCAAGACTTCCAGGTGCCTGCCACCTACAAGGGATTAACTGTGTGATACCTTCCCAGGCAGAACCCCTATTTTCAAGACATTTTATGACTACAGAAGTAGATGGTAAACCTTGCTTTCAAAGACATGCTTCACCTTCAGTATGTCAAACAGCAGATGTTCATATCTCTCATCCTTGATGGTGTGTAAGTGTTGTTGGACTCCTTTACTTCTGGAAGACATTTGCTCTCAACCCTGAATACTGCCCTCAAATTAACTGCACCTAAGTGGAAGTCATTTGCTAAGATGTCAACAAGCACCAGGACAGACACTAGTGTGAACGATTGTTCTATCAAAATAATAGACCCATGAGTGTGACATCAGGGATGCTGTTCTATCAAAATAAAAGAGTAGATCCATGAGTGTGGCATCAGGGATACCTGGATGGGCCCCATATGCTGTGTCTCTCAGGGACCTTTTTCAAATTTTTATTTTTCATCATATGCTTCTAGAGGCTCAGGGATTTCCCTTCCCACTCCTCCCCAACCCTGCCACTGTTTTTCCCTATATTATTGTAGTAGTATATAGTCCTTCAGAAACAGCCAGAAATCCAACACTCTTCTATTTAAGTATATCCTGACATTGTAGGTATAGACAATAGTAGGAAGTCCAGCATCCTATTGTCAAGATATATTTGACAATTTCATTAGGAGTCCATATTTTTTGAGGGGAGAGTAGAGATACATACTGCAATGTATCTTAACTTCTCAGTATGCTAGTCTCTCGTATACAGTTCTAGACCATTTTTTTAGTTCTAGACCTTTTAATGGACAACATTTCTTCATCTTCATCAACAACAGAGGTATTCTAGTAGGTCTGACCTGTGAGGAATCCCTAGAAAACCCAGGTGTTGATTGGATTGCTAATAATAGCAGCAGCAGCGTTATGAAGAAAGGCAGATTATGCCACAGTAAAGAAGTCATAGAAACTGTATCACATAATACAATGTAATCAATGAATACAAAAAAAAAAAAAAACACCACAATTTATAACCAAAAAAAAAAAAAAAAAAAAAAGAAGAAGTCATAGAAGTTAGGCATCACCATCTAACACACTTGATCTTAATCAAAAGGCTGAGCAAGAAGTTATTGCCATCTAATACAAATACTGAAATACTGAAAGGGGTCTAACATACTGCTTTAACTGGAGCCTTACAACTAGGAAAACGCTTAAGAGTCTGTATCCACGCAGACTCCAAATATGCTTTTCTTGTGTTGCATACAATGCAGAATTTGGGCAGAAGGAGGCCTACAGACTGCAAGGAACTATCCCATTAAATATGGAAAAGAGCCATGAGGGGTCCTGCAGGCAGTGCTCGAACACCTGGAAGGGCCGCCCATGCACTGCAGGGGATATCAGAAGGAAGACAGTCGTGCTAACAGAGGAAGAACACTGGCAGGTAAGACAGCACAAAGAGCTGCTGTGTGAGAGATTTTAAAAGTTAGTTTTGATACCTCATACTATAGAGACAACTAAAAACCCTCAGCATAATGAACCCAGCATAGACTGAGCTTAGCAATGAGGTTATATTAAACGTGCCAATGGGTGGTGGATGTGAAATTATGAGGTCAGGCTCTCAATGGCCACTCAGTGGAAAATTATTCAGGAAATACATGAAGAAGAACTTTAATGCAAATAGTTTCTTGTGTATCTGGAGGAAAGGGACTGTGCGTAGGTATAAGAAAAGTAACTCAGCCGTATCCTGTTTACAAAATAACCACATCAAGCCACCCGCCCGGCTTATTTACTTCTTCTGTACAGAGGAGAGGAACAGACCCAGGGGAAGATGACAAACAGAACCCACTAACAAGTCCTCAGCAAAAAACTGTATGTACCTACTAGTCTTCATTGGTACTCTCACAGGGTGGATAGAAGCATCTCCAACTTGTATAGAAAAGGCACAAGAAGTGTCCAAAGCCCTGCTCAAAGAAAGAATTCCTCTTTTTGGCTTCACAAAGTGATTCAAAAGTGACAATGGGAACTTCCTTGTGCCTAAAGTAGCTGTAGAA
Source organism: Ochotona princeps (assembly GCF_030435755.1). NCBI lineage: Eukaryota > Metazoa > Chordata > Mammalia > Lagomorpha > Ochotonidae > Ochotona > Ochotona princeps. The sequence continues at coordinate 60,572,973 of NC_080839.1, read as the reverse complement.
AGTCATTGCACCAGGAACCTCCTCATAGCCATGCTTCGTGGAGACTCTGGTCAACAGGAAAAGTTGCAAAAGTTGATCATAGTCTAATGAAAATCCTAGCTAAGCTTTGCCAAAAGGCGCCTGTGGCTCTTAGGAGGAGAATGCCATTTCTAAACCTGCCTGAAAACCTCTTCCACTTGAAATGCTATCTGGAAAACACCTCATCTCTGACATTGTCTTTGCTTCAGAAAGTCAATAATAATAAGGCATATCATCAATCTAGGTCAGGCATAAATCCCTCTGATGGAATATGATAACAAAATTCACCCAGTGACACAGGAACAGCATCTTTCCCCAGGAGACCTAATTTCATTAAGGACTTGGGAGATAAGCTCCCTCTGGCCAATTGCAGCCTCAATGGAAGGTTCAGTTGGCTAATCCTCCCCCTATAAGCACCAGGATCCCCCATGAGCACTGGTCCCAGTGGTCACGTCCCAGTTGTTCAGCTTCCCATCCAGCTCCCTGCTTGTGGTCTGGGAGAGCATCAGAGGATCCCAAAGCCTTGAGATCCTACACTCACGTGGAAGACCCAGAGGAAGCTCCTAGTTTCTGCCTTTGGATCAGCTACGCTCTGCCTGTTGTAGCCATTGGGGAGCAAACCAGTGGATGGAAGATCTTTCTGTTTCTCCTCTCTGCAAACTTACCTTTTCAATAAAAATAACTAAATCTTAAAGAAAAAGAATTAAACTTTCAACTCTTGAATCACAGAAGATAAGTCTGCCAATCTTTGTGACCCAAGTAAAGAACCCCAATCCTTCTTCAAACGGGAGGAAAGCTAAGTCGAGTCTCTGTCTTAGCCATCATGGCTGTTGAGTTTTATGGAAGATATGTTTTACCCACCCTCTTTTTCTGTTTCTCTCAGGAAGCTGTTCCTAGCAGGAAACCTCTCTAGTGAGTTTTTCCACAATAGTAGGACAACTTAACCCACGCTTCAGTTCAGCTTTTATACCAAGTACTCAAGTCTCTGGGTGATGGCCTAGCTAAGGGAGTCATGGACAATCAACTAGCCTTAGGAACTATATAGACAGAGCAAGGAAGAGTATGTACAGTGACGAATGGAACCTGTCACATTTACTCTACAGCAATATGTTTCCCAAAAAAGAAATTACAAATCTGAATACCCAGACTAAACGTTTTTGTAATCTGCACAGAAATGGTATGATTTGAGAAATCACTATTTGAGAAACAATAGAATGCATTTTTCCTTTCCACTAAGAAATCCCTCCCATAATTAATCTTTTCTCAGTTATGTTCATCTTGATTGACAAACTCATCTGTTTCAGGATTTGAAAGCTTCTCATAGAGATGAATGCCATGTTGGGGCCACAGCCATTGGCTGTAACTGTTGAAAACCCTGAGGCTCATGAGATGAGTCTACTAGATGAGATAGGGAAAGGTTTTTGTATCTGAAATAGGCAGGCAGCTAGCTAGGTCTGCTGAGCTGGAAATCAGAAACACCCACGTAATTCTATCCAACTTGTCAGTAAAAATGCCATCTTCTCAAGATGTATCTGCTTCATCAAAGACCTGAAGAGGACACCAGGAAAATAGGGTATTGATCTGCACAAGGAACTTGAGGAGATGCCCAATAATTCCTAGGCAACCTCATGACTAAAGGTAGGACCTTCAGCCTTGTAAAAGCAACCAACAACTTGGAGAGTTCTCAGTCTTCTACCAAGACCATTCCTAGAGGAGCTGCTCGAGTATCACCCTCCATTCCCCCTTCAGCTTTCAGGGTATCTTCTGGCCCTCTGCCCATTCATACTGGGTGTTGTGTAGGGCAGCCCTTGCTCATGTGTGTGTGAGGTCACATCTTCACCTTTTATTTAGATGTTAGCCCACTGTGCACCTTACTTGTGTCAGCACCTAGAACAGCCTGGAGTAAAAATGAATACTCCTTCCAGCCTTTCTCACATCAGCTCATGCTGCAGGTGCTGGGGTGGTTTCTGTATGCATGCACAAGACGTTTTCTGGGGCTCTTGGTCAGCTCTGAATAGTGTCCTCCAAGGCTGAGTCCCCAAGTCCTTTGGAAGGGGAAGCTATGTCTACCCATAGCCCCATCATCAGTGGATGCTGGCACACTCCATTTTGGGGCCAGGTGGTACAGTAACACCAGTCCTGGTTGCCACCATAGCTCTCACTTCTTGTTAACCTGGGATCCCCTTCACATGGACCCTGGAAACATTGTGGATATTCATTAGGAGGTGAGGGCAGTGGGCAGAGGGGAGGAGAGGGACAGAGCCATTTCCTGTCCAGCAATTCACCATCCAACTCTGGCTCTGAGTCCTGCTGGTAAAGCCCGTGTTGTCAGGCCCCTGCCACCACGGTGATGGTGCCTCGTACAGATGTGTGCTTCCAGAACTCTCCTGGGACTTTTAGCACTATGCAGTCCCAGCAGCCCACTGCTTACTTCCGGTCTATGCTTGTTAGGTACCAGCCCAGCCTAGGAACAGGTCTCTGGCCTCTGGTCTCCAAACACAACATGGGAATAGTCCCACACCAACCCTGGTTCCTCCTAAGAGGTTGGGTCTCCCCAGCCTTCCACTGGCCTCCTCTGACATGGCCAGTGGGAAGGCAGGCAGAACACTGGGCATCTGACTGGAGGCGATTCTTTCCCTCGGTCTGCAGGTGGACGCTAGTACCATAGCAGATATATTTCTGAACTCAGAAGGGACATTGCTCTGTATCTCTTACCCTCAGCTCTAGTTGCCAAACCTCCCACTGGGCATCACATGTCAATCATCAGCTCTACTTGTGTGCTTGACCTTGAGATTTTAGTCTCACAGATGTTAATGTAGAGAGTTGAGTCATAGGAATAACCTGGGGTCCAGGTAGTAGCCTAGTGGCTAACGTCCTTGACTTGAAGACACCAGGATTCCTTACGGGTCCTGGTTTGTATCCTGGCTGCTCCACTTCCCATACAACTTCCTGCTTGTGGCTTGGGAAAGCAGTTGAGGATGGGCCAAAGCCTTGGGACCCGGCATCTTTGTGAGAGACCTGGAAGAAGTTCCTGGTCCCTGGCTTCAGCTAGGTTCAGCTTCAGCCATTGTAGTCACTTGTGGATTGAACCAGTGGATGAAAGATTTTTCTGTTTCTCTGTCACTCTGTAAATCTTCCTTTCCAATAAATAAATCAATAAATCTTTCTTTTAAAGCGAGTACTCTGGGATTCAATCCTGACCTTGTACTTATCTACTAAGAGATAGCAATAACCCCTTTAGAAATTCAGTGTGAGGATCAAATGAGACAATATTGGAAAGGCTGTAAAACAAAGCCTGGCTTTGGAAAGGCTGTAAAACAAAACACAGTAGGTAATTTCTAAGTGTCCGTTGTTCTTGTCATCACACGAGGAAGCCGCTTTACTTCTCACACATTCAGTTTTCTTCCATTTCCCTGGAAAGAATTGTGCTTAGCATGCCAGGGCCAGAAGGGGAGCAACAGCCATCTGAACTTGCCTGGAAACAATAGACATAAGAGCAATTCTGCTCTTTTGTGCCTTGCGTGTAAGCCTGGCTGGGAGGCACAGGGCTTAGGCTGTGTAAAACTGAGCAGTTGTCAGAGATTTTCCTGGCTTCTCTTGTGTCACAAGAGAACTGGGACAGCTGATGTTCACCTTGGGCCTACTTCTGGGAACCAGTCTCCTATGGAATCCTACCCAGGGCCCATTTGCCTTCTCTGCCTCGCTGTGTCTCTCTCATCCACTTGTCCCTCCCCACAGAGCATTGTCTGGCTCATGGCCATCAGGTTTTGCTCTTCTCTGGTCCAGCCTAGCTTATTCATTTTTCTTGATGTATTTCTCTGTTCTGTCTGATGAATGGTGATGATGTGACATCTCCATGGAAACAGATGTTGATCCCACAGTTGCTTAGCAATATGCTGCAGAATGATGTAAGTCACACTTTGGTTTCCTGAGGGGCCTGGCATCCTTTGAGGTGTCTGCACTTCTGGGCTGGAATGAGTAGGATGCTTCTTCCTTTGCTTTGACCCTTTTTGTGGAAATGTACAAAGCAAAAGGAAGTGGAATTTTACCATTTGGGGGAGAAATGTCACCATAAGGAGAGCAATGTGTTGGCAATAAGAGAGCTGAGTTGCAAGCAGGGATTAGACTAGGAAGGGGGGGCATGCTCCTTTGGACGCCCATGAGCTGGGGTTCCTTGGAAATTGTGTCCAGGGGAACACAATTGTGTCCTTGGAAACTGCTGGCCAAAGATGAGGCTCCAAGGCTTTGTTGCTGCACGTCCCTATGGGACAAACACCACTCCCCTGAACAGCACTCCTAACGTGTGGATCTGAGGCAAGAGGAAGCCAACAGTGTATGACTCTAAATACATACAAGTATCAACTGAGTCAACAGCTTGTCAGATAAAGTCGATTCTGCCCTCTGCCCTTGGCCCACGTCGGAGAATAGTCTCTTCCAACATGGTATCCTAGTCCCCCAAACGTATAAATATGTAGATCATAGTTGCAGATGAAGTTCAGGTTACTAATCTACTGATCCAAGGAAATGAAATACTGAAATAGTTGTGTGGGGCTCCTGACATCACAAGGGTTTTTAAGAGTGGAAGTTCAAGGAGTAGTCAGAGGGGTATGATCTAAGCACCTGACCAGCCACCACCGGCTTTGCATATGGAAAGAGCTATAAATGCAGGAGTGCAGGTAGCTTCTAGAAGCTGAAAGAGGCAGGGAAATGGATTCTTCTCAGAGCCTCCAGGAAGGAAGGGGGAGTGGTGCTGGGGCCACCTTGAACTCAAAAATGAACTAACTTTTCCGACCCTACCACCAGTGAGCCCTGCGCCACGGGTCCTCACCTGTGAGATGATATTCAGCAGTGACTTGGGGCCAGGAAGGGCCTCTCCCTTCCCCTGACTGTCCTGCCCATCAGGAAACTGTCTTAGAACTGAGGAGTGCATTCTGAGCAGTTGGAAGTTGCAAAGGGATCAATGAAAAGTTCTTTCTACCATGCATTCAGCCCTTATACTCCTGTAAGTGCCTGTAGGTCCAGAGCCCTTCCATGCCATGGCCACCCTTGCTCAGCCCTCTCTGACTGTAATGCTTTCATATCCTTACCTTCTCAGTGCATCTTGATTTGTTGCACCTAGTTAACACAAACATATTTTGTTCAGTGTTTGCTCCAAGCCTCAGTCTTTGGACCCTGGCAGGGGGCTAGAGGCCTTTAGCCTTATCAGGTGCCAGGTATCAGCTGGCTCTGAGCTGCAAGGTTTTCTCTTAAGCTCCCTGTCCTGACATCTGCACACGGCAGCAGCTTGGGTCTGTTGGAGATTTGCTGAGCGGTGACGGAGGCCACCTGGCTATGGAGGCTCCAAAAGCTCCCTGCACTCCAGGGGTTTGGTACTAACAAAGGGTGCAGTGGACCTGGCACTGAGGTACAGTTCACTCTCTGCTTAGAGGTGATACCAGTGTCCAGGAATTCTGGTTGGGCAATCTTGTACCCCAGCCAACATCACTGGTGGTTTCCAGGTGTAGTACTGGACTGGGAACCCTCAGCGGAAAACAGGTCGCAGCAGGGTGAGCTTTCCAACCTACTCCTAGGTTGCACAGATTTTAGTGGGTTGAGGGCTCCTGATGAAATCTAGTATTTGGCATTCTTGGATACTGGACAAGGAATTCCACCTACTCTAGGCCTAAGAATAGATTTATGGGAGAACTCTATCCTATGTTTCCAGATTACACTGAGCAACATATCTATTGTTAGATTGGGAAGTACTGTTAGTTTGCGTCATTAACACATACTGATCACATATCTGGAGGAAATCACAACCTCAAGATGTGATCTAGTGATGAAGTGGCATAGATATCCACAGGCTCAAAGAAAGTAAAAAGATTGCTCAGAATTTCTAGAAGGACAGTCACAAACAAGCCTGCTGTAACTAATTATTTAATGCACAGATGGCACTGTGTAGCAAGAAGCATCAAGAACTTCCAGGAAACCCTGGGCTCACCTGAAGAGAGCAAAAGGAGATACTAGAGACCAATCAGCTAGGAACCAAAGTAGCCATATGTTTGGATAAAGATTTCAAAATAGCTACTTTAGGGAGATTCAATGAAATTAAGGGGAATACAGAAATGATTTAAAATTCCAGCAGAAATATTTGATATACAGATGGAAGGAACTACATAAAACCAAGCAGAAATCTTTCTGCTGGAAATACAGTGAGTGAAATTTAAAATGATAGAAGGAATCAATAGAACAATCAAACAAGAGTCACTGAGCCAAAAGGCAAGCATATTTAAAAATATGTAGTTGGAAGCAAAAAAAGAATCAAGTGAAATTAAGGAATCTTACAGAAAATGTGAGAAAGCATGAAAACAGCAATTATTTGACCTAGGGAGGTACAGGAGAGAGAATGCTAAAGCAGGATAAAAATATTTGAAGAGATAATGACAGAAAACTTCCCAAACCTAGTACTAGCCAAATACAGGAAAGTCAAAGGTCCCAGTCATATTCAACCCAACTAAGTCTAGTCCATGACCGATTGCAGTCAAAATCTCCAAGTTTGGGGCTGCGGTTGTAGCCTGGTGGCTAAAAATGTCCTGGCTTTGCATGTGCCAGGATGCCTTGTGGATGCTGGTTTGTATCCAGGCTGCTCTACTTCCCTTCCAGCTCCCTGCTTAAGGCTCAGGAAAGCAGCAGAGGATGGCCCAAATGCCTTGGGGCCCTGTACCCACATGGGAGACCCAGAAGAAGCTCCTTGCTTCAGATCGGCTCGGTTCTGGCCATTGTGGCCACTTGGGGAGTGAACCAGCAGACAAAAGACCTTTCTATTTCTTCTTCTCTCTGTAAATCTGGCTTTTCAATAAAAATAAATACATCTTAAAAAAAACTCCAATGTTACATACAAGGAAAGGATTCTCAAAGATTCAAGAGAGAATCAACAAATACACATGCCCCAATTTGACTGAAAGCATTCGTCTAAAAAAAAGTTGTTAACGGATCAGAAGCGGGTGAGAGGAGAGTCTCAAAGTCCTGCAGGAAAAGCAAATGGCCAGCCAGGAACAATGTAGGCAGTAAAACTATGGTTCTGATGTGAGGGAAACATTCAGACAAGCCAGAGCTGAGAGCATTTATCACCATGAGACTTTCTGTTACAAGAGATGCTACAGTGTTCAAACTGAAACAAAGAGATGCTAACAAGAAGACTCACAAAGTATGACTGTTACAAGAGAGCATGCAGACCAATTCAACATGCTTTAATACTGCAAAGAAAAAAAAGGTATACAAACCATCTATGTCTTCATTGTAAAGGCTAAAATGTTACAATCAGCATATTAAGACAATGCTGCAGGCATTAAATAGAAAGAGATAAAATGTACCGGATACTTCACTTTTAAGTATATAGAGACTAAGGTTGAAAGAAAAGAACAAGATTGTCCTTGTATATGGAACCCCAAAGAAAGCAGTAGCTATTCTGTCATCAGATAAAATAGATTTAAAATCAATTGAAGTATAAAGAGATCAAGAAAGACATTATAAGATGTTAAAGAGTTCAATCCAGCAAGAGAAAATTATAGTTATAAATTATAACTATACAGCTTTTGTAACTATATAGTTATAAATTACAGCTATGGTTATATATAAATATATATATATAACTAGTAGTTATAAAGAGTATATATTTAACTATACATTCAATATTAGAGTACCCATATATACGAAGCAGATATGAATAAGCCTAAAGAGAGAGAAAGACTTCAATTTAATACTACTAGGGAACTTTACTGGCCAACTGACAGAAACAGACAGATCTAAACAGAAAACTAACAAATAAATAGCAGAGTTAAATTACACCCTCAATCAATCAGACCTAGCAAACATCTACACAGCTTTCCACACAAGGTTGCAAAATATGCACTCTTCTCAGCAGTGCATGGAACAATTTGCATGTTAGAGCAGATGGTAGGACATGAAACAAATCTGAACAAACTGAAAAGAGTAGAAATTACATTGAGTATTGTTCTGGCCACAATGCAATAGAACTAGATATCAAGAATAAGAGCAGCTTTGGGAATTATGCAAATACATGGAAATTGAACAACTTCTAAATAATCAACAGATCAAAAAAGAAATAAAGGAGAAAGTTTTAACATTTCTTGAAACAAATGAAAGTGATAACATGTTAGACTTACGAGATATTAAAAACATGAGTATAAGAGGAAGGTCCAGAGCAATCATTGCCTGCATCAAAAAAGAGAAAAATGTCAAACATTAAACTTATCACTATGCCTCAAGGATTTAGAAAAATGAGAACCCAATCAAATCCAAAATTGACAGAAGAAATTCAAAACATAAGTAAATGATATAGAGACTTAAAAATCAAAGAGCTGGTTCTTTGGAAAGACAAACAAAATCGATGACTACTTAGTCAAAAAAAGAAAAAAGGATCCAAACAGAGTCAGAGATAAAATTGGAGACACTATGACTGACACCACAGGAATACAAAAGATTGCTAGAGATTGCTATAATGAACACTTAGATGGAACAAATTCAATAGCCTAGAGGAAATGAACACATTCAGGAACACATATACCTCACCAAGATTGAATCATGAAGAAATAAAATTGAGAAACAGAGCAAGATTGAATCACGCAGGGCAAGCACTGCAGCTTAGCAAGCTAATCCCCTGACTGCAGGATTTGCATGCCATATGGGTGCTGGGTAATGTCCCAGCTGCTCCACTGTCCTTTCAGCTCCCTGCTTATGACCTGGAAAAACAGTGGGAAAAAAAAAAACAGTGGAAGGCTAAGTCAATACATGTTACATTTCATGGAGAAAAGCTTAAAAAACCTTTCTCTAAGATCTGGAACAAGACAAGGATTCTACATTCACCACTTTTATTCAACATAATACTAGATATTCTAGATAGAGCAATTGGGAAAGAGTAAGAAAGCAAAGGACTGGAAAGGAGAAAGTAACACTGGCATAGTTTGTAGATGACATGGTCTTAAACGTACAAAATACAAAAGATGCCACCAGAACTAATAAACTCAACAAAGTTGTAGGATACAAAGGCAGTGGCCAAAAATCAGTGGCATTGTTGTAAACCTATAGCAAATCATCTGAAGAAGAAATTAAGAAAACAATCATATCTCCAATCTCTACGAAACCAATAGGAATAAATATAACTAATGACATCTCTACAATGGATGAAAGAAATTGAAAAGGACACATACACACACTAAAGGAAAAGATACACCATGCTTATGGACTGGAAGAATCAATACCATTAAAATGTGCATAACACCCAAAGCAATTTACAGACCTGTTATAACCCATATATCAAAATCTCAAATTATTCATAGGAAAAGGGGAAAAACAGCTAAAATTTGTGCAGAACTATAAAAGATGCTGACACGGCAACCTTAAGCAAAAGGAGCAAAGCAGAAGGTCATATATTACCTGATTTTAAAGTAAATTACAAAGTTATAGCACTGAAAGCATTATGGCATTGTCATGAAGACGGATTGAAAGACCAATGGAACTGAGTAGAGATCCTAGAAGTAAACCCATGCTTCTATAGCAACTGATCTTTCACAAATGTGCCAAGGGTCATTGCCAAAAGGTCAGTATTTTTAACAACTGAAGTTGGGAAAGCTGGATAGCCACATGCAGAAGATGGAAATTAGATCTCTCTCCCTCCATGTACAAAATTCAATTCAAAATGGACAAAAATCAGTTGTGATACTGAGCCTTTTAAAAAAGATTTATTTATTTTTATTGGAAAGGCAGATTTACAGAGAGAAGGATAGAGAAAGATCTATCTGCTAGTTCCAAGTGGCTGCAATGACTGGAGCTGAGCCAAACTGAAGCCAGGAGCCAGGAATGTCTTCCAGATCTCTGACACAGGTGCAGGGTCCCAAGGCTTTGGGCCATCCTCTGATGCTTTCCCAGGTAGCCACAGCAGGGAAATAGAGCAGCTGGAACACGAACTAGGTATAGAAGGGACACATATGGGATCCCATATGGGATCCTGATGCTTGCAAGGCAAGGATTTAGCCCCAATACTGGAAACTTTGAAAATACTAGAGGAAACATAAGGAAACAATTCATGGCATTAGAAGGGGCAAAGATTTTCTAGATACAACCTCAAAAGCACAATAAATGAAATCAAAGAATTTTTGCACTGCAAAGAATATTATTGATAGAGTGAAGAAATACCAACACAATGGGAAAAAACATTTGCATGCTATACATGTGACAAGAGGGAATATCCAGATTTTATAATGAACCTAAACAATGGGAAAAAACAACAAAATATTCAAATAATCCTATTTAAAAATGCACAGAACTAAACAAACATTTTTCAACAGAATATATTCAGTCATGAACAAGTACCTGAAGAAACATTCAACATCACTAGTCATAAACAACATTCACATCAAAGCCACAATGAGGTATCACTTCACTCCAGTAAGATTTGCTATTAGAAAAGACCAAAAGGAGCAGGTGTTAGAGAGGATATGGAGAAAAGTGAACTCACACACTATTGGTGGGAATGTAAATTAGCACAAACATTGTGGGAAACAGTGTGGAGCTGCCTCAAAAAACTAAAAATGGATCCACCAATCCCTTGACTTGGTATATATCCAAGGGAAATGGAATCCATCTGTTGAGACATGATGATTGCAGCCACCAGTCACGATAGCCGAGAAATGGAAATGACTTAAGAATTCATTCACTGATGAATGGATAAAGAAAATGTTGTATACTTACTCAGTGGGTTATTACTCAGCCATAACTAGGATGTTGTCATTGGTAATAACATGGATAGACCTGCAGGTCATTATCCAAGAAAGGCAAATATCACTTGGTCTGCCTCATACTGGAGTGTGAGTAATAGGAGACATCAAGTTAAAAAAAGGAATGGCGATTACTAGAGGCTGGGTAGGGAAGTGGGAGGAGGAAGGGGGGAACCAACTGATGGGCAGGTACCAGGTTATAGTTAAGTAGGAGTTAAGATTCTATACAGTTCTACTGAGCAGTGGGAGACTTTAGATAATACACTATATTTTTCTCTATTAAAAACAACTTGTGAGACAGGGTTTGGTATGCCTTCACTGTAAAACAGTATCAAATATATGAAAGGCTGAATACTCTGCTTGGGTACTACAGAATATATACATGTAACAAAACATCACATAGCACCCCACAAGCATTCACAATACAACAAAATTTGGTCAGATCCCAAAGAGTATCTATGATGGCAATGTTTGGCTTCATCTCCATAGTCATTTTCACACCCATTCACCTATATTTAACCAAAAGATGTGTATTCAGCGCACCTCTAAAAGGACCCCATTGGAAAGTGTCCATTTCTTTCCTCTACAGATATTTTAGCCCAGTCTAATATGCAGCCTCACATGAAAGCTTGAAAACATGTTTCTTCTCCAACTGCTTCCTCATGCTGATTTTCTGCCTCTTCTTAAATCCTGGCTGGGTTCCTCATACTGATGTCAGGGGTGAAGCCGCACAACTCCTCTGGCAAAACCATGCTAGTGAGCAATGCCCTCTGTGCTCCAGTCCCAGCAGGGGCTAGTAAACATGCTGCCTCGTCCAGAACCATCTCCCTGGCTTTGGTGGTCCCCCAAATTCCCCTGGGGGATGAGGAAGGACCACAGCTTGTTTGGTCCCTGCAGTCACTGTTGAGTATATTTCAAATCACAATATGGGAAAGTCCAGGCTCGTTCTCTACTTCTGTGTCCACACAGTTTTAAAACTATGATGAAATGGTTCATGGTAGTGGTGTGTGTGTGTGGTGGTGGTGGTAAGGGGTTGCCACAAAGCCACCAGTGCCAATCACTCACCAGGAGGGCCAATATTTGCCAAGGGAAAGATCTGAATAACCACATCAGACTATGGTGAACAAGGAGCATGGATTCCACATGCTTCATGCTCCTTGTCTGACACATTCACAGCATTCTTATGATCCCGACTTCAGTCTGAATAGGTCACAACAGGCAGCAGAACCATCAACCGACAAAGTAGGTCCTTGGGATGGCTGAAGTCATCATTGAAGCATCAGCATAATGCCATTGAGGAAGCTTCCTGGCCTCTGGCAGCCATCCTAAGGAAATTTGTGTTTTTATCCCCTGACCACTCAGTGTGCATGTCTGATGTCACCAGTAGGATGCCTGGCTTGCTACAGTTTACAGAACAGTTTGCAACATAGGCCTGATCGGCTCTCTTACTTATAGGTGACACATGATTTCTTCCATAATTCCTCAAGTTAATCCTGTATCTTTAGGATTACTCTTTCCATTTTTCATGCAGTTTTCTTTTCTAGAAGAACAGTCTCAGGGCTGAGTTACCTATTTTGGTTCCTCCAAGTGACCTTGACTGGCCACATGATTTTTCTTTCACTTCCCATATTCTAAATCCCCTGATCCACAGAGTGTTTTCCCATGCAATACAGTGAATTTGCTGTTTCCAGTGGAAGCAGCTTTTTACTGCAGACTCCTGGTGAAAGCTGCAGTTAGCTGAGGCCGTCACAGCACTATTTCCCTTGCATCCACAACCTGTGTCCTTTCTTAAAATGCAGACGACTGGGTCTATGGCAAACACACTGGTGGGAAGTCATGTTAGGATCCTGGGGCTGGGGTAAGGAAGCCCAGGAGTCTGTCTGTCTTACAAGCGTAGCAGCTGATGGTTCAGTAGTCACAAGCCTAGGAGAAGGAGCTAGGAGAGCATTTTTCCACCTTCCCCTGGTGACATTCAAAGCTGATTTCTGCACATTTCTCAATGCCCAGCCCAGGCTGTGAGAACTCCAGCACTGGGCCTTCACATCTGGCTTGTAGCCATATGGTGCAGAATCCTGACTTCTCTTCATAGGCAGCTGCACCACCAGGGTTAGGCTCCTTGGAAATGACTCTAACCAGTGCCTAGGATGGTGGGATGGACACTTCCCAAATTTCCCAGACTGAAGCAATGGAAAATGAGGACACCTGAAGTGCACCCTAGGAATATCAGATGAGGTTTTCTGGGGCTGAAAAATGCTGGTACAGACCCCCCCACCTCCCGCTCCCCAAGCTGGGTTGTCCTTCCCCTCTCCTTGGCAGAGTGTGCTGAAGTCATGGAGCTCTATGGTTCCTGAGTTGGGAAGCCCAGGGCGAAGGGTCCTTTGTGATGCAAATCAGAAAGTCTGGAATGGGTACCAAAGGAGACAGGGGACGAAGCCACAGATACTGGTGGTGAGAACTTGAGGATCCAGCAACTGATTGTGTGGGGCAAGTGGAGGAGAGGGGAAGGCTTTACGGAGCTTGGGGTTCTGAGTGCAGCTGCAGGCGGGCCCTGAAAGAAGCAATGGCAGAGCCCCCCTGGCTGCTCTGGGGCTGTGCACATCCTTTCCTTCTTCTCCTTCACGTCCCAGCCCAAACGCATCCCTCCCTCCAGTCACCTATCCCAGAAACTCCCCCCCAACTCCCTCAGGCCTGAGGCTAAGCAGCTGAGGCACTGAGGCCCTCCAAGGGTCCAGTCAGGTGACCCCATTGGCCTCCATGCCCCTTCTTAGGCTGGGAAGGGAGTCTTTGGCACTTCCCAGTTTTATTTTTCCATTGAAGGATGAACTCACTGACGGGCTGAGGTTGGAAGTTTATCTCTAGCCTTTTAATCTAGAATGTGGTACAGCTGACTGTGCTGTTCCCCACCAGTCTCTGGATCACTAGGTGGCACATCAGGGGTCTTGCTTGCTGCTGGTCCAAATCCTAGGCTCCTCTCTGATCCAACAGTCACTACACTAATCCCACTGTGAAATCCCAACACATGACTTCCACCCCAACCTGCTTGCAGTCCTTGATGGCAACCTTAGCAAGGGGAGTCTTCCAGGCAGGGCTGACCCAGGAGACAGCACATGTTTAAACCAAGGTGTGGATGAGGTTTTGGTGGAGCCCAGAGACGGTAGTTTTGAGGGCCTGTTTAGCACTATGTGTGCCAACAGCAGTGCCTTTTTGTACAGAGCTTGTTGGAAGCATCAGACAGGGCAGTTGAAGGACTGGAGCTCATGCTACCTTCACATCCCAGTAAATCTACCTTTGTCTAAACACAATGAGGGCATTGAGCTCCCACCAAACCCTGGACTCCTATTTGCTGTTGCTGGCACCTTGCCTGACACAGATGCAAACATCATAGCACCCTTGCATCTGACAGTAGCAGTCATCCCAAAGCCCTTGTGCCCCTTTATAAATGTCACGCTGATGATCAGATGCTTTGGTCATAGCCTCTGAGTGTGTGTCTGCATGAGCCACTGTGTAGCCACTGCTGCTGCTACCCAATCAGGCTGAGAATGCCAGTGTTGTGTTTGGTAAGGATGGGGTGCTGGCAGGGAGTTCCACATTTTGGGACTGGAGGGCAAAAGCATGAGGTGATTTCTATCAGGGAGCTGCCTGGGAGGGAAAGGACAGAGAGGAAGAGGGAGGAGGGAGGAGGGAGGAGGGAGGAGGGAAGAGGCTGTAACAGGTGCAAACCTCACCCAGTACAGGGGCTCACCTGCAGGAGCTCTGCCAGGTTCCGCTAAGTGCTTGGTAAGCATTCTGTCCTTGAATCCTCAAACCCACCCTTTAAGATGGGATTATTATGATCCCTAATTAATAGGGGAAAACTGTTGCTGATATCCCTAAAACTGGGAAGTGGCAGAGTGAGTGTTTGAATTAGGGGCACAGTGCTCATGCCTTGAACCTATGGGTGAGAGGTACTTGGGGTGTGGAACCCCTGTCTCCCCCAATCTCTTCAACAATGCATGGGCAGATTCACCCTGGGTGATACATGATGTCCCTCCCAGGCCTCAGCCCAGTTCCACTTGCAGTCAGGACTGGGGCCTTATGGGAATAGGCCTGGCCATCCCATACTTGCCATGCGCAGAGCAGTATAGGAGGTGGTGTATCCAACCAAGTGGTGCTGCAGAGGCATTTTATTCAGCCAATGACTAATAGATGGTCATTGTGGGATCCTGGGAGTCCACAGAACTTTCTGGAAGCAGAAAAGAGAAGGGAGGGCATATAATGGGGAGGCCTGGGTGTAGGGGTGTGGCACTGCAAAGGAAGTCCCTATCCAATTCATATACAACCAGAGTAGCTCCATTGATATTTGAAGGCATGTTGGAATTCCTGGCACACTTCTGGCTTAAACAGGGGACTGGCTTTGCCCCTTCACTCTGGCTATTGGGAGGTTTTTTTTTTTAAGGCTATGAAGACCCTGGTTTCTTTGTGATGATAGCATGGCAAAGTGAATGGTTCCCCCTGAAGAGCAATATTTGACAATGCACAGCTTGGAATACATAGGGTGTTGCAAGTTCACTGGAATGCAGACATCAAAAAATCTTTTGAGCCTCAAATTTGTGATGTTGCAACGCAGGAGTGTCTCTGGTTACCTGTTAAGAAATACCTAGTCATAAACCCAGCAGCCAGCATAATCCTGAGGCAGTAACAACCCTGGACAGTAAGACACTGGGAACAGGT
The DNA here is from genome assembly GCF_030435755.1 of Ochotona princeps. NCBI lineage: Eukaryota > Metazoa > Chordata > Mammalia > Lagomorpha > Ochotonidae > Ochotona > Ochotona princeps. The sequence goes on along the minus strand of NC_080839.1, from coordinate 60,557,470 downwards.
GCCCTGGGGCAGGACGTGTGTCTGGGTCTTGCCAGTCACAGAGGCTGAGGCAATGCTGGGCTTGGCCACCTGCATGCTTGGGTTTCAGCCTGAAGTTAGTGAAATAAGGATATAAACCATTTTCCCATCCAAGGTCACAGACCCTTCAAATCCTCTCCCCAGGTACCGGGCGGCCCTATTGTCAACATGTCAGAACATCACACATCAGCTTCTGTAGTTATTGCCGCTTGGACTCTGTTCCGGCACAGCTGCCGTACAGCCCAGCTGAGGGTCTTCCACCTGGTTCTTTCCTCCAACACTCCCTGCTACCTGAGCAGCAGGGCCAACTGTGACTCCACCTCTTTCCTCACTAGATTTTGGACAGAACACTTCTGGCTTGGGGCCTGTTCCTCTCTATATATCTCCTTCTGGGGAAGCTGCAGTTGGACATCTGCAGCTTCCATCCTGGGTTGTAGAAGAATTGACCCTCTGAGACTAGGGAATTCCCGTCTACCTGATCTGCCTTGCTGGGCACAATAACTTATTCCTGACAGCTCCTGCAAAATTATTTCAATACTGGAGGAGTCTGCCAGCAGAGCTTCAGAGAGCAATTTCCCAAGAAGTAGATTATGCCATTCCCTGAGACAATTCGGTTTCAGACTCACTCCCAAGCTGCCATGAAGGCACGAGTCAGACAGGGTGGCACTCTCTTCTCAGAACCATGGTGGTGTGAGGATGGAAGAATAAGGCCTGGAATAAGCTTTCCCTGACTCACTTCCTGCTTAGGGAGGAAGCCACACTTGCCTGTGACTTCTCAGGAAGCCCACAGTCATGCTGCATCATCTCCAGACAACCCACTGTTGGGCAGGCTGCTGGCTCAGGTGGACCGGGTCAAGGTGAGCCCAGAATGAACCCAGAATGACTGAGCTTACGGGACATGCAGACAGGAGCTGTAGCCAGGTCCCAGGGATCAGAGGTAACCCTAGTTCCCAGCTGGGTCCTCAGACAGAATCCTTGCTCCTCCCAGCATGGCCCTGAGAGTTCAGTGAGCCCCCTGAGCAGTGTGATGGGTCCTGCCACCAAGACCCTGGATAGGCAGACCACAGACTCCTGCTGTTGTGGTTGCCTGCCTAGGCACAATGATGAATCTTCTCACCCTGGTACAGGAGGCGTCTCCCTTCCTGGTGGGGCTCTCACCTTGGCAATGTCAGCTGTGCCCCAGCATCACCCAGAGCAGGTGCACTGAATGGCCCACTCCCAAGAGTGACTTTGCCATTGAGTGTTTTGTTTTTGCTTTGTTGTGCTTTGCTTTAGAGAGGGGACATCCAAAAGCATACCAGCCAACCAGCAGTGCCCCACTATCCTGTACTTCTCAAGCTGGTCTGGATGATTTTGAATCTGATTTCAAGATGCCCCTTCTGAGCCACAGGATGTCTACTCTGAGCTTCATGGAAGACATTAGTCACCTGCCCATCCTGACCCAGCCCTGCACATCCTCTCAGGCTCTCTCCTGCCTCTCCCTTTCACCTTCAGGCAGGACATTCTCATCAGCTCTGGGAGGCAGCAACACATGACCTTCAACTCCCCCAGCCTCAGAGTAAAGCTAACTCTGAATTTCAAGTCCCACACACTCAAGGAGGCTCTGCATCCAGGGGGATGGTCAGGCAGGTAAATTATTTAGACTCAGAGGCAAATGGAACATAGGGAAGATTGAGACAGACCGTGCCTTTCTCGTCATGGACCTTTCCTTAGTGGGCATCCTTCATCTCTATTTCGGGGTCTATTTCGGGGTCTCTCTGCCTTGAAGAGTTACTTGCATGAAAGCACTTAAACAAGAACAGGAGCCCCAGCTCAGCTTAGAGCTGTCCCAGGTTCTAGGAACTACCCTGGCATCTCAGTCTAAAGTTGAAGATCACAGCCTCCACCTTAGGGAACAGACGGGGGTTGAGAGCCATGGCCTGATGCAGAACTCCCATGTGGAGCTGTCAAAGGCATCCTGGAGGAGGTTCATAGACAGAGCCAGGAACATCCCTGCATGACTACCCAAGGCAGAGTAACAGGTGCCCGGCAGGGGTGCTGGTTGGTCTCTGAATGAAGCTTCTTGTTCAGAGGGCCCTGGTCATAGCCTGGGCTCACTGCTGGCTTCAGCATCAGACAGAGATGGGGGAGTTTCTTTTGTCCTACACAGCTGGAGTTGCCCCTTCAACAGCCTCCCAGTCCCTGCCCTCTCTGTGGGAGCAGTGCCAACTGCACATGGACTCCTGAGGGTAGGGGAGCCACAGAAGCAAAACTGGTCATGTACTTCTTCCACCTGGGACCATCCTAGCCACCTCCCACCCAGCTTCCCAGTCCCCTCTCTCTTGAGTCCCTGCCCTTCTAGTTGAGTTCCAGCCACTGCTACCCAGTGACCATGCCAAGCACACCAGGCTCCTTTGTGCCTCTGGGTCCTTGCACATGCTTCCACTCTCTTTTTTGCTCCTCTGCTTCCAACAAGTCCAACTCAGGCATCTGCCTGTCTGTGGAGTTTCTTCTTCCCCTACCTCCTAGAGTAGTTACCACTCCTTCCTCAAGGTCTCCAACACGCTCCTGCCCTGACATGCAGGAGACTGGGCAGAAATGTGTCACATATGTGCTTGTCCCTACCTCAGACCATGATGACCAAGCGTTATGTTTTGAGCCTCCAGTGCTCCCAACAAAACTGAATTCAGAGTGAACATTTAGCCGATATTCACTGCCTTCTGGCAGCAGCTGTGCACCGTGCCCTGTGCAGCATCAAAGACATACATTTTCCAGGCTGTGAAATCTTTTAAGCAGTTGAAGAAACAAGAAGCCCAACCTGCCTGGTGGGGAAGAGATCTGCTATTTATCCGACCAAACAGATATGGATAAGCCAGATTTAAGGAAACAGATGTAAGGGCAGTTCATCCCAGTGATCACCACAGTTGTGTGTGTCCATCCATTCATTTGCAGTCATGCAGGATCAAATTGTTAACCTTCTATCTATATTTATTTATGTTCTTTTACATTTCTTCTGCTTATCATTCTGGAAGGTGCTGATATGCACAATACATTTGAAGAGTAATTTCTGCCATGTCATTAGCTATTTTGCTAATAAGAGTATTAGTTTGAAACAGGCTGAGTGAGGACCCAGTGGCAGAGCAAGTATCAGGAATGTTACCTAGGGTATCCAGGCCTCTGCTGGCCCTGTTGTCCCTCATGAAACCCAGGACCCCCTTAGGGATTTGGACTCTTTCCCAGAGGGTGGGATTCTGATCTCTGCTCTGACATTGAACCTGCTGCTCAGCCCTGGTAACCCTATGCCATCAGTTTCCTGATGCAGGGACAGTGCTTGTAGCAACACAGACCTGGGGCTGCCCTGCCTCCTTTCCAGTGACAACCTTACATCTCTCCCCAGGGAGACGTGGTGGCTGGCATGAGTTAAGCTGGGGGAACTGTCCCACCACAGGTGAAGGTGGATGTAATAATTTTCTGTTCTTTTTTACCCAGCAAAACAGTCATGCCCACTTGTCCCTCCTGACCTGGGAGCTTCAGGAGGGGCAGCAGCCCTGGAGGGGAGGAGAGACAGCACCAGCAGCTCTTCAAGTGACTCCTCCCGGATCTGTTTTGAAAGCATGCTTCGGTGACACATCCACTCACAACGCTATATTTATCTGGGAGGGAGGGAAGCAGGCTATTTTTGAACGGATGTGATTTCGAGCTCTTTCCCTCCAAGAAAAAGTCTCATTCCTAATCACTGCTCCCGCCTCTGCTTTGTCTCTCTTGTGCTTTTGTGCAAACCCACCCCCACACACATGCACACAGACACACGCACACAGAGACAGGCGTTCAAGTACTACTACTCCGTTACAGCTCCCGGCTGACTAAACCCTAGCCAGCACATTGGATAGACAGACAGAAAAGTGGCTAGACAGAAAGAATAGAGAGGAAACTGCTTGGTCATTTATTTTTTCATTGCCAAATCCACTCAATATGAGGAGGTTGGATGAGGGTGATGGCAAAGACCTCCAGGGCCATGACAGCCAGGGTTATGGAGGGCAGGTAGAGCGAACAGGTTGCTCCCAGCTTTGATGAAGTGGCCAAGAATAGCAGGACCACATTTACAGGGAACTCAAAGCTAAAATCTGGGATAAGAAACACGTGAAGTAAAATTCAGAAGGGTCAGGGCAAGCTTGAGAACATAGTTTCTTACGTGGGTTCTGCAAAATGAATTCTGCAACAACAACCAGAGACTGCAGTGGGTGTTGGGGGTAGAGCTTGCCTGCCATGGTGGGGAGCAGGCACCTGCACTGTGATGTGGGTACCAGAACTGCCCAACTTAGGAAGGACTCCGGGCAGTAAAGCCGGGAGGGTGTGCCTCTATTCTAGACATCTTCAGCTGAATCACAGAACTTCAGGGTTCACATGTCAAAGAAGTGAAGCAGCAGAGGAATACAGATAGTGTCTGTATTCCCAGAGGAAGACCCCAACCTGAGTTACAGAGGATGAGCAGAGGGAATTCTGCAGCTCCTGAAGGGGACAAGGTGGGATGGGACAGCAGCAGCTAGAGAAAAGGCAAAGAGGACCTAAAGAACTCAACCGTCATGCCATCGCAAGGGTGGGGCAGACCAGGCTGGCTGCTGTGGGCACCTGGCTGCCCCTCCCAAGGGAACACTTCAGGGACCCTGGGAGAACAGGAAACATGAGTCAGCGTGCAAACAACTACCTGCTAGCCTGAGTCTGAGACACCTGCCTGGCCATGCAGCCGGCTCACCCAGATGCCCGATAGCTACTGACAGGTGTATGGGTCCCAAAGAGAATGCCCTTGAGACCAAGCTGACACGTACGGGGTGCAGCAGAGTGTCAGAGGCTTTGGGCCTGCCCCTGTCTACCTGGTGGACACTTCCCTTAATCTCCCTGAGTTGTGGTCCCTGTAACTGCTGCGTAGAGATGACTTGCTATCTTAGTACTAACTCTTCCAGGCCTCCTCTCGCATTTATCTTTCCTCAGTGTTTTGTCATTTTCAACCAACTGGCCTTACACGAATTTCAGAACTTGTAATTAAGGATCTAAAGAGCTTGGGGTTTTGGTCTTTCCCTGTGGCTTAGGTGCTTATCAATTCTATTCACTTTTTTCAAGGATAAAGGTTCTATTTCATTGACTATTTTGGGTTATTTTTCTGACCTCAATTTCATTGCTGTTTGTTCCTTTCTTTAATATCTGCTTCTGACTGTGTGTCTTCAGCTCAATTTGCTTTTCTCCTCTGGTTCTTAAGGCAGCAGGTTTGTTATTGATTTCATACTTTTGTTTGTTTCTGATACCAGTATTTAGTGGCATACACGCTTCCTCTAGGCACTGGCTTCAGCTGCATCACATCGAGTTGATATGTCATGCTTTGTATCTTCGTTCAATTCAAATTATTTTCTCATTTCCTGTTCTTTCTTTCTGATCCATGGGTTATTTCGAAGTATGTTTTTGTATTTCCAAATATTTGGAAAATTTTCCGGATATCTTTCTGGTTTAAATTTCTGATCTCATTCTGTTGTGGTCAGAGAACATACTTTGTATTTATTTAACTTCCTTTAGAGTTTTTTTTTTCCACTTTCAAAAGGATCTGTTTTGGTACATATTCCATGTGTTCTTGAAAATCATGAGTATTTTGCTGGGTAGAATATTTGAAAACATCAATCGAGCCAGGCTCTTGCTTTGCCCTCTAATTCTCAGACTTTCATCATTTGCTCTGTTGGGTATCTGCAGGTGACCAAGTTCCCAAGCATCCTGTGGCTTCATCTAGTTCTCTTTTCCTGTTACAACAGGCTTTGTTCTCTTATTTTATGTGGATATAGAGTTAGGACTATGGTCCCTTCTGACTCACTCCGTAATCACCACACACTGCCCCCCTCTGCCACTAGCAATGTCCCGGACTCTGACATCAGCTTTGCTTGCCATGAATGTGAGCCAGTCTGTTTGCTTTTGAAGAGGGAATGCATGATATTCTTACCTCGTAACAATAATTTTCTATTGAAAGACAAAATGCCATTTTGTCTTTTTAAAACACGGGCCTAAAAATGGCATATTTTAATTGGCGTGTGCTACTTCAGGTGGGAGGGTTAGACAACACACTTGTTTTCCTTACAGTTCTGAAGGCTCAAGTCCAAGACCAAAGGGTCAGCAGGGTTGATCTCTCCTGAGGCCTCTGGCCTTGGCTTACAAAGGGACACCTGCTCAGCCTGTCCTCCAGTGGACTCCTGTCTGTCCCTGCCCCCCGAGGTCCCCTCCTCCAGCAGACTCCTGTCTGCCTCTGTCCCCCGAGGTCCCCTCCTTGGATTCCTGTCTGCCTGTCCCCCCGTGGTCCCCTCCTCCTCTGATAAGGTTGCTGATCCTCCTGGACTAGGCCCCTCTCCTCATCATCTCATTCAATGCTAAATACATTGACAGGCTGTAGCACCAAATACAGTTACACCCCAATGTGACTAACAAAAATGTAATGTTTTAGGGACACAATTCAGTCCATGAAAGTTTATTAAGCAATTTATATTTAATATAATTATTGATATTAAAGACTAATAGCTTGCTAACTTTTTGGTATTCTATTTTTCTTTTCTCAGATGATATCTCCTATTGAGTTATTATTCTTAATTTCATTTTAAATGCACTTGATTTCCTGAACTTTGTATAATACAAATATCTAAGTCATCACAGTGCACCTGGTACAGCCGTCATTCCAGACCACTGACACTGCCCGAGTTTTACCCCAACTAGTGCAGTCCTGTCTGTCCCTCTCACCTTTGTGCCAGAGTCAATGATGTTTTCCTTTAACCGTGTTATGGGTACACAAAACATCGCTGTTGCTTTTGGTTAACTAACTATCAGAACAATAGAAAATTTACCTGAATTATCACCATTTCCATTGCTTTTTCATTCTTTTTAAAAATTCTTGGGGCTGGGACTATGGTCCTAGTGACTAATCTTTCGTCTACAAGCGCTGGCGTCCCAGATGGGTATCAGTTCCACTTCCTATCCAGCTCCCTGCTTAGAGCCTGGGAAAACACTGGAAGATGTCCCAAAGACTTGGGATCCTGCACCCGCATGGGAGACCTGAAGAAGCTCCTGGTACCTGATCCTGGCTTTGGATCAGCTCAACTCTGGCTGTTGTAGCCATTTGGAGAGTGAATAGAGAGAAGATCTTTCTCTCTGTCTCTCCTTTTCCCCGTAAAATCTTTTCACTAAAATCTCAATCAGCCACAATTGGTTCAAAGCCTGTGTCTGACGAGCTCAGTAAGCGTGTCATGTTTAACTCCGTGGATGGACTTGTCTCGCGAGTGTCTTTGTTTCTCCTTGTAGCTTTGTGTGCTTTATCCCTGGCTCTCGTTGGAAGCCTATTTCTTGTACCTCAGTAGGACTGAGATGTGTAGTGCTTGGTTCCTCGGTGGTGGGTTCTTGTTGAAGCTTAAAATGCAACGGCTTGCTTTTCCCGGGATTTTTCGAGAGGTTGAGAAACCTAATGAGGAGTTGAGTTGTGTTTGGGTTGTGTTGTTGCCATGGTGATCCTCGGCCCTCGCAGCCTTTACATTTCTCTCGTATTACCTCATGTGGAGGGTGGCAGTTGGTTTGCCAGAGGACTTTTCTTCATGTCTGCTCCAGTCTCAACCCCAGGCCTCCCTGGGTGCCTACACCTTCAGGAAAACTTCCCTTTATGCTGCTGGTGGGTCATCCTCCAGCAACAGCTCGGTGTTGCTTGACGTTCCAGCCTGAAAGCCTGGGGCAGGGACCAGGCAAGTCAGCCCCGCTGCTCCAGCCCTGGTGTCAGGCAGGGAGAAGGAGTTTTCCAGAACTCTGAGTTTTCCCTGCAGCATTGAGTCAGACAGGGAGACTGAGTCAGGGGCGAGCAGTGCTTAAGTCTCCTACCACTGTCCTCTGCCTGCTCTGAGCACCCAGCGTGGCCACGGAGACGGCCAGTGCGTTTCTCCTTAGTCTGCAGTTCCCAAGCGACTCATTAGGTCATGTGGGCCCCAGATGTGACCTTGAGTGATTTGTTTAAAAATCAGGCACAATTCTGGGCCTGACACGGTAGCCTAGTAGCTAAAGTTCTCCCCTTGAATGTGCCAGGATCCCATATGGGCATCGATTCTAATCTTGGAGGCCCGGTCTCCTATCCAGTTTCCTGCTTGTGGCCTGGGAAAGCAGTTGAGGACAGCCCAAAGCTTTTGGACCCTGCACCAATGTGAGAGACCCGGAAGAGGCTCCTGGCTCCTGGCTTCGGATTGGCATAGCTCTGGCCGTTGTGGCCACTTGGGGAGTGAATCAGCAGATGGAAGATCTTCCTCTTTATATATCTGACTTTCTTATAAAAAGAAAGTAAATCTTAAAAAAAAATCAGGCCTGATTCTTTCCAACTTGTATGGACTCAGACATGAGAAGTACTTGTGTCTCATCTCTCCGGTGAGTTCCAGAAAAGATGTCCTCTTGCAGATTATTTGGCTCTTTCGCCCAAGGATGATGCTCTTTGAGGCTTTCTTTACCTTAGGCTGGACTCAAAAGTCTGAGGATTTGATATGTAGAAGCTGGCACAAAGGCTCAATTGATTCCTCTTCTGCTTCAAAGTGCCAGCACCCCATTTAAACGCCTGTTCGTATCCTGGCTGCTCCACCTCCCGTGCAGCTCCCTGCTTGTGGCCTGGGAAAGCAGCAGAGGATGGCCCAAAACCTTGGGGACTCCACACCTGCGTGGGAGACCGGGAAGAAGCTCCTGGCTTTAGATCAGCTCAGATTCAGCCATTGTAGTCATTTGAGAATTGAATCAGTAGACAGAAGATCTTTCTGTCTCCCGTTAAGTCTGCCTTTCCAATAAAAATAAATACATCTTTAAAAAAAGACTAAATTTGTAATTCTAGTAACTGGTAACTTCCTTTTTGAAGCAATCTGTAAAAATGAATTATTATGTGATGTTTGGATTTGTTGAGAATATAAATCATCTTGTGAACAGATGAAGTCTTCAATTTCATTTCATGCAAAAGTTTTTCTTTGTACATTTCAAATGTAAGTTTTGAATTGGATGTGATGACATGTGGTTCAAAATTTGAAAAGGTAGACAAGGAAATGCCTGCCTCTCCTCTCTGCTCCCCCACCATGCCGTTCTCCACACAGAAGGCCAGCTTTTCCAGTTCCTTGTCATCCTTTCAGAATATTTTGTACAATTACAGGAAAATGCCTCTGTGTTTATTTTTTAAATTTAAATATTTCTTTACCAATGTTTATTACACAGGTGAGGGAGGGGACTAAAGACTCAGGTAGGTCTCCCGGAAGGACAGGAAGTGGGGATGGGGGAGAGGCGGAGGGACAGGAAGTGGGGATGGGGGAGAGGCGGAGGGACTGGAAGTGGGGATGGGGAGAGGCGGAGGGACAGGAAGTAAGGATGGGGGAGAGGCGGAGAAGGGAAGGACCCCACCCTCCTTCCTGTGACGTGGGGGATGTCCCCCACTTCTTTTCAGACATATAGTAGCATAATTTGCATATGCCTTTATTGCCTAAAAGTTTAAAACTATCAGTGCATGAGGGTACTTCAGAAAGTTCATGGAAACAGAATTAAATTTTATTTTGGTGCAAAAAGTCTATGAAGTTCCCGCCTAGTGTTTGCACCATGCGCAGTTTCCACTGGAAGACCTCGCAGAGACACAAACAACGCGGCTGCACCAACCCAAGCCTTCACCTCCACCTCTCCCGTGCACGTCCTAAGTGCCTGTCTGTTCTGGCGACCTTTCTGATCAGCAAGGAGCGTTCTCCTGTTGATGTCTGTGGAGCAACCCACTGCGTGGGCCTAACATCAGTTCCACCATCTTCTACCAATGGTCACTCGGGCTGTGGGCTGCTTTGCACGGTGCTTGTAACCAGCACTCTGCAGGGACAACCTGCAGCATAAATGCGTTTCCTCACGCAGTGTCCAGACCTGAGACACATGCATTTGTGTCACAGATGAGGCCACACTGCCTTCCACGGGGACTGTCTGATTACAGATTCTCCCATATAATGCACAACAGTACCTGCTTCCTTTGTTCACACAGAACATGCCAGAACTTGTGGGTCCTTGCCTACTGACAACTTCCCTTCCTGGACACCCTGGCTGGAGGTTGGAGCAGGCCTGCTCCCGGATTCCTTCCTCCCTGTCCCTGTACTACATCATCTCTCAAGAGAACGGATCACAAATGCGATGGTGACCGCAAAGAAATTCTTTCTGCTACATTCTTCCTGCAAGACCTCTCCCTGGCCAGAACTGTGGGCATGGGGTTGGGGAAGTCCTTGGAACCTACTCTGCCCTAGTAGGGAGCACAACCTGCTGAGGAGCTACCCTCCTCCACGTGTGTCTCAAGGCTCTGCTACCCCTCCATTGGTGGGACAGAGCAGCTGGTAGCAGGTGAATGCTGCCAGTTACCCACAGTGAGTTAACGCTAACGACCTGTGATGTACCTGCTGCAAGCCCGTTGCACTTTCCACCTTGGTAAATCCTCAGCCTTCCTACCAGGAGGATCACTGTTGCCCCCACTTAGGCAAAGAGCATACTGAGGTCTTTACACGGGAATGTCCTGAAAACACGGCAGGGCAGGGGTGGAGGTTCCACCCAGAGAGCATTGGGCAGACCTCAGGCTTCTCTCCGGCCTGCCTTCAAGACAGACTCACCCAAGGGAGAGCCAACACAACAGAAGGGAGGGGGGTCAGCTCTGGTCTCAGATGGGTTCTGGCCTGAGGGGCCCCAGCAGGGTCACGTCTCCCACGCAGCAGCCCCTGGGGCTCCCAAGGGGTGGGGAATTAGAAGGCACTGAGCAGCTGATGAAGGAGCCCGGCAAGAGGGGGATTAGCACGGATTTGGAGGAAGATTCCACACATCACCGCAGCTGCCTGGGACAGAGATCACATGGGGATGAGGGGCGGTCCTGCTGGGTAAGGCGGAAGAAGATGCGCAGCGACAAGCTGTGGCTGCCGGGCCACACTCCGGGAGCCGGGGCTCTGTGGGAAAGCAAGTGTGGCTGGGCACCTGCCGGCGTTCTCCATGGACCTCCCCCAGCTCATCTGTGTGCTGATGTCCTGCCCACCTGCAGCTGGCTAGGCCTGGCCTTGACCGTGACTCAGTCCCACTGGAGTCTCTCTCGCTAGTTCAGCCCACCTTTCTTCCCTCCACAGCTGCCTCTGAAAGTCCACAAGACTGAAACCAAGTGGCTGTGGTAAAAGCCGCTCATCATTATGGTAATGGTCCCTGAAAGATCCTCCCAGGGTTCTAGTTGCACGGCCCCTTGCTGCCCCCTGGTGGCCACAGTAAAGGGAAGCAGGCGTTTCGATAACACCTGCTAGGACGATTGTGGCCTAGGTGTGTTGATCTGCTATTTCCTGCGACTTTTCTCACTATATATGTGTGTGTTATTCTGGATACTCCTTGCCGCACTCCTGTGAGGTGGAGATTGATTCTTGCTTACTAAACGGAACCAGGAGGAAGTTCAAAACCTTGTTACACAACTTTTCAGGGTCACCCAGCCAGTGCAGAGCAGAACCAGAGGCCACACTTGCTCTGCCACAGGGGAGGATCATGGTGGGGTTGCACAAGAAGGACAGCGGCTGCTGAGGAGAGCAGTGGCCCGGGAGGCCCCTGCGTGGCTCCTGGCTTCACACTGACCTTGATTTGCTTGGAGGCTGGAGGTTGGGTGGCTCAGAACAGATGCTAGGGCAAGATCACAGCACTGCAGTCTAAAGACATCCAATCTCTTGGCCAATGAGGACTCGCATTCCCAGGGGTCTACAGAAATGCCATCAAGGCAAGGCCTGGGCAGTGAGGTGCCCTTGCTGGGAGCAGGGAGCAGGAAACCTTCAATGCCCGTTTCTACACTTTGAGAGTGTGTTTCTTCTGTATTTCCATCAGCACACCTCAACTCCCTTGTCTAAAGATAACATTATCCAGGGAGGATCTTGGAGACCCTCTAGCTGAAAGCTGGCTCCTGGTGGGGTATTCCACAATAGAAGGAAGAGGGAATCAGGTTTGGGGACACTGAGGCACAGAGAAGGCGCATGTTCCTAGAGTCACAGAGCCACAGGGGTGGGCTCAGAGCATGGGTCTCCACCCTAGCCTCTGCTCCTGGTACCCAGCCAAGGGGACAGCCAGGGTTGCTGTCAGGAAGGTTGCAGGCAAGGCCGTGGCTGCCAGGTCAGTCGCTAGGGAGCAAGTGAGGATTTTTGAGTGCAGGAGTGGCCCAGGCAGATCTGTGCTTTTGCTCACAGGGTCGAATCCGGTCCCAGTCCTCCCATGAGAACGTTTGTGTGCTCAAGGAAAGAGAGACTGATCCAACAAACCCTAGACTAGGACGCAGCATTCTAGCAGCAGGGGCTGTGTCAGTGGTAACTTCTCCATGTGGGGCTGGACTGGGAGGAGTTTCTCTCCTGCACCTGTCAAAGGCAAGGCAGCTGTGACCTTCCACAGCCAGCCCCATGGGAAGAGATGCTCCTCTCATGGTGTATATGAACTAAAAGCAGATTCCAGGTTGCTCAGTACCTAAAGGTACTACACTGGACTCCCCAGAGGTAGGCCAGGGACAGCAGTGTTCCCCAAGATTCACCAGTGGACTTGCTTCAAGACTCACTACCTTAGAAGACCCACGGGGCATCTGCCTTCCTTGTCTGTCTCTCCAGGCAAGAGAGTTCAAGATCACGGCTTGGAAGGGCTACGTGGCTGCAGACAGGAGGAGGAATCCATACAGGAGATCCAAGTGAACGGAATAGGGCAAAGACACACCACTTATCATGGGAAGGTACCAGAAAAACAAAGGCAGGGCCACCTTCCTGGGCACAGCTAGGGAGACACTTTCAGGGCAGAGCCTACGAAACAGAAACTTGCATGAGATGTGGCAAGCAGCAACATGCTACCAGTGACTTCTGCTGCTGGCTGGGAAACCCACCTGCCCAGGGCAGGTTGAGAGGCATGGTCCAGCTCAGGTATACCTGTTGATGCTGTCTGCAGAATGCTGCCGTTCCCACTGACTTCAGTGCAGGCTGGGGGACGGGGCATCCAGTTAGCTCTACATGGGAGGTCACATTGCTTCCCTTCCCTGCTCACCAGCAAAATGCTAGACCCAGAGTGCTAAGGCAGAGCACCAACTGACTCTTGTCAGGGGCCTTGCTCCAGGGGTGAGGAAGGCCACAGGATAGAGCCCGGATCCTCGGAACCCGTGATTGCAGGAGTTCTGTGTAGCCATGGATCATGGTCTCTGGGTGTGGCCTCGTTCTGCACACTGGCAGTCAGTCTGCAGCAGCTCAGCACCCCTGAGTGTCATGGAGGGGGCGTACAGAGGCTCCGTGCTAACCCTATGGGGCTCAGGGGCTCTGTGTGGTTCCTGCACCTGAGAACGCAGTGTGGGTGGGTCCTGGAAGCTTCCTGTGGGCAGTAAATCAGCTTGTTCACCCTGGAACACAGGTTGAGGCTGTACACATGTCAGCCAACATGACGTGTCTTCTTCCCACTGTGGAGAATGAAAAAGATCTGTCATATCCAACATGGATGTCACTCCAGCAAATACTGGCCAGAGCTCCCTGATGCCACAGCATGCCCCCCGGACATCTCCTGCAAGCTGTCGGGCATTCTCCCAAGCCACAGAGGCACAAGTCCAAGAACAAAGCCTTCAGGGGTGACACCAACAGGGGATCCCCTGGATGGGTAACAACTAATGCAGAAATAGGAACAGGGAGGGAATGCGACTCCCCCAAAAGAATACAACGATACATTAATACTGAGCTGTGAAAAGGGCAGGTCAAGGAGATGTCTGGAAAGGAATTTGAAAGAATGATTCCAAGATTATTCAAAAACACAGAGAAGGAAATCTCCACCTGACAGGGATGGGAAGTTCTGTAAGGAGACAGAAATACTGAAGAGAAATTAAGTCAAAATATTAGAGAGGAATTAAATATGTCACATAAAATAGCAAACCTTAATAACAGATCTGGTGAGACAAAAAAAAAGAATATTCTATCTAGAAGACAAGTTTTTAAGATGTCTTAGACGAAAAAAAGAAGAAGAAGAAATTAGATAAACTGAACAGAGTGTTTAGGATCCATAAATAACATCAAATGACCAAATATATGATCTTAGTAGTTCCTGAAGGTATGGAAAAAAAGAATGGCTTAGAGAACTTACTCAGTGAAGTAACAGCAGAGACTTTCCCCCAATTTATAGAGTTATGAACATTCAAACACAGGAAGAACAGTGAATTCCAATTAGGCATGATTAGAAAAATCTTAGCATGACACATTACAATAAAACTTGAAAAAGTAAAACATGAGGAAAATATCCTGAAATGTTAAACAGAGAAGAGTCAGATACCTTTTAAGGACCTCCCACTAGACTGACAGAATTGCTCAATAAAACCTATAGTCTAGAAAAGAATGGAAGAATACAGTCAAAATATTAAAAGAAGCTGTCCACTCAAAATACTTTACTCAGCAAAGCCCTTGTACAATTGAACATGAAATAAAGACTTTCCATAGCAGGAAAAAAAAAGCACAAAAATTTTGTACTGCCAGTTTTGCAAATGGTCCTTAGGATGAACTATACACAGAAACAGAGAAAGATAAATTAGTATGGTTAAATAACAAGAGTGGAGAAAACCTCCCGATGGAAGAACGAAGGATATCCAAAATAAACTAAAGCAATATATATGGAGAAATGGCAAAACCAACTTGTGACTTATCAATAATAACCATAAATGTAAATGGACTAAATTCTTGCATTAAAAGATCCGGAGTGGGGGCCAGCAGCTGGCTAATCCTCTGCCTGCCATGCCAGCATCCCATGTGGTCACCAGTTGGAGTTCTAGCTGCCCCACTTCCAAATCCATCTCCCTGTTTATGACTTAAGAAAGCAGAAGAGGATGGCTCAAGTCTTTGCCCCTGAACCTATACGGGAGACCCATAAGAATCTGGCTCCTGGCTTCAGATAGGCTCAGCTCTGGCTATCATGGCCATTTGGGGGAATGAACCCAAATGGAAGATCATTCTCTGTCTCTTCCTTCTCCGGGCTTCTCTCTAAAACATCAACCTTCACGTTAAAGAAATAAATCTTTTAAAAAAAAATACACAGCGGCTGAATGCGTAGAATAGAAACCTATATGCTTCAACAAAGCATATTCAACAGACTGAAAGTGAAAGGAAAGAAAAAGATATTCCATAGAAATAAAAATGGAGGGCCTGGCATGGTAACCTAGTGGCTAAAGTCCTCACCTTGCATGGTCGAGATCCCATATGGGTGCCAGTTTGTATTCTAGCTGTTCCATTTCCCACCCAGCTCCCCACCTGTGGCTTTGGAAAGCAATAGAGGATGGCCCAAGTCTTTGGGACCCTGCACCCACATGGGAGACCTGCAAGAAACTCTTGGTTCCTGGCTTTGAATCTGCTCAGCTCCAGTCATGGCAGCCACTCGAGGGAGTGAACCAGCAGATGGAAGATCTTTCTCTCTGTCTCTCCTTCTCTCTGCAAATCTGCCTTTCCAATAAAAATAAATCTGTTTTTAAAAAGAAATAAAAATGAAAAATGAAAGCAAAATGGAATGAAAGTAAAAAATGAAAATAAAAAATGAACAGGAGAATCTATTTTGATATCAGACAAAATGACTTTTAAGACAAAATTGCCTAAAAAGTCAAATAAGGTCATTATAAATTTTAAATAAAGAGATCAGTTAACAGGAAGAGGTAACTATGATAAACAAATGTTAGTGTATATAAAGGGAGACATATACTTAAATACCAAAAAATATGTTGCATACCAACTTTCATCAGTGGAAATATCAACTAGACAAAATATCGACAGAAAACAGCAGAAATAATCTAAGTTATTGACCAAATGGATCTAATAGACATATATAGAACATTTCCTGTCACAGCTGTAGAATATATTTTTTCTCATCAGCACATAAAGCATTGTCTATTATAAATCACATACTAGACAATGAAAAAAGTCTCACAAATTCAAAAAACTGGAATGATACCATGTCACTTTTCTGGAAATTAGCAAAATAAGAATCTTTATAAAATATGCAGACAGACATGTGGAGAGCAATATGTTGCTCAAGGAACTGTGGGTCATACATGAAATTACAAAGAAAAACAAAAATTCCTTTAAAAATGGCAAAACAACATCAAAACTTGTAGGATACAGCAAAGCTATGCTAAAAAGACAAGTTATAGCAATCGGCATTCACATTAAGAAATTGGAAAGGCAACAAATGATCTTTTAATGCATCTCAAGTTCCTAGAAAAAGAGCAAGTAAAAATCCAAATTAGTAGGAAGAAATAGTAAATATATATATATAAAAATAAAACTGAAATAACAAAACAGTCAGTGAAACAAAGAGCTAGTATTTCAAAAAATAAACAAAATTGACAAATCATTGGCCCAATTAATAAAACATGATAGATAAAACCAGGTGGAAAAGAGATATTATAATGGATATCACAGCAATAAAAGAATCATCATGAATGATTACAAACAGCTATATGCCAACAAATTAGAACATCCAGAAGAAATGGGTAGATTTCTAGACATATACAATTTACCAACCTTGAGTCATGAAGACCCAGAAAACCTCAACAGACCAACAGCCAAAGCTAAAATTGAACCAGTAATAAAGAGCTTTCCAACAATGAGAAATCCAGGACCAAAAAGCTTCGCTGCTGGCTTCTACCAAAGTTTTAGTGAAGAATTCATCTCAGTTATTCTCAAACTATTTTAAAAATTGAAAAGGAAGAATTCCTCCCAAACTCTTTCCATAAAACCAGCATTACCTTAGTTCCAAGTAAAAAAAAAAGTCTCCACTAAGACACTACCGGAACTTATATACGAGAAACACCACTACAGTTGAAAAAGAACTTACAAGATCCATCTATTCACAAAGGCTACAAAAACACTAAATACCTTGGGATAAAAATAACCAAGGGTCTGAAACACCTCTATAATGAAAACTGCAAAACATTAAGGAAAGAAACAGAAGACACACAAAAATGGAAAAAAATCATTCATGTTCATGGGTAGGAAAAATTAATATTATGAAAATGCCCACATTACCCAATCAAAATAGCAAGAAAATTCTTCTCAGAGCTCGAAATGATCCTGAATTATCATGGGAATACAAGACTCCAAAAAGCCAAGGTTATCCTAAATGGTAAAAACAAAACAGGAGGGCCCAGCTCGACAGCCTAGCAGCTAAAGTCCTTGCCTTGAACACGCCAGGATCCCATATGGGCACTGGGTCTAATCCCAGCAGCCCCAGTTTCCATCCAGCTCCCTGCTTGTGGCCCGGGAAAGCAGTCAAGGATAGCCCAAAGCCTTGGGACCCTGCACCCGTGTGGGAGACCCGGAAGAGGCTCTGGGCTCCTGACTTCAGATTGGCTCAGTTCCAGCCATTGCAGCCACTTGGGGAGTGAACCATCAGATGGAAGATCTTCTTAAAAGAAAAAAGCTGCAGACACTGCAATAATAGATTTCAAGCCATACTATAGGACAGTGATTAGCACAAGAACCCAGTACTGACACAAAAATACACATGTGGGACAATGGAACAGGATAGAAATCCCAGTATTAATACTCCCATGTACAATCAACCAATATTTGACAAACAAGTTAAAAATCATTCCCCAGAGACAGGGCTGTCTCTTTAACAAATGGTGCTGTGAAAACTGGATCTGTACATGCACAAGTAGGAAGCAAGACCCCAACCTTAATCCCTACACAAAAACAAATAAACAAATAAAGGAGGCAAAGCTGAGACCTGAAACCTCCAAGGAGCTCATGCTATAAAGCACTGGCACAGGCAAAGGCTTCTTAGATAAGACCATACAGGCAATAAAAGCAAAACCAGACACATGGGATTACAGGGATTACATCAAGCTAAGCAGTTTATGCACAGCAAAAGAAGCAACAAAGAAGCAACAAACAGAATTGCAGAAAGTATTTGCCAAGTAAGCTTCTGATACAGGATTAATATCCAAAAGATAGGAGGAACTCAAGAAATTCATTAAAAAAAACATAAACAATCCAGTTAATAAGAAATGGACAAAGGATATGTACAGGCATTTTCCAAAAGATGAAATACATATGGCCAATAAACACATGAAAAAAGGCTCAGCATTGCTAGTCATCAGGGAAATGCAGATAAAAACTACAATGAGGTATCACCGGACCCCGCCTAGAATGGTTACTTTCTGAAAGTCAAAAAGTAACAAATGCTGGTGAGGATGTGTGCACCCTACCACACTATTGCTAGGAATGTAAACTGGCACTGAGAGCTATCCTATGATCCGGCTATGGAAATCTACTCAAAGGAGGTTAAATTAGTAATGGAGTTACCTGAACCTCATGTTTATAGCAGCTCAGTTCAGACAGTTAAGATATAATATACCTAGGTATCTATTTTTAAATTTTAATTAATTAATTAATTAATTCTATTATTTTATGATACAAGTCTGGATTTCCCTTACTCCCTCCCCAAAACTCTTCTCCCCTCCACTAATTTCCCCTATGTGATTACAATAGTACAACCATAAACAGTCATAAGTCCATCATTCTGTTATCTAAGTGTATCCTGACAGTGCAGGTATGGACATTGGCAGAGTCCAGCATCCTATTGTCAAGATAGAGTTAACAGTTTCATTGGGAGTCCATCTTTGATCTGAAAGTGAGATTCAAACTGCATTGTGTCCTCACATCTGGATATGACAGTCTCTATTACACAGCTACTGTACATCCCCTTAATTGAGAAGCCACAAAACCAAATCGACAGGAAGAAAATAGGAATTTACAATGCCATGAAATTGAATAACATGCTGCTGAGTGACCAATGTGTGACTGAAGAAATGAAAAAAATCAAGAACCTTCTTGAACAAAACGACGCTACTGAGAATCAAAATGGTGAAATAGGGTGAGGTCACATTTAAACAGATGGAGAATCATTGGCCTGGGTGAAGTAGAGAGGGCATTCCAGGAAATAGGAGAGGAAAGGCTGACAGCAGAAGGGCAACTGGAGACTAACGGACACAGGAAAGTAGCAGAGACAACAGTGTAGTGCTGCAGTGACTGATACCCCAGTGGCAGTCAGCGAACAGTGATCTGAGCTCCACTAGTGGCAGGAACTCCACCAGCCACCAGGTGGAACAGCGGGGAGTAGGGGGTGTTCACTGAGAGCTGGAACAGAGACAGCAGCAGATCCCAAACAGGCAGTGCAGGAACAGGGTGGATTTCACAGCCCAGTCCCTCAGCAGAACTGCATTCTGAGTAGGGAGACAAAGGTGCATGTGTTAAGCTAGGAGTGAGTTCATTTCTGGCTGAGTGCATTCCACCAACGTGGCATTCTATGTTTCACTCAAAATAGGTGTGGGTATCCCCCAGACCTAATAGCCAGCAGATCAAAAACTTCACCAGTGGCACAGCAGGTGCCATTTTGTACAGGGTGGCAAAGGCTGTGAGACTGCGGGGACAACAGTGAGCTGTGTATATGCTGAGCTGGGAGCAAACTCACTTCCAGCTCAGTGCATTACACTTCTGTTACATCGAAAAGAATACAGACTTTGGCATCCCACGGGTCAAAATAGGTCCATGTGGCCCTCACACATAATGACCGGCAGGTTCTGGCAAGATCAGTACCACCAACAATCTAGTTATTTAGGGCATCTCGTGTCTTCCTAATCCTAGGAACTGCTCGAATCGGAAGTGGGAGAAACATATAAACAATGGTGCAGGCTCAGCTTGGGATCCCAAGAGGTGGAGAGTGGTGAGCCAGGAGCTGGGGCTACACAGACTGTGGTGGAGGCCCAATACAAGAGCCCAGATGTGAAACTCACTGGAGGGACCGACACAAGTGGCTGCAAACAAAGAGCCATGTACCAACCACAGTAAGTAAAATCAAACTAGACCTGTGGGTGACACAGCTTAGAAACCTGCCACAAATAGAAGAATCTGCTAACCGGAAGTACAGTGAGCAAGAGCAAAAGAAGAGACAGAGGCACTATGAATGTTACTGAAGACTCCCCTGCAAAGGAGCAAAAGCCTTTGCAAACCTCAGAGTTAGCTGAGGAAAACATCAAGGAAATGGGAGATACAAGATTCAGAAAACTCATTATAAAGCTTCTTATCAACAAAAAGAAGCACATACAGGAGTTCAAAGAATTTAAGAAATATGTAATACAGGAAATGGCAACACTGACACAAAATCAAGCCAAATTATTAGACAATGGAGCAAATGAAACATTCAGTGGAAAACCTCAATAACAGTACAGAATAGAAGGCAGAAGAAAGAATCTCAGAATTGGAAGACATTTCCTTCAACAAGGGTGGTAGGGGGTGGGTGGATAAAAAAGCTGAAGAGGAGCTAAGTCAAGCTAAGAAAAGTATTCAAGAATTAAGGGACACTATTAAAAGGCTGAATGTAAGAGTTATGGGAGTTCCAGAATGTGTAGAAAGAGATGGATTTAAATATGTATTTACTGGGATACTAAAGGAAAACTTCCCTAATCTGGAGAAAGAATTGGGAAACAACATTCAGGAGGGGCACAGAACTCCCAACAGGGTTGACCAAAAGCAATCTTTACCACGGCACATGATCATCAAGCTCTCTTCAATCAAACATAAGGAAAAGATCCTTAAATGTGCATGTGCAAAAAAAATCAACTTACAAAGCAATGGCAGGCAGGCTGACAGTTGACCTCTCACAGAAAGCTCTACAGGTCAAAAGAGAAGGGAGCAACACATTCCAGATTCTAAAAGGAAAAAAATTGTCAGCCCAGACTACTGTATCCAGAAAAGTTTTCCTTTGTCTTTGAAAAGGAAATAAAATTCTTCCACAGTAGAGAAAACCTCACGAATATACCTCTTCCAGACCTGCCCTACAAATGATACTTCAAGATGTTCTCTTGACAGAGAAGAGGAATAGCACCCACCAAAACCAAAGGCAAATGGGAAGAACACCCCAGTAAAATAACAACAGAAGACTAAACCAATGAACAACACATTACTAAAGTGACAGGACCAGATTACCTCCCATTCATATTAACCCTGAATGTAAATGGCTTAAACCCATCAGTTAAAAGTCATGGATTAGTACATTGGATTAAAAACAAAACCCATCTATCTGTTGCCTACAGGAGCCACATCTCACCAACAAAGATCAGCAGAGACTATCTCGTGGATTTGGATGTTCTTGTCTTATTTCTTCAACAGCTTTTTTTTTCCTCATTAAATCATTCACAAACTCATAGATCATAGTATAGCATCATTTTCTTCAAGAAGGCTCTTGATTTTCTTTTTAATTTCTTCAGTGACACATTGGTCACTCAGCAGCATGTTCTTTAACTTCATGGCATTTTAAATTTCTATTTTTCTTGCTATTATTGATTTTGCTTTGTGGCTTTTCATTTAAGGGGATGTACAGTAACTGTGTAATAGAGACTGTCATATCCAGATGTGAGGATACAATGCAGTGTGCATCTCCACTTCCAACAAAGATGGATTCTCAATGAAACTGTTAACTCTATCTTGACAATAGGATGCTGGACTCTCTGCCATTGTCCATACCTGCAACATCAGGACACACTTAAATAGCAGAATGATGGACTTATGACTGCTTATGAAAGTTGTACTATTATAATCGTATAAGGGAAATAGGAGGGGAGAAGAGTTTTGGAGAGGGAGTAAGGGAAATCTCAGTCCTATGAAACTGTATCATAAAGTAATAATAAATAGAAAAATATAGAACTGTAAGGAGAAATTAACAATTACATGCGACAATTGACAACAAGTTCTTTTGCAAGAAAACGAATACCAGTGGACTGGAGACCATTACTCCTACTGAAACAAGCCAGACCCACACAAATAGGTTTTGTCTGATTTGTGGTGGTTGATGCATACAGCACAAGAAATTTAGTATATCTGAGTGAAATTCACATTTTGGGATTTGATTACCTTTCTAGTCCTTGTCGCTATTCCTGCTCAACAGTAGCTTTTTCACTTTTTGTTTGTTGAATTCCTTATTTAGCAGAGCATTTAGCCTCCGACTACAAAGCCAATTAAAGAGTGGGACTGCAACAAGTAAACAGCCAGCAAGCAGGGGGAAGTGGGCATGGAGAGTAAAGAACAGTAAAGAAACCTGTTCTAGTCATTGACTAAAAATAAACAAGTTACCAAAACCAAAGACAAGCGCCACAGAGAACGGCGCCGTCAGCCTCCTGCGGGAGCACCTGGAGGCCTCAGGGGCCACACACAGGCCAGCTCCCACACCAGCTCAGCCACACAGCAATTGCCCAGTCTCTGAGGTTACTTCTAACTTCAAGTGTTTCTCCAACATGGATCTAGGAAATATTAATATACAGTTCAAAGAATTAGAGATGATAGGCACAGCAAGCAACCCTCTATTTGCAAAGCCAGCATGTGGGTGCTGGCTTGAGTCGATTGCTGGATTTCTGATCCAGCTTCCTGCTAATGTGTCTGGGAAAGCAACAGAGACAGAGGATGACTCAAGTGACTGGGCCTCTGTCCCCATGTGGGAGACCCAGAAGAAGCTCCAGGCTCCTGGCTTCAGCCTGGCCCACCCCTGCTCGTTGTAGCCATCTGGGGACTGAACCAGCAGACAGAAGATCTCTCTCCTCTCTCTGTAACTCTACCTTTCAGATAAATTGTAATAAAAAAGAGAGATGATGAGGTTTGTGAGAAATATACATAGCACAACTCTGGCAGAGTTGGCACAAAGAACTTGTTGTTGTTAATACTCTAGGTCTTTGTATTTTTTAAACACAGGTGCTGGACCCGGTAAGTATTTCTCCTTTGCCCACGGGTGCAGTTTCAGCACTCGACAGTAGAGGGTGCTAAAGGGATGTCTTGAGCCTCACCCAACTTCCTTTCTCTTCCTGCAGTGACTGAGGCAGCACGTGGGTGATTCTTGCCAGGGGGGTCTCCTGAGCCCCTGCCCCCTCTACCGGCACGTCCATGGGCTTCCCCACCACCCGGTGGTCTACAGCTCTACTCTCCAACAGGAGTCAAATCCTGTAAGTTCTCAGTCCTTCCCTGGAGTGTTGCCCTCAGCCACAGCGGTGGCAGCTGCCTCGTGGGTTGACTCTTCTGTATTTAGAGCCCTCGCCTGCCCCTTTTAGTAGTATAAACACTTAGTTTATAACTCCTGATGTGACACTTTCATTAAAAATTTTTATCTGAGGGAGAGGGCAAGAGTGATGGGAAAAGGTGAGGAGACAGAGAGCATGAATGACCCCATCAGCTGGCTGACTCCCCAAACTGCCCACACCAGTGAGGATGCTGAAGCCAGGAGCCAGGAACCCCTTCTCTTGGGCCATCACCCGCAAGGTCTGGATGAGCAGGAAGCTGGAGTCAGGAGCTGGAGCTGGGACTTGTACCTAGGTTCTTCAGAGTGGAACGCAGGTGTCCTGGCCAGCTGTTGTCCAGCCAGGCCAGTGTCCATCTGTCTAGTACACTGTCCGTATTTCAATGGCCAGCATGATACTGTGTCTCCCCACTGGATTTTAAAAGTGGCTGTTCAGCTTTTCACCACCTCTGGAAAAGCACATTTACATATTCCTCCAGTGGCAGAGGACAGCACCACGCACCCCCAGAAACCATGGCAATGCCAGAAACCGCATCCTCAACACAAGCCACTTCACTCTTCAAGGGATCAGGGGTCTGAGCCATGCTGATTCTTTGGTTATAGCTTGGGGAGGGCCAGGAGGGAAGCATGTGGGTGAGGCCAATGTCACTGCAGGCAGCATCTCTGTAGTCTGCATTTGGAAAGCATCTGTGTTTTCTGTTAAAGGACAGCATGCTGAGAAGTAAGAATAGACACAGAACAGACGCTTTCAACTGGGACCTGGGGCAGAGGCAGGAGCCCAGTCCTCCCAGGATATGCACGCTGTGGGGCTGGGAACGTCCCAGCGAGCGCCCCACCGCTGTCCTCTGCCAGGCACCATCAGGGCCAGTCTCTGGGTCCCAGGGAAGGCTCTGGAGCTTCAATGATGCCCCTTCCTTGCATCCTGTGATAGCTTAAATGCAGGGAGTAAAGTGTGATTAAAGGAGCCGGTATGCATGCTCTTCTGATCCACATGAACATTGTAGATGCCGCTCAAAGGCAAGATTCTGGCCAAACCAGCTCGTTACCCTGTCCCCCAAGCGGGCTTCCTTTTGATGCTTTCTGGTTCTCTTCCTCCACCTGGGCCACACTCCTGGGGTGGCGGCAGACCTTGGCATGGGATGCTGCAATCCCTGGCCTGACCCTG
Source organism: Ochotona princeps (assembly GCF_030435755.1). NCBI lineage: Eukaryota > Metazoa > Chordata > Mammalia > Lagomorpha > Ochotonidae > Ochotona > Ochotona princeps. Next base: position 60,533,205 of record NC_080839.1, on the reverse strand, counting down.
GGGTCCTGCTTCATGGCTGGGTGGACATGGGTGGGCATGACCCTGTGGCAGGACCCACGGTCATGAATTCTGTGCTGCCCTTCACGTGGGCCTAGAATCTAACCACAAGCACATTTTCAGGGGACAAGAGAGCTGGTGGGAAGGCTGAAAGCTCTGGCCAGATGACAGCTAGAGAAACTGGCCAACGTCAGGGAAGCAGCGGCAGGGCTGAGGTGACGCTATGGGTCCTGCATCACTCTCCCTCCGGGGGGCCATTTCACAGTGACCCCAGGAGAGCTGGACCTGCAGGACTCCTTGTGCATTGAGGCGGCTGGGCCGTGATGAGCGCAGATGGCCACTAGGTGGCACTGTCACACCGTGGTTTATGGCCTGATGGGCTCACCCCAGGCAGTGCTGGTTTCCATCTATCAGTATTTGCCTCAAACTTGAGAGAAGCAGCTACTCCAGGGCTGCGAGAAAGATCCCTGTTTGCTGAAAGTCCTGGAAGTGTGGGTTTCCAGAGGGGCTGGGGTTCTATGTTGGCTGTGATCAGATCTCAGTCTGTTAGGGCCTGGTTTCCCAACTTAGTGACATGGAAGGGGCCCGAGAGATCAGAAAGCCCAGCAACAGAAGGTCGTCTCCCCTGGGACACACCTGGATGTACGCAGGCACAGGACTTGAGACCCGGGTCAAACCTGAGTGCTCCGTCAGCTCCACCACACTCCCACCTTTATACCGTGCAGACAGCTCTACACTGGCCAAGTACCCTGTGGCTGGACAGAATGGGGAACTCTCAAAAGCAGAGGATGACATTGTGTGTCAGCGTCCACTTGGAGGAGAGTAGGGACCATAGGCAAGGGGTCTGTTGGCTTCCTCTGGGTCCAAGGCTATTCGTTCTTTAGCCAAATGATGGTGGAAGTGAGGTGGGAAGCCAGAGGCAAACAGTGCATGAAGCATGCAATCAGAGGGAATCAAGCAGTGCTGAGGGCAGGCTGGGGCTCTGGGGAGACCCATCTTCATCCCCAACCCCACCCCGGGACCAGAACCTTGGGAGGCGAGTGGTCCGGTGCAGCAGCCACGGCGACCACCAGGGGGCAATGTTGGCTCACGTTCTCCTTGGTCCACAAGAAGCCTCTCCAAGGGTTCAAGAAAGTTCATCATCTTAGGCAGCAGGGAGCAGTTACAGAAGGAGCCCCGAGTGAGGAAGAGAAATGCATAGAGCCTGGACTTGAAGTCGGTCTCTCGAAGGCAGTCGTGGGATCATATCGTTCCTCTCCTTCTACACCCATAGCTAGACAGGAAATGCAGCTGCAGAATCAGGGGGTTGCCCACGTGTCCAACTACGCGGTGCTCTGCCCTTCTCCTGCAGCCAGAGATGCTGGGAGCTTTAGAAAGTCCTCCGGGGGTGGCTTGGAGATGTCAAAAAGAATAGTCTAGAATCTTGTTAGAGATGCTGCAGGCAGACAGACCCAGGACGTACCGCGTTCTGCAAAGTTGGACCAATTATGCATTCTGCATCCGTCCTAGCTGGTGCTGAGCATTCTTATGGGATATTCAGCACTTCAAGCTTGGACGGGGGAATGGTTCATCCACCTTGTCAGAGTGATGGATTCTTCCATGACCACTACTTAATTAGTTTGTACACAAGGGAAAACCAACCAGCCCATGGGTTCTCTGGATACTGAAAGAAAAGTGGGGTGATGGGAAGGGACCCTTGGAGGGGGCAGGCCATGCACCTGGCTTCACTGTGTGTTGCCTAGTGATTCCTGTTGATGCATCCCAGAGTGACCATCCTCTGCTAATGGACGTACAGGGGCAGTCACTCCAGAAACTTCACCAAGACCCACACCTGTCCTCAGGGGAGTTTTAATGAATGCACATCTCCAGGCCTACTTTTTGAGTCAGAATTTTTGAGGGTTTTAAAAAAAGATTTATTTCATTCGAAAGTCAGAGTTATATAAAAGACAGCTTCGGCATCCCTCCCACACCTTTCCACAGTTCCTGCATATGGCAGGGGCTGGAGGCCCAAGCACCTCCTCAGGCAGGGGCATCTCAATTACACTGGAAGTTCCGGTACCAAGACACATTGCTGGGACATCTGGAAGCCAGGTCAAAGGCACAAGCCCAAGGGACCTGCCGCTAGCAGCATGGAAAGACATGCCGGCTCTGGGGGATGTGATTTCTGTCCTGTAAACCCTCCATCCAGGCTGCAGCCTGGCCACAGCCAGTGGCCCCTGTCCCCCGACCCAAAGGGTCTCACTTGGGTAGCAGTAGCAACATCTGGGCCCTACGGAAGCAGGTGGTGAACTTGGGTCTTGGTGGTGAACTTCGTGGCTCTCATTCCTCCCTCCAATCCAGCGCTTCACCAGCCCTGGATTAAATCTGCTTGTCTTCAATCCCCCCGCTCCCGAGCGCTCGCTGTGTCCCTGCAGACTCAGCCTCCCTCACCTGCTGTCAGCTCCTCCCCAGCTTTCCTGCTTTGTTCAGCCCCTAATCTCTCCCCCTTTCTCACACTAACCTTCTCTTCACAATTCCACGCAAGTGCAGATTTTACGTATTTGATTTCCAACAAATTGTCACAACCCTTCATTGAAAACACGTGTGAAGTGCATACTCATTCTCGCCAGAAAACCACGCAATAATTTCAAGTTGCCTTTATTTGGCCTTCCTTGGAGCTTGCCCTGGTGAGTCAAGGTTGAGGTTCAAGCAAAAAGCAGGAGGGCAGCAAACACAGGTGAGACAAGTCCCCTTCTCCCTCAACCTTTCTCCATGTCCCTCAGCTTGGAGGTGCCAAGAATGTTCTAGGGAGAAGGCGACCCGAAGCCCAAATCCCCACACCTCCTGCCAACCACTGGGAGCACAGCTGGGGTCCTGGTGTGTGCAAGCACCCTCACTGGGGGGACTGGGGTGCTGAAAGTTCAGGAAGGGGGCCTGTCCTTTCCTCGCTTCTGGATCCGGCCAGCTGTTACAGAGGGCACCTTGAGTTAGGCACTTGTATGGCTGTCTTAGATCTGCCACTTCTAAAGGCCCAGCTCTCTTTTCTTAGGGCCTTGCTCATTTCATCAAACAGACAAGCAGGTCCACTGCTGGCTCTCTTGGGAGGTGGGTGGCTGCAGCTGCAGGAGCACTGGGCGCCAGAGGGGCAGCGGAGACCCATGTCTGAGGCTTCGCTGTCTGCTGGCTGGGTACCAGAGTGTCCCTTGCTGACCTGCTAGTCTTATGGGGACAGGGCAAGCTGTTCCAGGGCATGTGGGCAAGGAGCTGACAGGGCCAGGGTTGGCCAAGGACCCCTACTCATCAAAACCTTCTTCGACATGGGCTGACACACATGGAAACCTCTAGGAAGGAACAGCCTGTGGTCATGCTGGCTGATCTGTCCTGCATGGGGCTCAGGGTACCCCACCTGGAGCATGGTTCTCCGCTAGCAGAAGTGGGAGTACCATCTCCCCAGCTGCATCCAGGAAGCCAGCGTGCCTTTGTCAAGGCCTCTCCTGGCACCCCAATGTGGCCAGGAGAGTTGATGTGTCGATCCATGGATGGAATAACCTCTCCTCTTACATCCAAGCTTCTTGGTTTTCCATCCAGCTTTCTGCAAATGCGCCTGGGAAAGCAGCAAAGATGGCCCTAGTATTTGGGCCCCTGCCATACACCTCTATGGGCTGGGAAAGCAGAGGAGGATGGTGCCAAGTCCTTGGGATCCTGCACTCACATGAGAGACCCGGAAGAAGTCCCTGGCTCCTGGCTTCAGAATGGCTCAGCTCCAGCTGTTATGGCCACTTGGGGAGTGAACTAATGGATGGAAGACCTTCTCTATTTTTTTCTCTCCTTCTTTCTGTTAATCTGACTTTCAAATAAAAATAAATAAATCCTTTTTTGGAAAAACGGGGTGGCAAAGGTGGTGGGCTCATAGCGTGGCTCCTGAGCAGAGCTCCAGAGGGAAGGGAACCACCCAGCCTCTGTGAACACTGATTCCACTGGGACTTGGGGGCCTGCCCCCCCCTCCTGGGCACTTACCACTGACTCTGGGCTGTCCAGACCTGCTGGGATCCCAGGCCCCAGAAGGAGCGTGGGGTGCCATTTGGTGGGGACAGCTAAGTGGGAAAGCAGAGGTCATCTATGAGGCTCTTTCTCTTCTGGATGTCCCTCCCGCAGTGTCTCTGTGCCCTGTCAGTCCAGGGCTTGGTGTGTCAAAGACCTTAATGAAGAATGTAGTCTGACAGCCCAGCATGCAAGACCTGATGTCCCCAGCTCCATGATACTCCAAAGCCCCTGGTGTTAGCCACGGTCATCTATCCCGGCCCAGCAAGCAGGACCCCAAGGAGCCAAAGGGAGCTGGCCCAGGCTTTAATGCTAGTCTGAGCCTCCAACTGTTTCAGAGCCAAAATGGAGGGGCTCAGCTCTTCCAGCAGGGGACCGTTCTCCTGGAGACCACCACGTCTGCTTTGCAACAGGCCCTGTGCATGCAGGAAAGACAGCCGTGTGACCCACACCCCAGGTGACTTCCTTCAGAATAGGGAGTGTGGGTGCGTGCGACACACCAGCTCACGCCGTCCACCTCCTGACGCAGTCTGCACACAGACACACACAGGAAGAGCCTTACCTTCCCATCATTTAGGCATACACATTCACAAGCACACCCCCCCCACACACACACATGCACTTGGCAGATGCTTCTAGAAATGAGCTCCCAAACTGCCCAGTCTCCCAAGTGGGGTCTGTTCTGCTTGCTCTTGGGACCCTCTGCTACCCTGTACAACCATGATCTTCAGATGCCTGCCAGCCCTTCCAACAGCTGAGGGGGAGAGGGAGGGCCGCCTCCCTCAGGCCGGACTACCCTTCCCCGGCTGTGTGTCGTTTCTGTCACAGAGCGAGGTCTTTATGGAAAAACATGTCTTATTTTTGCCATTTGGCTGTGAAACAGTCAGGAATCAGACACTGTGGAATGTGACTTTTTTAAAAATAAAGTTAATCGACATAATAATTATACATATTTGTCAGATATGACATGATGTCCCCATGCACACAGACATTGTATATTGCTGAAACCAGGGCAAGTCCATCTACCTTCTCCAATATTTATCACTTCCTTGTTGCAAAAACATGCTATATCTTTTTTTTCTAGTTTCTTCGACACAATGTGTTTTTGTTATCTCTAATTCCCTCCTGTGTAACGCAACAACAGCATTTATTTTCCTAGCTCCTGGTAATTTGGCACTCACTAACCCATCTTATAGCATTTCTTTTTTTTTTATAGATTTATTTTATTTTTATTACAAAGTCAGATATACTGAGAGGAGGAGAGAGAGAGAAGAAGTGGAGCTGCCGGGACCAGAACCAGCGGCCACATGGGATCAAGGCGAGGACCTTAGCCACTAGGCCACACTGCCGAGCCCTCACTAACCCATCTTAACCCACTTCTTCCTCCTCACCTCCATTCTGTCCCCAGCCTCTGGGAACCAGCCCTCCACTCTCAGTGAAATCGGTTTTAGCTGCCATAGATGAGTAAGATTAGGCCATGCTTGTCTTTTAGTGCCTGGTTCAGTCCACTCAGCATAATGTCCCTATGGTCCAGCCATACGGTTGCAAGTGACATTTCATTTTTTATGGCTGAATAGTATTCCATCACATGGATGACCAGACACTAAGTTTGTGCTCCTTGGCTGATGAGAGAGAGCATGGTTATTCTGCTAAGGACACCCTAGAGAACACGCTGCCATCACCCAAGCTCCCTGGAAGGGAAGACCAGCTCATTCCAGCTCTCCCATTGGTGGGAGCGGACTGACAGGCAGCACCTCCCACTCTCTCTCTCACAGGAAGGCACTTCCTGTTTCACTCCGCGCACCTGCCAGGTGGCCTTGGGCTTGCTATATGCTGACCTGGCTGAAGATCAGGTCCTCACCCCTGGAAGGTCCCTGGTGGCCTTGACACAGTTTTACCCAGGTCAGGTGTGGTGGCATGATACTACAGGGGACCATGGAGCCTTGCAGAGAGCCAGGTTCTAGAATGTTCACTGGGAGCTTGTCCTATAAAAGGATGTGGATGTTCATTGGCAGAAGGCACAGGGAGAGCAAAGACATCCCTCCTTGCTGTGAGTGGCCGTGGCGGCCGGGCCCTCCTGCACAGGTCTCTCTGGACAATCCAGCAGCACAGGGAGCGAGGGCTTCGGCACTCCCACTTTAGGACCGACCAACAGCATCATCGCAATGATGCCAGCAGGAAACAGAAATGTCCCCACCCCTTCTGCAGAAACCCCTGGTGGACAAACAGCTTCTCTTCATGTCCTGCTCTGCCACCAGTCCAAGTCCAAACCACAGCTAATCTATCCCTCTCCTGAGTGCCAGCAGCAGAGTGGAGGGCAAGTTGGGAGTGAACATTCCTGTCCCCACCCTCCGACAAGAGGCCAAGGTTGGCAGGGGGCAACTATGGCTAGAGCAGCTCCAAGATGCTGTCTGTGCCCTTCCACCCCAAAGCAACTTTCCTGAAGCACGTGGGACTTGGGCTAGAGGGACATTTCCCAAACAGATGTTGTATCTGTCACTGTAGTTGCCCAACTTCCTGCCCATGGGATACAAAAACAGCCCCACCTCCTCTTTTAAGTCATAAAATCTTGTCTTACGCTATTTGACTTTTTTTTTTTTTGCTTACTAATTTTTTTTGTCTAATGTACGTAACTGTAAAACTCAAACAGTAGCACAAGACATGGGAGGTAACAGAAGAGTCACCTGTCTCATCCCTACTCCAAATTATTTTCCCAAGTGCTGCCTTCTGAGGTTCGCCTCCATTTTTCTAAATAAGACGCTTACACGGCTAATATTTGACTTGTCAATTTTCAATGTGTATTGATTTCTATGATGGAAGATGGGGCTAGGGTTCTCTTAGCCCAGCCTCATATCTGTGTCTTTTTCACTCTATTCTCCTAACGCACTTATATCACATTTTTGTTCAATCAATATCTAATTTTCATTTTATTACAATTATGTATGTACTGTTCACTGAGGAAGTACTATGGGATCACATTTCCTTCCTTCTGTAACTCTTCATTCTTCTTCAAGTTAAAAACGATTTCATTTCATTTCTGTCTGCATGGCCTGTCCTTTTCTTAATTCTTCCAAAGCTCTCCAACAGAATTTCAACACCCTTCTGAGCAGTATTTTCTTAGCTTTATGCAATCTGATGAAATACTAGTTCCATTTTCCCCAGAGGTAACCTTTCCCACACTCTTTGGGACTGCCTGTTCTGTTAAACTGTGGGACAGCCCTGGTCCTCAGACTTCCTTGCCTCTGCTTATGGATGGGCCATCTAGTTCATGGTTTTCAACTGCCTGTGTAGGCGTCTTCTTAGTTGGTTACATTGCTGTTCTAAATCTGGCTCTAGAAGGCTAGATGCCTAGGCCTCGCCTGTGACCACCAGATATATCTTTGCTAATGGGGTTGGGAATTTTCATGTTGCCAAAGGAAAAATCCAGGCTCCAGCCCTCAACTCAGCCTGCATGGGAGAGACGGACTGAAGCTGACTGCTCCATGGTAGGTCTTCAACTCAAAATCTACTCAGGCATCTTCAAGAACGTTGGTCTGAGTGGTGGAAGAGATGGATTTGTTGGGATAGAGGCAGGTGTATTCCAGAAAAACCTTTTGTGGTGATCAGCGAGATAAGGCCATTAGTGCCCATAGTTTACATCTACAGATTAGGGAAGGTGTCCCTTCCATCCCAAAACTTTGTCTGAGCAGTGGGAAATTATAACAAACACTGATTTTGTCAGAGTGAAGGACTCTATTGTCATACTAGCAAACGTGGTTGTAGATGACATTAGCTAGACAAACTCAACAGTATGGAATTTGCAGTGTATCAAGCCTCTAGACTATAACATCGGCAAAGACCAACACAGCTTCCCATATTCAAGGAACACACACCAATGCACGGAGCATTTTTTAAATTCTGAACCTGACATTTAACGTAATACTTACTGCCTTCAATGCAACAAGGGTGCTTTGTTCAGGAAAAAAGAATAAATTCAATGGGAGGAGGAAACGGGCTGCCCAGCCTAGTTAAACATACTAGATTCTAAGCTATCAAGTAAGAGAGAAGCAGGGTGAGGATGAGACCCTGAGAGAGGAAGTATTCTCATCATAGACTTCCATCCCAACTTGCCCAATGAGTCTAAGGGCAGATTAAAGACGTTTTTTTGTTTAGAGTTTTAGGGCATGACCCAGAAGCAAAACTGACTGGTGATGGGGTTCTAGTAACCCCAGTTACCTAAGACAAGTTTGTTCCAGTGACACCTTGTAGTACAGAGGACCAACACAAGGAGAGAATTCCTGGGGCTGAATACAGGCCAGTAGTGGAAGTCTCTTTGCCGTCCTGAGAGTGACAGAAACCTTGGAATAAACTAACTCAGTGATTTAGCAACACCTAGGGAGTTCTGTGCAGTTTCAATGTGAATCAAGCACAAGAAAGCAAATGAGTAGCTCACACAGTGGCATTTGTCAGAGAAGCTGGATGACGATAAGGCAGCGACAGTAACGGGATGATTTTAACCACATGTTCCTCATGACCTCTAAAGGGAAGGAAAGAAACAGTAAACAGAGTAAGTAAAATATATCATGTGTGTGTGTGTATATATAAATGCATACATTTGTAAAATATATATTTACATATTATATGTCATATGACATATGTTAATATATTTAAATATGTATATAAATTCATATAAATACATGTGATTTACATATACACATATATACACACATACATATAAAAGGAGAGGAACCAAACAGAACCATATGAAGCCCAAAGATTTATTTCACCCATTTGGGAAATGGTTTTATGGAGTTATTTCCCTGGAAAGACCCTAAGTCTTCCCTGGGAAGATATGAAGCAGATGTGCATAGGCTCACAGCCTAGCAGGAGAGACAGACATCAAGCAGTAGTCAGAAATGTGTTCGCTCAGCCGACTGCAACAGGAAGGGCAGGTCCTCCACGGAGAGTGGATATCCAGCCCACTCACAGTTGACATCATCCATAGGTAACAAGACAGAGAAAGAAAGTAAAGACATTAAAATTGGACAAGATGAAATAAAATGAGAGCCTTTTGCAGATGACATGAGTTTGTATATATAAAATTCTAAGGAATCTAATAAATAATATTTCAACTACTACGTAATGTTACAGGATATAACATCAATATGAAAAACTCAATTTTATTTCTATACACTAGCAATGAGTAAACTGGAAATGAAATTAAGGAAACAATTTATAACAGCATAAAAGCAGCACAATTCTCAGGAATAAAGTCAAGAAACGACTTCCACACTGAAAACTAAAATCATCATAAAAACCTAAACAGAAGATTTTTTCAAAATGGAGGAACATCCAATGTTCATGGATCAAAAGGCTTTTAAATTGTAAACAACAGTTTTCACATTAATTCATAGAAAATGTGATCTATCAAAACCTCATCCCCTGACATTTTTGCAGCATTTGACAAGTTGATCCTAAAAATGATACATGTATGTGAACACAAGGAATTGCCAAAATGAACCTAAAAATAAAAACCAAATGCCTCACACTTTGATCTTGAAACTTACTAGAAAATCATTGTAAGCAATACCGTGTGGTACTAGAGTAAGTACAGACAAAATCCTCACGTTGTGATGTATTTATATTTTAAAGCAGTGCCAAGGCAAGCATAAGGGGGGAAAGGCAATGCTAGGAGTACCTGAACACAAAATGATGACCACACGAAGATACAATATCTATACAATTTTATACTCTGTGTACATGAACCACCACAAATAATAGAACAACACGCTATTTGTTTTTCTGAGTCTGGCTTATTTCACTGAGCATAATGATCTCCAGTTCTCCATTTTGTTGCAAGTGTCAGGATTTCATCCATTTTCATGGCTGAGTGATATTCCATAGTGTGCATGCACCATGATTTCTTCATCCAGTCTTAGGTTCACGAATATGTTGGCTGGCACTGTATCTTTATTCCACATCCTTGTTACTGTGAGTTGAGCTGTATAAACATGTGCTGCAGGTACCTCATATGCTGACTTCATTCCCTTTGGATATATTCCCAGGAGTGGGTTAGCTAGCTCATATGGGAGATCTAATTTTAATTTTCTCAGGAATGTTCATTCTATTTTTTGTAACTTTTGTGACAATTTTTATCCCCAACAACAATGTATTAGGGTAAAATTCTTAGACATGGTACTAAAAACACAAGTGAGGTTTTTTTTTTTTTTATGACTAGTTGGCCTTCACCAAAATCACAAAGTCATGGACTACATATGATATGACCCAAGGACTGCAAAGACAATATGCAGGATGAGAAAAACAAAACTGTAAATGCCCTGTATGATAAGGAACTAGGAACTACAACCTTAAAAGAACACAGCTCACTAGTGAAGAGGTGCATAACCCAAATAAAAATATGGATGAGGGATGTGATATCTGTCTTATGATGATGCAAAACTAGTCGGTAAGTATTATGGAAATCCAAATCCAGCCCAGTGAGGTTCCAGGATAGCTATAACAGAAAGACAAAGAGTAACAAATGTTGGCAGCAGCACAAAGAAACTGGAACCCTAGCCACTGGTGTCGGAAATGTCAGATGGTATAGCTGTTCTCCAAACAAGCTGCTCAAAATAGTACAAGGTACCTTAAGATGGAGCAATCCCACTCACATATATGCCCAACTAAAAGGAAAACATACATCCACACCAAAACTGACACACACTGGGATTATGAAACATAAGCAATCAGTAGGTGAATAAAATATTATATATTCTCAATGAAGCATCATTTGATACTAAAAGGAAATGAAGTATTTACACCGTACAATACCATGAATGAATCTAGAAAAACATGTGAAGTGAAAGAAACCATTCACAAAGGACCATATATTACATGATTCCACCTATAGGCAATGCCCAGAATAGGGTAATTTATAGACTCATAAGGTAGGTTGCTGGTTGTCTAAGACTGGAGAGTAGAATGAAGATGGGCAAGCGGACAGCTATGAGCATTTTAAATGATCTCATACTATTTGTGGTGATAAAGTTCTAAAACGATGCTGTAGAGACAGGTGTACAACTCAATGACTAGAATAAACCCCATTAAATCCAATCCGTTAAATGGGCAAATGATTTACATTCAATGGAATGCGATTACTATTTCAATAAACCTACACACACACATGGAGAAGGCTGTGTGGAGTGTGATGATTGGGGACGGGTTAAACATGATGAGACATGGAGCATCAAAGATCTGACGAGTAAAACCCAGGGCAGAGCAGAGGGTGAGTTCAAAGGCCTGGGGCTGGCAAAGCACGGACATCAGAAGGAAACAGACATGTGCTGGGGTGGTGAGGAAGGAACGGTGCAGGTGCAACATGAAGGACAGGCAGGTGGGAGATGCTGCTGGATGCTGTGGTCCACATTAAAGATCCAGATTTGTAATACATAGTGATGGAGGTAGGGGACACAGAAGGGCTTTAACCTGAGAAATACAATGATTGGATTTGCAGCCTTAAATTTGTACTCTGGGTGCCAGAATTGATTTCAGGGCTATGAAATTGAAACTGGGAGCCTATGCAAAAATCAGAGAAAGAGAGAGATGATGGTGGTGGTGATGATATTATTTAAGAAATTCACACTGAAGTAGACAAGGGGGAGTGGGAGGTGAGAAAGAGGAGGCAATGGGCCCCTGCAATCAAGCTTGTTTATAATGAGAGACAGAAGGTAGAGTTGTAGCCACAGGATAATATGAGTTTGAAGAAATTTGGAAAGTAGATATATTCAAATGGGAATTGGAAGACTCCAGGAGAGAGAGATGGGCTTAGTATTAAGAGGACAGAGAGAAGACAGCTGGTTCAATCAGCTCCCTGGGAACGTGGAAGGGAAGATACAGAACATCTCTCCAGGGACGTGCTTTCCAACGGGGACGGAGGAAGTGGCTACAGATGAAGGTGGCTGGCAGAGTTTCCTCACCCTCCTGCTTCCAATTGTGCCAAGTGTCCATGAGCCAAGAATGAAAGAATGCACTGCAGTAGGTAAAGTCAGAGACTGTGCCTAAAGACACTGCAGAGAAAGTCCTGATCGGAAAGGCATGAGTGAATAGGCCTCTTACTTTCTTCTTAGACAAGCTTCAGAAGAGGAAAGGTGGCAAAATTAAGATGGAATTGGGCTCCTTTATTTAAAAAAAATAGATTTTTGAGTCCTGCATGCCAAAATAAAGATAATAATTGAGAAATCATTCTTGGTTCTATAAATCATGCAGATTTTAATAGGCACAAAAAAAATCAGAAGTGGTGAAGTGTCTTTTGAAGAAGGGGTAAAGAAGAATCTAGGAAAGTAAAGTTCAATTAAGTCAACTGGGATCTCTGAAATGTGTATTAACATATGAGGGACCAAAGATTCACCAGGAATCTTTGTTGGGGAGAGGGTGAAGTGGATTTTAAAGCACATGATTCATCGTCCATTGTTGAGATGCCGTTGGAAATGCCAGCATCTCCTATCCAGAGTGCTGGTGTGAGTTCTGGCATCTCTGTTTCCAAATCTAGCCCCCTGAAAATGCTCCCCAGGGGAGGCAATGAATCGCAGCCCATGGGCCTGGATCCCTGCCATCCATATGGAAGACTGGCGGTTCCAGGCTCCTGGCTGCAGCTCAGCCCACCTTGGCTCTTGAGGACATCTGGGCAGATCTCTTTCTATATCCCCCCTCTCCGTCATCTATTTACAAATAGGTAAGTGAATCTTAAAGCACATGATTGGGAGAGCAAACAAATGCTGGTTACGAATACATTGGCATTTCAGAGGGTGTCGATCACAGGGCTGTGTATGGAAATGGTCCACATTAGAGACACAGTCACAGAGACAATGGTCACCGGCGGGTCCCAGGTGAGAATCCACAGTTACAACTCAGGAAGCCAGGCTTCCAGGGGTGGTGGTGCCCAAGGTAGCATAGCCTGTAGTTCCATGGAGGTCCTGAGGGTGGCGCTAGAGGCACGGGTACAGAGCTCTCTGGTGGAGGAACATCCACCACTTGGAGAGGTCCAAAGGAGCGCACACACCACCGAGCTCCTAAATCAGGAAGAATTTGGAACAATCCACTGAGGCTTGTACCTCTGCAGGTGCGGGCCTATGTAAACATTGGGCCTATCCCATGAGCACAAACTCTGGAGCACACCCATACCAGACGAATACACACAGATGCCTACAGATACAGTCAGCTCACCCCACAGTGAGGCCACAGAGGAGCTGAGACTGGACCCGATCACTCCCACTGGTGTACACCATTCTATCCACACCAGCTCTCCTGCCCTGCCCAAGGTGAGGGATGCCTCTTGGTCTCTGGAGTTCTGAATAAGGCTTCAAAACCCTGCATTCATGACTCTCCGGCCACTTCTTCCCATTAATGTCCCTCCTATTAACACCACGCGAGAAAACCGTAGAACTGGTGACGAAGGTCAGGCGCCCTGGGCAGCTGGGCACTGCCTAGGCTGGAGGAGGACTGGTACCTGGGAGGAAGTGCCGATCTGAATATCCCCATGTCTTACCTGCACTGGCTGTCTTCTCTCCTCAGTTATACATGACCAGGTTCATCCACTGGGAAACAAGTGCCATTGTTAGAACCATAGCCTTCATCTCGTCAGCCCAGGGCAGGGCAGACCTCAGCCCAGCGTCATCACCCCTTTCTAACTAGTTCCAAGCCATGTAGCAGGGTCTCAAAGCCCTCTGTGGTATGCATCTTTTGCTCCACCCTGATGAGTCAGGTCTTGACAAGTACACCTGAGGTCAACCAGCCGGCCAGTGCGGAGGCTCCACAATTCAATAGGAGTCAGTTTAATGTACAGTGAGCTCCGCGGCTGTTCCCACATTCCCCCCTTGGATTTATGACTCCCACATAATCCTCTGCTTTATTAAGCTATTGGAAAAAAATAAAATCTGTCTGCCAAGATCCTGCAGCAGCCTGGCAGCCGGCAATATATAAAGGCAGTAATTGGAGGCAGGGGGGCCGGCAAGCCTGGCTGCTTCTGATGGATGGATCAGCCATCCTCTGGGAGAAAGCTGCCCCAGGAAACCGATCAGGAGAGGTGGCCCGGGATTGCGGCAACATCTCACCTCCATTTCTGTCAGGTAGAGTCCTTTTCCATCCTTGGACAGATTATGGAAGGTCTCTAGGACAAAGCAGCAAAGGTGTTAGCAGACTGAGAGACGAAGGGATGGGGTGCTAATCAGGGCAGGGCCTGGGGATGGAGGCCACATGGCCTTCCTCCGTGGGGTGGGGCTGACTTGCCCACTTCTCCTTTGTGTTCTGCTGTGTATGGAGGGCAGCCCGGGGCACTCCTCTGCCACCAGGCCCCCTGGGTTTTCCCAAGCCCACACTCGGCTTAGTAGAGTTATCATTCCTCTCTTAGCATGGCAAGGGGTGCTCCCTTATCTCCTGAGGTCTCGCTTGAAGTGAGGCTGGGGGAGTCCTCTCTGGTTCATGCTGGGCGTTGTTCTTGGTCATGATCAAGTGGCTACTCAGAGCTGTGTGTTTGCAGAAGGGCCTCCTGGGGCTTCAGAGAACACAAAAGCTTAGACCACTATAAGGTGCCACGCCCTCCAACTCTGAGTCTGGGAATAGCTCCCACCCAGACATGGTCAGGGGAGGGAAGGGTGTTCCTCTGCAGAGGCCAGAGCTGTCACAGTCAATGCAATTATCAACACACCCTAATAGGGCACAGGGAGGCACAGAGACTGGCACAGGGAAATGCACTGGGGAGTAAGGGAGGCAGTCCCAAGGCCAGGGCCACTAGTGACACTGTTGGTGGCCTCAGAGCTCAGAGGTTATATCCTCTTGGGCTAGGGGTAACAACCCTCCTCTCCCACCCCCCAGAGGGCCTGTCCAAGGCTGGGTCAGAAGTTATTCTCTGGCCCTATCCTGTATTCTTTGGTCACTGCCAAGGTCTGCAGCCCATCCCCTAGGGCCACCACTCACTTGCCATGGTTTCCAGGCGCATCAGGAAGCAGACAAGACTGGGGAAGCTGACATGACCTGAGCTGTCACTGTACCGCAGGCTCATGAGATACAGCAGCTCCTCGCTGATGGAAACACCTACAAGGAAGTCTGGGGCCACAGGGGTGAGCTGGTGAGTTGGGGGAGCCCCTGAGTGCCCTGCAGCCTCTCCACTCTTCCCTCTTCCCCCACCAGTCCCATTCAGTATCTGTCCAGTGCTGTCTTTCCTCCCCGGTGGCTGGCAGGCCTTGGTGCTGGAGTCCGGCCAGAGACCAGTCAGGCTACTCAGGATGCTGAGCCTTGGGGACTCAGCCACCATCAGAGCACTCGGAGCATTTCCATGCAGCGTGCAAGCTGTCAGGGCACTGGGGCCTGTTCCCAGCCCTGCCTCTGCCAGGCTTCTCCCTGCTGCTGCTTGCCTCACAAAACAACTTCCCTCCCAATCCATGCCAGTGCCTGGGCTTCCAGGAATGGGAGCTGCTGGGTTAGGTGGCAGTGGTCGCCAGAGGAGGGAGATTCAGTTCTGGGTTGCTTATGCAGAGAAAGGCTGGCCCTTGGAGGGGAGACAAGATTCAGCAGGTGGCCTAAGGTGGGCAGGAGAGAAACTCCTGGCTTGCTGTGGCCTGGCTGCTTTGCACTTCTTGAAGACTGACCAATCGGTTGGGTCTGCAAGCTCAGGCAAGCAAGGGAGATCTTGCAAGGCACGCTATGCCCCAGGAGCTAAAGCTGGTGGAGACACGCCTGGTCTGTCCAGCAGAGCTAGAAAGATGCGAACTTGAATCCCTCTAGGCACAGAGCACATACTCCCCAGCTCACTATCTTCAGAAATCACCCCCTTAAGTGACCATGACCTGTCTGGCCACGAAGCTTTGTGAGTGGCACTTGAACTTGTACTTTTCTCCCTTTTTATGATTCTGGAGTGAGCAGTGAGGTCTCCATTCCTGGTTTCTTCTCTATTTGACTCTTCAGTGGTTTTCCAAGTATGGCTGCCTCAGTAGAGGCAGGTGCACCGCTGGGGAGCTTGTTAGAGAAGCAAAGGCCCAGTCACTCCAGCTCCACCCACCCCAGCTCCGCGGGAGGCTCAGCTGCACACGTTTTAATGAGCTCTGCGGGGAATTCAGCTGCACGCTCAGCTTCAAGCACTGGCATCCAGGGTTGTGACGGATTGAAGGGAGGCTCTGTGTGCACATGGGGGGACCAGCTGCCCTGTTTTCCTACCCTATCTCCAGGCCAGTTCAGAGAATTCAGAAAATTCTAGAGACTTTCTTCCTGGGCTCACCCGGAGGCAGCGATTTTACAGGTGATAGATGGTTCCTGCCCTCCCACCCAACCACCCCAGGTTTCAGGGTATCAGACAATCAGCTGGGAGCTCATGGTGAACTAGGAGGCACTCCTACACCCCACAGTATTGTTCTCATTATCCCAGGACGGGACATGGCTGCCTGCTCAAAGCAGGTGGATGTCATTCATTTTAACTTAGTCCTAACCCTTCAGTAAAGGAAAAGAAAGATGAAGAGCCTGCTTCTGGGTATTTAACCCTGATGGCCCAGCTATAGACAGGCGAGCTTCTGCCAAGGTGAGTGCCATTCCTGCTAGGGTATTAATCACCCAGGCCTTCTTTCTTACAGTCAGAGCTGTAGTAGGGAAATTTGACCAGCAAGGAAGAACACAGGTTGGGATGGGAGGAGTGTGGAAGCTCACCGAGGCCAGAGTACACTTGGCAGGATGAATGAATAAGCTACAGCTCCCTGTTCCCTCCTGACAGCCCCAGTATGTGCACACATTACTCTGCTCCCCACAGCCCCCGACCTTGTAACTGAAAGGCCCCAGCCCCATTACTGTCACGTTACCTGTGTTCTCTATGGCCTTCCATAAGTCCAAGCTCAGGAGCACCCCAGAACCCTGCTGGAGTTTCTGGAAAACATGCTGACATGGAACATGAAGCAAGAAGCTCATTTGAGTGCCCAGAGGGGGCCAGCATTGTGGCAGGCCCCAGAAGAGCAGCACCCCAGAGGAGAAGCTTCGGAGGCGGCAGATTAGAGGCAGGCAGGCAGGCAGGCAGCAGGGCTGCTGGTAGGGGAAGGCAAGAATGGCTACACCTGGCAAACAGACCGCCTCCTGGAGCTGTGCAGTCCTGGCTCCCCGGGTGCACTTTCCCACCCCTACACACAGTGCTGGCTTGGAGCAAAGCAGAGCTCTCTATGAGGTTTGCACAGTGTAGTGTAGAGCTAAGCTGCCCTGGTTTAAGTCCCAACTTAACTTCTGACAGCTGTGAGTCTTGGGCCCAGCAGAGATCTTTCCAGACCCTCGTCCTCTAATCAGGACCTCGAGCCTAATTACAGTGCCTCCCTCGTGACTTGTTGTAAGAACTAAGTGAGCGAATCTTCAGTGCTCAGAAGCAGGGCTTGCACGGGAGGGAGTGCCGTGTGGCCGTGTGGCCGTGTGGCCGTGTGGCCCACGCTGAAAGCAGGTGAGAACTGCTTCCCGGGCGCAGGACACTGTTGCGATCTTCACATTGGCTTACTCCCCTCAGAGGCTCTTGGCCTGCTCTGGGGCTTTTGTGCCACTTCCTAATCCTCCTGCAAGCCTGACCAGCAACAACCCGAAGGGAGGAGGATGGAGGAAAGGGCACGCAAGCACTTGCCTGGCACTGAGTATGCAGGGCCGAACCTGGGGCTTCCAATTGTGCCCGGAAGCTGCTGTTCCAAGGCAAGATGCCCCCTGCAGGTTTGAGACTGAGGCAGTGACAGGGAAAACAGCCACTTGAGAGCTTTCACTTGGCCTCATTTAACTTTTGGTGAATGTAAGATAGAAAGATGCAGAATGTTGTCAATTAGGTTCTCAGCCTTTCACTCTGAGTAATTCTGAGTGAGGTCATTATAAGGCAGTGTGGAATACCTGCTCACAGAATCCATCTGGAAGGCAGTGGGGGGAGGATGAGCTGAGACCCCACCCCTGCCCTAAAGGACTTTAATGATGGGAGGGGGTATACTTGACACTCATTAGAAATCAAATGGCCCCAGGTGAGAGACCAGCTGATAGCTCTTAGCAGGGTCTCAAGGCGGAGGGGGTGGGGGTGGGGGGTGGGGGGTGGGGGTGGGGGTGGGGGTGGGGGTGGGGGTGGGGGTGGGGGTGGGGGTGGGGGTGGAGGGGGGTGGTGGGAGGGAGGGGACTTCTGCTTTTTAAAAACTTCAGAACTAATATTTAGAGATGTAGTTGCAGATTGACATAGTGAGATTCCGACTTTTAAAAACCAGATTATACATTTACACAACACAGGTAACAATTCTCAAGAATATTTGTGAGATGTTAACAGTTTGGCAAGATTATATTTTCTGTTTTGAAGGTAGTTTGCCTGCCCCTGTCTTCCTGTGGTGAACAAACAGGCACTGCTTTTAGAATAACATCAGTTGTTTGTAGGTACAACAAGTAAGATGACCCATGTGGCTTGCCCTGATCATGGCTGGAGTGAAAGCTGGAGGCATCAGCTAGGAAGAGGTGCTTGTGTGAGGCTGGACTCTAGAGGTGGGGGCGGGGACACCGGCCAGGGTCAGAGTAGGGGCAGGGGCATCATGAGGTATGTGCGGGTGGGGTCTTCAGGACAGAGTGGAGAATCAAGGGGGGTTTTCCTGGACCGCAAAGTTCTTTCTCAGGGGCCGTCGCAGTGAGTGTGGGCTCTGTCCTGAGCAGCAGAGGCCACAGCCCACGTCTCTGCTGCAGACAGCTCCTCCAGCAGCCAGGTTAGGAGAGGCTGGGCTGGGCTAGCGGGCTGGGGGAGGCCTGAAAGGATCCTGGGAGACAGGAGGGGGGCCAGGCTGACCAGCGGGCCTAGACAAAGTCCCTCCTCTATCCTGCCTAGTGTCTCCTCCCTGCATTGTCCCTGCCTACACCACCTTGTGTTGTGAACTCTGCGAGCTCTAAGGGCCCGGGGGTGAGGACCTCTATTTTTGCAAGGATTACCCTGGCACAGGAAATATTTGCCAAGCTGGAGGGCCCAGAAGAGTCCATTACAGAGAACATGCTCATACCTGGTAGTGGACCAGGCGCACCCACAGTCTCCCAAACTCCTCTTGGTCGAGGCGTCCGTTCACTTTCAGCTGCCAGGGTAGTTAAGAATTAACCAGTGCAGCCCAAAAAGAGCAGAGGGGCTGTGGTGCTCCATCCATCAGCTGGTAATTCTGTGGGTCTGACCTCACCTGGACATGGCCCCATATCAGCAGGCACCCAAAAGCATCTGGGAGCAAGTCGACTTAGATTTGCTTTCCGAAGAAAAGATGGACAACTGGAAGAAGGCAGGCTTGAGAAACGGAGGCCAGTATCGCTTTACTCAGTTGGTAAGAAAGGAGGCCAGGACACAACCTCAGCAGATGCAGTGGGACCTGGCAGGGGCGGTTGAAGGGTTGTAACTCTGGAAGGCCAAGACTAGTGTGTGCAAGAAACACTGTATTAAAACCAGTCCTGGTCACCTCACAAGATGAGTTCAAGGACAACTGATGAAGAATTCTGAGAACTAGAAAGGGGAGCTGACGTGTGGGTAGAAGGAAGGGTTGAAGGGATCCTTTTGCTTTGCTTGGATCCAGCCCATATGATGGTTGTTGGCATACCTGCTCCAGGCTGGAGGATTGCTCAGTGTCTGCCTGCTCTCCTCACAACCAGCAGAGACAGGGCCTGATTTATGATTTCATCGCAAAGCTTCTTGTTCGACAATGGCAGGCTCCGTGTTGCCAATCGAGCCTTGTTAGACAGTGTGCTGGTTGGGTGATCTGTCTTTCAGGAGACAGCATACTCAGGCCAGTGGGGAGTGGGAAGGCAGAGGCCAGGGGGTAGCCACCTGCGGAGTCCGTTTCTCCTGCCTGTGGGGAGATAAGGGGGCCAGGGGGAGAACAGCTCATTGGAAAGCAAAAGTGGAGGCCAGAGGCGGTGAATGGGAGCTTGATTCTTGGTCCTGTCACTTGTAGCCATGGAAAGGGTGAACCACTTCATCCTACTTCCTGCACCTGCCAAGGCAGTATATTAGCAGAAATGCATGCGGTTGCTGTATTGACTGAGCAGCTTCATAGGGAAGCTCCATCCAGGGGTAAAGGAAGTGGCAGAAAGGGAAATACTGTCCACTGGAATATAAAGAGCAGGTGCAGAAGAGTGGAATATAAACTTGCAAACCTGAACCTTCTGACCTCAAATGCAGCACAAGTTCTGCCTAGCTGTGTGATTTGGGCAAATCACTCACTCTCTCTGAGCCCTATTTCTCTTATTGTAGGATGAGGTAATGCAGCTGGCATCACGGAGTTTGTAGCAAGAATTTCCAGGAAAACACGCACAGATGAATCAATGTGACTCGGCACAGAGTAGATGCTTGATTGATGCTAACTTTGCCACAGTGGCTATGGTTGGTCTGGAAAATTAATGAGCTAGCAGAGAATCCATGAGACCCCAGCTCTTTGGTGAGCCCTATTTAGGCCCCTGGGGAAGACCCCGGGATGGCTGGGGGAGGAGAAGATAACAAAGGATACGTCCATCAGAGCCACGATGCTGCGGCACTCATCCAAGGAGAACACATCCCCGGTAGGTCCTGGAGAGAAAACAGGAAGGACAGAACTTGTGTTTGAAGGGGAGCAGAGAGGCAGGGTAGGGCTGGGATTAGCAGGTCCTTGGCATGACCGTACCTTCCAGGAGTTCCTGGTTGAGGAGGCTCTGCAGCTGGGTAGCATCCATCTCTGGTCCCTGGCGCCAACAATGGAAGAAGGCAGGCATCAGATTGGGGCTGGGACCCAGGGTGTGTACCTGCCTGACTCCGTAGGAGCACTGTGACTTCTGAATACTCACATTCCCCCATGTACCTGGCTGGCTTTGTCTCTTGAAGTCTTCCCTGATTATCCCAGGCCCCGAATCCCTTCCCCTGAACATCTGGGCTGTTGACCACTCGTGACATTTGGCACATGCTGTGGGCTGCCTTGCATGTCTCACTCCATCCATTCTTGGACTGGGACCCTTATGGGCCTGCTGTCTGCTGCTGCTGGTACCTGGAGTCCCTCTGAATAACGACTTTAGGGTGCATCCATTCAGCCTTGCTGGTGGGCTCCCACTCTGCCTGCAGACACATACTAAGACAATATGACTACTGCATGTGTGTCTGTGTGCACTCTGTGACAATAGGCATTAGAAATACCAGAAATCGAGGCTGTAGGAAGTGGTTGCAATGGCATACATTTCTGAGCATCAGTCTCCCAGTAGCTGTTAAAGCAAAAAGGGAGCTGTCATGGTTTTCCTGGGATTAAACGTAGGAAGCAATTGAGGTTGTGGGAAGAGAAACCTCTCCCGGCCTGGTGCCTGGAGGAGTTAACTGCACTCGATTTGTTTCTTCTTGGAGGCCTTGAACAATTTGATGGGCAATGTCTTTGATGATTTTACAGTGGCAATGTTGCTCTATGTGTACATGTGGCTGCTTCTCACACCTTGCTAATTGCTGAGGGGAGGGTGTGATGACTGTCATGTGGAAAAACCTTTCTTTGGGGAGCTGGCCCTGGCAGGAAGTTTCTCAGCAGGTGCTTTGTGGAGTGGCTCTGGGGGAGGGGAAAGTAGATACCTTCTGGGCATCTTCTAGAACCAGAACCTTACAAGTGACAGACACGCTGTCCCTTTCAACTGCCAGGGTTGATCTCACCAGCCACAACTGCAGGAGAAGCAGCCTCCAGCCCGACCCCCACTGCCACAAGCCTTTCCTTATGGGGTGCTTCAGCTTTAAGCAAAATACCCAGGAAGACTCCCACACCCAAGGAAAGTATTGCACCAATGTTGGAAATTTGTGCCCAGGACACACACACGCACATGCACACACACCTGCCCAACATTACCCTGTCAGATTAGGGAAAGAAGTTGGTGTGGTGTGGTGTGCCCAACACCCACTGCATTCCTCTTCAAAGGAACTTTGAATCCTGACTGTTCACACTGACAGCAACTGGCTCATCAACGAGGAACTCCAAGTGAAAGCCCACGCCGGATCAAAAATGGTGTCGGGGCATGGACCATGTCAACTTCCTTCCCCACCCAGGATGGCCTCTGCCCAGGACTCTGCACATAGTAGCCAGCCAGAAGTGCTGGAAGAAATAGAGGTGGGGCAGATGATAATTGCTTAAATAATTCCCAACAGATTGCAGGTTTGCCTCCAGAGCTGGTGCTTAACATTATGGCAAAGCAGGTTAAGCTGTAGCTTGCAATGCTGGCATGGCATATTGGAACACTGCTGGGAGTCCCAGCTGCTCCTTTTATGATTCAGGCTCCCTGCTAATGCACAGGATGCTTGGGCCTCTGCCACCTATATGGGAGACCCAGGTAGTATTCTGGGTTCTAAGTTTTTGCTCTGGGCCAGTTCTAGCTACAGTCATTGCAGCCATTTGGGGAATGAATCAGCAGATGGAGGACCTGTCTAATGCTCTCTCTTTGCTCTCTGCCTGTCAAACAAACAAATAAATAAATGTTTTAACATTTGTTTAGCATGGTACTTTGTCTTTAGTGCTTGGCAGTGCTTGGTGATTAAATGCAGGATACTTGTCCAGGAATTCCAGCTGGTCCTTTTCCCACAGGCAGAACCTAGTTCAAGCACCATTAGTATGATTGTAAGAGAGGTAGGGACACGGCATTTCATTAATTAAAAGTTAAACTCACATAAGTGATGAGGGGAAGGGACCTGGTGAATGCATGCATAAACATTTTTCTTTAAACTTGCTGTGGAAGCTGCAGCCCCAAAGCCAGCCTGCAGGTTAAGCAGAAAGATGCCAAACAGAACTAGGCTAGGAACGTTTTTCACCCCCTGGGGTTGAGGAGTGAGCAGGGGCTGGACGCCCACTGTGTCCCTTCCTCACCCCCATGTCTCCGCCTCATCACCCATGGAGCCCCACAGGGGGTTCCCAGTCACAATATGTGAGGAGGCATTTGGCTACTGAGTAGCAAAGTGGCAATCAGAGACTTTGTACCATGTCATCATCTGACAAATGGTAGTTTATTTTAGAGGTGCAGGTGCACAGATCACATGTGTAAATTTGCCACCTGTCCTGAAAGAGGCATGAAATCAGGCATTCTCATCAGGCCCTGCTGACCACCACGTGGGAGCTAACCCTGACCTGGGCACCTGCTCTGGTGCCCATCTGTCTTAATTCAATTCCACAGATATGATTGAGCACCTTTCCTGGCCAAGGACAGTGCTCAGTGCTGGGGACGAGGAATGCATGTGATGTCATCTCTGCCTTCAGGAGCTCATGGGTTAGAGACAAATATCCTGGCTGGCCTTGGTGTGCATCAGGCAAAGTGCTTCTGAGTCACTGGTTTCCATCTTTCAAAGTGCTCAGTGGGGGCGGGGACTGAATCCTAGGGGTCCAAACTCAGGTGTGCTTTACAGCAAGCACCCTCTGTGGCCATTCCTATTTTTCATTTCTCCATGTGTCTCCTTGCTGGGCCCTGGCTGTCTTCAGGTTACCAGCACCCTGTTACCAGCACATGGAACGAAAAGGCAGGACCCAGAATCCTTCCTGCCCTTGTCCTCTACCGGCACCAAGTCAGCAGGTGCCTGTGATCATCTGCATCACTTTCCACTTCCCATGCCAATATGATTAATAATGGTAAAGGCCCTCGTGCAGAGCCCTTGGCAGCTGCTCTTACCCTGACAAGTCAGGGAGTTCTTTATAACAGTTTATTAAACCATTAGGCAAATCCCGTGTGTCCATAGGTGGCTTGGCAGGCAGTGTGCCATTGGTGCTCTCTGCAGCTGGCCAGCCTCAAGAAAAAATAATGCCAGGTCGGGGTGGAGGTAGCCAAGTGGAAGAGGGAAGGATTTCAAAGGATAGTGCCAATTGCTTGTTTAAAGATTCAAAAGGCGACACACTCCCTGAACACTACCTGTAATTATCCCCTCCTTTCACAAGTTCTATGGGCCAGCTGAATGCCACCCCAAGGAGGGCTCCCCTTCTAGTCTGGCAGTTAGAGAAGTTCTGGAGACAATCCAGGGAGACAGAGAAGCTAATAGAATGACCCATCACATTGCTTTTCCTCCCTGAATTCTGATATGGGCCTGTGGGAAGTCTTTCTTCCTTGGTTCTCTCCAGCCCCAGTCCTACATAAGGTCCCCACTGCAATACTGTACCTGCTGAACGTATCTGTGGAAAATGACTCTTGGGGAGATATCTTCTGGGAGACTCTCCTGGACCAAAAGGGAAACAACCAACCTTAAGCTTTTGGGGAAGGAGGCCACCAGCAAGGACTCAACCACTCTACCTAGATCTGAGATAGAGATCAGACAGTGGGAAAAATCCTTTAGAGGAATGAGAAACTAAAGGCTGTAGAAGGGAGATATTGTGTCCAGGCTGGCCCTGGGGACCTGGCCTTCTCTCTCAGCACCTCTGCTCTCAGTCTTACCTCCTCCCCTTGAAGCCCTCTTTGTCCCACTACGATGTTTTCATCGATCACTGGTGGGGCAATGAAAGAGATTGAAACTCCATGGGAAGGGATATGGCCAGTGACACTCACTGGCCAAACCTTGTTATACACCTACCTTCAGTGATGTGAGGCTGAAATTGCCGGTAAAGTTCCTAGAAGAACAGGGAAACACATGATACAATGGTCATTTCACTATGCAAAGGACACCTATCTGTGAAGGACACCTGGGTGGCACTGGGTGTCTATGCCAACTTGAATGGGGTTTTCAGCACTGTTGGATGTGACATGGAGAGCTATGACAGTTCATAGGCAGTCAAGCACCATGGCCTTGTATCCAGCTTTGGACCTGGACTGGTCTGCCAATCATTGGTAAGTGGTTCCTTTCATAATCAGATACACCTGTAAGTCATCTCCACTGGCACCATGGCAGAGGTCTGTCATGTTCCTCTACGAACTGGCAGTATGCTGGCTGCTTGGCATGCTAGGCTGAGAAGGTCTCACCTACGCTACCATCATGACCAGCATGATTATTGGTGGTGTCTTCTTGCCCCAATAAGGTGCCCAGCAGAGCAAGCTCTTGTTGATGCAAGTTTTGACCCAGGGACTTTGCATTCAAGACCCACATGATTGGACATGATCTTTTGAGCCCACCTTTCACTGTCTCCCAGTCCCAAACAACTTGACACTTGTACCATAAAGCATCTTCCCATACTCACGGCGGATACCTCTCACTCTTCAAAAAGCCCCTTGTCACCCTCTTCCCTCTCACTTAAGGTTTCTTTCTCTGCCCACAAGGTCTTTCTTCCTCTTTATGCCACTACATTCCACTTCTTAGAACCCTCCAGTCTGCTCTTTGCAGTGAATGTCACACCTAGCAATGGCCCACCTTCTTGGTTGTGGAATCATCGGTTCATAGGCCTTGTTATCACCCTTTATGGTGGGCTTCTCAAGGCCCAAAGCCACGCCCCCCTCTGCCACAGTGCAGGTTGAATACAGTGCCCAGAACACAGCACAGCAGAACACAGAAGACTTCATACAATTCAACAGAAACAAACATTCGGCATCCCATGGATGCTGTACCTGTCACTGTTGGGCATTTTCTGGAAGATTCGGAGCAGGAACTCGACCTGTTCGTGGTGTGTAGAGAGGACCACGACATAGGTCCCAGGGCTCAGCTGGAGGAACCTTGTGAAGTTGCACTTGGTTTTACAATCCACACCTTGGGCAGCATTTCTGAATGCGGAAAAAAAGGCAGGCGGCAATCGCTCCTGGAACTCCCGGAACTGGAAGACACAGAGTTATCGCGAGAATGCTCTGTCCAGCCACTAGAAGAGGAGCCTACCCCAATACACACACACACCCCCCCCCCAAGCACCAACACAACACCAACACACACGTACACATGCACATATATACAACCCAACACACACACACACACACGCATACATAAACACCCTCTGGATCCCTCTCTGGTCACCATAACAGAAAATGGAGGCAGCCTTCACTTGAATTCTCCAACAACAGAGTTTTAGGGTGCTCTGTTGTGTGGACCCTTGAGCCAAGAAGCATGATAAACATTTTTGTTTGTTTGTTTTGTTGAGGCTTGGAGTGCCTTGGCTTTTGTTTTGTTTTTTGTTTTTTTTTTTCCTCCCTCTGCTTAGAGAGAGAGAGGGAGAGAGAGAAAGAGAGAGTGATGACTTTCATGGGCATTGTGGTGTTATTCCTGCACTAAGGCTCTTTCCTTTCCCTTTGGCCCCCAAGGTCCTTTTCTCTCAAACCTTTCACCAAACATCCTGGGCTGCAACGGCACAGGCAGAGAATTATTTACACTTCCTCTGTTTCACCTCCAGTAGAGGCCTGAGATTTCTTCTCATTAGAAAATAATAGGCCATGATGACTTTTCTTTTATTTCAATATTTTTGTAGAGATAAAACAGTAAATATAAGATGGTTCCCATTACCGGATGTCATAGCCATATTCCATAATAAAAATCCCTTACTAAACAAATTTTCCCTATGACAGCCGAGCATGAAGATTCCATCAAGAATGGTTATACAGCATGAAATGATTATTTATGAGCTCTGCTTGGGGGCGGAGGGAGAAGGAAGAGTTGCTGTGTAGGGGGTGTGGACAGGACTCTCTCCCAGTTGAGACAGGAGCTAGGTCCTCAGGTACACAGCAGAATCTCAGTAGATCCTCCAAGGTGACTCTGATGATGGAACCTGCATACCCTGGTGGATGTGGGAGCCTGACTCACTTGGACCCTTTAGCAAAAGCAGCAATGGCACCAGATTTTCTCCAAAGGACCAAACCCCTCCACGTGTATGTGAACATGTTGGGAGGCAGTGGGCAGCCCACAGCCTAGAAAACAAACATGGCCCTGCTCATCTGTCCTCCTCTAGCCACTGGGTGCCCACAACCCTGTCCAAAGTCCTGATCTTTCAGAACAGATTCAACAAGGCACAGCAAGATTGGATCCGCCTCCATGGAACACATGAAGGCCAGGGGTGTTGGAAGAGGCAGAGCACTTTACCAACAGACAGCAACCAAAGTGTGAGAAGCCCCACGAGGGTGTCAGGGAGCCATACCTGAGAGTCAACCTGTGGACAAGAAGAAGAAAGACAGGTTTAGGAATGTGGACCAAAACATAAAGTCAAGTGTCCCTTCTTGTGTGTTTGGCCTGTGCCCCAGTCTTCCTGGAGTGAATAAGGATAGTCATTTCCTGTGTGGAGTTGTAAGAAAGGACACCTAGTCAGCTGCAGGTAGCAGTAAGGTGCTCGTATGTCAGCTCAGCAAGGCATGCTTAGCATGTCAAGAGCATTGATGGGGTCTGGAAATAAGACAAAACTTGGACCCCATGTGAATTCCTTGACCTTGGAGGCTCCATTAAGAAGGCAACTGTCCTCTCATCAGACCATCATAAATTGGTGGTTTTTTGTTCTAGGATGTTCTAACACTCATGGGAATGCATGCATGTGTATGACTGGGACATACCCATGTTCCAGTCTTTCTTTATCGTGAAAGAAGCACTAGGGATACAATCCCATTTCCACTCTGCAATTTCCAAAGCACCTGTATAGAATGTGATAATCACACAAATCCTCCCAGCAGACACTGCTGGGCTCTTTAGTTTTTGAACACAGAAACTAAAGCTCAGTAGAGTTGGGGATAGACTAAGCCATGTTACCTTGTTATTCAGTCCAGCTACCACGAATCTGTCTTTCCCAGCTGGCTTGGGATTTGGTGCCCTTCTAATGTTGATCCTAGAGCCCACCAATGTGAACAGGCTTTTGCTTGCCCTGCTTTCTCTGGAGGCCAAGGGTGAGGAGAGAGGGGCTGGAAAGGGGGAAGAGGGGCAGGAGGTTGGAGGGAAGGATTGATTGTATGGCTTCTCTACCCTGTCCTTGCTCACCATCTTGCCTGCTCCCTCCCTGGTCTGACTCCACTCATGTTGGGTTTGGCGTAGAGCAGAGCAGAGTTCCCATAATAGTTAGAGCCACAGATCCATGCCAAGGTAGAGGTGCCATGTTGGCTGACTCATCACTGTGCCACAAATAGGCTGAGAGCTTGGCTGGTGTTCCAGAGATCATTTGAATGCAAGTGTTTCTGGCATTGTCTTCAGTTTATAATGCATCAGGGTTCTGCAAGATCAGATCTTGATGAAAAGATGCAAATCTAGCTGGAAAGTAGAGGCGAGGCTTTGTGAACATTTCAGAAATGGCTGTAATTATAACCTGGCTAGAGCAAATCAAATAGCTGTTGGGTGAAGAGCTCTGGGCTCATGATGACCATGTAAACAGCAGACCCAGGGGTCATGTATCAGAGCAGTCCTGGGAAACCTCCCCAACTTCTGCCACTCATCATGGAAAGGAAGAGTTGGCTGACCTAATTTTAATTAGGTTTTTTCCAGAACCCTTACCTATTTTAACCCGAATGGGAAGAACAACTGCCTCAATGTCTTCCCTGCCAATCCCAAATGCTTTCTTTTGCCATCAAGCTTTGGAGAGCTCAGGGATACCGGAGAGGAGAAGCCTCTCAGAATGCATCTGAATCATGAGGGATATTTGGAAATCAGCCTCAATGGTGAGGTCATGTAGCATGTCTTGGAAAGATGTTGCCCTTGTGTCCCAGGATGTTCTGCTTGGAAGGTGGGCAGGAGCCAAATGAGGTGGCTGCACGGGTGGCCCCCACCATAGGGAATGCCCCCTCCACAGGGAATGCCCAATTTGCTGCTGCTGCTCTAAGATTTACTACAAACAATTCTTACCTGTTCCTGCCTCTTTAATTTAATATGTTTCCCTTTTTTTAAACAAAGATTTATTTACTTATTAGGAAGGCAGAAGTACAGAGAGGGAGTGAGAGATCAAGACAGAGCTTCCATCTGCTGGTTTACTCTCCAAATGGCAACAATGGCCAGGCTAAAGCCAGAAGCCAAAAGCTTCATCCAGGTCTCACCTGTGGGTGCAGGAATTCAAGTATTTGGGGGCATCTTTTGCTGTTTCCCCAGGTGCATTAGCAGGAAGCTAAGCTGGAATTGGAGCAGCAGGGACTTGAACTGGTATCCATGAGAATCCAGTGCAGTTGGCAGTGGCTTAATCCATTGCAACACAGCATCAGCCTCCCTTTCATTTAGTTCTTCAAAGGGAACAGCTCTGAGTGGCAGACTGCGTATGGGTGGGTTGAGACTTGGGGTAGGTCATGGTCACAAGGTCACACCTTTTGCTCCAAGATGTGGCTAAAAGGACTGCTGCAGTGGGGAGATGTCTCCTGCCTCCTCCCCATACTAGACTGGATGTTGAGATGCCAATGGGTAATGAAAATAAAAACTTTTTCGGGGCTGGCCCATGGCATTCCAGGCAAATCTGTGATGTCATCATCCCATATGGGCACTGGTTTATGTCCCAGCTGTTCTATTTCCAATTCAGCTTCCTGCTAACAATCTGGGGAAAGCAGAACAAGACAGAACTAGTTAGGCTCCTGCAACCCATGTAAGAGACCCAGAAGAAGCTCTTGGTCTTCATATTTGACCTGGTCTAGCCCTAGTCATTGTGGCCAACTGGGGAGTGAAACAGTAGATGCAAGATCTCAATCCTGATATATATTCATTCATTCATTCATTCATTCTCTCTCTCTCTCTCTCTCTCCCCCCTTGTCTTTCTCTGTGTATAACTCTGACTTCCAAATACATACACAAACGAATCTTTTCATTTCCTTTTTTTTTAAAGGGCCACACCACATCCTTAAGAAATGCCCTACAATAGCCCGAGCAGGTTTGGAGCACCTGAAAGATACTGTGTTGAACTCCAGCAATTCCTTCTCCATTAAATTCTTAAAGCCCAATCCACTCTTTCCTCTTAGACAGGTTCTTAGTTTTCCTTGGAGCCCTGGACATCAAGAGAAAGGCAAGAGGTTGAGTTCTGTTGAGAGCTCTGGATCTGGGATCATAGGCTATGAGGTAAAACCTTCTCCTCACCTCCAAGTTGTAGCACGGATAGATGGTTGTTCTCTGAGCCTTGGTTTCTACATGCACAAAAGCAGGGGTAACTGGGTTTTTGAGACAGTGACTGTGATCATGGTTGTAAGTGTGATGTATCTTATTGTGAGGTCTTCCCAGCCAATGCATAAAAATGTTTAGCCATGAGCAGAGTAGCCAGGGATGCTGCTGATTTTAAATGAGCTAGAGCCAAAACTGTACATTTTGCCTTAATGCCGTGAATTAGGACTGAAATTATGCCTAGAGATGCTGTCATCAATAATACGGTCAGGAAGTAGGACACTGACATCTCTGCTGATCACCAAGGTGGCTGCAGTACTTGACTGAGGAGCGGCAGACATCTGGCTTCCTCTCCCAGCTCTGCTACTAACTCTGTGTCCTCACCTCCCTGGGCCTGTTTCTTCTATATGCACAGAGGAAATCCCAGTGTTTGATGGTGCAGCTTTTTAATGACCCTCACTAAGCATAGAGGCCACTGAATGAACAGTTTGAGAATCCCTCCATTTTTCTTTGAGGTACTGGATTGTTGAGAGAAGGAAGAAGCTGAAGTATCAGGGTTCCTTTCATAGCTTTCCCTCCTTTTAAAGGCTATTGCAAAAAGAACATTCCTGTCTTTCCCACTCACAGTCTGTCCATGCTGGCATGCTTGGGGACATATGACCCCGTTGGAGCGAAGATGTTGGTTGGGGCCACCAAAAAGGGAGGGAGCAAGACTTGGCCTTTTGCAAGTGACTGAGCAGCTTCTCACAGCCCAGCTGTGACTGCACATAAAAGAAAAGGGCACCCCTTGCATTTATGTCTAGGATTTGTTTTATTTCTTTTTCTTAAATTCCTCCTAAAGAGTAATCAATGATATTCAAAGTGCCCCAGGCACTCTTAACAAGGCAGATTCCCAGGTTCTGTCCTTGGCCTTCTGCTTCAGGAGGCCTCTGGCAGGCCCAG
This sequence comes from Ochotona princeps, assembly GCF_030435755.1. Classification (NCBI taxonomy): domain Eukaryota; kingdom Metazoa; phylum Chordata; class Mammalia; order Lagomorpha; family Ochotonidae; genus Ochotona; species Ochotona princeps. The sequence continues at coordinate 60,502,358 of NC_080839.1, read as the reverse complement.
AAATCACTACAGGAACTGGTCTTAGACAAGATCACCTTTGGAGCAATAGGCATTAGATTCTGCCACAAAACAGAAAATGCTGTGAGTGATACTGGAAGTTTGTCCCACCACCAACAAAGGAAAATCTAATGTCCTGTAGAGTTCCAGGTTATCTGGCAAACTTAGAGCTGGACCAGATGAATGTGACAGCCACTTTGGGCTTTATTTTCAATATGTTGTGCAGTCAAATCTCCCAGCCTGCAAAGAGTTTCTCTCCCCATCCAAGAGAACAAAATATCCCCCAGGTAGGCCCTGAGGCAGGCTGCCTTACCTTAAACACCTGGAATTGTAGTGGAAACTGACTGTCTTCTGCACTCAAACTTTGTGGCCTGATGGCGAAGGACACAACGACATTGCTGCCTCCCATGGCCTCTTGCACAGAGAAGAAATACTGCATGTTCCTCTGAGATTCTCCTGTATGGGAAAGAGATATCGTTGAACTCAGCTCCACTCCAGCTGAGAGTACACAACTGGGACTCCCAGGTGGGTACATGTTCAATTTCAAAGATTCCTGTATGGTTGGATTATGAGCTCTGGATTTGGGAGCCAGTTTGTTGGAGGGCAAGTTAATTTCCTAAGCCTCAAATCAGGATAGTAGAATATAGTTCCAACTGGGCAACAATGCTTTCAGAACCCATGGGTATACATGAGCTAAAGCAAGGGTGGCAACTGCCAGAGCCTTGAAATGGCATCAGTTAGTGAAGTACCAATGGAGACTGGGATCTAGATGTTGTATTAATGATTCTCTTCCTCCCATGCAGGTGCATCACAGCCAGAGCAAGAAGAGAGGATTGGTGAGGACACCACTGGATTTCAATGCATGCAGGAATGAATATTAGACAGAGATGAATGAACACCTATCATAGGGTCTGGCTGCCCCTGGGAAGCTCTGAAAGGGAAATGGGAGGATTTGGAGGACCATCCTGGCCATTCTTCTGAGGGGACTGAATCATATGACACGTTACATTGATCATGGGGTTCCTTTCATTATGTCCTTGTCAGATACTCCTAAAAATGGCATACTCCTAAAAATGGCCACAATCTGTAATTTTGGTTAGTTGAAGGCTTTGGCCCTAGAAGCAGATAGGAACCACTTAAGAAAGGAGAATTAATATTTTTGCCACCCGAGAGTGACCTTCTGGTGATGAGGTTCTAATTAGCACAGTGATCACCACAGCCTAGAAGTGGAATAAAGGGGCATCCCTGATGACAGAGCCATTCTGACAATAAGGGGAATGACTGTGTGTGTCTGGGTGCCAGCCTACACATCCATGCACACACACACACACAGAGCTGCTTTATTGACAATGCATAGGCATACTCATATTTGTCTCTACAGGGAGTTGTTTCACTCCTCAGTGTCACAGGCAGTGAGTGACTGTGATTCTCCCAGACTTATGGTCAGTAAAATTCATCTCAGGGGAGCCGACAGGCACCTCCCTCTGCAATCTCTTCAATTAAAACAGAGGCACAAGTACACGCGCTCCCTCTCCCTGGTGTCTGGGTGGTACATGTGAGTCCAACGGGCAGACAAGGATTTCTAGTTCCACTGTTTGTCGCTGGGAGTGCTGAGGGCTAAGAGGGTGGAAGTACCCCAAGATCTCACAACCAACAGATGACAAAGACAACGATGCCAACCTAGGTTCTCACTTCTGTCTTGGGCTCTTTCCACAGCTCTTGCCACTGCCTGGATATTTACTGATGAGCAGAGAGCCTATCCCTCTTCCTGCAGGTATGAGAAGGTGATCAGGACAGTGGTACCCCATGATGGGCTGGGGGATACTCACTAGAGGCTCACTGCCCACTCCCTACCAGCTGTCGCTCTGGAGCTGCATAGAGGCAGCAGAAGGCCAAGGTCCCAACATGCTGGCACAGAAGATAGAGGCATGACAACCATAGCTCTTAGCTGCTGTCCCCTAGGCTCCAGGGGCTCTTCAGAATCAAGGACCAGAAGCAGCTGAAGCCAGGGCAAGGCTGAGGGCTGAGAGCTTCCATGCTAGCTGCATGATTACCCATATCACAAATACCTGCAGCATTTCCTTGAATCACTTGGTTCTTAAACATTATTTGAGACCATCTGTCATGAAACATATTTCCCTGATCCAGGGCAATTGGAAATTGGTTGCACACATACAAGCAGGAGAAGTTTTCTTGGAAATCTTGACATGACATCCTGTTTAAAAAAAAACAGATAGCATCAGTAGATGGCCCCTGCTTCTGTCCCTGGGATAAATTCTCCACTCCACAGCACCTTTTCCTGTCTCAGTTACTGTATCCATTGACTTCCCACTGTCCTATCTGAAACCCTGAGTCTGGCACTGGCTCATACCCTGCCAAGAACCCTTCTGCTCAGTGGCCAGCTGGATAACGGGTAGTCAAATCCTCAGGTTGCATTCTGCATGCCACCTGGCACCAGCACCTCCTCAACTCACTGGCCCAGTTCCCTGCCCTCCACTGGTCAGGATGACTGCCAGGCTCTCTCTGCTTAAAGGCCCTCCACGCTGCTGAGAAAATTGTCCTTTCCTACAGCCCCTTGCCAGATACATTGCTGATGTCTTGGTCAGAATCAAATGTACTTCACACTGTGGTTAAACATGGGATACGGGGAGTACTTCTCTTTCTGATTTACATCTGTCCAGATTCTTAATTAGAGTCAGGATATTTCTCACACCTGCTTAAGTGCACATAGATAGACCAACATATAAATCACACAGCTCTTCCAAGAAATACCCATCTTATCCTCCAGGGCAGGACACAGGAATGTGGCTTCAAGCCTTCCAGCCCTGCCTGGCTTCTGAGTGATGACAATGACAGCATCACTGTACTCAGAGCTGGACGGCAAGCCTCCTGCTGCTCTTCTGGATACCACACCAGAGAGGCAGCAGAGCGCCAGGGTCCCAACATGCTGGCACAGAAGACAGAGGCATGAAAACCATGCCTCCTAGCTGCTGCAAGATCTTAGGTGCTGATATTTCTATATTCAAATATAATGGAATGTCCGGTACCCATATGTGAGATACTTTCATACACAAGCAAAAGACATGAAAATCTCCCACCAAAAGTAGTGTCTTTGTAGAGAAAATATATTTTCTCAAAACAGGTCATTTTCATCTTCATAAAGGGAAAGGAGAAGGGATTTTTGTAAAGAAGGGAAAATACCAGAACTCGCCATCTTCCTTGTTCTCACACAGCTGGTTTTTCCGTGGGTCGTGGGTTTCCTGCCACTCCTGAGACCTGAGCACAGAGACAGGGACCGTTAGCATGACCTCTGCCAGGCACTGGATTGCAAACAGTATTACTCAGCAGAGCCATCTTGCCCAGGCCGCCATGCGTTCCTGTGGAGCGGGTGGAAAGTGTCATTCACCAGTGGACAGGATTCAGCCACTCTCTATATGCAGATAACTTGTAAACACCTACAGGATTCAGCCAGTTTCTATATGCAGATGACTTGTAAACAGCTGTCCCAGCCTGAGCCTCACTGATGGATTCTAGAGGCATCTGTGGTCCAACCCACACTCCACGCCCTCCGCACACTGCCCAAGTGAGAACAAGAGGAGCTGTCACTTATGTCTCCCATGTCCAATCATCACACATTATGCACTGACTGACTCTACATCATCCACGTACCTCCATCCCAGCGGTGGTTACCCTAGTTCAGGCTACCCTCCTTATGCTCCTGGGCTTCCAGCTGGCCTCCCCACACTCCAGCCTGCCCACCTTCTTATCCACTCCTCACACCGACATCACAAGGAATGTTCCAAAACGTAAAGTTGATCATGTCATTTCCTGGCTCTCAGGGTGACATTCAGATCCCTTACAGAGAACCATGACTCCTTCCAATCTTCCAGGCTTCCCCGAGCCACCTTTTGCTCCCTTTCCTCTTCTCTAGATTCTATGTCCAGGCTACAAGAGATGTTTCTGTTTCCTTATAAACGCCTTTCTTCCCACCATGATGCTTTTACCATGACGCTCTCCCAACCTGGAATGTTCCTTCTCCTCTCAGCTGTAGAACCCACTACCTCTTCCTCAGCTTCCCTCTTAAAGGATGACTTTCCTGGCACTGTGCCACCCACCTGCTGCACACGCAGTGTCAGTGCGGTGTCTTTGAACTCACATAGTCATCTCAGCAGTCTGCACCCTGGTGCTGGCTTCTTTGAGGCTGTCCCCCTCTGAGCTCCATGTGCCATGAGATCCAGGAGTTCTGGTGGCTAACATCATCCTGTCACAGGTGTTTAACACTTGCCCTTGACACAGTGCACAAGGAGCTTTGGCGTGCTTGCTTAACTACCTAATGCTGAATGAGGTATGAGGGATCGTTCATGGATAAAAATGAAAGTAAAAGCACTACATAATGATGTATTTTTTTCATAAACTTTCTGAAGTTTATGAAAATAAACACAGATGAGCATCTATTCCAGTTGCTCATCCTAGGGTCTAAAGAGGAGGAGACCCCGCCGCAGGCAGAAGAGGAGAGCTGCCCCTCTCTCAGCCCACTTTTCAGAGTGCAGCCACACTCATAGGCAAGCAGCCCAGAGGCATAAAAATGTAATGAGTTCTTTCTCCCAGAGGGCCCTGCATGGAGAACTTGGGTCACCTCTCTGCCAGGACAACAAGGCAGGGCCACTGCCCAGGCTTCCGGCTGTAGGCTAAGGCAGTCAGATGTGTTATTGTAAAATGGCAATTTTATAATTAAGCGATAATTACATTTTCTGCAGTGTGTAAGGGAAAATAAATGTAGTGTAAATCAATATGCTATCGATTCATGCAAGTTTGCCTTTAAGTGTGTGTGAGTGAAATTTCAATTACGGCTGGCATAAGACCAGCCAGCTCTCACCATCCATCTCCATTCCTAAAAAGCAGGGATGAAATCGACCACCTGCATGGAGATAGTGATTTGCGGGGCTCCATGGCTGCCTTCCAGCCTGGCTTCCAGTGGAAGTAGGTGGTCCACAGCACTCAGCCAGGCAGCGACCTATAGAATGGGTGCTGCTATAGCTCCTACATCCAACTCCCAAAGTCCAGCCTGCACACACCTGTCCCCCATTCAGAAGCTTCCACAAATGTCCACAAGTGTGGGGTACAAAATCAAGCCTCCACGCAGGCACTGGGCACTCCACTCACAGCTCCCCACACTCCTCCACTGATCTTTCTCTATTTCAGGTTGGCCTGTTAGTCCTCTGTTCACACTCCTGGCTCTGTACTTCTTGGGATAGGGCTTGGGGCAGGCATTATCTGGAGCCTAAATCTACTCTCCAGGCTTCTATGGTCACAGCCCAGGTTCACTGCACCATCCACTTTGCTGTTACTTCCTTTCACTTTTTTCTTCTTTGCTGTCCTACGTCTCACCCCAATCACACATTCATGTCTCACTTGCAGATTGCCCACATGTGTCAGGCACATACTAGCAACTGGGGCTCACCTGGAACTGGAGTGGCTCATCTGGAACTGGTGTGGCTATTCCATAGCTTGTCTCAAAGCATCAGGCCAGCCAGTTTGCACAGTCTGAAACTGGTTGGCTCTGAGTCTTCTAGAATGTACTATCATTGCTGCATTGATTTTCATTCTCACTGGGTCCTGCCTTCCTATTGTTTTCGATGCATTTCATTTCGTTCCAGGCCACGTCCCTCTCCCTGGCAATGCTGCCAGTGGTCACTGAGCCACAACTTTTTCCATGGCTCAGCACAGACCTTGCAGAGTCACACAGTGGGCTGGGCTCTGCTGAACGCTGAGAACGGGCAACCTGGGGCTATGCCTCTGTCCTGCTTTTACTTAGTCAACAAAGGGGCGGGGACCAGGCATCAGCACCCATGATAGTGGGGAGAGACCAGCTTGGCTTCTTGGGGAAAGCCCTGACCACACTGCTGTCCCCCTCTGGGACTGCTCAGAGGCACTGACAGCCACTTTGCATTGACTCCCACAGCAGGCAAGGTGCTGTTGCAGGCACCCAGCACAGTGGAAGTCTAGGGCAGAACTGATGATTGAGTCCATTGAGTGATGATCAAGTCCTCCAAGTAGAAGGTCACCCAGATCCTTGCCTCAGTTTCTCCACCTCCCCCGTGTAGGAAGCCTGCTCTGTCTTGACAATGTGGTCTCCTTAGTACCAGAATCCCATGAGATCACAGCCAACGATGAGGTTCCTGCTCCTTTTCTCTTCCTAAAGTGGGCTTGGCTCCTGTCCTGCCTCCCACCCTGTGGGCTAATTCTGGGTGTATGGATTTATAGCTTTAGACCATGGTTGTCTAGAGAACAGACACACAGCACACAGCTAAAACAGTGCACTTAGTACAGAGAATACAGCAGATGCCTAACAGGAGCCCAGCAAATGGTATCATGAGCCCATGAGACAGAGTGATAGCCACACGGGGTGTGTGAACCAGACAGGTCTGTGGTAAAGCTCACAGCCAGTGAGGGTGATGCTGCCCTCCTGGGCAGGGTGCCCTCTCAACACTGTGCTCTTTGGGGAGAAGTTTCCAGAAGCCATACCCATCTCTCCAGCGCCCTCTCCACTCTGTGTTGCCCCAGGGGTTCCACAGGCGGATGATTTCTTCCTGGGTCCTCCTGTACTGAATCTGTAAAGAACAGAGAAGCAAAGAATCAAGGCTGCCCAGCACCATCAATGCCATGGGAATCGGGGCACAGCTGCCTTTTCCCTGCAAGGGTAGGTTCAACTTTAGCCCTCATCTGGCTGCAGCCAGAGCTGGGGAAATGAAAGCCAACAAAACATCATGTCTCTGGTACCTGCAGGGCATTGGGCAGAGGAGGAGGAGAGATCAGCCCTGTCTCTGCTTGGCCCTGGGCAAGGGCAGGTGCCGCTACAGCACCCACTGTGACTACACCCAGAAGCCTGGTGAGCTGAGATGCAGGAGCAGATAAACGACATTGATGTTGATTCAGACTGCAGAGAAGGAAGCTTTATGGGTTCACAGCCTCTGCCAAGTCCTCTCACAGGCAGCATCTCTATTCCACAGACACAGCTGTTTCCTGGCCCTTGGCCAGTTAGGAGCCTTGGCACCATCTCTATAACGGTGGATGGTGGAGGAGGCTGACTTCAGTAAGAGCGGGATAGCCTGAGAGCCATGCCACCCAAGACTTGTCCTCATTCTGTATCCTGGCACTGACCAGACACTTCTGCCAGCAGGTGACCCACCATGACCTGAACCGTTCTCCTTGGCAACCCTCTTCACTCATTTCAGAGGAAACTCTTCACTCACTTTACTCACTTCACTCACTTCAGAGGCTGAGCTTGCTTCTTTACTCCCACACACTGATCACGCCAGAAGGCAGCACCATGGGAAATTGCCCTCAAACCAGAGCAGAACCCTGAGCCTGTGTCCTAGGAGCCAGGAGCCCTCATCCTGGTGAGGGAATTAGGATGCGACTGAGTTGTAGCTATGATCCTGCCTTGTGTTAATGTCTGTGGAGACAAGGTCCCACAGGGGTGAGAGGAAGCCCTAAGCTCTTGCTCTGATTCCAGGGCAGGGAGATGAGGAAACCTCTAACACAATGAATGTGGAGGCAGGGTTCTGACCAGTTGCCCATGAGTGCATGTTAGCCCTTTGTGCTTCCTTGCAGTGCTGGCAAAGAACATCAGAGAGGGTAGTCATCTTCACCAAGGACACAGAGCAAATAGCAGAGGCAGAATTATGATCCCGGGTGCCGTCTGTTCCCACACTCTAGGCTGTTAATGCTGAAAAGTAGATCCATTCTCGGACATGACTGTGACCTTGAATATAATGCTGGAGCCACTAGACTAAGTCAATAGGATGACCAATAGGTCATTGCTATGAAAAAGTAGCACAATCACGTAAGAGCTCAAGAGCTTGTTGGTTGCTGTCCTTGCCTGCCTCCTCTCTCTGCCTGGCAGTACATTGGAAGGTCCTGTGGCCATCAGTGGTATAGACCAAGTACAGAACTGAATGTTAACTACCAGTGTGTGATGGAGCCCATGGGGCAGGGACATGAGAACCAGCTTGCCTGGTGGCCCAGAGAGATTAGCAGACACCCGGTAGGGTTGGCATACAGTGAGGGGCTCAGCCAGTATAGGGGAGAAGAGTAGTCAGAGAGTCAAGGGGCAAGGCCAGCGCTCCATGAGACATGCAGATCAATTGCCACCCCTTTGCCCAGGGAGTCACTGACTGAGTTAGCTACATGAAAAGAAAAAATTCCAACTTTACTGATCTGCCTGGCTGGGTCCTGCCTTGAGAGAGGACAAGAAGATTCCAAGGCACACTGTGTTCATAGCTGGTTCAGTCTCAGCCTGTGTGAGTCAGCACCCAACCTCCTTGCTTTGGGGCCCTTGTGTGTCTTTGTGAGTCTTGGCCAGGAGCACAGGGGTCACACTTGAGGCCAGGGTCATGGCTACAGATGAGAATGGGTTGGCTCACTGCTTCTCTCCCTGGCTACGGACCACACTCTTATCCCTGGGCTGCTCTCCAGCAAAGATGCCACTCATTGGGCAACAACAGGTGGCCCAACTTTTCTACACCTAAACCAGTGGTTCCTCAGAGATGGTCTCTTTAAATATTGGTTCCTCTCACCCTCAATAGTGATTCCTAGAAAGAAATCCCATCAGTACTGGAGTGGTTGATGCAGAGCCTTTTAGAAGCTAACATACTGTATGACTTTCCAAGCAGGGGCTATGCATGTCCCAGTAGAGGTGTTATGTCTGGATTGCTTAGTGTGTCATAAAAACAGCCATGGTGTGTGTGTGTGTGTGCGTGTGTGTGTGTGTGTGTGTGTGTGTGTGTGTGTGTTGCAAGGTGCACAGGCCATATGTGAGGTCATCAGGAGCCCAAACTGCAGCCACACAGGTGCTCTAGCTCCCAAGTTCACCTCCACCAACCCCTAGGCATCTCCATTGCTGCTCCATGATCCGGCTACCACAACAAGACCCTGTCCAGCCTCCACACAAACTCATGCCCCATGATTACTGGAAATCTGGTTACACAAGCCCTTCTCCCCTGAACTGAGAGGAGACACAAGGCTGTATTAATGGCTAAAAAGGGTCGTGGCCAAGGGTGGCAGATTACTAGTGTGGGTACCAGAACGTCCTCAAGCCCTGCTCAGCACAGCTGTCACTCATTGGTCACAGCTCTCTTTCCTTAAATTTGGAGGCTATACCAAAGCCTGGTCAACCTCACAATTCAAGCAGTTGTGAGAAACTATCAAAATTGGCACAGTACATAACTCTTTGCTATCTCTAGACCCGTCCATGTCTGGGACAGGGGAGATGAGGGGAGAGGAGTGGCTATAATTGGCCAGTGGTAATGTGGCGTTGGCTGCTCCCAAGTAGTGAAATTTCAGGGAGACTCTTTGGAAGAGCAGAGGAAATGTTACACAACTTAGAGGAGGGGGAATTCTGGTTATTCCAAGATCAGGGTCTCTTCCAGCCTGAAGTTAAGAGGGGGGAGAGCTCTTTCTTGCTGGCAGGAAATGACTTTGGAGCTCCTCACATTATGTTCTGTGATGGTCAGTTAGTAATGGCATCTTTGCGGCCAAGGGCAATGTACCCATTTATTCATGCCAGTGTTCTCATCCTTTGATCCAACAAACATTCATCAGATGCCTAGTGCAAGACACCCAACACAGAAGAAGCCTCAGGGAGACAGGAGACACTGTCCCCATTTTATAAGTCAGGATATTGTCCAAAACACAGAAAGAGGGAGCCATTGGCCTCAGGTCAATGGACAGTGGAGACTGATGTAGAGTGAGGCAAGGCAAGTGTGGGAAACCTATAAGCAGAACCTGTCCCTCTGCATTCCTTGGTGCATAAATACCCGGGGAAATGTGTCCTGGAGGCTGAACTCTGTCTCTTATGGCTTACAGAAATATTGTTAGATGTTGAGAGTGTTGGGAGAAGAGGTAGTGTGTGGAGAGGGTAGCAGGGCGACACTGGCAGGGAACCTTCATAGGTCACTGCACAGCTGATGAGAAGGTGGGATGAGAACTAAAGAGCTGTCATGGCCATGTCAGCAGGTGCCCAGCTGCTGCCCTGTATCCCAGTGAGATGCCTCTGTGCGGCTTCTGCATTCGCAGTTGGAGGAGGCTGGACCTTGGCCATGTTTTCCAGACCAAGTCATGCAGCTGGGGTCATCAAAGATAACTCTTCCCTCAAGGGGCGAGACTGCCCCACTGACACCCTTTCCTTTTGGGAAAGAGATAAAGGCTCTTCTGGGTGCATGGTGGCCCAGCTCAACCTCCCTTGTGCCTTGGGAATCCAGGGAATTATGGGCAGACTCCTGCAGGCAGCAAGAGGAAAAGGCCCACATCCCAACATGGACTCTTTCTTTTTCTCTCACAGCCCTGCCTGTGAGAGAAAAGGACAAGGCAGGAGCTATTTGGGGGCTCCCAGGAGGATACCCTGAGCTGAGGATGGCAGAGCCAACTGGGAGGCTCGGGTCGCTTGCGTTCCTGCAGGAATAGTGATCTTGATGTTGTTTCAGCACCTGCACTTTGGAGTGCTTTCCCTATGATGCTTTGGCTTATACATCCCAACAAAGGAAACCCTTGCAGGCAAAAATTTTCCCTCTAGAATACACGTGGGCAGCGGGCTCTTCTTCTCTGGGTCAAATCTCACAACTGGCTGACACCCAGAGCTATCTGAGGTCAGGTCAAGGACAATGTGTTTCAGGTATGTTCCCAAGGCAGAAGGACCACAAGTACTACAAGCTGGAAGAACAGAAGACCAGAGGCTGATTGTGGTGTGAATGACACTCAGGTCAACTATGTGCTGACCCCTGTGGCCTGTCTTACCTGCTCAGCCCCAGTCACTGTGTAGGCGTGCTGGTTAACCAACCCGTTCTCCATCCGCTGGGCCTTATCTGTTGGCTGCAGGAGAAAAAGCAGGACTGACTGCCCAGAAGCCAGTCATCGACACAAACACACAGTTCACACAGTTCAGAGAGGTGCTCCCCTCCCCAGCTCACTGGGGGAAGGCTTGGAGAGGCCATTGTGGGGTGGAGGTTTCAGGGATTTCCAGCCTCAGGAAACCATCCATGACTGAAGGAATCCCATGAAGATCCAAGGCTCTGAGCTGCTTGCCGGGCCTGTCACTTACCACCAAGAAGGCACATCCTGGAGTGTGCCTGCTGGGCCCTTAACAGGGTCCAGGAATGCATTCCCTTTCTCCCTGCCACTACCCCACAGCACCACATGCTGTCAGTAATTGGCTTTTGAGTGCATCCTGTGTTTCTGGTGACATTTGAGATTATGTTTCAGGAGTATGGGAAGGGTCCGATACTGGGAGCCAGGTATCTCAGACAGACCCAAATAATGCAGAGGCCCTACTCTGGCCCTGCCTTAGGGATAAGCAGGAATCCAAGGGCCCCTCCATGGAATCTCAAGGCAAAATCCAAAGCAGTCATCCACAGCAGGAGCAGCAATTCAGCTACCTTCTCCAGCAGATGGTAATGCCCCCACGGTCATGTGGGACGCATAGCTCCTAGTCATGAAGAAGGAGGTAGTGGGTTTGGAGTCAACAGTATGGTACTCCCCAGTCAGCCATTTATGGCTTGTGTGACAGTGAGTACCTTAGTTAACCTCTATGAGCCATGCCTGTTTAGGAGGAAGGGGCTCTCGGGAAATCACACCCAGAGTGCTTGTCTGCATCCCCCCTGGCTTTGGGCCACTGGCTGGACACCCCTGGGTGAGGAACGGCCTGCATGGTGCACAGACCAACTCACCCCATTTGGCGTGGCGCAGGTTATCAGGGAGCCTGCCTTGGCCGCCATCTTCACCGCCATCATCAGGTCCGAAGGGGAGGAGTACATGTTGACCGTGGTGACCACCCCTCCTGTTAGGTCCACCAGGGCATCAGGGAGGTAGCCGTAGTGCAGGTGGGAATAGGAGCCACGCAGCCTGGGAGGGGGAAGTCAGAGTAACTGCCTTGGTCTCTTTGAGGATCCCCTCCCCAGCAAGGAGCTGCCAGTACCACTCTACCCCCTGCCAATCACCCGGCTGGAGACTGGCAGTCTGCTGCCCATGCCGGGGCTGGCATTGTCCTTTCCCATTGCTTTTTTGGCCTTCTGGCACTCGGCACTGTCCGGAGAGGTAGTGCTGTGTGGAGGTGGGGAGTGCAGGCGCTGGGGCCACAGGCTAGTGGTGGAACTGCAGTCTCACCGCAGTCATAGCTGCTTGACCTTTGATGAGCAACCTGCCCTCACGGGGTTTCCTCAGCATTGTGCATGCCAAACACTGAATAAACATGGCGGTTATCACACTGAGCACCTGTGACTTTCTGCTCTGATGAAAGGCAGTGTTGAAGCTCTGACTGTGTGCCAGATGCCAAGCTGCATATTTGTTAAGACATGGACTCAGTTTACAGCCTTGGCACTGGCCACGGGCATGGGCAGCCTTTGTTCTCACTCTGGGCAGCTCTTTTGTACAAAACCCTAACTTCTAGAGTCACCCACTCAGTCCATTATTAGGGAGGTAAGTTTCTCCATGTTAGTGTGTCCTAGGTGTGGATGAGTCTTAGAAAATATATCCCCAAAGACAGCCACTTTAGCCCTCCTGCCTGCTTTCCAAGCCACACTTCCTACACTTCCACCTGCCCACAAGGCACAACCAGCCTCCAGCCCCAAGGAATGCCTGGCCTTACCTTCCTCCTAATGCTGCCCCAAACTTCTGTAGCTGTCACTTACCAGGGTAGCAGACAGACCCTGCATTCAGGGACCAAACTGTCAAGGTCCCACTCCTGACCTCTCCTCTCATGATCTCTGAATCTTCTGGCAAGGAGCTGAGATTTTTCCCTTTGATCATCTGGAAAACAGGCATGCAACAGCCCCTGCCCAATGGGCATGTTGTGACAGCTCCGTGTGTGAATGTGTGTACTATCTACAGGAAGGCTCGAGGCTGGGGAGGATGTACACCGGCTGCTATCACTCTGCGGCACAGTAAGCCTGCCCTCCTGCCTCCAACCTGTGTGATTCCCACAACAGGGCCTCTCCTGCAGGGCACTTGCTCCTCAGAAGGGGAAGGTCAACAGCAATGTAGCATGTTTATGTACTTCCTGCTCCAACACACACACACTTGGGTATCTGTTTATTATGAGAGTGCATGGATCCCCACAGAACAGAGAAGATGCCCACACCCAGCCAGGGGGTCCCATGGCAGGTGGCACAGATACGCCAAGGAAGGAGAATCAAATGTGGCTAAGGCTTCTGGAACCAGTGAGGTATGGAGGGTGGGATAAGTGATGGGGACAGGGAAGGAAGGGTCCAAGAGGTCTCCTGGTCTGGGAATGAGGGTGGCTGCACAGTCACAATGGTGCCCCTGAAGCAGAGCCCAGGACAAGGTCAAGGACAGTTCCCATCAACGGGGTGAACAGAAAGGCTTCATGTTCACACCTAACATACAGATGGGATAAACCCACAAGGCACAGACAGCAGGAAGGGGCCCTAGCACCAAAACAGCCCAGTGGGTACAGCTTTCACTTCTGCCTCTGCACACCCCTGTGCCCGTAAGGGCTGAGCCTTTACCAGGTCAGTGGGCAGCAAAAGAGTGAGGAGGGGCAAAAACCACATGCAGGTCACGGCCCTGGGTCTATCTCTGTGCTGACCCTAACAGGATCTTTGGCCTTGAACTAGATTCTTCCCATTCGTCTCCTCAGCCTTTGATCTGGAAATAGTGGGGATGATTGAATCAGCTTCAGCAGCCCGACCTTTCTCACCCTATTTCGACCCCCCACTGTTACTACAACCTTCTGGAGACTGCCCAAAATTAATACACTCAACAACCATAAGCATGTATCAGCAGCCACTACAAGACTACAAGCAGGACACCATCCTGAGCCATGGATGCCTTAGGAAGCCCCCATTATCTTTAGATTATGTATTTGCAAATCAGAAGGGCATGCACGCACACACACATACACACATGGGGTGTGTGGGGGGAGAAAAAGAGAGAGAAAGAGATGTCTTTATCACTCCACAGATGGCAACAATAGCCAGGGCTAAGCTAAGCCAAAGGCAGGAGCATCTCCCATGTGGGTGCAGGGCCTCAAGCAGCTGGCCATCCTTTGCTGCTTTCTTAGGCTATTAATAGGGGATTGGAAGTAGAGCAGCTAGGACTTGAACCCTGTGCCCACATGGGATGTCAATATTGCAAGTGGTGGCTTTACCCACTATGCCACCAGACTGGCCCCAGGAAACCTTTAACTAAAGGCCAGGAGCCGTGGAACCAAGGTGGGCGTCTCCAGGGACTGCACTGTGGCAGGTTTGTGGCAGCTATGGTTTGGGGAGATGCCAGGCCTGAGCATGCTGCCTTTCCTTGCCTCCACCCTAGGGTTATGAGCCTGAGGAGCCCTGCCTCAGGAAGCAGCATGGCCTCCCTGGATGTTAATCACTCCCCCGTGGGTCTGACTGCAGACCCCTGGAAGCCCCCTGGATGCTGGCTCCTGTTCCTCCCTCCATGGAGCCTCTGTGGGTGCTGAGCCTAGTAGCTAAGGGTGCCCGTGTCCCAGGATTCTCACCCAGCTTCCTGCTGCTGCACATCCTGGGCAGCAGTCATGACGATCAAGTGACTGGGCCCCTGCCACCCACATGGGTGCACTGGGTTGAGTGCCCAGCTCCTGGCTATAGCTCAACCCTGACCACAAGTAGGCACAAGTGGATGGAAAGTCTCTTTCTTTCTCTGTCTGCCCTGCCCTCTCTCTGTAAAATAAAATTTAAAAAAAAGATGTTTCTGAAGGTGCTAGAAGTTCTGAGGTTCTGGAAACTTGTGCTTACTGGGTCAGCACCTTCATGGAGATACACTCAGGAACCTTGCCTGGTGTCAAACAGGGCAGTGCCAGAGATACTCTGGAAAGGTAGCCGTGGGCTCTGTCCCCTTGTCACTCTGTCCCCAGACACAGTCTCTGGGCCTTGCCTGGCATCCTACACCCATACCATCCTGCAGGCACTGCAGAGACCCCAGGCAACAGAAAGGACCCCCCCAGCCTATCCTCAGTGCCCCCATGCCCATCGCAGCAGCAGCTGGGCATGCTGACAAGGCGCACTCCTCTGCTTTCCGGGCACGAGAGCTCAGTCCTGCTGATGCTGCAGGCCCAGCAGCCCCTGCTCACCCCTGGCATCCTTGGCAGGCACAGCACAAGGAGCAGTGCTTGCCACAGCAGTCACCATCCCTTGTCAGCTGTCCAAGAGTAACTTGTCTTCATCCCCTGACTGGCTCTTGTGTGCCCAGCAGTGATGGGAAGGTGAGGGAAAGGGAGGCACAGAGGGGTGGGGCCGAGTGCAGGGTACAGTGGGGCAAATCCTGCTCTGCAGATTCTCCAAGCTGCTTGCTGTCTGCCAGGTCCCATCCTTGCCTACTCACATCCCGATTTTACAACCTCAAGGTTCAGAAAAACAAATTCCCAAACAAGTTTTTCTGTGCCCCATGTTCAACAAAGTAGACCGATTTCTTTACCTCCCGGGTCTGCAGGACAATGGAGAGGTGGAGTTCAGGTGTTGCTGATTGCATTGCTCTACATGCCTATGCTGGCTCCCCGTGTGCCAGACACTGGTGCCCAAAGGAGGCAAACAAACCACCCTTTCTCTAGGACCAATAAAGGAGGAATGGTGCAAAAGCATGTGACCAGCTCGACCACAAACACCGGGTGACCTCTGGTGTCTTGTTTTACTTCTCTAAGTCTCAAAGTCCTAGGCTTTGAGAGGAAGGGAAGGTTCCAGACCATTGGGGAGCCCTTGGGTTCTGGAAAGCTCTCATGGGCTCCACTGGGGACAGCCCCTTTTCCTGGTGGACTGTGGCCAAGGAGAGCATTCAGGGCACTATATGAGGCTTCAGCCCCCCCTGCTAGATGCCTGGAGGCTGGGGCATGCAGATTCTGGGCCCACCCTCCTGCTTCTTTCAAGTTGAATGATTGCTTTAGGTCTGTTGTTGACAAAATGTGGTCAAAGTCATCCTTTCCTTCCATGAGCTAGCTAATTCTCCAAAGAACCACCATGCTACCCCTTCCAATAAGGAAAACAAAACAAAACAAACAAACAAAACCAAAAAATCGGGACCCTGAAGTGATACAGGCTGAATCCACATTGGCAAGATGACAGCCCTGTCTGTGTCAGTCACTTTGAAGTGAATTAACCTCCCCCAAAAGGTGCAGGAATTCGTGGACCTTGGCTGTTCTCTGGGCCTCATTCTAATAAACAGCTCTTCCTGACATTGGCAATGACCATGAACTTGAGGGTCTCTTGAGTTGGCTCAGTGGGGAAAAAATAAAACCCCAGCGAAAGCCTTGAGGCCCCTTGCTCTTGATATTGTGACTTACAGAAGGACAAGGACAGCGATGGAGAGTGGTACCATTGCCCTCCCACAGGGCCCCTGGGCTATATCCACCAGGCTGCACGCCTGGTCAGTAATGTCCCCTGCCAGGTGACCAGAGGCTCTGGTTGTCTCAGGCTCACTACCCACACCCACTGCCCAGAGATTCAGCATTCCCTTATACAACAGGGGCTGGAAATGAGATTTCTGGAAACTTCTGTCTTCCTATAGGTGTGATTCTCAGTATGGCCGTGACTCTCAGTAAGGCCATGAGTCAGGGCTTCTCTACCCTGGTGTGTCCTCCACTGCCCTTCACTTCCTCTCCCACAGGTTACTGCCTCCATAGCCTCTTGACCCTGGCCACAGATCACTGGACCCAAGGAGCTTTTGACCTGGGGTTCCCCAATCAGCCCCACTGGCTGGTACTGGAATTCCATATTGAGCAAAAGCCAAAACTGGAGGGGCTGTAGGGAAGGACCATGGGGTAGCTCCATGCTGTTGCCTCACTGGCTCATTCCCGGGCTTCTGAGGATAATCTGGGTGGCCACACACAGGGTGGACCTGTGGCTTCTGAATGGCATTGTCCAGAGTGCCCTGAGACACGTCCCTTTAGACCCCTCCAGGAGTGTCCTTTCTGGATGTGAGATGTGCTTGTCACTTATCTGGCACCATCTGGGCTTTCCTGACCCTGAATTCTGGCCTTACCTAGCTTAGTAACTTCTACAGCCTGATAGGGGTGGGTAATGGGGATGTTTGGTTCCGCTTTTCGTCTGCCTTTTTCTGACTATGAAAAGGTTGAGCACCTCCTTATCACCTATGTGCTGTCTTCCACCCACCCCAACATGCGTGTGAATGTGCACACAGAAGTGTACGCATGAACACACATTTCCTTGCACCAGCCTGGGAGTGTTTATCCCAGTGCCATGCTTGGTACCCGCCCATGGCTAAACATTCAGGAAACAATTGTTGCTACCAGGAACCCATGGAAGTCTAAGCATCACACAAGAGCTGGGGTGCTTCTAAATTCTGGAGCTAGTCCACACCAGCAGGCAGTGGCTGAAGCACCACTGGGGGCTGATCATTTGGGAATGGTCATCGATGTTATGGCATAAATACAATCTCAGTGCAGCCATAAGCATTCTAAGTAACACAGGACTGATCAGAGTTTAAGGGAGGAGTTATGGGCTATACTGAAATAGGCAACTTGCTTCCCTGAAGATTCTTTCCATGTCTCTCAAATGCCAAGCATGCATGAATTCCGTTGGTTTTTCACGGACAGTCTCACATCCGTCTGGCAGTAACACCGCCTTTGCATCTACGTCATCACAGAGCTCTCCTCTTTGCTTGTTGCTCCTGGCCCTGACACTGTCCCTTGTGCATGGTGGCTGCTTACAGAGGATGCTCAGCCAGCGCAGCAAAGGCTCAGATGCTGCCAAGGGGCACTGCTTACTTAGGGTGAGCTGCAAGGGAGCACCTATCGGAGCAAGCTGCTGGGCCGGCAGAGCAAGCATGGCAAGTCTGGGCTGAGGATGCCATACTTACTTGGCATAGGCTTTCTCCAGCAGGCAGGGCCAGAACTCTTGGCTGCCTTGGCGAGGTTTCACGAAGAGGCAGACATTGTCGACAACAGGCAGGCGGTCATCCACCACCACTTCCACCCAGTAGCCACACTGCCAGAACTGGAGAGAGAGAAAAAGGCAGATGCTTCAGTGTGTGAGGGGTGTGGGAAGCAGGGGTACAGGCCACAACTCTAGAACCCCCCTCACTCAAGCCTAAGGTCACCATGGTTATACTAATTCCATCCAGAAGAAAGTGCCACCCAGTTTGTGGGGCAGAAGACAGGCAGAAAACAGGCCTGCATCATCTTTGGTAGATGGAGAGACTGATTCCCAGGCCTAGGCTTGTCAAAGTACAGACATGTGGGAAGAGACTTGGTTTCTAGTTTAACTTTGCACATATTGTGGCCTCATGTGGGCACCAAGACACACGTGACCGTGCAGGCCCTCCTGCTGCACCAAGGGCCTGGGGCGGGCAGTATGCATGCCAATTACAGAGGAGAGGGGAGTAGCACAATTGCAGTGAGGAATTGAAGGACTGGGGAGGAGGTGGAGTTTAAGCAGGTGGTGAGCAGCTTAGGGAAGACACGCCAGACAGCAGGGACCATGTGGACACAGGCCTGAAGGCACAATGATGCAGATAGTTTTTTTTGTTGTTGTTGTTTTTTTAAGATTTTATTGTTATTGGAAAGCCGGATATACAGAGAGGAGGAGAGACAGAGAGGAAGATCTTCCATCCGATGTTTCACTCCCCAAGTGAGCTGCAATGGGCCGGTATACGCCGATCCGATGCCGGGACCAGGAACCTCTTCCGGGTCTCCCACACGGGTGCAGGGTCCCAAAGCTTTGGGCCGTCCTCAACTGCTTTCCCAGGCCACAAGCAGGGAGCTGGATGGGAAGTAGAGCTGCTGGGATTAGAACCGGTACCCATATGGGATCCCGGGGCTTTCAAGGTGAGGACTTTAGCCGCTAGGCCACGCCGCCGGGCCCGATGCGGATAGTTTAGGAACAATCAGAGTCACAGCCTCCCTATGGCCCTCCATTCTCACGCTGGCCCTATTGTCGCCACGAGAAACAAAGCTGGCATGGCCACCACCAAGAACACAAATGATCCAGATGCTCCTCTCCGAAGCAGGCTGTTTTTCCACTTCAGTGTGCAGCTCTAAAGGGAAGGGAATGCATAACAAAATAGCCTTTTGGTTTCTGCCGCTGGACTGGCATCCTCTGTGCTGGCTTCAGGACGGAAGCTCCTAAGAGGAGCTCTGTCAGATGGGCCCCAAGAGTCCTGGGCAGATGTGGCCTCGCAGCCCCGTGGCCTTCACCTCAGCTGCATATCCCAGAGGGCAGGATGTCGTGTCTAGCTGAAGACGAAGAGATGGAGACTGAGCCAGGGACGTCAGGAGAGATAGTGCCCAAGGAGGTAGCCTCATGGTCATTGCTGAGCCCAGGCACCAAGTTAACAGCATAGCTGTGGACTCCTGTTCCCATGGCAGTGTGCAGGCAGGTGGGCAGGTGAAGGGAGGCCGAGGTCTTGGGAACTTTATTAGAGGGAGATCATCAAACACATGGAACCAACCAGAAAGTGTGATCACAACTCCCACTAAGTGGGGGACAAGAAGAACCATCTGGACTTGCTGCTGGATTGTGAAGCCCTTTTTCTATAAACTTACTTATTGGATTTCTGCTAAGTAATGAGAAATTATGATGTTTTATGTAGGAAAATGGATTGCCATTCTAGTGGAATATATTCAAGGAACTTCGAATAAATTCAAAATATATACATATAGGGCCCAGCGCAGTAGCCTAGCAGCTAAAGGTCTCACCTTAATGCGCCGGGATCTTATATGGGCACCAGTTCTAATCTTGGAGGCCCTGCTTCCTGTACAGCTCCCTGCTTGTGGCTTGGGGAAGCAGTGGAGGATGGCCCAGGACATTGGGACCCTGTACCCACATGGGGGACTTGGAAGAGGCTCTGGGCTCCTGACTTCGGAGCAGCACAGCCCCGGGCATTGTGGCCACTTGAGGAGTGAATCATTGGACGGAGGATCTTTCTGTTTCTCCTTTCTGTATATTTGACTTTTCAATAAGCATACAATAAATCCTAAAATATACATGTAATATATATTATATATACACATATAAAACACATATCACATAGAATTTGTATATATGAATATATGCATTTATATATATATATATATATATATACATACATATACACACACACACACACACACACACACATACATACAGAAATGAGGTGAAGAGGAAGAGGGACAGAGCGAGGCACAGGGAGAACATTGTCACTTGAAAGAGAACCTCAGGTGGTTTACCTCCAGAGCTTTCCTCACTTCTGATTTTCTCCTTGGAAATGCTGACCAGGCTTGCTCTCTCTCTCTCTCTCTCTTTTATGATTTACTTATTTTTATTGGAAAGTCAGATATACAGAAAGGAGGAGAGACACAGAGGAAGCTCTTCTGTCCAATGATTCACTCCCCAAGTGGCTGCAATGGCCGGTACCATGCCAATCTGAAGCCAGGAGCCAGGAACTTCCTCCAGGTCTCTCACACGGGTGCAGGGTCCCAAGGCTTTGGGCTGTCCTCTGCTGCTTTCCCAGGCTACAGGCAGGGAGCTAGATGGGAGGTGGAGCTGCCAGGATTAGAACCGGCACCCATATGGGATCCTGGCACGTTCAAGGGGAGGACTTTAGCTGCTAGGCCACGGTGCCGGGCCCTGGCTTGCTCTCTTTATACAAAGGGAGCATCAGGTAAAATTGCCATTCCCAGACAGGGTGCAGCTGGTCTGCATGGTGGTCAAGAACGAGGCCCCTGAGCTACCATTCCTTGTTTACGGCTCTGAGAGAGGAGGGTTAGGTCTGGACAGAATCTGTAGTTAGGAAGGTTATGCTGTAAACTCAGGAGCAGAATAACCCTAGATTTCTCTTCTGTGCCATTGTTTGCTGCAAGACAACGGGACAGTGCTTATGGATCTCAAGCACAAGGGCCAGGATCCCAGAATGTAAACCTAACAAATACTGTTCGCAGGGGTGGGTTGATAAAAAAACTTCTCTGCTGTCTGAGGAAATGATTGAAGGACTTGCTTCTCTCTCATGGAGATAAAGAGAAAAGGGTAGAAACCATGGCAACGGATGAATTTTCAATGTGTTTTAATGTAATAATATAGAAGAGACATACTTATCATGCCAGGAAAATGGTGTTAAACAGTAAAGGGACAGGCAACGATGTTATAGGGAAGTATGGAGACAAAGCACCAAGGTACACAGCAGAAGAGGAATTCATGACCAAAAGCAATGTGGACGTAACAAATAGGGATGTTATACAAGTTCTGTCCTAACAAGAAGACAATGACATCACAAACCCTGGCCCACCAGAGCAGACCATAGGGACAGTGGTCAGCCGGAAGTTCTGATGACCTCAGTGACCACCAAGCAAAAACCACAAGGAGATTTCAGAGCTTGTTATGTCAAGCAGGCAAATGAAGTGGAGTCAAAACCAACAATGGCAGGTAACACCACCTGCAAACCAGGTGATTCAATAGAAAACCTGATTCAATAGAAAGCTTGATTCAATATAAAAAAATTTGCTGAGTATCAGGTAATATATATCCTCTTGTGTAACCATGAACTACTTACAGAAACTATTCTGGATGTGGCCATAGATAAAAATAATTTGATAATTTCTGCAAATGTAGACATCTTATAAATTATATTCTCTGACCATAATTTAATAAAATGAAAACTTGGCAGGCAGAATATTACCCTCTGAACAACTTAATCACTTGAAAATGAAATAAACTCTAAAGAAACAACTGCTATGCAAAAGAAAAAAATTGAAACTAAAAACACGATGTCTTAGCATTAATAGAAGTAATTCATTTATATTGAAACCTATAGGTGCAGATCAATTTCACAGAAAAATTATAAGCCTTATGTTACTAAAAAAAAGGCAAAGGCATTTATGTGTGATTTCAGAAAAAGCAAGGAAATTAAACAAGAAGTAAAAGGTAATAAAAATAAAACTAGAATTAAGAAAAAATTCAACAATTAGAAAAATGAAAACCCAAAGCTAATTTGTTTGAACACGTTAGTTCTACAGATTGGATGAATCAAGAAAAACTGGAGAAAAAAATGTAACACTGTGATTAAGAATGCAGGTATGGGGCCCAGCGCTGTGGCCTAGCGGCTAAAGTCCTCCCCCTGAACGTGCCAGGATCCCATATGGGTGCCGGTTCTAATCCTGGCAGCTCCACTTCCCATCCAGCTCCCTGCTTGTGGCCTGGGAAAGCAGCAGAGGACAGCCCAAAGCCTTGGGACCCTGCACCCGTGTGGGAGACCTAGAGGAAGTTCCTGGCTCCTGGCTTCAGATTGGCATGGTACCGGCCATTGCAGTCACTTGGGGAGTGAATCATTGGACAGAAGATCCTCCTCTCTGTCTCTCCTCCTCTCTGTATATCTGACTTTCCAATAAATATAAATAAATCTTTTTTTCAAAAACAAACAAACAAAAAGAACGCAGGTATAGCCATAGATTACAAGGCAAAATGAACTCTCTAAAAATCAGATGTGCAAATCTATAGCAACACATTTAGAAACACAGAAGAAATGGATGATTATCCTGGTAAAGTTGGAATTCCAGGAACTAACCCCAGTAGAAATGATAGACTTGGGCAGATCCATAGCTGACAGGCGCATCTAAAGAGCCAAGGAAGTACAACGTCAAAGGAGACAGGCCTTTAACAATGGACAATTTGTTTTTCTTTTTTTGTTTTTCTTTTTTTTTTTTTTTAAGATTTTATTATTATTGGAAAGCTGGATATAGAGAGGAGGAGAGACAGAGAGGAAGATCTTCCATCCGATGTTTCACTCCCCAAGTGAGCCGCAACGGGCCGGTATACACCAATCCGATGCCAGGACCAGGAACCTCTTCCGAGTCTCCCACGCGGGTGCAGGGTCCCAAAGCATTGGGCCGTCCTCGACTGCTTTCCCAGGCCACAAGCAGGGAACTGGATGGGAAGTGGAGCTGCTGGGATTAGAACCGGTGCCCATATGGGATCCCGGGGCTTTCAAGGCGGGGACTTTAGCCGCTAGACCATGCCGCTGGGCCCACAATTTGTTTTTCAAAGAGCAGATAATCATGGATTAGCAAGCATTATTCAAATTTTTTCAAATAAATAAAAGGAATGTACAATCAGTTTGTCTCTTAAAATGGGCAAAACTCAAGGATGATAAAAATAGCATTCAGCGAGAAACCAATTTCACGCATGATATGGGTAAAAACTGTTACAGAACTTTCAGTGCATGGAATGTTCCAGTGTATGGAGACAACAGACTATCAAGAAAGAACATTACTGAAAGCCAGAAAAGGCAACATGTCACTCCTGTCACTCAGAGTAGTGAGGTTCCAACCCACCTGCTAGGCAAAGGCATAAAACAGGCTCTATATATACTAACATGAGACAGAATTATCATTAATTACAGATATTAACTAAATCCACAAGCAGCTTAATAAAATGAGAATTAAAACAAAGGAAGGTGGTTGGGTAGAGTTGAATATGTAAGTCGCAATATCTAGCTACAAATGAGAATAAAGCCTCATTCACATTAGGTGCAAAACTGTAAAATACTTGAGAATCTACCAAGAAGGGCAAAGTACACAAACGAAAACATAACATTTTATAGAAGTGCAGAAAATCAGCTTTTTCTTTTTTTTGAATACATATGAAGATAGACCATATTTCTGGAAAAGAATAATTAAAATAACAAACAGTATTTTTTCCAAATTAATACATACATTTAGTGCTGCTCTGTTCTGCATCATTATAATGTCTGTTTTTAATTAGACAGAAGATTTTCTTTTTTTAATCTCAAGGAAGAGTAAAAGTGCAAGAATTGGGAAGGTCTTTTTGAGAATAATGAATAATGAATAAGGAAGGGGAACTTTGTCCGCCAGCTGCTGCTGTTCTGTATCCAGTTCCTGTAACCAACATGCCCCACGATGGCACAGAAATAGGTTTGGGGCTGGATGCTCATTGACAGAGACAGGGCTCCTGATCAACAACTCTTTCATTGTTTCTGCTGCTTCTCTTTATTTGCACAAATACCCTGTAACTCTCAGGTTTCCCAGGTGCTGTCAGATCCTGAACTTCAGGCCCGTTTGGACACAGGACTTCCCATCTCCTGTCTCAAGCTGCCAGGCCCAAAGACTCATGCAGACTCTAGCAACCTCTCTGCACTCACAGGGAACTTAGTCCGGTAAGGAGTGGGACACATACCCGGAAGCGGAAAATCCCCGCGTACTGATGAGAGAAGCTCTGGGCCAGCAGGATCTTCTGCAGACATGGAGGGTTCTGGGTCAAGGAGCCTAGTGCTGCCAGGAACCAGCAGTCTCCTGGAAGGGGATAAAGCCATGAGCAGCCACCTGGATACCCCAGGGAACCCCACCCCAGGATTTCACAGGTCCTTGTCTCTAGGGTCCACAAACACTTCAGGCTGGATCCTGTATCTGAGATGCATGGAACATTTGCATATCCCAAATAAAATATCTTGGGGATGGGCCCAAAATCTAAACATGGAATCCATATGAATTTCCTATGCACCTCAAACACACAAACCGAAAGTGATTTTTTGCAGTAAAATCAGTGCATGTATATGCAGTACATCTGTATTAGTCAATTCTTTTTTTCTTAAAGAGTAATTTTATTTTGCTTGGAAGAGTTTCAGAGAGAGAGAAAGAGTGAAAGAGAGAGAGAAAGGAAGAAAGAGAGAGAGAGAGAGAGAGAGAGAGAGATTGAAAGATCTTCCAACTGCTGGTTTACTCCCTAAATAGCTACAATGGCCAGAAATGGGGTCAGTCCAAAGCTCAGGGCCAGGAGTTTCTTCTGGATCTCCCACATGGGTGTAGGGTCCCAAGGACTTTGGGCCATTCTTGCTGCTTTTCTAAGCTATAAGTAGGGAGCTGGATTGGAAGTGAAACAGCCAGTACTAGAACCGGCATACATATGGGAAGGTGGTGCAGCAGGCCAAGGATTAATTTGTATGCCATTTCCCCAGGCCACAAACACCTGTATTTTATTATAATTTGTTACAAAAAGTCAGGTGCGGAATTTTCCACTTGGGGCATCATGCCAGCACTTGAAGCCTTCAGATTTAGGAATAGCTTGAATTTTAAATTCTGGAGTTTTATATTAGGCATACTTAAGTTGTTATGAGGATTATCTTTCTGGTAGAAGATAACTAGGCTAAGGATTCATGGGTCCAGGTAAGACAGCGAATGAGGACCTGGTACAATGTCTGGCTAATTCTCTACCTCCAAGCACCAGGATCCCATATGGATGCTGGTCTGTGTCCCAGCAGCTCCACTTTGATCAAGCTCCCTGCTTGTGGCCTGGGAAAGCAGCGGAGGATGGTCCAAAGCCTTGGGACCCTGCACCTGCATGGGAGAGTCCAAGTAGTTTCCTGGCTCCTGGCTTTGGATCCATTCAACTCTGGCTGTTGTGGTCATCTGGGGAGTGAACCAGCAGATAGAGGAACTTTCTGTATTTCCTTCTCTCTGTAAATCTGCCTTTCCAACTTAAAAATCAAAGAACCTTTATTTTTGTCTGTTTCAAGAGCAAGAATGATGGTTTTCATGGTGGTAGTGGTAGCTGAGAGTGGGAGATGATGTGCCCAGTCAGGCTTGTGGAAAAGCTGAGTCACCTGAATCCTGATTCTCTTTTGGCACAGGTGCCCAGAGCTAATGTTATGGTGAATTTGGTTCCCAACATAGGGGCAAAAGTGTTTCATACAACTGCAATAAGCATTTCGGGTTTCTGTCTGCTACTGTCGTCGGCTCAGCCCTTGTGCATGATGGGTACCCTAGAACCTCACCAGAGCTCCCACTGCACCCCTGCTGGGGTCTGTGTGGTTCTGAGTTCCCCACTGGATGTCACTGTGACTCTCTGGGGTGTGCTTCTCCCCTCCCATGAGACCTCCATCCCTCACTTTCAATGCAATCGATCCTTCCCATGACTTTTCATGCCACAGACATGCCCACAGAGAGATGCTTTGTCCAGGTAGGTGATGCCCCAACAGGGAGAATACAGGCTGCTATATGGGGAGGTATCTATCAACTTGGTCCAAGACACAGTGATGTCCTGGGTGTAGTCTCAGGGAAGATGTTAAGTTCTTACCCGCTTCTCCTTGTTGGATGTCAAACCTGCTCACACCTTCCAGGATGAAGTGAGGGCGGTCTGCTGACAATTCCTTAGGAAAGAAGAAGAAATGCTACAGCATCTTTCACTCCTTATGTCCCAGTGGGCTTCCTTACCCATCATTCACTCTGTCTTTGCTTATCATAGGCAGGTACTTACCGTGATTAGAGTTTGGAGCCTTCCATTGCTCCTCCAGCTTTTATTGTTATCAAGAAGGCAAGAGTCAAAGGTGGTAATGCTTGACAAATCGCATCAGGGTAACATTAAATGAAGATTCAAGATGCATAAGGTACAAAGTCTTTCTAGCCTCAATAAACCAGTGTTTAATTAACAGGTTATAAATGAACACAAATGAGTAGGACATATTTATTACAGGAGAATTTGCTAAGCATAATAAAGTTCCAGAGCTTTTCATACCAAGACTTAGGTTCAAGTCCAGATTGATGCCACATGGGACACAGAGTATGCATTACTCAGTTCTTTGCCCACTCCCCAGTGCCTGAGACTGGTAGGCCCCAGACCCTTTTCTCCCTGAGTGCTCTTCTTCCACTGACCTCCAACACACAAAGCAGCTGCCAGCTACAGAAACGAGGGTACTAGAGGATTTCCAAGAGCAGCAGTGGCTGGGAGAATTTGGGGAATTCAGAGAAGAAGGAAGAATTTCTGCAGGGGATCCCCTTGCACTTCCAGAGCACACTATGTCATGGCTCAGCCTCGTGTCCCAACAACAGCCAAGCCTCCAGGCTGGTCTACTACTGGGAGCCCACAGTGCCATTCTCTGCCACCTCTTAGTAAAACTCTTCCCTGGATTGCTCCCACCCCAGTTGCACAGTTTGGTCCTTGTTCCTGTGTCTTTTCTTTCCACACTGACAAGTCAGTTCCTGGAGAACAGGACTGTAAAGTGGAATCGGATTCCTCTGCTCAACAGCTACCAGGTACAGAATCTTGTGTTGGGTAGCACCCTCCAGGCCCTCCCGCCAGTTTCCTGGTGGAGGTGTAGACTCAGGGACAAACATCCTCACCTGGGACTGCTTCCCCTGCCTTCTCAACATGTACCAGAAACACATGCTACAGCAGCCAGAGCAAGGGCCAGGTGCTTCCTGCCATGGTTATCCCCTGCAGCTGCCAGCAGCAGCTGAGCAGAACCAGGCCTTCCTCTGCACACGGGAAAGAGGAAGTGCAATGCTCAGCACAGCAGCTGACAGAGTCCACGTTCAATAAATATTGATTCTCTTCTCCTGTAATACCTGCAAAATGAAAAAGGCTACACCCATAGGCAAAGCCGGAGCCTCCAATGCATTCATTATTAAACATGATAGAATAAAAACACAAATTAGGCAGTCAACACTTAGATACGAGAAATAAAAGGCAAGAAAAAAAAGAGAGCAAGCAAGAAAGCTTCACAAAACAGGAGGAAGGAAGGAAGTGATAAAAACATAATTAGTGAACCATAAACCAAACCAGAAAAATGGCAAGACTGATAAAGTTAATATATTGCTCTACGTGGGATGGGGAGGTGTTTACATAGACCCAACCCTTCGGCAAATACAGGGGACCCAGATAAAATTAGGAGCTGAGATGAGACAGAAATCAAAGAGGAGGAGGGTGGGTAGAGTGGGAAATGTCACAATGCTCCCCAATCTGTATTAGACAATACACAAAATGTGTTCATCTTATAGAAATAAAAGAATTCTAATTTTAAAAATCCTAGGGAAAGATGAACCTTTAGACACTTAGAAACATGGTAGGTCCAGTGGTAGAGACATCTGCTTCCCTACAACGGAATCCCTGGGTTTGACACTCCGCTCAGCTCCCAACTCCAGCTTCCTGAGGATGAAGATGCTGGAGTCAGTAGGTGATGGCTTGAGTGGTCAGCATCCTGCACTGAGAGACAGCTCCTGGACACTACCACGGGCACAGATGCTAGACATCAGCAGGTCCTGCCTCCGTGGTCTCCCCATCCCCCTCTCTTACCTTAACGTTTCCTCGCCCAGCTTTTTATGATCACACATCCACGTTTTACTGTAATTGGCTCACCGCAGAGGGGTGAGTAGTGTAGCTGGCCTTGCTAGTTCCCAGCTTGCTGGCCACCACAGATCTTCCCTTTAATTGACATCTGGATGCTATGACTAGCCTTGAGGGGCTTCTTTTCTTCCCCAGAAACTCTAGGCCCTGAGCAAAAAATCACCACTTGACAGTCTCCAGACTGCCTGGAGCCCACTTTGCCATCAGCAAAGCCCCTCAGAGAGCAAGGCTGTTGCTGGTCAAACAATCAGTGGCAGGCCACAAACACCACACAGCATCCGAGACCTGGGTGTGAGCTGAAGGCACAGCTCTCAGCCCCAACTTCAGTCTGTATGAACCTTCATCTCTAACCCTTCAGAGGACCCAGGAATTAAGTGACAGCTGTCAGGTTCCCCACCTTGCAATGAGCGTCTACATTTTTTTACAACCCAGGACAGCAGTAACTGACTTGCTATTATTGTGCAGGCAGACTCAGTTTTGGGAGTTATATAACAATTCCTTTAAAACTAAAACAAAATACAAAAAACAATTCCTCTCACCAGTGTTAGGGATGATTCTATTTCACTGCCCATGTGAGAGATCCAGATGAAGCCCCCAGCTCCTGGCTTCAGCCTGGCCCAGCCCATCCTGGAGGGCACTCAGTGAGTGAACCAGCATCTAGGAAACCTGTCTCACTTATAAACAAATATTTTTTAAACATAAAAACGTGATATAAAATCTTATGCTAAGCTATTGAAAAACATTGATGACTTTCTAACAAAAATTAGAATGACTCAGCTTACTAAGTCATGTGAAAATATCAATCATCTTGGGGTAACATTTTATGATTCTTAGTTTGAAATTATTTATTTCATGTGAAAACCAAAGAGACATATTTCCCGTCCTCTGGTTCACTTTCTGAATACCCAGATTGGCCAGGCTGAAGCCATGGGGCAGGAACTGAATCAAGGCCACCCAGGGCAGTGTTTGAGTTGCTCAAACCATCACCTGCTGCCTCCCAGGTGCACTGTATGTAGAAGCTGGACTGGGGAGCAGAGTCCGGATTGGAACTCTGGCACTGATGTGGGATGGGGCCGACCCACGCTGCCCCCAGACCTACACGAAATACCTGTCCCAGGTGTTTTGAAGTTATCAAGAACATCTGCTAATACCTTCCACCAGTTTCTAAAACACCGCAATTGTCCTGCAGATATCAGGGAAGAAACAATTCCAGTGTCACTTGTAGTCTCAGTAGCTGTTTTTTTTAAGATTGGATTTGTTTTATTTGAAAGGTAGAATTTCAGGGGGATGGAAAGAGAAAAATGTAGAGAAAAGGAGAGAAGATGAGGGAACAGGAGAGGAGAGGAGAAATCTTCCATCTTCTGGTTCACTTCCCAAAGGGGCACAATAGCCAAGGCTGGGCCAGGCCAAAGTTAGGAGCCAAGAACTCCACCCAGGTCTCCCACATGGGTAGCAGGAGCTTATATTTGGGTCATCTTCTGCTGCTTTTCCAGGCATATTAGCAGGGAACTAGATTGGATGCAGATCAGGCAGAACTCACACTAGCACTCATGTGGGATGCTAGTATCACAGGCACTGGCCAAACCCTCTGTGCAGTAACACTGATCCCTACACTTACAGTGTTTAAACAAGATTCTGCTATCATTAAAGGAGCCAAAATAGCCTTGAAACCAAACTGGGAACACACACACACACACACACACACACACACACATCACATGCCACAACCCCCACACACACTCCACACAGAGTTTGGCCAATCTATTATAAAATAAAGTTTACTCTAGAAATGCAGAAAGGAATGAAGGACAGAAAGCAGTATTGATATGAGCCCAAGGAGAGAAATTTATCTCTTTCCCTAAGATGCTATGAAGGCATCTGATAAACATGCAACAGCTATTTATGACAGCCCAACATGATAAAAGTTAAAATCAAAAAACAAAAATTTTAGGGGCCAGAGTTATGCCCCCTGTGATGCTGGTATTCCGTGGGGGTACTGGTTCGTGGTTCAGCTGCTCCACTTACAATCAGCTCACTGCTAATGGCCTGCAAAAAGCAGTGGAAGATGACCCAATTATTTAGGCCACTCCTACCCAAGTGAGAAACTCAGGTGAAGTTCCTGACTTTGCCAGGCCCAGTGGTCATTATGGTCATTTGGGGAGTGAGCCAGTGTTGGAAGCTCTCTCTGTATCTCTCCGTCTATAATTCCTTCAAACAAATAATTAAATATTAAGTAAAATGAAAATATAGCTAAGTAAGAACAGAAAGATGTTCTAACGTGACAACAATTAAATGCTGGGTATCTCAAACTTCAAAGCAATAGACAACATCAAGTGTTTGGGGTAACACATGAATCCTTTACATCATGCTGGGCACAAAACAGCACCTCTGTTTCCTATGTGCTAAGCTGCCTATGCCTTCCCCACCTTAGGCTCCACACTTTTCACACACAATCCAAAAAGAGGGAAGGCAGAGAGGGATGGAAATCATCCTGAAGCCGACTTTCTGAGCAATGGTCCATAAGGAAAACAGGTAATGAAGACTGAGAGACAGGAATGCTCTGGCTTGGGCAAGTCTCTTGTCGCCAACAGGGCTGGGCACCACAGGGCAGTGAACTCAGCATAATAAGGGTCTAAACCTGACTGAAGTAGACCTCCCAGCAAGCAGTTCAGTCTCCACCCTGAGGGTGACTCAGCAAGTCTCCACCCTGAGGATGACTGAGCATCAGCAAACACAGACGGCCCAGCCTCAGCTCCCTGAGCCTGTAACTCTAGGACACTATCCTAAACTAATCATAGTAACAGTTAATGTTTAGTAAATACTAACAAGGTGTTAGACAATGTCCTTGGGAGAATACCTTAAAATAATCACAAGTTGTACAGATACCATTTTTACACTTATTCTTTTCACCTAAAAACCAGGAAGACAGAATATAGAGATGGACTGTGCTGAATGATGTAACTGCAGGCAGGTTTGACTCTTCTCTAATTTTGCTTCTTCTGTGCAAGAAGAGGTTAATAATAGTACCTCATTACCAAGGTATTATGAGGATTCAGCAAATCTGAGTGTCTAAAAGCAGACCTGCCATATGGGAAGCACTATGAGATTTGGCCATCACTATAAGGACTGGATCAGGCTGGCCTCAGCACCTGTTTTGGGTTGTTTGTGATCACAGTTGTGAGCTATAACTATCAAGGTCATCCAAGTGTTGACAGGCTTAGAAAACTGGTTTATCCCCCTGCCACCCTGCCTAGAAAAGGAGGCAACCCAAGGATTCTTTGTTGCACCCCTGAGCTGGAGATTTGCATCTCACAACTGAATCAATAAGTCAAGTGTTCATTCACTCATTTTTCCGTTCACCCCAATCCTAACAGAGTCCCAAAGGAAGAATATACCAAGTAGAATTAGGAGTCAGATTTCAATCCTGGACCCTTCCCTCTATAACCACACCTCCTTGGCAAGCCTCATCACCTGGCTGAATCTCAATTAATTGCCTAAGAGGAAAGAGGACACATGGAAAGCCCTCAAAAGGACTCAAAACATGTGAGTATTGCCAGTTTTGATACTAGATATAAGGAAGTATGACATTTAAAATGAAAGACTCAGACTCATTTGTTCATTCATCCCATCCAAATCCTAGCAGATTTCCTTTTAAGCACTCAAATCACATATGATGAATACTGCAACATACATTGAGAAACAAGCTCCTAGTGAAATTCAACTTTTGGGCAAGGAGAGTAATAGGAAAAACACATATGGGCATTGGCTGCCTCTGTTTTGAGTTCCTTGCATGACTCTGCATGAATTATTTTGCTTCTGTTTGCCTCGGTTTCTTCTTGTCCCCCAAAGCTATCATAAGTTATGATGCTAGAATTAGACAGGTGGCAGCTCTCCGGGCTTTCCAAAAAGAAATGTTATAAATTCCTCAACACTATTCTTACATAGTCTCACAACTACGTCTCAACACCTTGGGAGAAAAAAAAATCGGCACACTTTCTAAAAGAATCTCAGCTTCTGAAAATAACAAAGCAGAAAACAACCCTTCAGAATTTCTTTAAACAGTTTCCTGCCCCACATCTCCTCAAGAGTGAATGTCAGGAAGAATGATGTCCCTGTTGGAGATTTATTGTTGATGGTTCATGAGAAGGAACTAGAAGGCTGAAAGCCACACACCTTCCACGAAGCAGTACCCAAGTCTAACTCATCTCCATAAATCCTTCCCTCCCCCACAGCTACAGATTTGTCGGGACATAGTGCAAGGGATCCTTCTACAGCTTGATGTCTTCAGGTCTTCTTCCCATGGGCAGAACTGAACTGGACAGACATAGCCCAGACAGTTCAAAACTGTCACCTCAAGGCTCCCTTTTGGTCTAACCTCACCTGGCTGTTTTGGATGTGCTCAGTAGTGTACCTGGCAGTTAGTCAGTGTGGAGCTATGGTTATTGATATTAGATTCAGCTTCTATGCTGTTTTCCATTGTTCTCAGTTCTATTAGCAATTTGTAGAAACACAAACAGCAGCGATGGGCATCAGAACGCATGTACTGGTTCCTAGCTGGATCTTTTGCATCAACAGTAGCCTTGAGGAGATTATGATAATGAAGACTCTGCTGAGAAAATTCCTACAGAGTTTTACATCCTAAAATCAAGATCGTTCTGGAAGAATCACCAGGCTTCTTGATGCTGCAAGGCAGAGCTAGTGGACATTTGCTGGAGTGGTGGGAGTGAAGCTGGTTTGAATGTTGCACTGCTATATTGCCTTAATTTTACAGCTGATGTGTGAAATTGTTTTATAGGTGATCAAGTTTTTACAAGATTAAGCATGTGAATATAAAAGAGAAGCAAGGCAAGTATTTAAATTCATCCTAAAGTAAAAATGACTAGCATGATATATTCCCTTGAAGAAAACTCTAACAGGGATGTAGAAAAAGACAAAGATGTTGATATCTGAAGAGAGCAAAGAAGGAAGAGACCCTGAAGACCAACTACTACATCTATATACCAACTAATATAACATTCATATCCATAGTTTCCCATTTCTCTAATGAGAACACTGAGGCATTTTAACCTAGTGATGTGTTCACGAAATGTAAAGATGTAATTCATTAGAACTGGGTTAGAACTCCAAGGCCCCCAGGTCTGGGTTTTGTTACAGGGTCTTCCCATCCCTCTGAGAGCACAGAGCACTAGAGCAGAGGGATCTGGCTGATTTCATCATCAGGCCCTCCTCCTGTTGGTGGGGGCACCATGGCAGGTGCTCCAAGGGGCAGAGAAGTACCTTGGTTCACTCACCTGTGGCCGCTTCCATTCCAGTCTGTACAGGTTTTTTTCCTGGAGCAATTTCTGGCCTATGGAAGATGCTGTTGCAGGGAACGTGTCATCCTGGAATAGCTGGTGTTTGCGTAAACAATGATCCCGCAAGGAGTTGAAGTCCTGATCGTTGAACTTGATGAGGGAAGACTCCTCTACTGGCTTGAAGTTATGAGCCATGACGCTCCTTTATTAGACTTTGGAGATCCTTTCCTTTGGGTGAGAGAAGGGATATTTTCAGGAGTGAGCCTTTGAGTTATTTGGCCACGAACCCTGCCAGGGTACTCCCTCCATTTACAAGTGGGAGGGCTGAGACTCAGGTCCATGCTGTTCCTGCTGACCAGGCCAGTGAGTGGACAAGCCTGAGGCAGAACTCAGCATCCTTACCCCAGATCAGCTTTCACTCTGCTATCCTGAACAGCTGCGTGATGTGCGCCCAGGTACCTGGGAGGCTACAGGGACGTTCCGTGTGTTAAGTGGACACTGACTGAGGCTTGTGCCAAGCACCTTCTGGAACACTGGCAATCCAAATGTAAATAAAACGTGATCTTTATCCTCTAGTGGCTCCTTATAAGGTTGGAAAGACGAAAGGCATTACAACGACCAGAAAGCATTTAACAGAAACCATTCAAGTAAAAATGTGTACAAAGTCCTGTAACATACAGAGGAGGAGCTTTGAATTGCATGGCAGACTGAGAGACTCTCTCATGCGCAGCGACCTTTGAATTGCACTTTAAAGGAAGAGGAATTTTCCAGGGAGAGAACTGGGAGATTTCTTTACAACGTGCCTACCGGCAACTCGAACGGCCAGTGCACAGAGATCTGCCAACTGGACTGGAAAGGTCACAGATTCTGGAGAGCAAGTGGAGTGACTAAAATGTCTGGTGGCTGTATGTTGGACGCGAAATGAGGAGCCAAGGACTGGGAGCTTCAGAAGAGACAGCCAGAAAAGTGAGTTGGAAAGCCAGATTTTAAAGGGATTTACATCCTGCAAGCCAGCTGGGCCACTGCAGAGACAAGATCAGATCAGATCAGATCAGATCAGATCTGTGTGCAACTCAGTTCTGGGGGCAAGCTGGGAGCCAAGTAGAGAGGAAGAGTACAGATGGAAGTAAGACTGCTAGGAAGCCACTGCCCTTGGCCATGGGAGAGATGATGGTAGAGGATCAGAGTGAATGAGATGGAAAGGAAAGAGACTTCAGCGCTTCCTTACAGACAGAATCAAAAGGTCCAAAGAACTGGATATGGGGGTAGTAGAGAGGAAGAGAAGAAAGAACAGCGTGGAAAGCAGTCACATGGCTTTGAAGTCTGCCTTCCGTGTCCGTCAAGGGTTCTGATACTGAGCTCAAGCCCACAGGGCTATGCCTCCACTTATAGAGACTGATTATCCCACCCTTCTAGAGTTGGTTATGACCCAACATAGATTTGACCTCACAGAACAAGCAGAGTGGTTGTCATACAGTAGGCATTGAATAAATGCTCATGGCCTAATTTCCCTAATGAGAGGTTTAGGAAGCCTGAGATTTTTCATTCAGGTCAATATAGGGATGTCACTGAAGCTGTCGGCCAAAATACACACCGCAACCTGCACCTGTGAGCTGGCTGGGGTCTCAAAGCACAATCCATGCTTACCAGTTGTAGGGCTTGAAAAACCTCCTCGGCCTTAAGGTGGTGCCTTTCAAGTTCCTTTGCCAGAGTCTGTTTAGGTGGCACAGAAAACCCCATGAGCTGCGTGTGTCACCTTTCTCATATCACAGCAGAAAAGGAGTCAGATAAGCAAGCATGTGAGACATGAAACGTGAGATGAGCCCAAGCAAATGATTCATAAGAAAACAATATCAGCTTACAACGGAGATTCTGGAACCTACAAAAAGGTAAACAAACTTACAATAACTTAGCAATTTTCTTAGGTTAAATTATAGTATGAGGCAAATTATTTAGATTTCAAAAATTCTTAGAATATCACTGATGAAATGTTATTTGGAGGGAATTGTGTATACCATTGTCCAGTAAAAAAGAAATGAATAATTTATATTGGAACTCATAGATGGAACTATACAAAATTGCCACTTTTTAGGGCAATTTTGGTTGAATATAGTCAGTTTTATATGGTTTAACCTAAATTAAAAAGTGGCTAAATATAGACAACTTCATTTGTTTTTTTCCTTACGATGACATATACATTACTTCAATGTAGTTGTTGGAAAATAGCAACCCCAAATATTTGATGTCCTTCATTCACAATAGAATTAGACCCATAACAAATTAAATAAATAGTGATAAGGCTGAAATAACAACCAGATATCATTCAGGAGCAAGTGGTAGAAATAGCTTAAGAAAAATGCAATAGCACCTGGTAACAAACAGTCGAGAAATTGTAAGTTTATCAGCTCATTGTGTGGGTCCAAGGACAATGGAGTCAGTACAGCCCACCTCTGTGAAATATTGACATGTATGAACAACTCCTGCTGTGAGCTAATTTTAGTTCATGAAAATCAAACGGTAGTTACCCTTAATGACACAACATGGGATTCTAGGAAGCAGCCTTTAATTGTAAATAGAAAATGAAAGTCTAAAGGCTTCTGCTTCCTGTCTCCATTGGCAGCATCACAAAGCTGGACTTGCAAGTGGGAGTCAGCTCACAGCCCTGGAGGGTCCCACTGTTCACTATCCAGAAGGAACCTGGCCAGCTTTCAGGAATCCTCATGCTAAGATCCACCTACCTCACTTGTGAAGTGGAGATGCTGATGATTTCTACATGTTACAGGGTTATTGTAAGAAGCATAGGAAACCATGTTTAGAGGATGCTAGCAGGGTAGCAGGTAAACAGACAGTGTTTTACCTGTTACTCTTTAAATACTGGTTATCCAT
Source organism: Ochotona princeps (assembly GCF_030435755.1). Lineage (NCBI taxonomy): Eukaryota > Metazoa > Chordata > Mammalia > Lagomorpha > Ochotonidae > Ochotona > Ochotona princeps. Next base: position 60,466,093 of record NC_080839.1, on the reverse strand, counting down.
ATGATGCACATGATTATTTTGGGTGGAAAGGGACCATGCAGAGGCCTAGCACCTTCCAAAATCAGGATGTGCTCATACCCAGGGACAGGCTAGACTCAGGGAGGCCAGCTCCTGGGAGAGAAAGTGTGCTCACAACTCAAGCTTCAGCGGCCGGTTGGAGGCACTGCTGGTGACCGTGACCCCTCCTCTTCCGCTGGCCTCAGTGTCAGTGGCACGAGAGCTACATAAATGTAGCTTACCAAAGTTGATAAAATAAACAGAAAATCTGAATCATCCTATACCTAGCAAAACAAGTGATTTTACTAATCAAAGGTTTTCACAAAAGGAATCCCCTAGGCTTATCTGATTTCACTACTAAATGTATTATGTTCTCAAGCACAAAATAACTTCTCTCCTATGAACTTCTTCAGAAAATAAAGAAATAGTCACTGCTGAAACTGTTTTATCAGTTCAGCATTATAGTAACAGCAAAACCTCATACAGAAATCCACCTATTGCCAGAGAGAGAGAGAGAGAGAAAGAGTGAGTCTGATATCCTCCAATGAATAGGGATGCAAAGATACCTTGGCAAAATGTCATTAAATCAAATCTAACACTATAAAAAACAACAGATATATCATGGCAAAGTTAAGTTTGCTTCAGGGTTGGAAGGCTGGCTTACAAAGGCTACGAAGACATATATTTAGGATTTTTGATGAAACCACTTCAGAGTAAGCTGGAAAGAGTAGGTAATGCTTGTCAGCAGATGAAGGAAACCTGTAAAAACAAATCTACGGCTATTGTCATGCTTAATGATGGAAAAGTAGATTTTGTTCTTTTGGTGATCAGAATGAAGGCAGTTGTTCTCATTGTCTCTACATTAACCACTGAATTAGAGGTTCATGCAACAGAAATGCAAGGCAAAAAGATCAGAAAGAAGTGGCTCCTATTTTAACATTTTGTTGGTAGGAAGTCTACAAAACAGCTACTACAAATAATAATTAAACTTCATGTTTAAACATAGATACAAGCTTAATGTAAAAAGATTGTGCTTTATGTAATAGCAGTAAACAGTAGGAAACCAACAGGAAAATAGTAGCACCTGGAAAAAACATGGGAGCATAAATAACACAACTATGAAACACTGCTTAAAGAAACTGAAGAACATCTAGATAAATAGAGAAACATCAGGTTTCTAGACTGAATGGCTCAATATTAGCAAGATGGCAATTCTCTCAAAAGGTTTTTACTCAAAGAATTTCAGCAACACAATACTAACTGAAACTCTAGTGTATTTTTTATTAGCAAAAAAACAAGTTGATAGCATAATTAATATCTAATTGCAAAAGACCTAAACTAGACAAAGAATTTCAAAATAAAAATATTGGAAGAATCAATTAATTGGGCTTCAATGCATGCTATAAATCTACAATAAGAGCAATTGGGGAGGGAGTAAGGGAAACCCCAGGGCCTTTGGAACTGTGTCATAAAATGACAATAATAAAAAAGTAACATTAAAAATAAAAGGAAAAGCATATAGCTGAGGTGGTTGATTGATCTACTCCATCTTTCATCTTTTCTTGGTTAATGTTTTGATTCCTCCATTTTGTTCAGGGGAATCCCCAAAGAAACTTTGAGGCACTCCCAGTCCAGGCTCCTACATGTACTACTAGTAAGCACAGTGCCCGCCACAGTCCATCACTCTGATCAGCTGGTGGTTGTAACCCCTGGGTTGGATCTATTCTGAGCCCTGACCTCCATTGGAACCAATGAGTATTGCAGCTCTCCCCGGCTCTGCCCATCACACACTCATCCCTCACCTAAACCAGTGGGAGAAGTGCTGTTTGGGTGCTGCATTCCCTACTGGCACAGGCCATTTCGCCTTGGCATTTAAAAGATTGACTATACTCAATATTTGTGAGAAAATAAAATAATCAGAACTTTCCTAATATCATGATACATAAAATGATTCAAACACATCAGACAATGGTGTGACAATAAGTTTTCCTAAACTTTTTCTTAAAAAGTTTCTTAAACACTTGCTAAAGCTTAAACACACATTGCCCATATTCCAGCCATTCCCATTCTATGAATTCATCAAGAGAAATCAAAGCATTAAGTTCCTGCAAAGATTTGCAGAGAAAAATTCAAAGCAGGCTCATGTTTAATAGTGAAAATTGCAAACATTCCGAAGTCTATCTAAAAATGGGTGGATGCACAGAACTGTGGCATGACATAACCATAAAATAAAGTCCTACTCAGCAAAAAAAGCAATGCATTATTTATACAAGCAACATGAATATATCTCAAAAAATAAACTGAGAGACTCCAATCAACATGTGGTATTCATCACAAGGTCCCATTTATACAAAATCCTAGAAGTGTAAACTCCTAACACACCATGATGAAAATTCAGTAGTTTTTTACAAATGGGAATGGAGGGAGAAAGAATGAACAAATCATCAGAAAACTTGGTGTGAATACTTACTATTTGCATAGAAATACTTACTGTCGAGTTTGAGAATGTTTCATATATATATATATATATATATATATATATATATATATGTGTGTGTGTGTGTGTGTTCCATGTAGATGTCAATACTCATCAACGTTTGCACTTTAACTATGTCTAGTTATTGCATGTCAATTACAATTAAAGTTGTTGCAAACTTAAATACACAACTTAGTGGTCAGGAACCTGAGTTTTCTTTAAGCTCAGGTAGGAGTTAATAAGTAGCTAGGTTAATAAGTAGCTAGATTTTACTCCCTTCCTCTTCTGTGCAATTAGTCATCTCCTGTCCTCTGGTGTTTAATACCTTCTCCTCTGTTTTACTGGGGGAAAATGCTGTAAATGTTCTTGGGCACACCTGCTGATAAACAGATGTTCTCTAGGTCGTATTTCCAAAAGTAGAATTTCTAGATGTACAGTACAAACATACCTTGTCTCCCACCTGCCAAAATAGTTCTACAGGCTGTGCCAGTTTACAGTTTCAGCAGAGATGTAAGAACTCCCATTACAGTATATTCTCACTCACTGTTGGTATTGGCAAGTGTCTTATTTGTATCCATCTAAAGAGCAGAAAGGGCAACTCCTTGCGGTCTTAATTTGTTTCCCTGATTACTGTGGAGATTGAGTATCTTTCAACATCTTTCTCCCTCATTCACCGTTCCCTCTCTGGGGAAATGAGCACGCACATTGTATGCCCATTTGTATACTGCGTTGTCTTTTTTTTATTGATTTTGTAAGAATTCTTCCCCTACTCTAGACACTTGCCTTTTGTTGGTTGTTTTATCAATAGCTTCTCCCACACTAGTTTATCTCCTTTATTTTTACAGCGTCTGTTGATGAACAGATATTCTTCACTTCACATGGACATAAATGTATTCCAGATACCTAACTCGTAAGTTTAACTTCATAACCTGAGCCAAATGTTCATTTTAAATTTTATTAGATATTTATTTGTGAGTGTGAACGGTCCAATCTGCTGGCTCACTAGTCCAGTGAAATGTCCACCATGGATGACTACTTCGGCCAAAAGTGGAAGCCAAGACCACAGTCCAGGTTTCCCAGAACGCAGTCAGGAATGCACTGATTTCGCTGTCCCCACTATTTCCCAGAGTTTGCATTAGCAGGAAGCTGGAGACAGTATTAAACCCAGGTACTCCTGCAAGCATCTTAACTGCTGGGCTAAATGTGCACATGTTTATATGTTTACTTATAGGAATCTAATGGAAAAAACTTTATGAGATGTTCTGTTTTTAAAATAAAATACTTGCTTGTGATTCGCAGACCTTTTTTTTCAGAAACACTAACAAAATTCTTTACAGTTCTAAAACAATGTTTTTAAGAACCATGGTATTCATAGCCAAATTCTGTAGGATATTTCCACACATACAGTTCAAGTGTTTTCTAGAAACAATGCTGGTATTTCTAAAAATAATTAATAAGCTCATGAAAGCTATGTATTTAATTTTGTCTTCATTTATCTCACTTCCATCCCTAAACAGAGCCCCTACTTTGGAAAAAGACAAAAATACATAAAACATTTGCTTTTTAAAACTTTTTTAAAATAAAGTTTTGTGAAAATATGTGTGCAGCCATACAATACACACTGACATTTCTTTTTGTGTGTGTGTTTTTTTTTAATTTTAGCTCCCATATCCCCTACCTGTAAAGCAGTGAAATAAAATTGAGTGAATGGGTTGTATAATGAGTCGTACAACAGTGTACTATAGCATAATTCATGCTAGTACAGTGAATATGACTTTCTATTTGACTTGGAGACTATTGATTCATGGTTCTAGAGTATCCTGGAATCATCACGCTGTAACAGTCCCCTAGTTCCATCCCTTACCCCACCCTACCTATTTAACACTTTATCTCAGTTTTGGAAGATGATGAAGTGGAAATGAAGACCCTTTTCATTTCTTTCATCTTTCTGAATAACTGGAATAAAGGAAGAACCACTAGCCAACAGACAGCAGAATTAAGATTCTAAAGCCAAGAAGCCAGAATTTCACTAAGGAAACTGCAATCCTGTCTTTACATTTGAAAGCTAACCGTGCAAGTCTGTAGTGAGTGGGGTCCGCCTTGGCTAAATGACATTTGAAAAATATTTCAGATGCCTTGTTTGACTTCTTATTGAAAAGCAGGCAAAGAAAGATCCAATATGATCCAAGCAGTTTCAATATGAGTAAGACATTGCTGTAGATGGTTAGGTCCAGTCCCACACTCAGCTGCTCTTGACTCACAACCCAGGGTCTTCTGTACTCATTTCTGGGGGCCTCACTCCATGAGGCGCATGGACACTCAGTGGTGCCCTAAGAAGAGAACTGAAGTACCTGGCCACCGAGGCAAGCATGTTGCTACGAGCAGGGTCTCTTGGCAGGTATTCACATCTGCCTGGAAGAGGTGGAGACTTTCAATAACTGGCCAAATGTGCTATACAGGCTGGGAGCTGTTCAGCTAAGTAGACCAGGACTTCCTTTCAGGAACACAGAGTTGGCACTGTAGAGATGTTTGCCGGGCAGCAGGTGGAAGGGCTGACAGTAACCTTCAAACTCCACCCCTGCTTTTCTTCCAGAATAATCCTGGTCAGAAATGGCTGGGATTTAACCAGGTATGGCTCCAAAACTATGTCCCCAATGCTTTCTGTCTCTACTTCCTACGGTTACATTACTGTGAAGAAAACCAGACTCTACCTTGTACCTATACAAAAAGAGAGAACAACAAAAAAGAGGCAGTGTGGAATGGCAATCAAGAAGATCGGGCACCAGCCAGAAACTTTGGCTTGACTCCAGCTGTCACTTGCTAACTGAAAAAGGTCAGAGAAGATGTAATAAACACCCAGGAGCCTCCTTTCCTGACACAGAAAGGGGAAGATAGTGGAAAGAATCAACCCAGCCTCACGGCACAGGGTGGGCATTGGGAAAGAATACTTCTGTCAAGTTTGGAAAAGCTGTTTCCCATCACCCCAGTAGAAACTCCTCCAGTTCTGGCTCACACCTGAGCCCTGTGACTGGTGTTGTAGCAGGTGGCAAGCACCCCAAGCGCAGGTTCAACATGTCCTCCATTTCTAACCTCAGGTCTCCCCAAGTTTCCCAGAATTGTGTTCCTGCCACATGTTGAAGCCCCGCTTTGGCTTCCAGGCCCAGTGTGTACTGAGCTATGCTCTTTCACAGCCTACAGCTGGGCAAGAGCATGGACTGTCTCCGCTCCTGCCAGCCCTATCCTGCCCTGTCTTCTTGGTCAGTGAGTTTCTGAACCCAGTTTCATGCTCAGTGAAAAGGATCTGAAAGCAAAGGAAGTGATCTGTGTGATTCCAGGGTAGAAATGGTCCTTATGTGGTCTGGCGGGGGGAAGCGGGGGCGATTGAAGGATGGGTGTAATTTTAGTTCAGTTTTGTGAAAGAACTTTCTGTGAGTGTAGGAATGTCCTATACATACACTGTCACAATCAGTAGTCACTAGCCACAGGTGACTACTGATTCTTGACATACTCCTTGTGACTAAGGACTTCCATTTTAATCTTTATTCCATTTTGATAAATGAAGATATCTAATGCAGCCAATGCTACCTCATTGGACAATGTAGATGACGAAGCTGCTGATGGCATGAATTACTGGGAATAAGACAGATAAGAGCAGCTTTCAGTGGAAATGGTCATGTGGAAGAGGCTGACTGTCAAAGTGGCACAAAACAGTCTTCCAATTGGGCTGACCTGGGCAGCTTTGACTCGCCGCACTCCTGCCACACGCTGCTTTTCTTTGGCCTCACATTTCAATTCCTGTCTGTGATGGGACCCTGGGGCTTCACATAGAGAGGTACAGGTGCTGTCCTGTCTGCCCTGCTTGTAGGATGAACCCAGCCCAACCCTGGACAATGGGCAATTCCATTTGCATTTTGCTTTCAATCAGCTAAGAGACAGGAAGCAGCGTTCAATTGTTCCCTGCCCAGGCATGACGCACACAGCCCTCTCCCAGCTGATGTTTTTCAGAACAATGGACATAAATCCAATGTAATGTAGCAGAATGCGACAAGGGACGGTTTCCCCTTAACGAATACTCACTTGAAACGGTTCCCGCACCCTGCATGAGGGGCGATCCATTTCCCACAACAGTGTTCTAGCAAAACCCATGACTAATTCCACAGCTAAATGGGAACTAACAGAGCTTGAAGATCTAGGGCTGGCACCCTCTGTGCTGACAAGAAGGGTGGGGGAGGGGGCTGCACACTTGCGTGCATGCATGTTTAATTACACTGGTTAACATGTGGGGAACCGTTTGTCTGCTCAAGTGGAGAAAACAAGGCAGTTAACTGCTCTTTTGTGGGAAGAAATTTGAGCAAACCACTTTCACCTCAGTACACCTCAGGGCTTTAGAAGAAGAAATGGCAGGAAAGACAAAGAGGGAGAAATGGATGCGGGGAGAGGAAGGGACTGAGGCAAGGGACAAAGAGCATTTTGTCTACAGACAAATCGATCACAAGTTGGGAGAAGATAGGCCTGTTTTATAAAAGATCTATTTATTTGAAAGAGTTACAAAGAGAGGGGAGAAAAAAAGAGCTACAAAGGGAGAGGAGAAAGAGAGAGAAAGATCTTCAATCCACTGATTCACTCCCCATGTGGCTACAATGGCTGGGGCTAGGCCAAGAAGAAGCCAGGAGCATTTTCAGGATCTCTCCCATGGGCGATGAGGACCTGAACACTTGGACTATATTCTTCTGTTTTCCAAGGCCATGAACAAGGAGCTGAGCTGGAAGTGGAGCATCTAGGAGTCAAAGCGGCACCCATATGGGATACTGAAGCTGCAGGCGGGAGCTCTACCCACTATGCCACTACACCAGCCCCCACAGGCCTAATTTCTAAGGACAGTTTAAGAATAAACATAAGTGGTCCCTGTGTGGTAGCCTAGCGGCTTAAGTCATTGCCTCACACGCGCTGGGATCCCATATGGGTGCCAGTTCTAATCCCGGCAGCCCCACTTCCCATCCAGCTCCCAGCTTGTGGCCTGGGAAAGCAGTCAATGTTGGCCCAAGCCTTGGGACCCTGCACCCACGTGGGAGATCCAGAAGAGGCTCTAAGCTCCTAGCTTTGCATTGGTACAGCTCTCACAGCTTGGAGAATGGATCAACAGATGGAAAATCTTCCTCTGTATATCTGCCTTTTCAATTAAAAAAAAAATCTTTAAAAAAAAAACACGTAAATGTCACATTTCACAGGTAGAACTTCACTCCACCTACATTTCAGAATCACTTCAACACATCCCCATGACTTTGTACCCTGAGACCCTACAAATGGGGCTCATGGCCCCCGAGAAAAGCAGGCTTAGGGGAAAACTACACACAGCTCAGTTTGCAGAAGGCTGCAGAGTGAACAGAAGTTGGGGCTGTGCTTGGAATAGAATCAAGGCTGGTGATGTGGCCAGCAAGCGGAGTATATCACTGTCCCTGCCAAGAGACATCTTCCTGCTTTCCTGGGGCTCAGCAGGTGCTCCTCATCCTCTAAGATGTGTAGCAGGAGAGGAGAATGAAGCCTCTGTGTGGCCTCCAATGTACAAAGCTGTGACACTCCCTAGGCTTAGAGCAGGTCCCAAGGAGGCAAGTGCTCAGAACAGAATCCTCCATCACCTGCCTGGGGTTGGGTTCAGCTGGAGACTGTCTGCCCAGGGAGTGGCAGCTTGACAGGAGATGCGTAAAAGGCAGACGCTACTTATGGGGCTTCCATAGTCAGAACACCGCCTCGTCCACTCCTCGATCAGTGGATCCACAGCCTCAGGAAACACTTGGGCCACTGTGCACCTTCCTGGAGGCCCTGTGGGTGACAGCGAACACTTGCCTGGCATGGGCGATCTGTGCTATTACTCTAAAGTTGCTCCCTCCTCTAGCCTCAGTCTCCCCATCTGGGATGATAAGAGGCTGGACTTTCCTCAGTGTCCTCTCAACTGTAACCTACCGTGTTTCTAGAACTGAGACAATGGGACAGATGATACTGTCGGGCAGACAATAAAACAGGAACCTACTAAGTGTTTTATTCCTTTCAGTGACATTTAGGATGATTCTCCCTACCCCTCTCCAAGTCTTTAAAATGTGCTACTCAGGCCAAAAACCTAAAAAGATCCCCAGTAGACCTTCTGCTATAGACTATGGACATGACACAGTACTCTTTCTGGATCCCAGAGATCTCAAGTGGACTGCCCACCAAAATCCATGGACACAGCCAGTACAGCACTCTTTCTGGGCACTATGGGTCTCTAGCATTCTGTCCCCCAGAGTCTATGCATGTGGCAGAACACACTGCATGTTCTGTGGCTTTCAAGTAGTCTGCCTATTGTGGGCTACAGATACAGCAGAACAATGTCTGGATTCTGTAATTACACATGTCTCAGAAATATTGTAATAGTTGATGTGGCCTTGGGTTTCTGGGCATGAAGGGGTATGCTGCCCACTTAGCAGATTCAGTTGAGGAGTTGGGTTCCACCATGTAGCAAGTTAAAGATTCTGGGAGGGAAAATGGGTGGGGCTTCTCCCTCAATATCCCCCTTTATCTCAGATACATGATGGAAACAATATGGACATAATAGTCTTATTCACTTCCCTATACCCCCTGAACCTTTATTTATTTATTTATTTATTTTTGTTCTTTAACCGTAATTAACTATGTAAAGATTGTCAACAACAATACAATAAAATAGATTAAAAAAAAAAGATTCTGGGACACACAGGTCCCTTAGTTTGACAAACAGACCCCATTCAGGACACAGGCTCCAAGTTGACCTCTTCCCAAAGGCCTGAGCTAGAGAGGACAGGCCTTATTCTTTTTTAAGTTCTTTAGAAGCTGAGGACTCATTTAGATAATCCATTTATTCATAGAAGATTTACACTTGGCCTATTGTCTTGGGTTTCAAATTATATGAGACAAAGGAAATCAGAAAATGGATGGGAGAAAGGCAGAGTGGGAGGGAGAGGCTCAATCAGCAGGGGCTGGGAGACAGAAAAAGACAGGAACAGCCATGGGTGGAAATGGAGACTGAGGAACAGAGTGAGGGAGAAGCCAAGAGGCAGAGATGGGCAAGATCTGCCAAGGAGACCCCTTCTCACGCACTTCCAGCACCCCACGGGGCCACATCGCTGTGCTTGCTTGCTGTACAACATGACTGCCCAGTGCACAGCTGGAAGACAGAGATGCAATTACTGTAACTTTCAGATGCGGCTCTCAGAACACTCTCACCCCACATCACTGCCTCTGGCCGCAGCACAGGGAGAGCACTCGGACCTCTAGGGCCAGTTACCTCGGCATTCTGCTCTGGGGCTGGCTGCCGTGGGCATCTCAGGCTGGTGCAGGACACTGAGGCAATGGATCCAGCCCTGACGTGCCAGAGGTGGGGAGATGGACCCAGTAATGCCAGCAGCCAAGTTAAAGGAGCCATTCCCTCTCCTAACCAGAAGTCTGGGGACATGTAACAGTGCCTTCCAAATCAACTTACTTGCACTGAATTTTTCTGAAAGAGAGGTTCTAGCTGAAGTGTAGGATCACACATCTGGGGGCAGAAATAGGAAGACTAGGCGGCAGAAGCCTTTCAAAACTAAGAGTTAGAGGCAGGCACTTGGCCTGGGATTTAAGCTGCCTGTTGGGATGCCTGTGTCTTATGCATCCCATATTGGGGTGCCTGGGCTCAAGTTCTGGGTGTGCTCCAGACTGCAGCTTCCTGCGAAGTGCACCCCCAAGACATTGGGTCCCTACCATCCACATGGGAGACCTGGACTGAATTCCTGGCTCGCTGCTTTAGTCTGGTCCACCAGACATTAAGGATTCTCTCCATCTCAAATGGAAAACAGAAAGTAAGAGTTTTCTTTATAACCTATATGAAAAAGCAGCACCAAAGCGAATGAGTTTGGAGTACACATCTGTGTGACTGTGTCAATGTGAATACCAGGGTAAGAGTCCGAAGGTGAGTGGAGCAGAGAGAAGCAGGATGAACAGAGATGCAGCTGCAGCCCCAGGAATGCTCTGACCTTCCCCCTGTGTGGGCTGCATTCCAGAACAGGTGAGGTGGGCAGGGAGTCACGGGCAAGCCCTGAGTCCTGACTGAGGGAGTAGGCAGAGTTCCAGGGAAGGTCAGAGGGAGACAGCCTCTGGGTTAAAGAACGGTACCCAGGGCGGCCTGCCTGCCAGTCATAACAATCCAATCATTCAGAAAACCTCTGACCTGAATTCTCCCCTAGGCAATGCCATCTGAAAACTTCCTGACTTCAGTTCTCAATAGGAAGCTAGAGCTCTGGGAGATGAAGCTTAATGATGAAGTTCAGGAGGTTGACAGCAGTTTCTGGTTAAGGATTATACTATGGAGAAGACAGAGAGGGTGGCTGAGAGACAGGGGCCCACAGTCACATGACTTAGGAGCCTATCACCCCTGCTCCCTCAGGCCCTTGGGGCCAGCTGGACCCAGATGTGGCCATCTCTTGGAGGTAGATATGTGATCATTAACCATGGAGACACCATCCCTATGCACCTCTGGTCTACAGGTGTGACTGGGTCAGGACCCTGTTAGGTCCTGAAACATGGGCTTAGGAGGTGAGTTGACCCAGCAACCACCCAAGGGCACAGCACTGCCTGAGGGATTGTTTCCTCAAAGGTTCTGACCACTCTGTTTCTCAGGTCCTTCAGGGCTTATTTAGTGGGTCTCCATATTAATCCCAGGGGTCTGACCCCCTTTCGGTCTAACAACTTGGATGCAGCCCAATGTCATCTCGCAGACACAACTCCATCAAAGAAGATGGCAAGGGGCAAACTTTCACTCCACATCTCCACACCTGTTTGCTAGCTAAATCAATTGTCCCCAGGCTTTGTAGGAGCTTAATGAGCTAACCTTTAGCTGCCTTTCACCCTGACCATCACAGATCACAAGAGGCTGGAAAGCCCCCATAGCAATGACCCTATTCAGCTGTTTTCATTGTTAAGACCAGGAAGCAAGGCTTGTCTGGGCAACCTGGGTGTTTGTTTGGCAGATTAGTAAGCTCAACATGCACCCTGGAGCCTCCCACTATGTCATAGGATACACCTTCTTGGTTTTCTTTTTCAGAAAGGTTTGTGCCAGGTTTGTCCCCTGAGAACTCAGGGATCAAGACAGAAGAGAGGCTGATCCAAGAACCACCAGGAGCCCAAACCTGTTTCGAAGCACTGGTTAGTCTGGGAAGTGCTGCTATACTCAGGCCGCTGGGTCTTTTGTTTTGATCTCTTCTTGTGGCCTTTATGTACAGATCCGGATCATGAATCTCCAAGGAAGGAAAAGTAGGAGGCAACATTTGTCCAAATATTTGATCACAGACACTTTATACCAGTAACATTTCCCGGAATTTGTGTTCTAGGCAGCCTGCATTAGAAAACACTTGTTCAAGAAATAGAGTCATGAAGGTGGTGAGAAATTTGCAAATTCCACTTGATCCTGCTAGTCTTTTTGGGGTTTTAGGTTTTATTCCCATCCACTATGGGTGTCCTCCAGAGAGTGTTAAGTGCCAAGTACCTGGCTTCTTCCAATCGGGCAGGGGTAGGATGGACTAATCTCCCAGTGGATCTCTTCCTGGCTTTCCAAGGGGGAAGAATAGGTAACTTTGGGAAACAGAGGTGCCTTGCACAGTGTCAAGGTACTGTTAATCATGATATTTTGTTCTTTATTGATCCTATCTAGCTGCTGAGTCAGGTTTTCTTAGCCTCACCTGTCTCTAAGGTTCTTAGTTTCCTTAGTCAAGGAAGGGGCCACATGTGGACTCGGAGGAGTGCCCAGCCTTAAGGATTAAGAACTGTTGACTGCCAAGGGGGTCAGATGACACAAGCCAGAAAAAAGTAGGAGATCTGACTCCCCATGGAGGCAAACTTTGAACAAGAAGAGAGAGGAGAAGCCAGAAGCCAGTAGTTAGATTTCCTCTCCAACCTCTTTCTGATAGACAGTTTCAAAACACAATGTTTCTGTCCTGCAGTGCTAGTCCAGTGGTGCCCTGATTTTCCCACCTGGCTAGAGTGGTTCTCTGGAATGATTCTCTGACCTTTTCTCTCACTGCCTTGGTACTGTATCCACCCTAATAAGTGTATTAGCATTTATGCTCTGTCCCAGGCTTTGCTTTAGAGAGAACCCAGGCTAAAACAATGTCAGCAGCAGGAACTCACATTTCTTGGGCACTTGCCATGTGTCAGAGGCTGCTAAGTACTTGAAACAGACTATCTCGTTCAATCACTTCAATAATCAGATGAGGCATTTAGGTGAAGAGGAATCAGACTAATGGTGAAGTCACACACCTGATTATATTACATACGGAGTCTGTGTGACTCATTAATTTGTGTATTTATTGATAGCAGCTTTTCTTCTAAGCTATTTTTCAAAGCAGATTCCTATATATAAGTAACTTCCCAGGATATAATACAGTATATCACGCATAATAGATCCCACCTCTGTCATTTACGTCTGGTATCAACTTGGCAGTAAGGCAGTTTTCCATCTCCAGACTAGGGGTAATGAGCTGATGACACTTGTACCTCTTACCTATTACACATTAAGATCACTCTATACTCATCAATCAATGTAGTAATACAAATAAGTAAGGCTTTCTGAAGCTGCGACTCACCCTTCCTGGTCTCCCCAACCCTACAAAGAAAAAAAATACAACCTAAGCCCTGCTGAGTACAGGGTGGAACAACTTAAGAGGATGTATTGACTAAAGATCCAATGAACACCACTTAAGGGTACACAAAGTACTGTCTGTGACGCAGGACAATCAGGGCAGTTGATAGCTCATGAACCTCATAACTGCAGAGTGGAAATACCTGCACTATTCTAGTCCTGTTTGGGTCCAAGCTGACCAGCGGGAACTGTACCCCCGAGAACAGCATCCTATCTTAAAGATCACTTGGTTTCAGCAGCCATAGAGAGTCAGAGATGTTGTGACACAGCTGTTGAGACATAGGGACCCCTGACCCTCTGAAAGGGAAGTGATCTATTTGTCTTTGGTGATTAACTCTTATTTTTCAACTTCATTCATGGAGCTGTCAAGCCAGATAATTAGAAAGTAAGAAGTGGGACTCATGTCTCCTTTCAGCAAGTATTTGTTTTAAACACCTACTATGCCATACATCAGCGAACACAACAGACAGAATGCCCACCATTAGGGTATCCCATAGGGTCACCATAGCCCTCCAGGTTGTGACAAACAGGCAATTTGATAAGTGGCATCCCCTCTCTGCAGCAACTACATAATTCAGCTTCTTTCAGAAAGCCAACCCGTCTCTTGCCTATCCTTGGACCACCTGTCTCCAGTACTCCTGTTTCCTGAGCTACAGAGCACATCCCTCTGCATATGGTGCCTCAGCAGCTACGTGGCAAAGAGGGTCTCTGGGAGAAACTCAGATGCCCCTAGGTTTGCAGGACTGTTCTGATCCCAAGTTCCCGGAGATCGTCACTCACTCCATACCTGTGTCCTTAACAGGTGCGTCTGATGGGCTGCCTTTGGCAGTATTCCTGCAAGGAGCTGGGTTGAGACTGTATAGGCCCAGGCGCTGAGCAGTGGCAATTTTGCAGGAGGACCAGCAGATAAGGGTGGAAGTCTTGCTTGAAGAATGGTCAGCAGGCTGGCAAGGCTGGCATCTGCTGATGTCTGTCCCTTCAGCTCTTCCTTATATGAGCATACTTGGTGCTAATGCCCCACCTTAGTTAAACAGTGACTTCAGCTATTCTTGGAGAGAGAGAGAAAGAGAAGATATTGATTTTTGATTAGCAAGAAACCTTATCCTTTCTATCTCCCCCTGCTCCCCTTTCACCTCCTGTAACACCGAACTACTGATTTCTTAGCTGCTTTATTTGAGGTTTCGATGTTTCCTGATGTTTCCATTTCTTCTCTTGCATCCTGCTTCAGGAATTTGCTGTTTTTGCTCAGAAAAGAGGAAGTTCCAAGAAAAGACTTAGGAAAGCCACCTTCCCCCATCCCTCTTCCTTCCCCAGTTAAGTGTAGTTGTCCAGGGCTCCCATAAAGCATGCCTCCTCCAGGTGGAATGAATCATACACTCTTCCTCCTGGGTTAACATCTTCTTCCTAGAAAAGAGCAGTAGAATATTCTTTTCTAGCGATTTAATTATTTCAAAGGTAGAATGATGGGGGGAGCAGGGTGAGGCAGGGAGAGGGAGTGAAAGGGAGACAGAGAGGTGAGGGAGGGATAAAAGAGAGAGGAAGGGGAAATCTTCCATCTGCTGGTTCACCACCAAAATGGCCACAAGAAATGAACTGGGGCTGGGCCAGCCCAAAGCTTAGGAACTCCATCAGCGTCTCGCACATGAGTTTCAGAAGCCCAAGCAAGTACTACAGTCATCTACTGCCTTTTTAGGAGCATCAGCAGGGAGCTGGATTGGAAGCAGAGCAGTCAGTCCTCAACTCGGCACACATTAGTGTGCCGAGGCATAGGCATGGCGATCAGCAGTCTAATCTACTGGGCCAAAATGCCAGCTGCTAGTTGCAGAACACTTTAGTCCCTAGGCCTGGGCATTTGAGGGTTTTTTTCGCTGTTCCTGTGTGCACCTTTGATGTGTGTCTTCCAGGGAATTCCAGCCCAGGACCATAAAGTAGGACACACCTCACATCAACTCTCACGGCAGACAAGGAAGCATGTCATGCTGCAGCCTGTGGCTCAGCACGTGGTATCCCTGTGCCTTCCCCTGCCACGGAAGTTCTGTCTCCTTCACTAAGGTGATGGCAGCTGTGCCACTGACACCTGCTGAGGCCTTGCTCTTACCACCTGCATCCTCCTACCCATCCAAGTCTTGGCTGCCAGGGCTGCTCCTTGAGTGCTGACTATAGTGGCTGTGGATCCCGCTGTCCTCTGCACCAGGCTGTGGTTATATCCCACCCTCTCTCAGGTTGCACTGAGGCCGGCCCTGCTGCCGCCAATGACTCTTACCCAGCAGCAGCTGCTCCTTTGTGGGTCTTAGGAGACAGTAGAAAATTGCATGTAGATTGGGATCAATCAGGGTCCCCCTCTTCCATTATCCACCAAGGCTACAGTTCTTGAACCCATCTCAGCAAAGAAAGTTCACTGTTTCCTGAAGAGACATCTTTCTCTGGGGCTCTTTTATTCTTCATGTTAATACTTCCTAAGTGCTCACCCTTTGCCAACCGTTAGCCATGCCTCGGAACATGCAGCTCTTGGAGACACAACTCCCCTTCCTCCTCCCTTGTTCTGCTTCTTCCCATTTTTAAAAAAAGACTTATTTTATGTATGTGAAATTCAAAGTAGAAAGAGAAGGATATAGATTGTGTGGTGTGTGTGTGTGTGTGTGTGTGGAGAGAGAGAGAGAGAGAGAGAGAGAGAGAGAGAGAGAGAGAAAGAAAGAAAGAAAGAAAGAAAGAAAGAAAGAAAGAAAGAAAGAAAGAAAGAAAGAAATTTCATTTGTTAGTTTATACAACAGATGGCCACCACATACAGGTCTGGGCAAGGTTGAAGCCAGGAGTGTCTTCTGGGTCTCCCACTTGGGTGCAATAATCTGGCACTTGTGAGCCATCTTCCATTACTTTCCCAGGAACCTTAGAAGGGAGATGGACTAAAAGTGGCACAGCTGGGACTTGAACCAGTGCCCATGTGGAATGCTGGCATCACAAGCAGCAGCCTAACGTGCTAGACCACAACACCAGACACTCTTTCAACTTCCCATCCTCCCCACTGGAGCCCTCTCTTCTGCCTGCCTCCCTCTCTCTTCTTCCATCATTTCTTTATAAACCATTTCCTGTGCCACTACCATGCCAGCCTTGGTGCTAGGTACAGGGCACAGGGCAGTAGACAGTGCAGACGTCAATCAATGCTATAGAGTTCAGCAAAAGACATTAAAAAAACAAGCAGAAAAGTATAAGGACATTTTCCATGGGGTCAGTTCTGAGAAAGGGAAACTGTGTGTTCTATGAGACCTTAAATCAGGGAAACACTATGTTTCCTCAGGAGTCCTGAAAATGGGAAAGTTCCAGGAAGCCAGCCTGGAGAGGAGTAGAGGTGGTCCAGGCAGTGGCAGGAGAGGTGAGAGAGAACAAAGCCCATGGAGAGCTTGGTGACATTCTTAAAAATGAAATCCCAGTTACTGGCTCCCAGGTTCAGAAACAGAGCATGACCTTTGCCCAGGAGCCCATTAAAAGTCCTTCCCACCCCATCCTCTTGGGTCATCCCAAGGTCAACTGTCCTCAGTGCAGATAATCCTCATAAGACACATCCTGTTTCACTTATAAGGAAACAAGTCAAGTGTTGATTTAAGGGATCAAAGCCAATGTCCATGTAAAGTGTGACAAAGGACATGGTTATGGTAGAGTAAACACACATACACGGCATTCACACAGTTAAATAAATCATCACACAGTTAAATAAATCATCACACAGAATTCAAACTCTGAGGCCTTCCCCTGTGGGGAGAAATAGCACAGTCAACAAAGTGAGGTGATGCTTGCTGTTGTCAAAACATCTGAACATACTGGAAACTCTCCTTGCTTGAGCTTGCATGATGGGAGGCAAAATTTATGATATGAGCAACCTGAATCAGGCCTAGGTCCATTCCTTTTTCAATTTCTTCTTCTGGCCTGGAGTACAGGATGCCAAAAAATCACAGTGTCCACTCTCATGGGCAATGAAAGAAATTAAGCCATTTCTGTAATTGAAAGTCATTGGTAAAGAGGGATACACACACACATACACAGATCTTCCATCCACTGGTTCACTGCCCAGATGGCCACAATGGCAGAGAAGTATGAGCGTTAGTGCAGAATGGCTGAAAGACAAAGGAAGGACACGGAGTAAACAGAAGAGGAAATGGTTTTGTTGTAGCTGTTGCTGTTGTTTATGGCCCAGAATGGTCTAGATGATCAACATTGTGGGTGAGTGAACTTTGGGGAATGGGAGGTATGAAGCTTTGGTTCTTGCAAGCACAGGTGTCAGGGTTTACCCACAGCTACAAAAGGCTATGATGGCTCAGCTGCATTTCTGAGGCTAGATTTGTCCCTGTATAAAATGATCCTGCAAAGCAAGGCCAGTGCAGCTTTCTCCATGTCTTCCTGGGCTCTTCTCTCTATTCTCAAAGGGCTGAATAAGAAAACTGATGACAAAAAATGTGTGTGCTCACTGGGAGGACAGCACAAAGGGGTGTCCTGAGGAGACTGCCTCCATCAATAGCCAGTCCTGACGATGACAGAAAGAACTCCAACCAGGTGGACAAGGAAATCCCAGAGGACATGAGCACCCAGCAGGCCAGGGATCATAGAGAATGAAGAACAGGGGAGCCCTGGGGTCAGGACAAGTATAATATGCAAGGACCTCTGGCTGAGATTACCAATTGCCCATTTGTCCCATTATATCTCAGAGAACCAAGACAGTTTTATAAGCACAGGTGCTGGTAGCATCATCAGTGCATAAACAAAGGATGATGTCAGAACCTCCAGTCACTGTTGAATCTATGGAGCATTCACTGATGTCCCTGAAGGTCAGACTTGAGTCAAGTTCAAATTTACCAGTTAGGACCACACAAATCCAAGGTGAGTGGCTCCTTTGATATGCCACAGCTATGGGCGGGTGTGTACACATCTATAAATATCTATTTCTACTTCTTTTGGAGCTGTTCTTACATTTTGAGAGGACAATTGTCAGACAGTAGACCAAACATGATCAGCACAGCATGCCCAGTGGCAAGTACTACCTCTCCAAGATCAAGCCTGATTCATTTCTCCTCTGATACATGAGTGTGGAGGCCACGAGGGCACTGGTCAAGAAGGAAGCCACTGGTGAAAAACCCCAGCCCTAAGGAAAGGACTAGTGATGGAGAAGCTTCTAGTGAGTAGCTTCTTTCTCAAGGGATACATCCCCCAGTTCTAGTCCACAGATGTCAGCTCAGGTCTCCTTTCTTTCATGCTACTCCCACCACAACATGCAGCAGCAGCCAGCTGGCCCCTAGCCATCCTGACTGCTGCTGCTCCCTTGCAGTGTATTTAATCTAATTCTGTTCACTCTGACTCTCCAGTGAACTTTTTCATCACTGTGATGCTAGCATCCCTTATTCACTTCCCATGAGCTTTTGGTGGCCCATACCCTGATCATGCATAGCCAATCTCCAATGTATGGAGCCACAGACAGTGGTGGTTCGTCATGCAAACCTACACATCACTGGTCCCATGATCATGCTTAATTGTTTCTTTTCCTCTCTTTCTAGTCTCCAGAAAATGGTTCACCCATGTCAGAGTAACTCACAATTCCTGGCTCTGGCTACCCTCCATGGAAGCTAAAGGGCCCTGATCCCAGAGGCCTAGTACCTGTTGCCCTTAGGTATGAGGCCCTGCTTGCCTGTGTTGTCTCTCTCTCTGGTACTCAGAAAACAGCTCACCTGTGTAGGGGCTACTGATGGTTCTGGGCCGGGTGACTCTGGTATCATAAGAAGGTTCTCACCCATGGATCCTTGGTACCCAATGCCCTAAGGGTGAGGATTCCCACCCACCCCTTCCCCCAGTGGCAATTTTGTCCTCCACAAAGGTCAAAAGACTACTGTCCTCCCTCCTGTGTTGGCTGAAAATCCAAATTTGAACTATCCTGAACCAAAATTCTTTGAGCTTCAAGGGTGAGTCCAACTTTTTGCTACTTTCTTGGAGACCTGAAAGGGCTATCCAGTGTCAGAGACCATCCCTCTTAAGGGGGGGGGGGTGCCAGGCCTTGTTCTTAGCCAAAGCAGCACCAATTTTGTATTCTTCAGTGGGTAAGTTGCCCCCATACAAGGAAGCGCCTGTTTGAATTGAGTGAATTCCTTTTAGTAGGCCACCCCAAAAATGTTCTCACTAGCTACCCCTTGAGTCATTTTTTGCCTTTCAGTCAAGTTCTTTTGAAAACTTAGACAATCACTTTAATTGGGATCAATTTAATTCCCAGACTCAAAAAAAAAAGTGCCTTATTTTCTTTGGACCAATATAAACTTCCAGGTTAGGATGCCTCAACCCTTCTAAGGAACTCTTAGCTACAATACTTTCTTTCAGTTTGATCTCCCTGTCACAATCTTTAAGGTAATCTCTTGAATTCTCTGCAATTCTCTGTTGATTTCTGACTGCTTGGGAAAGTTGCATTATAGAAGAGTTAAGCTTAATTTTTGGAAGGAGCCCAGAGACCATGCTAGCTCCTGTACTGCACATCTCCATCGCTGAGCCTCAGGTCACTTTGAGTGTGGCAGGTGAAAAAACAGGGTTCTTAGTACGAAAATGCTCCATGCTCTGCTCTTAATACCTTCTCTGGATCCGACTTTCAGTCTTGTATCTTTACTCACCTTACTTGTCCTGCCACATCACTCCTAAGGACCTCTCCAACATCATTTATGCTGCCTTTCTCATTACAGGCTCAAAGGCCAAAAAGGAACAGACACGCAAAATTGTTCATATGCTTAAAAAAATCAAAATTTTAAGAAAAATGGACATAGATGAAACATTTAAGGATATATATGAAAAATTTGCAGCCAGCATTATATTGAATGGGGAAAAGTTGGAAGCACTTCCTCTAAGACCCAAAACCAGACAAGGATGCATACCTTCACCAATGCTATTCAATACAGTCCTGGAATTTTAAACCGCAGCTGTTAGGCAAGAAAAAGAAAATCAAAGGGATATGAATTAGAAAGAAAGAGGTCAAATTATCCCTGTAGGCAGATGACATGATTCTATATATATAAAGGAACCTAAAGATTCTACTAGGAGACAATTGGGACTCAGTAGAGTTTGGTAAAGTTGCAGGACATAAAATCAACACACAAAATGCAATAGCCTTTGCATATACAAGTCTATGGCTGAACTGGACAATAAGATGCTCGACTCTATGTTTGGTATATGCTTGCAATGGGGGAATCTCAACTGAACTTGAGCTGTGGTTATGCAACAAGGTGGAGGAATCCACCATGGTGGGAGGGTTTGGAGAGGGGTGGGGAGAATCCAAGTACCTATGAGACTGTGTCACATAATACAATGTAATTAATGAATTAAAAATAATAAATAAATAAAAAAACAAGTCTATGGCTGAGAAAGATCAACCTTATTCATAATAGCTCCAAAAAAATTAAATGTATAGGAATACATTTAACAAAAGCTCTGAGGGATCTCTATGATGAAAACTACAAAACATTAAATAAAGGAATGGAAGAAAACACCAAAAAATGGAAACGTCTTCCATGTTTGTGGATTGGTAGAACTAACATCAAACTGTCTATACTATCAAAAGCAAGTAAGAGATTCATGTGGTCCCAATCAAAATACCTACAACCTTTTTCTCACATCAAATGAATATGGAACCACAAGAGACCTCAAACACCTAAATCAGTTTTAAACAACAAAAACAAAGCTGAAGGCATCACAATACCAGACTTCCAGACATACTACAAGGCAATTATTATCCCAGCAGCCTGGTCACCTGGCATATAAACAGGCATGCAGATCAATGGAACAGAATAGAAATCCCAGAAATAACCCACAGATCTAGAGCCAACTAATTTTTGATAAGTGACCTGAAACCAACCCATGGAGAAAGGATGCTCTCTTGAACAAATGGTGTCAGGAAAATTGGATCTACATATGTAGATCAATTCAAAATGGATCAAGATTCTAAATCTATAACTTGATATCATCAAATTATTAGAGGAAACCATCAAGGAATCTCTGCAAGATACAGGCAAGGGCAAAGACTTCTTGGAAAAAAACCCAGAAGTACAAACAATGAAAGCAGAAGTAAAGAAATGGAATTAAATCAGACTAAGAAGCTTATGCTCTCCAAAGGAAACCATCAACAGTAAAGGGGCGACCAACAGAATGGGAGAAAATATCTGCAAATTAAGCAAATGATAGAAGATTAATAACTTGGATGTATAAACCTGCCAGGTGCTGTCTAAAATGCTGTGTACAATAAGCAGAACTATCTTTTTCCTGAAAAGTGCCTGAGTTTTACAATTTGAATAATGGCTATTTTAAGTCTTCTGTCATCCATACTTGTGATGTTTTTTTCTGAAAACATTTGCAATCAAATTCATAGAAAAGACTAACAAATATTCTCAAGTAACAGGTTTCTGACTGCTTCAAGATTGGTTGGCTGGATACGACCTTCCAGGACTTCCAAGAAGGGGAAAAAATTCAAAACAAACAAACAAACAAAAGCAAATGGAGATAAATAAGCATTCATGAGATTGAATAAGTTAATACATTTATTAGTTTGTATAACTTTTATTTAAAATGTTGTTGGTCCTATGTTTACTTATTTCATCTTGGATCAGGAAAGCTTATTTCTATGATTTCTATCGCCTATAATGCTTCCGTAAAAATGCAAAGTATTAACATTTTCCATATTATTTAATCCCTCTAAAATTCACAAAATTGGATGAGAACTTTTGATTTTTCATGGCAATGTGATGATTTGCATGAATTTAGTCTGATCCCCAACACCCCCTCTTAAGACCACACATCTGGAAACATTAACATAGCTAAAAATTACACACAGAATATATAACTTCAAGTGTCAATAAGGCTGTAACTTTTTAGGAGACCTTAAAACATTATAAGCTTGGCCAGGACATTTAAAAATATCTCTGTCAGCCTTGGCTTTTTGACTTTGAGAGTTTTCCAAATCTGAGATTATTATATGGTAAAGCAACTTCTGTAACTGCGCATAACAGTCAGCCAACAAATTCAAAATATACTTGCTTTTAAAACACAAATATATTCATTGCTTTGAAGATGCCAACTTGACTTGCTACATTCTTGGTGGCTTAGTTATATCGTTTCCTTTGGACCTTTGTGCCTATTGCCTGTCAGAATTCTACAGAAATACAATTCCCAGCAAGATCATGCTGGCCTAGCAGTTTGGGTGTATGACTCACACCTACAGAACAGAAAAGGCTAAATTTAACAATGAACTCCAGGTAAGGGTTATCTAAGGACCATTCATTCTAAAACTTCTTTGTTGTCCAAACATGGCTATAAGTGTTTTTGACACTGACTCCTGGCCATCATAGATTTTCTTTCCAATATAGGACAGAATCGACAACTGGGTCAAATCCAACCTGGCAACAGGGGACAAATATAAGCTAACTAAAGGGTGACTGATTTAAAAAAAAAAAAGACCTTGATCACAAGGAGAGAATCAAAATCAAGATGGCGTCACTGATGTCAACCTTGAACAAAATTAGATTAAGCTGAGAGGTTATGAAGGAAGGGGTCTTAGGTAGCAACAGTCACAGAGGACTGCTAAAACTATGAGCTCTAGAGACGGTCCGCATTTCAAATGCCAGACGCTAACTAGTTAGGATACTTGGTATTCTCACCTGTAATGCTAGAATCCACACATGGCAGCCAGAGAAAAGTGCTGAGGAAGCTCTTTGACCTCTTTATAGCTGAGAAGCAAGGACTGGGACTGGAAAGAGTGACTCAAAACTGGAGGAAAGAAGTGATTAATGGCATAAGTTTCAAAAAAGTGGACATTGTCACTGAATACTGGCTGATGTGGCTGAAAATAGCCACCATCATGTATTGGAGGAAGTAGACGAGTTCTCTTTTGGGCAGTCAACCCCCAGGCACACAGCTCATGGCGTGCTGTCACCTCTGGGCAGAGAACTGATCTATAAGAGCCACTGACCCAGGTGTAGCTGTAGATGACCCCAGAGCCACCCACGTGGGAACTCGTGACCCCTTAAAAACAGATCCCTGCATATTCATCTCCCTATTCTTCAAGACTTACACACCCTCATCCATGCTGTGTCTGATCCCACACTAAGTCTATATCCATGGCTTTGTCCCTCATTTGGGACTGCAAGTCCTTCATGGCAGAAAAGAACAACCTTTCTAGTTTTCATTAAAAGTGTAGGGATGCTTTATCGTTGCTGTAGAAAGTTGATGCAACTGCAAGATAAAGCTATGCAAAACCTAACTGGGTCACACTCTACCCTGATGCGGAACATGTCTTCAGTTAAGACAAGGAAATTTTTAAAAACAGAGTGTGTGAAGCCCCCTCTCCTCTAATTCTGAAACACCCCACTTCACTCCCTTAATGACAGGCGGTAGGTACAGTGGGCAGCATCCTGAACTCCTGTAGAGGGGAGGAGTAACAAGGAATAGGGAGATGGAGAATGAGTCCCTAACTGGTGACTTAAATGCAGATCTACAGAGCAGGCAGCCCCAGTCTCCTTGTCTCCCTCCCTCCCTTAGCTTGAAGTATTTTTGTTCTGCTGTTAGTGGTCTAAAAAGTAACCTACTGGACTAAGGCAGCGGTGCAGCTGATCCTACCAACAGAAAACACCCTGAGGGTCTTGCTTCAGGGGAATTCCAAGGCTAGGGCACTACAAGCTTGTAGCTCTCAGACTGACTGAAGCCCACTTGGCCAAAGCAAAATCCCCAAAAGAACATGCTAGTACCGACCTAATCAAAGCAAATCCACAATGGCAACAGTGCTTGCAAAATGGTCACTGCATAGATGTGTGTTATGTCACTGTTTTCCTGCCAGGGTTATGGCTGCTGATGGACATAAGTAACTCTTTGACAATCTACTTTACCTTTCTTTTTATAAAGTAAAAACACGTTCAGAATTTTAAACGTAGATTTGAATCTGAGTTTGCTGGCCAAGAAAATAGAAAGTCCAGATAAAGGTACAGGATTCACTGAGTCTGAATTTTCTTTCACTAAATTTTTTTTGCTTCCTGCTTTTGAGATTTTTTAGCAGATTATTTCAAAATGTAAATGAAGGGACTCAGTAGATAGGAAAAATATATAAAAGGTTAAAACATGAGACTATATTTTGATGAGGAAAGACATGCAATTTTTGTTGTTAGGTTAAAAACATTGTGTCACTTTGTGTTAGAAATGAAAAACTAGGACAAACAATGAGGCTAGGAAATTTAAGAATGTTATAGGAGGTTTATGGAAATTACACACTGTGCGAGATTAGGCTGGCTAAGATTAGGAGGAAATCAGAGATCATAGGTTTAGAATCTCAACTTTCTTGAGTAGTTTCTATTTCTTCTCCTGCCCATAGTGATTCCCTTAATCTCTCTCCTCTTTGCCCTAACTTTCAGATCCCCTGTTTAAAGCAAATTAATTCAGATTACCTCCTCTACAATACATCTAATCTACTTCCAAGCAATAATACTGCAAGGATATTAACCCCTTCAGCACCAAATTCCTCCAGATGAGACCACCTACAGTCCCCTGGATAGCACAGCTGACATTTCTGGAACAGGCCACCTGCTCTTTCCTGGGGCTCCACTATTTGTCAGACCCCTGATGGCAGGTCCCTGGGACGTCCCAGACATCTGACAGATCAATACCCAACACAACACCTTTGTTTAGCATGAAGCAGTTATAGAAGATAAAACCTTCATTTTTTGGTCTATTCCACATGGATTAGAGGCACTGACCCTTCACATCCATGAGTTCCACCTCTGAGGATTTAGTCAACCATGGATCGAGAATGTTTGGAGAAAAAAAGATTCTAGAAAATTCCATGAAGTAAAAACCTGAATTTGCCATATGTGGAGCACAACACCTAGTTGAGGAGACATCAGTGATGGGCAGAAATACTCACAGGTCCTCAGGTTCCCCAGCCCTTTTCAGAGCCTGGTTCGTGTGTGCTTTAATGGTGTGCTGGGCCTATAATAGCTGCATCTGTACCAAACGTACACAGTTTTTTCCCCTTATCATTATTCCCTAGACGACACAGTGTAGCAACTATTTACATAGCATTTAGATTATGTTGTGCTGTAAATAACACAGAGGTGATTTACTGTGCCCAAGAGGAAGCGTGTAGTTTATACACAGATACTGCACCACTCCATGCATGAGACTGGAGGCTCATGTGAGTACAAGTCCCCCTCCCAGCTGGGGCTCCTTCTCCCTGCTGACCCCTTGGGAAATTTAGGGCAGCCCTCTCTGCTCTCTCTGTTATTTGTCATGGTCATGGGATGCTGAAAAAGAGTACTGAGGATGGGGAGTCACGTTCTGGATTCCCAGGTTTGTCACTTCTCTGCCTGAAAGTACCAAGAAATGCCTTGGCTGACATTCATTTAAATAGTAGCCTGGTGGGAAGATTTACAACTTGAGACAAATGTTGTAATAGTAGGAAGCCCGCACCCCCCAAACAAACAAACACATACACACACATACTCTCTCTCTCCCCCACCCCCCCACCACCCGGTACCCTCTGAGGTCTATCACCAGCAGGCTTCTTTACCAAGCAGGTGGTCAGTCCCCCCAAAAACATGCACTGGGCTGATTTACAACCAGCCTTTGCCAAACACTGTGAGAATTTCAAGTGCAAAAAGAGGAAAGGAGGCAAGTGACTCAAACTAATACATCTAATACATTCTCAACTATGTTATATACAAAGGCATGGAAAATTCTAGAAGAAAAATGCCTGTAATTTCTTGTAGGCCTGGTCTCCCAAGGGTTAATTCCATAGCTTAGCTTGTTTCTAAGGGGTAACAGGATGGGCAATCTTGGCCTGATACATTTAGTCCCTGGCTTGACTGCAAGTTCCTCTTCCCTGCTTCCCCTTTTTTAAGATGCCCTCAGGGGAGCTTAGGAGTTGCTTGAGCATTGGGATAATAATGGGAAGAACAAGGCAGACTATAAAAGAGGCAGGCTGACCTCAAATAAATGGCATTCTCTTTACAAGAATGACCCACTGCGTGTTGTCTTGTGTTGTCTTTTTGTAACCCTAGTCCCTCCGCTCGGCTCGGGGTACACAGAGACGCAGGCGTTGCTGACAATTTCTTCTTTGGGAAGATTGTCGTTGACTTTTTAAATGCTTTTTAAAATCCTTCTTTACATGTTTCTGTAGTTGTAATTTTTCCCCCCTCATGTGCAGGGAATGCGGTAAGGAAAGGAGAAATGCGGTCCCAGGAAAAGCAACGTGCACACCAGCACCTCCCACTGGGTTATCCCATGGCTGCTGGGGGCCTGCAGGGGGCTGGGAAGCTGAGTGTACATCTCCCTCAACCAGCTGACAACATCTGTGTGCAGAGCTGGAAACCAAACAGATACTTTGGCTAATCACAGTGCACAGCTCAGCTGCCAGTTGTTTTCTCTTTTGGGGGCAGGGGAGCGGAAGAGGGGGAGATGCACTGTCACTGGAGGGCTGTCCCCCACACGGAGTGCATTTCTCAGACCTTGCAGGGTAATTTTTTCATCAAGGACAGTATTGGTTGTTCTGCATAAGTGGCTCCCCTGGTGAGATTGAGAGAGGAGATTGTGGCTCAGGCAGCAGGGCGGGGGCTGAAGGTCTGAGAACGTAGCATGTGTTTGTCTTCAGGATTAGAAGCTGTAAACAGCACACCAAGACCCAGGGGAGTGCAGAAGCAGCTTTCACAGAGCCTGGGAAGGTCTATCCGTGTCCATAACTTCTCTCCCCAGCTCAGAAGGCCCCGTCCTTTTAGTTCTGTAATTCACACCTGGGGACCATTACAGGCCAGACAGTAACACACCAGTGCTTTCAATGGCTTTTCACATGTTTACTCGTGTTCAGTGACTTTTAGTGGAGAGCAAGGACCGTGGAGAACGAGCACTGAATGGATGAGTTTTGATGAAGGAGGAGAGCAACTTCAGGGTCTGGAGCTCACCTTGTCTGACTCCTTCATGTTACAGGGGAAGAGTTGGAACCCATTGCTGAAGAGCTAGTACTTGACCTGCCTGAACCCAGAGGTCCAAGATTCTGTCACACCTGCTGGCAAGCATGGCAGGTTACTCCTTCACGTTACAGGGGAAGAGTTGGAACCCATTGCTGAAGAGCTAGTACTTGACCTGCCTGAACCCAGAGGTCCAAGATTCTGTCACACTTGCTGGCAAATGTGGCAGGTTCAAATGCATCCCGCCTCCTTCTTAAACACTGTAGATTCAACTCCCAGCACCTCAGAGGAGGTCTTTGTTGAAGATAAGGCTTTGGCAGAGGTTACAATGAGATCACTGCAGTAGGTCCTTATCTGACATGATGGGTGTCATAAGCGACATTCTGTTTAGTTACTGAGGCAGGAACACACAAAGGAGAATGCCATGTGAAGACTGAAGTTAGCACGGCTACAGCTTCTTCCCAGAGATGTCTGAAACAGGCCCTTCCTCAGCTTCTTCAGCAGGAGCAGCTGTTGTTGTTCAAGTCCTTTGGTCTGAGCTACTTGGCCGCAACAACCCTAGACAGTCAACACAGATGGCTGGTCAGGCAAAGGGGTCGCCCTGCTGACCCTCTTGAGGAAGCACAACTAGGCATGCCAATAATTTTTACAACCCTGCACCTTGTTATCTTTACCAACTGACATTAGAGAACTCACAGAAACACTGCATCATTTGGAGCACATTGTAATCTCAGCAACCAGCCAACACCCTGAGAACCAGCCACTGTGGTTGGTATAAACCCTGAGAAGAAGAGATCTTTCAGGAGGCTTCCCTGGTCCAGGGCAGGAGGATGCTCCAGATGGGGAGAGGAGAACCCAGGTGAGAGTCTTGGCATAGAGTCGGAATGAACTTTTTCTCTATTCCTCCTTGGTTTTCAAAGACAAGCATCATTCAGAGACCTGAATAAGCTCATTGGTGTCATGAACTAAGCCATCAAGATGGAGGATAATGGATATTAGGAAGAGAGACAGGAGCGAGGCTTAAGCAAGGAATGGGATGGGCAAATGCAAACTCCCTGTTAAACCAAGCTTTTTATTAAATATCTTCTGCTCGGTACTTGAGTTCTTTCTATAAGCAAGAAAGGAGGTTCAGGGACACTTGACTGAGATGGAGTCTGGCTAGGCCCAGTTATGGAGTCACATTTGTTTTTCATTTGTTTGGATTGTGCGTTATATTTTATAGCCCACAAAACTCCAACTCCCATTGAATTTGCCTTTTCCCTCCAAATACTTCTGTCTATAGGAAAGTGTCCTGAAATTCTCACCTGCAGACGCATTGCCAAGCAGAGAGACTTAGCTAGCAAATGGCCACATCAGCGCATCAGCCCTGGTGATTGGCAGCAATGTGGAACTGTAGGTGTTCGTCTCCAGGGAAAATGCGAGCTGGTGAAGCAGAGCAGGATCTCACAGCTGACCCAGCCCCGCTGAAGGACCACAGCACAGCAGATGGATGGTGAACTGCATGAATACAATAATCATTTGCAAATATGTTCTCCTGTTCTTTTTAACCTTCATGCAGATTATAAGATCAATAACTCTTTCAATACTGTTTTTGCTGCGACTCATGGGTTTTTGTATTTTGATTTTTATTTTCATTTCTTCAAAATAGTTTCTTTCCTGTCATTACATTCTTCACTGACTCACAGATCATACAGTAACATCATTTTCTCCAAGAAGATTTTTTTGTTTTCCATTTCTTCATCGACACATTAGTTATTCAGTGGTATGTTATTTAACTTCATGTAATGTTGTAATGTTTACTAACTTTATTCCTGTTGTTGATTTTGTTTTATAGCCTTTCATTGAAGGAAATGTATAGTAACTGTGTAATAGATTATCATATCTAGATGCAAAGATGCAACGCAGTATGCAACTCTACTTACAAATTAAAGATAGACTCCCAATGAAACTGTTGGATATATCTTGACAATAGGATGCTGGACTGTCTGCCAGTGTCTGTGCCCACAATGTCAGGATACACGTCAATCGTAGAATGATGGACTTATGACTGCTTATGAAAAACTATACTATTGTAATAATTTTGGGGAAATCCGTTACGGGAAGGGAATCTGGAGAAGGGGTAATAGAAATCTTAGATCCTATGGAATTGTATCATAAAATTTAAAAAGTAGAAGAAAAACTAAAATTGATATAATGAAAATAAAACAAAAACCTTCACTGAAAACTCAAATAAATAATTCAGTGAATAAGCTGCTGTTTAAAAACTGGGCAAAAAACTTAAATTGATTTTTAAGAAAGTATGCAAATGGAAAATAAGTGCGCGCGTGCACACACACACACACACACACACACAATATTTAGTAGAGAAACCCAAGTCAAAACCATGAGGACCTTACTCCATACCAATTACAGACAAACCCTACAATTACAGTGGTCCATTTATAATGCTATGTACTTGTATGTATAACAACAATTTTAAAACAGCTGCTGTCTTCAAAGCAGCTCTTTGTATGTTTTTATGAACTTGGGTGTCCATAGAAGATTCTCCCTCACTTCTCTCCTTCCGTGGACATGGGTCTTTAAAGCACCTCAGAGGAAACTGAAGGCAACTGTGAATGAAACTTAGAAGCATCTGCATTTCAGGATGCAGTGGTTCATGCAAACCCTGTTTTACTGGAAGTCAAGACCCTCCCTCAGCTCCCCCTGCACAGGACTTGTTGTCCTCTAAGATATATCATCAAAAAAACAGAAGAAGCAATATCAGAGACACCTCACACAACATGCTGGAGGCAATCCCACCTAGCTATGAAGCAAAATAAAGATAATTACCATCCTGACAACACAAGACAGCCCCTGGAAGAGCAGGTGCACAAAACAGAAACAAAGAATCGAAACTCATCAATACAGGAAACCACCTGATCTCCAAGATGAGAAATGATATGGGAAAAAAAGATCACAGGATATTAAAAACAAGTGTTAAAATTCAACAAAATGGCAGGACTAAGCCTTTCCTTACCTCTAATAACCTTAAATGTAAATGGACAAAATTCCTCAATTAAGAGATCCAGCTAACATACTATCTGTCTCTGCCCTCAGACCAGAGAGGGTCTACCCAATAAGTAGTTGGACTTGACTGGACTATAAGATGTTGGACTCTATGCTTGGCATATACTTGCAAAGAGGGAATTTCAACTGAACTTGAACTATGGTTATGCAACAATGTGGAGGAACCCACCATGGGGGGAGGGTGGGGGGAGAATCCCAGATTCTATGTAATTACAACACAATGTAATTAATGAATAAATTGAATAATAATAATAAAAAAGAGATCCAGCTAGTTGAATGGAGGCGTGTGTAACAGAGCCAGAGATCTGCTGCCCTGGCTACCAGGAACTCACATTTCCAACAAAGACACACAGGCTGAAAGGTAAAAAGATGGAACAATTCGAAAGGATGGAAAACATCAGTAAATAGTTGTATTTTTATCAAATACAATAGGTATTGAAATTAAAGCTACAAATAGAGAAAAGACAGCTATGGTAAAGTGATTAATGACCAATCCCATTAAATGTAACAGTGTTAACTATTTACACACCTAACACCAAAACAACCAAATGGAAAATCTGACAGATCCATTTACAGAATATTTTGTCCAGCAGCTACAGAATTCACATTCTTTTCATCAGCACACAGAATATATTTAGAGCTAAACCATGCACGAGAGTATTTTTAAAAATTTGTGGAAAAAGGAATTAAAAGATAAGTTTATTTTGGTATGATTTTTAAACTCATGCATATAATGGGTCTTCAAAAAGCTCATATATGTATTCTAAAAAAGCTATACATAGATTTCAAAAAATTTTGCAGCAAAATAAATCTATTCTCTTAAATTAAGGCAAACATGTGGTATTTAACCTTTTGGGATTGGCTCATTTCCCTTAGCATTATGGTTTCCAGTTTGGCCCATTTGGTCACAAAGAACTGCATTTTGTTTTTTTTAATAGCTGAGTAGTATTCCGTGGAGTAGATGAACCATAGCTTTCTTATCCAATCCTCTGCTGATGGGCATTTTGGCTGCTTCCATGTTTTTGCAATTACTGATTGTGCTGCAACATAGGAGTGCATGTTGGTTTCTCATAAAACAAGTGTTCTGGATATATTCCTAGGAGTGCTATCGCTAGATCATACGGTATGTTGATTTTGAGTTGTTTGAATGTTCTCCATACTGATTTCCATAGAGGCTGTACCAGCCTGCAGCCCCACCAGCAGTGGAGTAGGGTTCCCTTTTCCCCGCAACCTCGCCAACAAGTGTTGTTGGTGCTTTTATTCATGTGGGCCAGTCTTACTGGCGTTAGGTGGTACCTCATTGATGTTTTAATTTGGATTTCCCTTATTGCCAGGGAACTTGAGCATTTTTTTTATATGTTTATTTGCCATTTGGGTTTGTTCCTTTGTGAAGTGTCTGCCCATTTCCCGTGCCCATTTCTTGAGTGGCTTGTTTGTTTTGACATTTTGGTTGTGTTGTAGCTCTTTGTATATTCTGGAGATTAGCCCTCTTATCACCTATGTAGTGCGCGAAGATCTTCTCCCATTCTGTGGGTTGTTTTTTTTACTTTTTTGATTATGTCCCTTGCTGTACAGAAGCTTCTTAGTTTGATGAGGTCCCATTTGTTTATTCAGGTCTTGATTTCTATTGCTTTTGGTGTCCTTCTTAGGAAGTAGGGACCTACCCCTAGATCTTGCAGAGTATTTCCAACATTTTCTTCCAAACATGTTATGTTATGTATGTTATATGTTGTGTATAAACTAAAATTGAAATGTCAATGAGGTGGTCACAAAAAAAATAAATCTATTCTCTAATTACATTTTCTATGGACTTTTTAAAGTACTGTTGCATTAAACCTACTCTTTTCTGATCACAAAAGAATAAGGCTAGAAATTAACAAAGAGACTTCAGAAATTTCAAACATACATTGAGACTGAACCACCTGCTTCTAAATAAACAAATAGGTTATTGAAGAAAACAAAGGAAATATTTTAAAATTCTTTGTGGAAAAAAACAAAAAAGGCACTTCTGGGCTCCACTCTGGCGTCTCATTCCTTCCTTCTACACATAGCAAACTACAATGTCTTATTTTACCAAGTTATAAAACAATGTAATTACAAAGAGAAAACACACCATTCTTAGGAAACCAGTTATCTAAAAGATTCTAGACTTCCTGTAGAACATAAAGAGCTGGACTCATTTTTTGTTGTTAAGATTGGTTCATTTAAAAGGCAAAGTGTAAGAAAGACAGCAGGAAAGGCTAAGAGAAAAATAATGAGAGGGAGGGAGTGAAGAAGAAAGGGAAGGGGAAGAGAGAGAGAGAGAGAGAGAAACAGAGAGAGAGAGAGAGAGAGAGAGAGAATGTGCACTTTCATCCTCTACTCCAGTCTCTAACTGACTACAACGGTGACAACTGGGCCAGACTGAAGCCATGAACCAGAAACTCCATCCAGGTGAGATCCAAGTGCTTGGGCCATCACCTGCTACTTTCCTAGGTACCTCCGCAGGGAGCTGGATCACAAGTGGAGCAGTAGGGACTCAAACTCAGTATCAGATGTGGGCAGTTCAAACCACAATGGCAGCCCACAAACAGCATGCATACTAAAGCAAGGGCATCCTATTCCTGACCAATATTTATATGCTTGGTAGGGATGCATTTGGTTGTTTATGCCACATTCCCAATTTAAATAAATGCTTTTTCCAAGCTACCAGACTGAATGCAGCAGACCCTTCAACAGTTTGATCCGGATCCTTCAGACAGTGACAGGCATAATTTTAACTCTGATTTTTCTCCAAACTGCTTCTCACATAATAAAACCAGGTATGGAATATGGGATAGAGGGGATTTCTCAGTTTCAAAATTTTCTGGGAAAAAAGGAAAATCTAGAAAAATTAATATCAAATGTTTTTCTTTAGAAAAGAGTCCAGGGCCCAGCATGGTGGCCTAATGGCTAAAGTCTGCAGGCCCCGGTCTCCCAAGGATTAACTCCACAGCTTAGCTTGTTTCTCAGAACATAACAGGATTGGTAATTTTGGCCTGATACATATAGCCACTGGCTTAACCGCAAGTTCCTGCTTCCTATTGTCAAGTTATCTGCCAAGGGATTGGATAAAACTCAAGGGATTTAGGGTGGCCACTAGAGGATTGGATAAACACTGGGAGGAACTGAAGGGATTTAGGGTTGCCACTACTGGGAGGAACTGAAGGGATTTAGGGTGGCCACTACTGGGAGGAGCTAAGCAGAGTATAAAAGAAAGTCTGGAGTTGCAATAAAGATCAATCATTCTGTCATCGATCGGCATTCGGTGTACTGCGTGTTGCCTTGTCTTGTCTCTCTGCGTTGTCTGCGTTGCAACCCTAGTCCCTCCGCTCGGCTCGGGGTACGTGGCGACGAGGGCGTTCCCAACATCTGGAGGTTCCCACCGAGATTGAGAAAGAGAGGATACGACGAAGGGTCGTCCCAAGTCTGGCCAGCTGATCCAGGTAAGTGGGACGTATTGTAAGTCTCTCCTAAACTGGTAGGAGAGGGAGTTTCATTTTGAAATAGAGTCAGGTTTTAGTCTTATTTTGAAATATAGTTAGGTTTTAGACTTATTTTGAAATATAACTAGGTTTTGGATTTATTTTGTAAGTTTTCGATTAATTTAGAAGTATAGTCAGGTTTTAGATTTATTTTGAAGTATAGTGAGGTCTTGGTGTTTAATTTATCCGTTGAAAAGGACGATAAAATGGGTTCTGCCTTCTCGCGGAATAAATTGGCCACCGAGCTTGAAGAACTTCTACGTCAACTGGGGATGCCAGTTAAATTTAAAATGATTAGAAATTTTGTTAAAGCCATTCAATCTAGCAGTCCTTGGTTTATTGTTTCAGGCAACTTGAGTATTCCCGATTGGGAACAGGTTAAGGCCAATTTACAATCCTGTTTACAAAAAGACCCAGATAATTTCCCCATTGTTAACTTTTCTTTGTGGCGCTTAGTCCGTGATTCATTATTTACTGATAAAGTGAAAGTTGAGAGACAGTTAAGAGAAGTACAGACTACTTTTGAAGCAATCCAGGGGTGGGAAGTTCTACGGTCCTTGGAAGCCTGGAACGAGGTGGCCTCGAGTGAAACCACCCCGAGTGAGACCTCTTCTTTAGAGGAGAGTGAGGTCTCTTCTTTAGAGGAGAGTGAAGCCTCTTCTTCAGATGAGAACGAGGCCTCTTCCTCGGAAGAGAGTGAGGACAAACGAGATGAGGAGGCTTTCTTAAAGCGGAAAATTAAGGATAAGGAGAAGGTTTTCTTAAAGCGGAAAATTAAGGATAAAGAGAAGGTTTTCTTAAAGCGGGAAACTAGGGACATTAAAAGAAAGTTAAAGAAAGCAGGAATAGGTGCATGTTCCTCTGGCAAACTGTCCAGTTCCAGACCACCACCATATGTCCCTAATTTTGTGACCCCTACCGCTCCTCCTGAGGAGGAAACCGCAGGCCATTCACGCAATAATTACCCCACGCGGCCATGGAGTGACGGCCTCACTGATCAGCCGGTGGGTGGGGTTCGATGCTTCCCTGTAATAGAGGTCCCAGTTCGAGGAGGTCCCCCTCGCCGGGAGCATCAGCCCCTTCAATTTAAAGACCTCAAAAATGTAAAGCAGGCTGTTAAAGATTATGGTGCCCAGGCACCCTTTACTCTTGCACTCATAGAATCCTTTTTGAGTTTGAATCTTACTCCTAGTGATTGGATGCAATTGTGCCGCTCTGCTCTCGATGGTGGTGACTTTCTCCTATGGAAAGGGGATTTTCAAGATAGGTGCAGATTTTTTGCTGAGCAGAACGCGGCTGGGGGACACGCAGATCGAAGCCTTGAAATGCTTACTGGCACTGGACCTTTTGAGGGCATCCAACAACAAGTTAATTATGACCTAGGAGTTTATGCACAGATAGCAAATGCAGCCCTTGGAGCCTGGAAGGCCTTACCTAATGCTAATACAGGAGACCAGCTTTCCAAGGTCTTGCAAGGCCCTACAGAACCTTTTCAAGAATTTGTGGACCGTATTATGCAGGTTGCTACTAAGATCTTTGGTAACGTGGAACCAGCAATGCCAGTAATTAAGCATATAGCCTTTGAGAATGCTAATAAATATTGTCAGGATGCTCTCAGGTTCCACAGAGATAAGTCCCTGCATGATTATCTTAAAATTTGCAGACATATTGACTCCACCCATGCCCTTGGGCAAGTGATAGCAGCCGCTGTTCAACACCCTCAGCCCCACCCTAGGGCGCCTCCCAAAACCTGTTTCAAATGTGGACAGCCTGGACATTTTAAAAAACAGTGCCCCAAAATTCCGCGACAAGGAAGATCACCCCCACAATCCTTGCAGGCCCCAGATCTTTGTCCAAGATGCCATAAAGGCTATCATTGGAGCAGTGATTGTAGGTCCAGATATGATGCCCAAGGCAATCCCCTATCGGGAAACGGGGTCAGGGGCCCGCTCCGGGCCCCCCAACCTCAGGTGTACGGAGCCCAGCAAACACCTGTAACTTCCGGAACAGCGCAGACTCCTTCCAGAGTCCCTCTCCCAAGGCGAGGAACACCGACATTTCAACCCTCCTCAGAGCAACACCAGGTAGCGCAGGACTGGACCTCTGTGCCACCTCTGGAGAGGTATTGACCCCGCTCCTGGGACCCCAACGGATAAAAACAGGAGTCAGGGGCCCCTTACCTAAGAATACCTTGGGCCTGATCCTAGGAAGAAGTAGTGCTACTATGGATGGAATCAGGGTACTACCAGGAGTGATAGATGAGGATACTCCAGCAGAAATAGAGGTCATGGCAGAATCAGCCAAAGGCACTATAATCATTCCACCTGGAGCTAGATTTGCCCAGCTGATCTTGATCCCCAAAGTTCCAACTGACAACCCCATTCTTAAGAGAGATAGACAAGGAGGATTTGGACATTCTGGCCCCTTGGCATGTTGGGTCTCCGACATGCAAACCCGACCCACCTTACAGTTAGAGATAGAAGGGAGAAAATTCACAGGTTTACTTGATACCGGAGCTGACAGTACAGTTATATCCCAGGCACAGTGGCCAAGTTCCTGGCCATTAGAGGCCACCCCAACCGTTCTCCAAGGGATAGGAACTTCTCAGCCACAGAAAAGCGCCAGGATGTTAAGGTGGAAGGATCAAGAAGGGCATTCAGGAGTTTTCCAGCCGTATGTCTTACCACATATTCCTATCAATCTGTGGGGACGAGATTTGTTGAGTGCCATGAATGTTGTATTGACCTCTCAGCCTGTGCCAAATATGCTTAATTGACAGGGATACTTTCCTGGAAAAGGTTTGGGCAGACATCTTCAAGGTGACCCCCAACCAGTCTGTGACAGGGTTAAAAATTAGAGGCTGCAATTGAATTGGTAAAGGAACAGCTTGAGAGAAATTAAAAGAAGCCCATTGTTTACAGGCCTTTGCCTATATTTTAATATAACTCAAAAAACAGGCATTCCTTATAATCCTCAGGGTCAAGCCATTGTTGAACGTGCTAACCGCACCCTTAAAGTTTATTTAGAAAAAATAAAGAAGGGGGATGTGGCTGAGCATTGCAGCTCACCCCATTCCTTACTGGCATCTGCCATCTATGTGTTAAATTTTTTAACTGTCACTAATGATGTAGCTCCTGCAGAGCGCCATTGGCTTCGCCCTGCTAATGAGAATAAAGGCCAAGTAAAATGGAAAGATCTGGCCACAAATAAATGGCGAGGACCAGATCCAGTACTAACGTGGGGGCGAGGCTCTGTTTGTGTTTTTCCCCAGGATGAAGAAACACCTAGATGGGTTCCCGAGAGACTTACACGACAAATCTCCTTGGCTCCAACTCAACATGATCCCACTCCTAATGATGTTCTTGCAGGATAGGAGACCCTGACAGCAGTGGTGCAACTTCCTGATATCCTGCCCATGGGAAACGCAGATCTCCAGCTGCTCCCCGATTTACCATCATATGTTACCCCTGTGAAATGGCATTTAACTGGCAGCATGGATGTTTTAGGAACAAAGCGGAATCTTGGCCATGAGGCTGATGGTCATAGCCATGATTGCAGTACTGTTTAGTCTTCTTTGCCGCCTATGCAGGCAACAAGCCTGGGAGCAGGTCATTATTTGACAAACCATGATGGATTTAGCTGTGGAAAACCCTAGTGCTGAACATGGTGTGATGGGCAGCCAGAGACGGGTAAGATCTGGCAGCGCTGATGACCAACCTAAGACAGGGATTCCCCAGGTGGGGCTCCCCATGACGGGTAAGGCGTCAACTGACTGCTGGACAACCTAAGACAGGCGTCCATTAAAAAAAAAACAAAAAAAGGGGGACATGCAGGCCCCGGTCTCCCAAGGATTAACTCCACAGCTTAGCTTGTTTCTCAGAACATAACAGGATTGGTAATTTTGGCCTGATACATATAGCCACTGGCTTAACCGCAAGTTCCTGCTTCCTATTGTCAAGTTATCTGCCAAGGGATTGGATAAAACTCAAGGGATTTAGGGTGGCCACTAGAGGATTGGATAAACACTGGGAGGAACTGAAGGGATTTAGGGTTGCCACTACTGGGAGGAACTGAAGGGATTTAGGGTGGCCACTACTGGGAGGAGCTAAGCAGAGTATAAAAGAAAGTCTGGAGTTGCAATAAAGATCAATCATTCTGTCATCGATCGGCATTCGGTGTACTGCGTGTTGCCTTGTCTTGTCTCTCTGCGTTGTCTGCGTTGCAACCCTAGTCCCTCCGCTCGGCTCGGGGTACGTGGCGACGAGGGCGTTGCCAACAAAAGTCCTCACCTTGAACGCACCAGGATCCCATATGGTGCCAGTTCTAATCCTGGCAGCCCTGCTTCCCATCCAGCTCTCTGCTTGTGACCTGGGAAAGCAGATGAGGATGGCCCAAAGCCTTGGGACCCTGCACCTGCATGGGAGACCCGGAAGAGCTCCTGGCTCCTGACTTCAGATTGGCACAGCACCCGCCATTGTGGTCACTTGGGGAGTTAGTCAGCGGATCGAAGATCTTTCTCTCTGTCTCTCCTCCTCTCTGTATATCTGAGTTTGCAATAAAAATAAGTAAATCGTGAAAAAAAGAGCCCAGTCAAAACTTGACTTCTCAAATACCTGTGATCTATTTGTGAAAGAAACATTCTATTTAGAAAGATTTTGCAAACTTTGCTAGACTGAATTTGGATGCAGCTTAGCAAGTGGACTCTTAGGTGTGACAGAGCTGTCGTGTTCAGACTTTTCCAAATGGCAATGTTCCATTACTGAGACTTCTCATGAAACAAGTTTTAACCAAGTTGAGTCACAGAGGAAAGACACATAGTTAATCCTAAGATCCAGCACTGGGCTTCCGAACAGATACACTCCACTCCATGTTCCACTACTGCTGTTTGTGATGATGCCAATTGGGTAGCAGAGGTTCAGGTCTTGAGAAGTTGGGTTTGGAGAACACTTACAGAAGGGCAACTACAATTCAGGGCCGCAGAATTCACCCTGCACGGCGCCCCTCTCTGCTTCTATTCTGTGTCATTCTGTGTGCATATTTGACTGGTCCCAAGGTTAGAATGTGGTTAGGGAGTGATGTAAAGAGCAGTTCAGGAAGGCTTGTGAGAGGAGGTGAAACACGGGGGGTGGGGTGGGGTGAAATTTTTCAGAAAATGCAGCCCTCTCCCTCAAATCCACCACCCCTACTCCAGCAGATGACTAAAAGCAAGTGGCTTTTGTGAATGGCACAGATCTTGAATCCAGCATGGACTGAAGGGGGAGTAAATGATGAAACATGCCCTGGGAGTAATAGCGTGAAGCCATCCAAGCTAATTTAATTTAGACCAAAGTATGGTAAGTGCACACACAGTTTGATAACAATTAGGCAAATGTACATATAGTTTTATAACAATTAGGCGAAGATTAAAAAGAAAAAAAAACAGAGCTCACAAAACCAAATCAACAATATTTTTCTTAGACATCAAGGTTGTAAGTTGTTTTCCTCTTTTTTAAAGTTTTCCTTCATGTTTCTCATAATTGAAAATAAATATTTGGTTTTTAATCAAAGAAGTAAGAGATATAGATGCTGGGCAGATAATCTGAATTTTAGAAAATCTAAAATCATTGAAATTCAGATATTAATTTCTATATTCTTAATAATTATCATTTGATGTTTCTAGGCACTTTCATCGACTGGCCTAATTTAACTATAACCTACATACAATAGCTGATTTACATACTGGAATATTGTGTAGCAATCCACAAGCACAGTAATATTCAATAATAGCAAGAAATATACATGGAATACAATGCGGAGTTTAAAAAATCAACATTATACAAAAACTATGATCTAAGTCATTCTTTTTGAAAAATGGAATAAGTTCAGGTAAAAGTATAAATATGAGTATTGCAAGAAAGAAGATAGTGCAGAATATATTAACATAGAAACACTGTCTACCTCTGAATGGTGGTGGCATGAGAGGATTATTTTCTTCTATAGACTGTTTTATACTTTCCAAATTATCCACAAAGCATGTATATCAGCCCTAAAGTTAATGAAAAGATATCTTTAAAAAGTTTTGCCACTATATAAAACAGTATGGTAATTCCTTGTAAATATAAATAGAGAATTACCTTCTGATCCAATAATTCCACTTATGGATGTATTAAAAGAATTAGCATCAGTCATGTTTGCAGCAGCATTATTTACAATAATCAACAGCAACACAAGTCTATCATATGGAAGAATGGATAAACAAAATGTAGTCTCTATATACAACGGAACTTTAGGAGAAAATTCTGACAAGGTCCTGATATCGTTAGATCTCAAAGACATCATCTTAAGTGAACCACCTGATTCCACTTATAAAAGACTTCAAGCAATATGAAATATTGCATATCCTATTTATCCCAACTCCGAGATACAGAGACAGAAGAGTGAGTACTAGGAGCTTGGCAGAGGCAAAAGTGGGGAGTTAACATTTAGTGAGCAGAGGGTTTTAATTTTGTAGGATGAAACTAAACAAATAAAAATAAATAACTAAATAACTAAAATTAAATAAATCATGAAAAAAAGAGCCCAGTCTAAACTTGGCTTCTCAAATACCTGTGATCTATTTGTGAAAGAAACATTCTATTTAGAAAGATTTTGTAAACTTTGCTAGACTGAATTTGGATGCAGCTTAGCAAGTGGACTCTTAGGTGTGACAGAGCTGTCGTGTTTAGACTTTTCCAAATGGCAGACTTTTCCAAATGGTTATTATTTATTTATTTTTAGTTCTGGACACGAATAATGATAATGGCTGCCAAACATGTGTGAATGCACTTACCACCACTAAAAGGCACACCTACAATTCTTCCAAAGGCAATTTACTATTATGGATAGCTTATCACAGTTTAAAAATATTGCATCTAGTCTGAATTAAAGTCCAGATCATATGAGTGTCCCGGGTAAAAAAGATACTTTGGCAATAAAGTCGACAGTTGGGGTGAGCCTTGTAAGGGGCACCAGACAGCCCTGTAGAGCATTCAGGCAAGAGCCAAGGGGAAGGGATGTGAGAGTGCTGTTGTGGTACATCATCCCAGCAAGCAGCACCAGCAGGCCAGGAGAAGGAGATCTAAAGTCATCAGCAGCCCCTGGCGGGACCAGTATGTGACTCAGAGAGCTACACTGCTGTCTGCAAGGCTGGCACCTCACAGTGGGACATTGGTTCAAGTGCTGGGTGCTCTGCTTGGATCCAGCTCCCTGTAATGCTCCCAGGAAAACAGTGCAGAATAGTCCAAGTGCAAGAAAGATTGAATGGAGTTCCTGGCTCCTGGCTTCAGCTTGGACCAGCATCAGCCATTGCAGCCATTTGAGTGTTGGATCAGTGGATGAAAGATTTCTTGATCTCTCTTTCTCTCTCATAAAGAGAGAAAGAGAGAGAGAGAGAGAGAGAGAGAGAGAGAGAGAGAGAGAGAGAAACTCAACTTCAAATAAGTAAATGTTTATATTAAAGTTCCATTGTTGCAAGGGCAGGGTCCCCATACAGAGCGGATGTCTCAAACCCCACCTCCCTGGTCTTCCCTTCAGACCATGCTATCTCTTTGTTTTAATAAATAAAACAAAGGGGGAGGAAGGAATGAGAGGGAAGATGGCAGAGAGGATGGGGAAAAGTAGAAAAAAGAGGAAAGAAAATAAAAGCTAGGAGATGAGGACATGAGATTCAGAGCTGCAAACCAAAGCAAACTTTTAAATAAGGCCCTGGGTCTGCATTGAACTTTTGACAATTACGGTTTGTCAGCATGGTAACTGATTCATAATTACTTTATGAGAGTTTAGCAACTATATATGTAACAGGCACAGAGCAGTTGCAGAGCTGTTAATCCTGAATGTTTATTACCCACCATTCAATAAATAGCTTAATAAATCTAAAGAAGTCCAATTTATGAGGATGGTTATAGCATGCTATTCAAACTCTAAGCAATTACAATAAAATCGTGTCTATTGAGACTAAAGCAGTTTTTTTTTAAATTGATATTTGGAGAATGGCTGAAATTTGACATCCCTTTGGGCTGTTCTTGGCTCTCTGGGCCACCACTGTAGGCCAGGGTAGGGTAGGGGGTAGGGTAGACTATCTCTGGGATATTTGTCTGCCAAAGAAACGAAATGAAACCAAGGCTCATGGTTATCATTTTCCATCATGTTTAGCAATCCAGGTTTCTGCTGGCCTTTATGAGGTATAGAGAAACTAGCCATGAACTTCAAGTGACATTTCAAGGCTCCCTGCATCTACTATGGTCAAGTATGACATGGCCCAGGATGGGCAGGTGTTAGGCACTTTCTAGATGGTGAATTGTTTGGGAACAGCCAGGGGCAGTGACTTTTCTTCTCATGGCTTCTCTCAAGGTCATGGACTTCTCTGCTAATTCCAGAGTTCAATGGGAGACACATCGAGGGTCCTAGTTAGAATCACAAAAAAGACACCAGCCCACCAACACGTACTCCATCAGTCAGTCTATCTCTCTCTCTCCCCTGTCCCCTCTCTTTTACTTACCCCTGGACTCATGTTAAGGAATTGGAATTTTATCTTTTCAGTAGTAGTCAACTACCAATGGTTTTTGTTTCCTTTAATTGAGGAAAGCATTGCCAGATTTGTTTCAGAGTTGACACAACAGCTAATGCCAAGTAAGGAACACGTAAGATGGAAAGACTGAATCCTAAAAGGCCCAGGAGCATCAACAGGGAGCTACGACAGAAATGGAGTACACCTGTACCCCAATGCAGAAGACTAGTGTTACAAGCACTGGGTTAACCTCATGCACCGTAACATCAGCTTCTACTCCATTCTTCAAAATACAAGACAGAAAAGAAAAGGGATTGAAACAAAAGCACGCAGTTGCATTTGAGGTACCTATAGGTTTTCTGGCAAATGGATAGTTACAAACATCAACTTGCTCTTCATAATGTAAGTTCAGGCCTGGGGCTAGGAATTGGAAAGTCTTCAGACTAGCAGAATATACTGAAACCACAGGAACACATGGCGTCATTCTGAAACAAGACAACGAAGCCACATGATGAAAATCATGCTGAAAGGAGTAGAAATTCAGCATACAAACTCAAAGAAGGAATCTAGAATCAAGGGAGGAAGTAATAAAATGAAGGGCTGGCCAGGTGAAATGTGCCCTGAACACCAATGGAAAGCAGGAAAAACAAAACAGGTCTCTTAAGAACTCATCAAGTATTATTCATAAGGTGGTAGCTGTTGAAAACATTGAGTTCAGCCATTTCAATGATACAGAGGAAGCAGAAGACATTGTGCCAAAGGTTGTGAGTGCTCCAAAGTCCTCAAAAGAGAATAAAGCAGTATTACAGCGTGGGGGTGGGGGGATTCCCAGAGCCTATGAAACTGTAACATAATGCAAAATAATTAATAATAAAAAAAAAGAGAATAAAGCAAACACTGAAAACAATCTAAACGAGAACTGCAGCAGAAAGGGCTTGGACTTCCTGGGACAGGACAGTCCTGCCTATGGTCCCTCACTGAACCAAAGCCTTCCTATGCCCTCATATCTTCCTGCCACTGATCTGGGGCCATTGAAGGAAAAAGAAAGATGTAAGTATTGCCCTAGACACACTCACAGCTTCTAAGACAGGCAGATATAAACTCCACGAGGAAATCGAGCATAGCTCAGAGGAAGAAAACAGAGAAACTTCCTGTAAAGATGCATGAATATGTTGTCTCTTCCCTCCTGCTCATTCTTCCCATTACATGAGTGAATGAATGAATGCATTTTAAATTAAGGAAATGCAGGAATTTTGAATGATTAAAATGAGTGGGACCAGCTTTGGGGGTGCTGCAGGTTAAGGTACCATCTGGGATGTGGACAGCCTACAATAGAGTGCCATTTTAAGCTGCTCCACTTGCAGTCCAATCTCCTGTTAACACATCTAGGAAAGCGACAGACACTGGCCCAGGAAGTCTGGGCCCTGT
The DNA here is from genome assembly GCF_030435755.1 of Ochotona princeps. Taxonomy (NCBI): domain Eukaryota; kingdom Metazoa; phylum Chordata; class Mammalia; order Lagomorpha; family Ochotonidae; genus Ochotona; species Ochotona princeps. The sequence goes on along the minus strand of NC_080839.1, from coordinate 60,422,463 downwards.
CACCCATGTGGGAAACACGGACCAAGTCCCATACTCAAGGCTTTGGACTGGTCCAGTCATGACTATTACAGACATTTGGGAAATGAACCAACAGATCTTTTCCTCCTTCTGTTCCCTGCGTCTCTATTTTGTTCTGCCTTTTGAATAAACAAATAAATCTATCTTAGAACAAAGGCATTTGGGGCTGGCACTGTGACATAGTAGGGTAGCCTCTGCCTGTGGTGTCGGCATCACATACATGATTCTCAGCTGCTCCACTTCTTCTTTTTAAAGATTTATTTATTTTTATTGGAAAGGCATATAAAATAAAAATGAATAAATCATTTCAAAAGGAGTTTTCCAGGTGGGAAAATACAGGATTCATTCTATAGAGTGGTAACAGTACATGCAAAAAATAAAGACCCAGAAGAGAGGGTATTTGGGGAACCACAGATTTTGGAATCAAGAAGAAAGTTAAGGATTGTCAACTGATAGAGTCAAAGGCAGACAGGGACAAGAAAATTAGTGGCTACTGGCGCCACACTCTAGGCTAAGAACTTGGTCTTAAAGTTACCAGTAGAGAGAAAAGACAAAGAAGACTTGGTTTTTGAAATAACTTTAGTTTCAACTTGTCTCTTTATTGACTCATTTTTTTCCTGTTTCTTTGGCTTATTCATTTATTCCTAGTTTAAAATGAGTACTTGGTCCCTTATTTTTCATTGCATTTCTTTAATAATTAAGTACAGCTTTTATTGTGTCTCATATGATTTTTTTATGAGGTTTTATATTTTTCATTGGTGTCTGGATAGTAAGTAATCTGTTCTAATGTTCTCTTTGAAATCAGTGAAATGGAAATTTAAAAAATAGATAGGATAAATAAATTAAAAATCTGATCCTTTGAGAAAATGAGAATAGCTCTGCTTCTTACAAGCCTAATTAAGGGCAATGAAAGAGAACACATAGGCAAGATTAAAAAGGAGAGATAGACCATCTTTACATGCTTGAATAGTAGCAAGGTTTCAAATGAAGTGGTAATGGACTAGCTCCAAATGAATCACATCCTATAAAACAGATTTTAGAAGAAATGGAAATCTTGATTCAATCAATTACGAGACAAGAAACAGAAAAGCTAATTAGTGAGCTAGCATTAAAATGTCACCACACCTCAAAGATGAGTTACTTAACAATTTCAGACCAAAAACAATGATGCTAATTCATGATTTGAGATGATACAGTCACAGAAACCTTCCCATATAAACCTAATAATCCTGCCCAATAAAGAAAACCATAAGTCAGTTTCATTTATTCACATAAGCACAAAAACCTAAGTGAAATAAAGGAAACAATGTCTTACTCTAATCTAAAGAATAATATATTATGATTAAGTAGATTTTATAGTAGTAGGAGTTCTTCAGGGAGAGAAACTATCAAAATAATTTATTACAACAGTATTCCAATATATATCAACTATGTAAACACATTCCATAGGGCCTGACATGATGACTCGACAGCTAAATCTGCAACTTGCAAGAGCCAGCATTTCCTATGGGCATCAGTTTGTGTCCCAGCTGCTCCGGCACATCCAGCTGCCTGCTTATAGTGTGGGAAAACAGAGAAGGACGGTCCAAAGCCTTGGGATCCTGCACCCACATGGGAGATCCAGAAGAAGCTCCTGGCTCCTGGCTTGTTTCAGCTCAGCTCCAGTCATTGAAGCCATCTGAGGAGTGAACCAGGAGATGGAAGATATTGTTCTCTGTCTCTCCTTCTCTCTGTGAATCTGATTTGCCTTTCCAATAAAAATTTAAAAATCTTTTTAAAAATCCCATAAATAGGTATTCTATAAACACATACACATACAGGTCACCTGTTCGCATCTATTATATAGGCATTATATGCTTATATATGTGTGAATATGTAATTAACCTATGCTAATTGTATCTCTGTGTGTCATACTGGAAGACTACAATATAAAGTTAAGGAGATTTTACCAATGAAAAGTACTTATCTAGAATAAATAAAATAAAATAGAGATGCTTGATTATATACAAATTAGTTTTCTATGAAAATACATTTTTAAATGAAATTTCAGACTATGAAAATGTATTTGTGAAAATAGTAGGAATCTCCAAAAGCTCTCTTCACCATAAAGACAATGTCAACATCAACAAAATTGTCAGAATTAATTTTTTAAAACTTTAGAAATTAACCAAAGACTTACATTTATTCAAAAAAGGAGACTCATTTTTGGCAAGTGTTAGTGCATGATAACTTCTGTATTCCTATCTCCCTTTCTCTCAGGGAAGAATCACAAAACTCAACATCCTGAAGTCACACTGAAAACCAATAACCCCACAGCCAGCAGAGCAACTCCATTGAAAAGTATAAACAGTAAAACAAAGTCATCAGGGAATTAACATGTTATATAACAAAATAGCTATTTAATATAAAAGGAGACAGTTTTGGGGAAAAGTTTTTTTAAATACCATGTGGACTCTGGTTTAAGTCCCAGCTGCTCCACTTCCTATCCAGATCCCTGAAGATGATCTGGGAAAGCAGTGGAGGATGGCCCAAGGCTTTGGGCTTCTGTACCGGTGTGGGAGACCCAAGACCTGGCTTTGCACCAGCCCAGTTCTGGTCATAGTGGACATTTGGGGAGTGACCCAATGGATAAAAGATCTCACTCACTCTCTTTCTTTGTCTCTCCCTTTCTCTTTCTGTAACTCTGACTTTCAAATAAGATAAATCTTTAAAAATACACCTAAGATATGCACAAAACAGCGAGTATAATGGCTGATGTAAATCATATCTCATTTGTAATTACATTGAATGAAAATGGATGAGACACTAAATGTAAATGAATATACTCTGTTCAAAAGACAAAGACTGGTAGAACAGATGTTTAAAAAAGTTTTCTAATTACATGATGAATTAAAAGGAAAAACAGAGAATAACAATAGTTGGAGTCTTTAGTACTCTGCTTTCAATAATCAATAGAACTACTCAGAAAATCAAGGGAACAGAAGCTTTAGACAATACTAAGCCAACTAAACCTCAGAGATGTCCACAAAACATTCCACCCAACAAGAGGCTACACATTCTCACCAAGTGCTCATTGAACATGCTCAGGACTAACAATATGTAAGGTCACAGGCAAGCTTCTATACACTTGAAAAGATTTAGTCCATTCAAAGAAACTTCTCTATCCACAATGGAAGGAAATTAACAAATATCTGGAAATCAGACAATAAATCAAAAGAAGTAACAATGGAAATTAAAATCACTTTAAGAAAAAAAATGAAAGGGAAAACACAGGTTACGAAGATTTATGGGATACAATAAAGAAGTGCGCAGAGAAAATTTATCACCATGAAGTGATGTGTAATATAAAAAGATATCAAAACAATATCTACACTTATACTTTAAAAAACTAAAAAAAATGAAAAGTAAGCCAAATGAAAATTGAACACATGGAAGGAAACAAAGATCGGAATAAAAATAATGGAAACACTTAAAGAAAACAGAAAAAAATCAATGATAATAAAAAGCCGATTCTTTCAGGGGAAAGTCAACAAAACAGATTTCCATTTAACAAGACAGATCAAAAGAAAAAGAACAAAAACTCAAACACAATTAGGAGTGAAAATGAGATACAACTATTGATTTGGAGGAACAGGATAACCAGAAAATATTAATAACAATTTTAAGCCATATATTCTATTGCTATAATAAAATTTGTAAGGATGGGCAATTTGAAAGGAAATTGATTTACTTCTCAGTTTTGGAGGCTGAAAGCCCAACACTATGGTGCAGCCCCAGGAAACACCTCCCTGACTATATCACCTCATGGCCACTGCTGGCCTTGTGGCAGGAGCACACAGCAGAACTGATCACACAGGAAGACAAAACTGAGAAATCAGACAGGAAGCCTGAGAGACTGAGGGAGTGGCCAGGCTTGTCTCACAACTACCCTCCCATATAAACTAACCCACACTGACATCAACTACCCTAATCCCTTGCAATGGCATGTGCCTAATGACCAACAGATTCCCACTGGGCCCCGCCCCTTAAAGCTTCCATTCTCCTTCCCAGTGTCTCTGCCATGATGACAAAGCTTTCAACACACAAATTCTTAGGGGTGAAGCCACATCCAAACCACAGCAGAAACAGTAAATAACTTTAAGTAGCATATTTCTAGAAAGATAAACAGTTTGGATAAGACAAAAACAAATACAAAATCTGAATTGACCATAAATAACTAAAGACACTGAATTGGTAATGAAAAACTTTCCAACAAAAGCAAGTTCAGACCAAATGGCTTCACTGAAGAAATCAAGAAAATTTTAAAGAATTAATAGCACTCCTTCATCAACTTTTCCGAAAATAGAAGAGGGGTGCCATTTACCCAGTCATTCTATGAGACCCATATGAACACTACCCGGTGTACTTGACTATGAGAGAAATATGGTGGCTATTGGATTAAAATGATCATTAGACCCACTCAAATACCCTGCAGGACTGACACTATGTGCCACGGAACATGTGATGCGACCTGGCTCAGGGATTTCCAGGGCACAAGGCTACCTCTACACACGTACAGCTCTCCACCTCTCAACATCACAGCCAACACTTCCAAGAATAGCTTAAACTTTCTTTAAAGAAGAAACCTGTTGATGATGCCCCAAGATTGAACCCAGGCATAGGAAGGGAGACTTCTCCAAACTCTGAAAATGGTCTCCAGTTACAGACGCTTTCTCAGTCACTTAGTCATCTGACCCCTCGACTGTGTCTGGCTCATGCCAGGTTCTGCTTCCACTTTCCATCTTGTAAGAACAATGCCAAAAGGATTTTGACTCATCTCTCATGTGAAATGGACAAGGGAGAAGAAGTTGCTTCTCAGCAAGTTGGTTAATCATCATAAACTCCGACCACAAAAATTGGCTGCAAGGGTGGGATTCAAACCACTGAGTTCCAAGCACAACAAAGACAGACTAATATTCCTGTTGAATATAGAAACAATAAATTCCCACTGGAAGTGCTACCAGCCTAAATGCAGCACTACAAAAGAAGGATGACACACAAGAATGTAAGGTTGGCTTAACATACAAAAAGCAATGTAATTGTTATATTAATAAGAAAAAGGACAAAGCCCACCATGATTTGCTTCAGAGAGTCAAAAAAAAAAACCCAAAAATCCTAGAAAAATTATTGAAAATACTAAAATAACAAATTGGTAACAGAAGGAAACTTCCTCAGTCTTACAAATGACATCTACAATAATCCATATCTAGCACACTTCATACTGAAAACCTGAAATCTCTCCCAAGACATCAAAAACAAGGTAAGGATGTTTGCCTTTACCGCTTCTATTTTATGGGATATAATTAGGATTCCAGGAATAAACCCTTCAATTTTTAGTAGATTTTTAATAAGGGCACCAAAACTAAAATGTGGGAAAAATGGTCATTTCAATAAGTGATCCTGGGAACACTGGACATTCGCAAGCAAAACAATGATGCTGCAATCCTACCTAATAACATGAACACAAAAATTAACTCACAGTGGCTCTAAGACCTGGATGTAAGAGCTAGAGCTATTGGTAACTTAAAAAAAAATCATGATATCTATCTTCATGATCCTGAGTGAAATAATACTTTATGATATCTAAAGCACAGCCAGCCAGAGAATAAATGGATATATCAGCGTTCAATGAAATGATGAACCTCAGTACTTCAAATGTCATCCACAAGAAAGGAAACCTAAAATACAAAGTGAGAAAAACATCCAGATTCATGAGTCTAGTGTCCATAATCTAAAGCACTATTACAACCAATAATAAAGACTAATAACTCAATTTAATTGTAGACAAGAATATTTGGACATCTTTTTCAAGGAAGATACACAAATGACCAATAATGATACTCAGCATCATTAGTTACTAGGAAAATGCAAAACATAAATCAAATCTGCAATATAATACCAGTGAAAGTGAACACCAATTAGATCATTAATTTCTTTAGATATTCTCATTAAACTTTGCTGTAATGGGTCAAAAAATTCTGACAGAGTTTGGGCCAAAGTTGTTTCAATTATGCAATACTGATTTTAGTAACTAATGATTTAAAACTGTCACACACACACACACACAGACCAGTGCCCAAATGGCATGCCAGTGTCGCAGGTTATGGTTTTGCCTGCTATGCCCCAATGCCAGTCGTAACCCCTCTTTTACAATTGAACCTGAATGGTCACAGACACACACGTTCTGAGACTGTTCTTCCATCACTGATTAAGACTGGGGAAACACATCCATCTCCCTGCTTGTGATCTGGGAAAGCAGCAGAGGATGGTCCAAAGTCTTGGGACCTTGCACCTATGTGGGAGACCAGCATAAAGCTCCTGGTTTCAGATCATCTCAGCTCCGGCTGTTGTGGCCACTTGAGGAGTGAACCAGGTGATGGAAAATCTTTATCTCTGTATCTCCTTTACTCTGTAAATCTGCCTTTCCAATTAAAGTAAATAAATAAACCTTTTTTTAAAAAAAGATCAGGGAAGGAGGTATTAGAGATAATATTCATTTAGCTATCTGAGCTTTCTGTCTTGACTTAATGAGCCTACCAGCCCCTGCACTATGTTGATCATCCCCAGGTTATGTATGTGTACAACCATAGTGGGGAGTGTCAGATAAACACCCTATACATTTGTACTTTTCAGAACCATACCAACAAGCACAGTATCACTAGATTTTAAGATTTTAAGATCTTCTTTCAACTTCCTACCAAAATGATCAGTTGAGCCAAAAGGATCAATGTTTTCCTTTAGATCAGTAAGCTTGCCAGCAATCTGCGCTGTATCTGACAGCTAGATACAGCTTCTGTATCTAGTACGGAAGCATAGCCAGAACGGATTTGGCCTGGATTTGGTCCAGGAGAATCACCAGAGCAGTGAAGCCAGCAACTCCTATTGGATGATTGTTTCTGCTGTCACCAGCAATGTTGCCACAACAGACATCTTTGAGAGATACTTTCCTGACACTGAAGCCCACATTATCCCTAGAGCGATAATCACTCAAACCATCATGGTGCATTTCAAAAGCCTTGCTGCAGCCATCACGTTGACTCGATGTGGTTATCCTCATGCCAGGTTTGAGGACATTTGTCTCCACTTGACCCACGGGAATGGTACCAATGCCATCACTTTTGTAGATGTTCAGAGGGAACAGATGCAAAGGCTACTCAGTTGGACAACTTGGTGGGAGGATACAATCCAGAGCTTCAAGTGGTGTGGTTCTACTGGCCTTGCCAACTTTGTAGGTGGCTCACCAACCCCAAACCAAGGTTCATTAGTCCTTGGCTCTAACACATTGTCATCGTTCCAATCAGACATGGATATAAATGCTACTGTGTTAGGGTTCTTGCCAATTTCCTAAATTAGGTGCTGACATCCGTAATGATTTGCTCATATCTCTTCCAGCTAAAGGGTGGCTCAGTGGAATCTATTTTGCTCATACCAGCAATTAGTTGTTTTACACCAAGGATGGAAGCCAGAAGTACATGTTCATGGTCTTCCCACTCTTGGAGATGCCAGCTTTAAATTCACTGACACTAACAACAACAATGAAGACAGCAGAGTCAGCCCGTGATGTGTCTTTATTCATGTTTGTGATAAAGTCTGTGTCCTAGAGAATTAGTGATAGTTACAAAATACTTGGTCTCAAATGTCCATAGGAAGATGTCAATGGTGCTACCATGTTGATGCTGTTTTCAGGTTATCCAAGACCCAGGCATATTTGAAGGAACCCTTATATCAACAGTCTCATTCCCCAAGTTTTCAATGGTTCTTCTGTCAGTGCCACCAAATTAAACAGAGAGTAGTTGTATACATGCCCAAATCTACATGCCCAATAGCAATGATGTTGGTGCGAGCCTTTTCCTTTATTATTTAACAGTGCTTTTTCACAGAGTCTATGTGCTGGAAGCAAACTCATCGAAAGTCCATTAGGGCTTTATAATTAAAAAAATAGAAGGCAACTGTAAAAAGATGGTCAGTGGCAAGCATGGAGAAATTGGAACCCTCATACACTGCTAAAAAAAATGGCAAATCGTGCAGCAGCTTGGAAAATGGCTACATGGCAGTTTCTTAAAAGTTATACATGGATTGCTTCTCAGTCTTTTGGCTAAGATCAAGTGTAAAAGTTACACATGGACTTATACATCCTGTGATATGCAACAAGATAACCGAGAGCCTTTATTTGCACAAAAGTTAAACAAATAGTACAGCAGCAGTATTCAAAACAAATTCAACGTAGAAGCATCTAAATGTCCATCAGCTGGTGAGCAGAGAAAAAAAAGATGGTATTTCCATGCAGTAGAGGTTATTCATTTATGGGTAGGAATAAAATTTTGATATATACTATAGCATGACTGAATCACAAAAATATTATGCTAAGTCAATGTAGCATTAAAGCAAAGTCATACAATATATGATTCCATTTCTATGAAGGAGCAAGAAAAGGAAAAAATGATAGAGACAAAAAGAAAACTTGTGGTTTTCTGTGATTGGGGAAAGGGAAGAATGGGGAATAACCACTATTTAGAGCTTTTCTTCAGGATAATAAACATATTTCCTAGAATGAGTGGTGAAGGTTACACAACCTTGTTCATATTCTAAAATTTAATGAATAGTATATTTGAAAATGTACATTTTATAATATGTGAATTATATCTCAATAAAAATTCAGTTTACATATTTTGGCAAATATATATGCATATATAAGGTAATAAACAATGATTTGTAAAAAATATTTATAATACAGATAACTGGCTGTTAAAAGGTTAATTTCTATATGCAGAGCAACTAAATTGCTGAGAAGACTAACACACAATAAACACAGCACATTACATTAAAGTACAATTTGTAAAAAGACTTACACAAATGGCATGGAATGCATTCAATTCACTGACAGTCATAGAAACCCAAATTAAAATAACAATGCGAGATCTTTTAGTACCCACCAGACTGGCAAAACTCAAAAGGAACCATCATGTTTATTGTTGGCAGGAACATGGGGAATAAAGTGTGCTCTCAAACATTGTTGGTTAGGGTAGTCATGTAGTTGTAGCTACTCTGGAAGTAAGCACGTATTATCTACTAATACTCAGAGCATATATATGCTCTCTGAATATAACCCACATAAACAACATTGACAGTTTCTAAAGAAGTAGATAATATAGGCATATATTGTTATTAAATTGGTTACTGATGTTTGTAGTAGCCCAAAGTGAATAGACTGTGCACAGAACATTATTTGTGACCATAATAAATTATTACATATTATTATAATACTGTATATAATATTACATTATAATAATGTTACATATTATAATTTTATATTATAATAAAATATTATGTGACCATAATAAAATATCAAGTGGAAAACTATGAGAGGATTTGCCCAAAAATGTCCATGGATTTTATCAGACAAGAAAAGAAAAAAAATGCAAAAAGCATTCCAGGGGGAAAAGTTGCTTCCAAAAGTTCATGAAAAATAGAAATTATTTTTTTTTCCCATAACTGTGTATATTTCCAAATAAAATAATTTTAGCCTTTACATTTATACTTTTCCACCTTTTTTGCAAATAGGTTATCATTTTTAACTCTGATTTTATGTAGTTTAGGTCATTGTTATTTGCTTCTATAGGGTTATGTGTACTTTTTATTATTTATTATTTTTAATTCATTAATTACATTGTATTATGTGACACAGTTTCATAGGTACTTGGGTTCTCCCCACCCCTCCCCAAACCCTCCCACCATGGTGGATTCCTCCACCTTGTTGCATAACCACAGCTCAAGTTCAGTTGAGATTCCCCCATTGCAAGCGTATACCAAACATAGAGTCCAGCATCTTATTGTCCAGTCAAGTTCAACGGCTTCTTAGGTATACCCTCTCTGGTCTGAAGACAGAGCCAGCAGAGTATCATCCCAGTCAATTGAAAGCTCCAACATACCATCAGCAAAAATTTACATCATTATGGAATTAATTGACATAGTGATGAGTAACCAATACATTAAAAGTAAATGCGAGTTCCTAGCCACCTTCTGTGACCACCTCACTTAAATTTCAATTTTAGTTTATACACAACATATAACATTCATAACATAACATGTTATACATAACATCATATCATCTTAAATTAAGGCAAACATGTGGTATTTAACCTTTTGGGATTGGCTCATTTCCCTTAGCATTATGGTTTCCAGTTGGGCCCATTTGGCCACAAAGAACTGCATTTTGTTTTTTTTAATAGCTGAGTAGTATTCCATGGAGTAGATGAACCATAGCTTTCTTATCCAATCCTCTGCTGATGGGCATTTTGGTTGCTTCCATGTTTTTGCAATTACTGATTGTGCTGCTATGAACATAGGAGTGCATGTTGGTTTCTCATAGAACAAGTGTTCTGGATATATTCCTAGGAGTGCTATCGCTAGATCATACGGTATGTTGATTTTGAGTTGTTTGAATGTTCTCCATACTGATTTCCATAGAGGCTGTACCAGCCTGCAGCCCCACCAGCAGTGGAGTAGGGTTCCCTTTTCCCCGCAACCTCGCCAACAAGTGTTGTTGGTGCTTTTATTCATGTGGGCCAGTCTTACTGGCGTTAGGTGGTACCTCATTGATCCGAACAGAACTGACCCCAATCCTCTACAAACTCTTCAAAACAATAGAAAAAGAAGCAACCCTTCCAAACTCATTCTATGAAGCCAACATTACCTTAATCCCAAAACCAGACAGAGAACTAACAGAGAAGGAAAACTACAGACCTATCTCTTTGATGAACATTGATGCTAAGATTCTCAACAAAATCCTAGCCAACAGAATTCAAAAACACATCAGACAGATCATTCATCCAGATCAAGTAGGATTCATCCCTGGAATGCAGGGATGGTTCAACATAAGGAAATCCATAAATGTGATACACCACATCCAAAAACTGAAAAACAAGAGTCACATGATAGTATCAATAGATGCAGAAAAAGCTTTCGACAAAATCCAGCACAACTTCCTACTAAAAACCCTAACCAAGGTAGGCATAGATGGAAAAATCCACAACATAATTAAAGCCATATATGAAAAACCCAACACCAGCATCATACTGAATGGAGAAAAGCTGGAACCCTTCCCACTGAGATCTGGAACAAGACAGGGATGTCCACTTTCTCCACTACTATTCAACATAGTCCTAGAGGTACTCGCTGAGGCCATAAGACAAGAAAAAGAAATCAGAGGAATCCAAATGGGAAACAAAGAAGTCAAGTTCTCACTATACGCAGATGATATGATTCTTTATGTAGAAGAGCCAAGAGACTCAATACAGAGACTGCTAGAACTTGTACGAGAGTTTGGTAGAGTGGCAGGGTACAAAATTAATGAACAAAAATCAACAGCCATTGTGTATGCGAATAGCCCCAAGATGGAAAAAGATTTAACTAGCAAGATACCATTCAAAATAACAGAGAAAAGTATGAAATATCTGGGAATAAATCTAACCAAAAATGTAGGAGACTTATTTGAAGAAAACTACAAACTGCTTAAAAAAGAAAGTGAACAAGACCTCAAAAGATGGAGTAACATCCCATGCTCCTGGATAGGTAAAATCAATATCATTAAAATGTCTATACTGCCAAAAGCAATATATACATTCAACGCAATCCCAATCAAATTGCCCAAAACATTCTTCATGGAACTGGAAACAATGATCCAAAGGTTCATCTGGAAACACAAAAAACCACGGATAGCTAGAACCATCCTGAAGAACAGGAAGTTAGCAGGGGGAATCACAGTTCCGGACCTCTGGACATACTATAGGGCGTGGTACTGGCACAAAGATAGAGAGGAAGATCAATGGAGCAGAACAGAAACACCAGAAGGGAACCCAAACATGTACAGCCAAATAATCTTTGACAAAAAGACAAACGACAATCCAGGCAAATGGGAAGGTCTGTTCAATAAATGCTGCTGGGACAACTGGTTAATAGACTGCAGAAACAAAAAGATAGATCCACATCTCTCACCATACACTAAGATCAGATCTAAATGGGTAACAGATCTAAACCTACATCCAGAAACCTTCAAACTTTTGGAAGAAAATGTTGGAAACACACTGCAACACTTAGGGGTAGGCCCTCACTTCCTAAAAAAGACTCCAAAAGCAGTAGAAATCGAAATAAACAATTGGGACCTCATCAAACTAAGAAGCTTCTGTACAGCTAGAGAAACAATCAACAAAGTAAAAAGGCAACCCACAGAATGGGAGAAGATCTTCGCACATGACATAGGTGATAGAGGGCTAATCTCCAGAATATACAAAGAGCTACAAAACAACCAAAATGTCAAAACAAACAAGCCACTCAAGAAATGGGCACGGGAAATGGGCAGACACTTCACAAAGGAACAAACCCAAATGGCAAATAAACATATGAAAAAATGCTCAAGTTCCCTGGCAATAAGAGAAATTATTTTTAAAAAATTGGAGGGAGATCCAAGATAGCTGGATCGTGGGAAAACGGACTGATTTCAGCCACATAAAGATGCCAGAAAACAAAGACTCACATTCATAGTGAAGTGTTGGGGAAATTATCAGTGGAGACTGGAGTAAGAAAGAAAACCTCATCTGTTCACTAATTATAAGAAAGACGCTTCACCAATAAAGTTATTTACACTGAAAGTGAAAGGATATTCTATGTAAATGGGGGACTGAGGAGGAGTAGCAATACATAGACACAGATCCAGACACATACACACAATTTTAAGATAAAAACTAGTAAGAGACAAAGAAGATCCTTATATTAATGAATAAGGTATCAGTTCAGGACAGAGCCAAGCTAATCAAAAAGGAAAAAGACTCGCCAGCTTTGACCACAGGGAGATTCCAGAAGACACAGGAGGAACCGCATTCCCAGGGGTCAGTCCAGGAGAAGTTTTCAGTGGAAAGTTTACACAAAGAAGAGACACTCCACAGAGCAGCGAAGACTAGCAAGATGCCACCAGCCACTCCCACGACCGCTGGCTGCTGGGGATGCCATCTTCTCAGAGTGAGGTAAGAGGAGCCTGCTGAGGCTCTGGCGCCACTGGAGATCTTGTATGTGGGAGAACCCCATGGTCCCCACTGACTTTGACTTCAACCCAAGCAGCTAGTTGAGGGGGGAAGAGTGTACCCACTTAACCCCATTAAGGAAGTATGCATTGCTTTTCTCCTTTCTCCCCAAACCAAGCCACCCACTGGCTGGAGGGGTGGAGAAGCACTGTCTTCCAGAATAAGGCAAGAGGAAGCTACTGTGTCCTGAGCCCCACTGATGGGTTTTGTCCCACAGAGAAGCCTATGGTCCCCGCTGATTTCAAGTAGAATCCTGAGAGTTGGTAGGGGGCAGGGTACCCAATAAGTGCATAAAAGGAGAGCACACAAAACCCCCTCTTCCCCCTTCTCCCATTCAAAGCACTACACTCAGCTTGTCAAGGCAGAGCCCCACCTGGCAGCTGTCAGGCACCCTGTTGGCTCCAGGGGTGCAGAGGCTCACAGGGAAGGGAGCCCTGTACAGTGACTGAGAGAATCCTGTGACCGTGTAATCAGTCAGGAAACTGACAGGGGTGTGGGCATGTGGCTGGGTGCTTGAAAAAAAGCATCGAATCTGGGGCCCAGCGCAATAGCATAGTGGTTAAAGTTCTTGCCTTGCACCTGCTGGGATCCCATACGGTCGCAGGATCTAATCCCGGCAGCCCTGCTTCCCATCCAGCTCCCTGCTTGTGGCCTAGGAAAGCAGTCAAGGATGGCCCAAAGCCTTGGGACCCTGCACCCTCATGGGAGACCCGGAAGAGCTCCTGCTCCTGGCTTCTGATTGGCTCAGCTCCAGTCATTGCAGTCACTTGGGTAGTGAACCATCAGACGTAAGATCTTCCTCTCTGTCTCTTCTCCTCTCTGTATATCCGCCTTTCCAATAAAAATAAAATAAATCTTAAAAAAAAAAAAAGAAAAGCATCAAGTCTGACTCCAGGAGCCGAGTTTCCTACAGACTGGGAAGGATCATCACAATTTGTTGCTTATACTACGAAATACACAAACCCTTGGTGTTATTCACGAGTGGGTAGGTTATTTAGGCATTGAGAGCTCAGCCTAGGGAGCTGGATCATGGCACAGAGAAAGGCTGAGACTAAACCTACCAGGCAGCAGGATTATCCCCTCTCCAACATTGACAATGGAGATCTGTCACACCCATGTTGGCTGTCATTCCAGACTCCCATCCCACCCACAAACACTGGACAGACCTCCCTGTCCCCATCCAGAATAGACCTCTGGATATCTGCTAAAGGTAAAGGCATTCCAGGAAGGGATAATGGCACATCTCCAAAAACAAAACTTTTAGAGGAGATACCAACAAATGTTTACCCAGACACATATTTTAAAAGGAGAAGAGCAACAAACATGAGCCAGGAACACCATACTTCAATATTACATGATGGGGGTTGGCATTGTGGTATGGCAGGTCAAGAAGAGATCTGAAAGGCTGGTATCCCATCTGGGTGATGGTTCATGTCCTGGCTGCTCCATTGGTGATCCAATTCACGTCTAAGGGCCTGGGGTAAAAGCTGTGAAAGAAGGCCCAAGTGTTTGGGCCCCTGTTGCCTCTGTAGGAGACCTAGAAGCTTCTGTTTCCTGCCTTAAGCCTAGCTCAGTCCTGGCCATTGTGGCCATCTGGAAATTGAACCAGTAAATGGAAGATCTCCGTCTCTGTCTCTCCTTCCCTCTCTGTAATTCTGATTTTCAAATAAATAGATAAATTGCAAATATATATACTACAGTGACTAAGATGAAGAGATTGTTAAAATTCCTGAAAAGGAATTCAAAAGAATTCTTTTAAGGTTACTCAAACACAAAAAAAGCAATTACAAGTGTTAAAGAAGTCCATACCGACATGTAAAAGAAATTTGGCAAAAAATAGACATACTAAAGGAAAATCATTGAAATATTAGACATGGAGAAATCAATATTTCAAATGTTAAAAAATAGTAGGGAATTTTAAACAGATTCAGGGAGATAGAAGAAAGAATATTTGAGTTAGAAATAAAATCTTTGGAAATATCTTAGACAACAAAAAATTTAAAAAGCCGAAAGCAATATCTGAGATCTATGGGACAGAATCAAATATACATGTTTTAGGCATCCCTGAAGGAATGGAAAAGCAGAATAATTTATAATGTTCAGTGAGATAACAGAAATTTGCCCTGATTTAAAAAAGATAGTGACAACCCAAGACAGGAAGTATACAAAACTCCTAATAGAAACAATAAGAAAAAAGTTTTCACCTTGACACATTATTGTAAAAGTTTCAAAAGTAAAACTGAAGAAAATGTCTTAATATGTGCAAGAGACATGTGCCAGATTACATTTAAAGAAACTCTGATTAGATAGCCGATCTCGCATCAGAAACACTATAGGCAGGCCCGACATAATAGCATAGTGGTTAAAGTCCTCGCCTTGAACGCACCAGGATCCCAAATGGTCACCAGTTCTAATCCCAACAGCCCTGCTTCCCATCCAACTCCCTGCCTGTGGCCTGGGAATGCAATCGAGGATGGCCCAAAGCCTTGGGACACTGCACCGGTGTGGGAGACCTGGGGGAGATTCCTGGCTCCTGGCTTCAGATTGGCTCAGCTCTGGCCAATGCAGCTGCTTGGGGAGTGAACCATTGGACAGAGGATCTTCTTCTCTGTCTTCCTCCTCTCTGCATATATGCCTTTCCAATAAAAATAAATAAATCTTTAAAAATATAAAAGAAAAGAAACCGTACAGGCTTGGAAAGAAAGGAGAGTGCTAGCTCCACTCCTAAAAGAAAAAAAAAAAACCTGTCAAGCTAAGACATACCCAACAAAGCTCTCATTTACAAATGAAAGTGAAATAGCTGTTCCAAAACAAACAATTGAAATAATATGTCACTACCCAGTCTTACAAATTATACTTAAGAATGTGTGTAACACATAACAGAGAAAGATGACCAAGAAAAGCTATTAAAAGAGATAAAGGATGTTATTGTGTAATTGACTAAGGGATCAATTCTACAGGAAAATGTGCTTATAACATAAACGCATATATACACAACAAATTAGGAAATCTGGAAGAAATTGATTTCTGAACACAATTTACAAAAAATTGAGGTACAAAGACACAGAAGAAATGAATAGATCAATAACCAAGGCTGAGACTGAATCATTAATAAAGAGCTTCCAAAACAAAGAAAAGTCAAGGACTCAATTATTTGATTGCTAACTTCTACTAAACTTTTATAGAAAAATTCAGCAAATACTTCTTAAATTCTTCAAAACCACCAAAGGGAGGGAACTCTTCCAAACTCATTCTATCTTAATCCTAAAATCAAAGATACCAAAAAGAGAGAGAGAGAGAGAGACAAAACTATAGACCAATATCCCTGATTAACATAGATGTCACAATCCTCAAACTGAATCCAACAACACATCAAAAAGATCATCCACACAAACCAAATGGGATTCACCACAGGCATGCAGGGATGCAAATCAACACATGCAAATCAATGAGTGTGATATATCATATTAACACACTAAAGAATAAAATCCATGTGAATATCTCCATAGATAAACAGGAAAAGATGTATTTAATCAACATCCTTTCATGTCTGAAACACTAAGCAAATTGGATGTAGAAGGAACACATCTAAACACAATATCTAACAAAGCCACAGTCAACATCATGTGAATGAAAAAAATTAAAAGAATTTCTACAAAGATTCAGAAGACAAGGATGCCCACTCCCAACATTACTATTTTTTAATTATTTTATTTGGATAATCTTTACATAGTTGATTATGGCACAAAGGGTCAAGGGCTACAGGAAATTGGGTAAGACCATTGTTTCTACATTCTCTCTCTCTTTTTTTCTGTGTCTGGGATAAGAGGGTGGATAAAGGGAGAAGTCCCACCCAGCCTCCCACCCATCTCAGGGTCTCCGATGTGGTGGGGCATGCTCCGAGGGTACTATTCAAGTGGCTTTGATAGTTCAACAGTTCTGAATTGTTGCCAGTCTTGCCATTCCAAACACGATGAAATCTCTCCAGAATCCACTGGCTGATATAGTCCACCTTAGAGTCTGTTTGCCCAGATTTTCACTGCCAACACATGGCTGGGGTAAATGATAAATCTGTTCTGTCCTCTGTCCTCTATTGTGGTATCAGGTGTCCTCTGCAGGTTTCGATAGACTGCCATATCTTCCAGGTACACCTGGATATGCTGTCGACTGCTCCAACTGAGCCTCTAAGGAGGCTCAGCTTTGACACTTGCACTCCATGGTCAGACCATGAAACCTGTACTTCTCTTCATGGTTGGGGTTCTGAGATCAGCAGTTCAGTTTGGGGGATCCTCAAAGAAACTTTGTCTGAGGTGATCCCAGACCTGATTCTTGTGTGTGAATGCCAGTACAGGATCTGGCACAGACCATCATCCCAATCAGCTTTTGCACATGCTGGTGGTTGCAATTGCTGGGTCAGTTCTGTTTCCAGCCCTATCTTCTACATGAACCATTCAGTCCAGCCTGATTCTGCCCACCAGACACCCGGCCCTCGTGCAAACCAGTGGGAGCTGCAGCCTAGTTGAGGCAACTCCCAATAACCCGGTCCATGGCTGCCCCCTGCCCTGGTTCTCATGCTTGCCAGTATGTACAGCAGATTGGTCCAGTCTGTCCCACTTCAGCTTTCCTACATGTCAATGGGCATTGAAGCCTAGTTCAACCCAATCAGCCCCACTATACAGACCACACACATGCCAGCAGGCACCATTCTGTCTAGTCACACCTGCCCCCTGCCCTGATTTTCATGCTCTCCAGTGGGATTGGTAACCCAACAGAGAGGTGCCCACTATTTTCCTATAGGGCTCATTCCCACTCCCGGATCATGCACTCTCTTTTTTAAAAAGATTTATATATTTTTATTACAAAGTCAGATATACAGAGAGGAGAGACAGAGAGAAAATCTTCCGTCCAATGATTCACTCCCCAAGTGACCGCAATTGCCAGAGCTGAGCCGATCTGGAGCCTGGAGCCAGGAGCCGGGAACTTCCTCCAGGTCTCCACACGCATGCAGGGTACCAAGGCTTTGGACCATCCTCAACTGCTTTCCCAGGCCACAAACAGGGAGCTGGATGGGAAGCAGGGCTGCCGGGATTAGAACCGGTGCCCACATGGGATCCTGGGGCGTTCAAGGCGAGGACTTCAGCTGCTAGGCCACTGCACTGGGCCCGGATCATGCACTCTTTGGGTGGTTCTGCAGTTTAACTTGACAGAATTAGCTCCCATTGTCAGCATCTACCAGCTGATGCTGTGGCAAAGCCCAACCAACCACACCCACACTGCCTTGGGTACCAGAAGGTACAGTCGGCCCAGCCTGGCTTTTCCCTGATACAGCTCACATGAAGCCTACAGGTCCAACATTACTATTAAGCACAGTTCTGGAAGTTTAAACCAGATCAAGAAAGAGAAATCAAAGGAATATAAATTGGAAAAAAAGGAAGTCAAATTATCTCTGTAGAAGACATGATTAAATACATACAGGGAAACCAAAAAACTCTAAGCAACTGCTGAAATTTGTAAGAGAATCTGACAAAGTTACACCATACAAAATCAACACACAGAATCAGTAACATTTGTATGTGCAAACAATGCCATGGCTGAGAAAGAACTTTTAAGAATTGTCCCATGCACAAAATCTACAAAAATTTAAATATCTTAGGATAAATTTAATGAAGAGCGTGAAGGATCTCTAGAGCGAAAATCACAAAATATTAAGGAGAGAAACTACTTAAAAACCAAAGAAAGAAAAAATCTTCCATGTTCATAGATCGGAAGAATCAATATCCTCAAAATGTCTATGCCATTCAAAGCAATTTAGATTGAATGAGATCCCCAATCAAAATACCAAGGACATTTTTCTCAGTCTGGGAAAAAAACAATTCTGAAATTCATATGAGAACACAAAAGATCCCAAATAGCCAGAGCAATCTTCAGCAACAGAAACAAAACTGGGGGTATCAGCATAGCAGTCTTCAAGACATGGCACAGTGCTTGAACAAAACAGCCTGGTATTGATCTAAAACTAGACATGTGAACCAATGCAACAGAATAGAAACTCCAGAAGTGTATCCACACATCCACAGCCAACTAACCTTTTCTCAAATTTATTTATTTGCAAGTCAAATTACAAAGAAAGGAGGGAAAGACAGAAATCTTCGATATGCTAATTCATTCCCCAAATGGCCACAACAGCCAGGGCTGGGTTAGGTCAAAGCCAGGAGCCACTGGCATCATCCAAATCTCACATGGGTGGCAGAGATTCAAGCACTTGGGCCATCTTATGCTGCCTTTCCAGGAATAATATTAGGGAACTGGATTAGAAATCTGATACCCTGGGACTCAAACTGGTGACCACACGGGAAGTTGGCACTGCAGTTAACAGCTTGACCCACTGCACCACAGCACCAGCACCAGTCAACTAATGTTTAAAAAAAGACTTAAAATAATTTCCTGAAGAAAAACAGTCTCTTCAACAAGTCATACTGGGAAATTTGAGTATCTACATGAAGAATTATGAAGTAAAACCCCCTACCTTACCATCTATACAAAAATCAACACACAGTGGATCAAGAACCTAAATGTAAGACCTGAAACAAACTACTAGAATAAAATATAGAGGAAACACTGAAAGGCACTGGCATTAGGAAAAAGGTTTTGAAAAAATCTTGGAAGCACAGGCAATAAAACAAAAAGCAGGCAAACAGAACTATATCAAGCGAAGAATCTTCTGCACAGCAAAGTAAACAGTCAACAAAATGAAGAGGAAACCGAATGGGAGAAAATATTTTCAAACTATGCCTCTGATAAAGAATTAATTTGCAGAATATATAAGGAGTCCGAGAAACTCAATAATAAAACAACCAGTCCAGATAAGAAATGGACAAAGGATATGGACAGGCATTTTTTAAAAGGTGAAATGCAAATGGCTAACAGACACATGACAAAAAGCTCAGAATCACTAGTTACCAGGGAAATGCAAATAAAAATCAGATTAAAGGTTCATCTCACCCCAATTAAGATGGCTATTATTCAAAACTCAAAACATAACAAATGCTGACAAAGATGCAAACAAAAAGGTACCCTAATACACTGATGGTAGGAATGTAAATTGGTATAATAATTATGCAAGATAGTTTAGAGATTCCTTAGAAAACTAGAGTAGATACTTCACACACCCCAGCTTGCCCAAAGGAAATGAAATCAGCACATGAAAGAGATACTTGTATGACCATGTTTTTAAGTAGTTCAATTAATAATACTTAAAAGGGCCCAGCACGATGGCCTAGCAGCTAAAGTTCTTGCCTTGAAGGCACCAGATCCCATATGGGTACCAGTTCTACTCCCGGCAGCCCCGCTTCCCATCCAGCTCCCTGCTTGTGGCCTGGGAAAGCAGTTGAGGATGGCCCAAAGCCTTGGGACCCTGCATGCATGTGGGAGGCCTGGAGGAGGCTCCTGGCTCCTGGCTTCGGATCGGCTCAGCTCTGGCAATTGCGGTCACTTGGGGAGTGGGTCATTGGACGGAAGATCTTCCTCTCTGTCTTCCTCCTCTCTGTATATCTGACTTTGCAATAAAGATAAGTAAATCTTAAAAAATAATACTTAAGATATGCAATCAATCTAACTGTTCATCATCTGATGAATAGATAAAAATGTGGTATATATACATGATGGAATATAACATCAGTTTGAAAAATGAAATCATAGAATCTCCAGCAAAATGCATGCAACTGGAGTTCATTATGCTTATAGACACAATCCAGACCTCAAACATAAGTGTCACATTTTCCCTCTCACTGGTGGTAGTAAACAGAGTATTCAAAATTACAGTATATGAGAAAAACTGACATTTTAAATTTGATTATTGTGTATAGCCTTTGTCTATACTCCTGAGCAGTTCTCTTTTACTCACTGACTCTTTATATAGTAGAGCAGAAAATCGTGAATTATACAGTAAATCAAAACATGTACAGGTTGGCTTTGTGGAATAGTGAATGAAACCACTGCCTACATCACTGGCAACATATGGGGGCTGTTTCAAACCCTGACTGTTCCACTTCTGATCCAGCTCCATGCTTAAGTTCAGGAAATGGCAGCGGAGGATGGCTCAAGTGGCCCCTGCCACCCATAGGGGAGACTCAGATGAAGCTCCTGGTTCCTAGTGCTGCTCTGGCCCAGCCCTGGCCATTGAGGCCATCTGGGGAGTGAAGGAGATGATAGAAGATCTCTGTCTCTCCTTTTTACTCTCTCTGTTCCTCTGACTTTCAAATAAATCAATCAATCACTTCTTTAAAATATTTATTTATTTTTATTGGGAAGGCAGATTTACAGAGAGAAGGAGAAACAGAAAGAACCTCCATCTGCTGCTTCACTCCCCAAATGGCCACATTAGCTGGAGCTGAGCTGATCTGAAGCCAGAAACCAGGAGGCAGGAGCTTTTCTGGGTCTCCCATGCAGGTGCAAAGTCTCAATGCTTTGGGTCTTCCTCCGCTGCTTTCCTAGGCCATTGCAGGGAGCTGAATCAGAAGTGGAGCAGCCAGGACACAAATTGGTACCCATATAGGGTCCTGGAGCTTGCAAGGAGATTAGTTAATTGAACCGCTATGCCAGGCCCAATAAATTTAAAAAAAATTATCCCAAAAAACTTTCAAGGAAATCAAGAATGAAAGCAAGAGGGAAAAGAAATGAGGTATAATTATAGTATTAGAATTGTACCTTTGGGGCCCGGTACAGTAGCCTGGTGGCTAAAGTCCTTGCCTTGCATGTACCAGGATCCCATATGGGTACCAGCTCGTGCCCCTGTGGCCCCGCTTCCCATCCAGCTCCCTGCACCTATGGCCTGGGAAAGCAATGGAGGACAGCCCAAGGCCTTGGGACTCTGAACCTGTGTGGGAGACCCAGAAGAAGCTCCTGGCTCCTGGCTTTGGATCATCTCAGCTCTGATCATTGCAGCCACTTGGGGAGTGAACTAGCAGATGGAAGATCTTTTTCACTGCCCCTTCTCCCTATAAATCTGACTTTGCTTTAAAAACAAATTAAAACTCTTAAAAAAGTATTTATTAAAAAAGAATTGAACCTGTGAATTATACATTAACTCTGCTTTCTTTATAATAAAAACATAAATTTTTTTTTTTAAGATTTATTTTTATTACAAAGTCAGATATACAGAGAGGAAGATGTTCTGTCCGATGATTCACTCCCCAAGTGAGCCGCAACGGCCGGTGCGCGCCGATCCGAAGCCGGGAACCAGGAACCTCTTCCAGGTCTCCCACGCGGGTGCAGGATCCCAATGCATTGGGCCGTCCTCGACTGCCTTCCCAGGCCACAAGCAGGGAGCTGGATGGGAAGTGGAGCTGCCAGGATTAGAACCGGCGCCCACATGGGATCCCGGGGCCTTCAAGGCGAGGACCTTAGCCACTAGGCCACGCCGCCAGGCCCAAAAAAAACATAAATTTTTAAAAGTGTACATGGATTTCAATTTTTTGCATTAAAATAAGCATCTTATTTTCCACAAAATGCCTGCATATAATACAGTGTCTTTTTTTTTTAAATTACGTTGCATTATGTGACACGGTTTCATAGACTCTGGGATTCCCCCAACCTCTTCCCGTGCCCTCCCCCGCATGGTGGATTCCTCCTTGTTGCTGTATTACAGTTTAAATTAAGTCAAGATTCTTTCTTTGCAAACATATACCAAGCATAGAGTCCAGCATCTTATTGTTCAGATAAATTCAACAGTGTCTTGGGGAGACCATTTCTGGTCTGAAGGTAGAGCTGGCAGAATATCGTCCCGATCAATTAAAAGTCCCAACACAACATCAACAACAATTGACAACATTATGAAATTAATTGACATGGTATTGAGTAACCAATATGTTAAAAGAATGCAAGTTCTTAACCACATCCTGCGACTGCTTTATTGACATTTCAATTTTAGTTTATATACAGAACCGGCTGCTATACACCTTAAAATGGCTATAGGGTACTATTCAGCTGTCTTGTGTCTATTTTCATTTAAGTATTTAGCAGTTTATAGCATTGAAGCATAATTTTGCTGAACTTGGCAGATTTTAGGATAGTCTAAACTGGCTTATAACTCTAACAAGGCATATGTCAACAGTTGCGGTGCAGGAGGGGTGTGCAGAGAAATCTTCAATACCCTAATGAGGAGTAATTAATCTTTGTGGCCTACCTAGTAAGGTATATGTGAGTCCCCGCTGACCGTTTCCTGTCTGGTTCTAAGCTTCCCTTGTTGTTCTGTCTATCTATTCTAATTTTTTTGTTTGCTTTTTTGGGGGGGAATTGGGGGACTCCGGAGCGACTCTGATGGTCATTGCAAGAGAGGGTGAGGATCCAAAGTTGGAACTAAGTAAGGACCAGAGAAAGCTCCTCTACACAATGTCCTTTTAATAAAACAATTAGAAAAATAAGTGACATGTATATGCATATCTAGGGATACATACATGCATATCTGACTATACTTTTAATGTGTCCATATAAGCAGAGGGGAAAGGATTCCAGCAGAGGCAGAGGTTTGAACAGAACCAAACTATCTGTGAGCTTGTTGCTTCACTATAGTCACTAGTTCTCCCATCTTGGATTCTCTTTTGCCCACAAGGCTGGTGCAGAACAGAAGCACCTTCACAAGGTCTCCCTACTTGACCCTGCCCCAAGCACTGTCCCGAGCAGGCTCTCACATCCTTCTGGTGTTCTTCAAAAATGTGGACCAAGGAATCCCAAAGAAGCAGACAGGATCAACCAATCACTTACAAGGACACAGTCACAGCCTTTTCCAAGCGGTCATCCTTGATCTTGGTGGACAACACAGCCTGACCACTGCATATTCCTGCCTTCATCCTTCTTCTAGAAGTCAAGACCATGACTCATTTTCACCATCCAGAGCTTCCAAGTTTTCACAGAGCACCCCACAGTCCTCCATTCCAAACCAGTGTCCTATTCTTGGATATAGTCCCAATATTCTCATGCTGGCAAGAGGTACTATCTCAAAATCCTATAGGAAAAGCTTTTCAAATGTGTATGTTCCATCTGTTATTGATTCTGGGGAAATGAACTCTTTTGAAATCCTTTGATATTTATTTTAAAGATTAGGAAACTAAGGACCAGTGATATTAGATAACATTCCCAGAATTGCCTGACTCCAGACCATACATTATTTCTCCCAGCTTTTTTTGTGGAATTTACTTAGGTGGCCACTTCACTTATCTACTGTCCAATGTCTTGGTTTAGTCTTAACTCTGTCATCTGTCATTGAAGTTCTATCATGTGCCAGATCCTTTTGTAAGCATGCGACATCGGAAGTGGGGAGATGTGTAAATCTGAAGATGAACAAAGCGGGGCATGTACCATTGGTGAGCTCACAGTGAGTAGGAGGAACAGATCAGCTAAACGAGGCTTTTCTAATCAATGTGACTGGTAAGTCCATTTACAGACTGGAGGGACTTGGAACTAATCCTACCTGGGAGAACCCACGAAGGCTCCTGGAGAGTCAGTCTGTTTTCCCAGATCCACCTGTTTCTAAAAGGGAGTGATCCTGTTTCTTTGATAAACTAATAAAGCCCACTTCCTTGGGACTTGTTATGTTTCACACTTAATTTGGACATAGTCCAAAGTAAAACAAAGTTGACTACTTATTTTTCCACAATTTCCAACGTGCTCCGTGAAGCAGGCTGCCTCAAGGTTGGACATCCAGGCCTTTGAACATTTCCCAGGCTCAGACAGACAAAACAAATGCATACACACCCACACATAGTGAGTAGGTTTTTAAATTACTTCTCAAAAAGTGTGATTCCACAGGAAATAAGGGCTCAGCAGGCCAGAAAAAGGGAAGAGAATTTAGACAGATGGAAGTGTACAAGCAGTGGGAAAAATTCAAAATACTCTGAGAAGACAGAGATAATTCCAATTCTAAAGCCAAGAAGGAAGGGCAGGGAGCAGTAGTTAGACACTGACATTGCAAGTGGATCCGGGCTATACAGGGTCTTCCCTGAGTTTGTGCTTTGGAGGGAGGAAGAGATGATAGAATTTACAGTTGATTTTTTTAAGATGTTGTAAGATCAGTAAAACCTACTTTGATCATTTTGTCATCGCTTCTCAATAGCTTTCTTACCAAGCAGGGACTACCAGGAACATTGCAAGGCTGCCTGCAAGAGGCTGCAGGTAAAGCTGACACCTGTGGCATTAGCATCTCACATGGGCAACCAGTTGGATTTACAGCTGCTCCACTTCCAGGAAGCTCAGCTTAGGCTGTTGTAGCCAGTTGAGAAGTGAACCAGTAAGATGGAAAATCTCTCTCTTTCTGTCTCTTATAATTTTGCCTTTCAAATAAACACATCTACTTAAAAAAAAAAAGACAACTGTGGCACACACACAGAGGCATGATTGGGTCCCTACCTCTCAGAGCAGAGTTAGGTTGGGGCAGGAGGGCAGTAGCCCAGCATAAGACCATGGCAGGGAGCTTGCAGAGACAGGTGCTGCCAAAATGCTGCTTTTCAAGGCCCAGCAACTTCTGAGGCCTGTTTCCTGTGATTTCAGTCTAGAAAGGCTGCCTTTTTGAGTTAAGGAGGAGAGATGGATTCAGCCTCCATGGGTTCAAACATTGGGTTAATGCTGTTGCCTAAACAGTTCAGAGAAGCTACTTCAGCATGAGCAGAGAACTGGCAGCTGTGAGGATAAAGGCAGGCTGCCACTTGACCTGTAGGAACCCCAGTGTTCAAACTGATGGGCTGGAGGAGCAGCCCCTCATTCCTTCCCAAAATGGGGGCAAAGAGTAATACACGCTCTTCCTCAGATACCCATTGCCATGTTAATGATGATCCACCAAACCCTCAAAGCTACAGAGGCAGACAGAAGACCAGAGTACAGATCCAATGGGCTCCTGAGTCGGAGCTCAGCTGACCAAGGCTCAGTTGCTCCTAAAGCTGCCTGCACAGCATCATCAGGATGGCTCTGCTCTTAGCAACCATGCTGTCTACTGCTGGCTCTAGGAAGGCCTGTAGCAAGTTCCTCTATTAGAATGGACCAGCACAAGGAAGAATGGATGCACACAAGCATTTGACTGGTTTCTGTTTAGATCATTATCTCCTAACACCCATGGGCCAAAACAGGTCATCTGGTTAAACACAATGAAGTCCAGAGTGGGATGGCATTACAAAGTTGCAATGGCACCAGGATGTGCATGGTGGTGAAGAAGTGGATCTCTTTTGCCATCTACCATAGCCTCTATCCACTATAAGCCGTGCAAATAAATGTAAGATCATATTACCATCCAATGGCATTTTAATCAATGCATGCTTGTGGAACAGATTTATGTGGCTTAGGCAGGATTCTTCTCACAAGTGTTTGCCAATTGCCCTATAGTTTGTTGTAGCCAGACTGCACTCCATTTTAAAATGATTTGTACATTTTTCTTGGCCAGCTGAAGCTTTGTTTTCTCTCTGTCTGATATTATGGTGCGTGGATGTGTGTGTAGGGTGTTAGTGGTGATTTTCTGTTTCCATTTAGCCTAAGTCATCAGTGATAACTTTAACTTGGCAGTCTCATCAGGGCTCTTTTTAAATGTGCTGACATTTCAATTAAATGTCAGTGGCATCATTCTGTTTACCAGCTAGAAGATTTGTAATGGGGAATATTGGTAGTGCCAGAGATGAGAGAGTTCCATTGGGTAAAATGCCAGCCAATGTCGTTCAGCTGTAACACTCCCCAAGGGTTTTGTGCCTGTGAATTTTGATGGATTGATTGGCTCTTCAGGAAGCCCCTGCTTTTCTAGGTTAGGAATGTTCAAATTGCTCCCTGATCTCTACTGGGGTGCTTTAGAGGGCTAGGTTATTTCTTTATTTCTTTATTTAGAATGTAGACTAAGACTTCTGCCCTCACTCTGTGTATGTGTTTGTATATTCGATTTTTTTTTAAACTTGGGAGCACCCAAAGGAAGAAGCTGCTCACATCATAAACTGTGAGGCTAAACTGCTGAGGACTGAGCCCCAGCTCTGCCAGTCACTCATTTGCTGTGTAATTTGGGGGTACCTATCATGGTCTCTTAGCTTCCAGTTCTCATCTAGGAATAATACATCACAAAGTTCAAATGTTTCAATGGACTCACATTTGAAGCCGTGCTAAAATATTGTTGTCCATGTTCGATGTAATACAATCAAAAGAGATATACGTTAGCTGTTGAAGCTGACAAAAAAATGCGATTGTCATCTATGCCACTGATTCAAATATTTTTTGTCACAACAATTCTCATTCATTGGCTGACTTCGCAAAAGCGTCTACTTATGAGAGATCAATTTTGAAAATGCATAAAAGGCAGCTACCGTTCATCTGTTTCATATACACTGAGGTCCAAATGAGACTTTATTTGAGGAAAAATAGTATGCTCTTTAAAAATGTTGAAAACCACTGTTTGTAGCCAGTTCACAACTTCCCAAGAGCTTACGAGCTTACAAGCTCCAGAGACTCAAATATCAATCCCACTTCCAAACTCAGTGGCCATGGAGGACAAATTCTATGTATTTACACAAAGCTCAAGTCACTCTGCAGTGCTTATATCAGCAGGTCCTGTTGAACACAGCAATTTGAGAGGACTGGGTGACAATGATCTCCTACAGAGACAGAAATTGCCCTGTTGACTAGGGCTGCAAATTATCCTCTCAATGGTTGCTCAAAGCACAGGAAACTCCCCAGGTATGGCTGGCTGCCACAGCCATGTTCCTAGAGCCAGATCAACCACAGGACTGCAGGACAGGACCCTGCCTCTCCACTCCTGCCACCATGTGGACAGACTGGTGCAAATTCACGTGATTTAAGGACTGGGCTGATGGTCAGCAAGTTCAGAGCACTAGTTCACCTGCTCTTCTACATGGTTGCCATAGGGATGCTTCCCTCAATCCCTTGTACCTGCAAGAAAGCCCAAAGAGGTGTGCTCCCTCACCCAAGAAGCCTCAGAAAGACACAATACTAGAGATGCTACTGGCTACCAATTGTCCCCCACAGAGCATATCACAGCGGGCAGAAACCTCCCATTTCACAGATAAGCACAGCAAAATCCCAGGGACTCAGCTGAACTTCAGTGAATACTCCCTAACTGCGAATCCTTTATGCTTTTGATTCCACCAGCTACCACTAGGGAATGCTTCAAGGAGGAGATGGTGAGTGCTATGAACTTTGCTTTATAAACTAGCACAAAGCCTAGTTAATCAGTATTATCATGAGTTCACACAAGAAGCCTCAAGAGAAGGAATTGTTTCTCCTTCAGCTGTTCCCACAGTGGGGAGACAAATATTACGTTGTCACGGGCTCCTGCTTTGCACTGTAGTAGCTTCAGATGAATCTACGGAAGTGTGTTTTTTTTCCCCCTTCACATTTCATCTATGGCTGACTGTGGAAGTCGTTTTCTACTTTTCACTACAGGTATATTTCTGTAATAAACACCTTTGTGTTTAACGCCAAAGTATTTTTACTGGCATACAAGGGCATTATTTTTTTATCATGCAAAGAAAAAAATGCTCATGTCTGTAAAATACAGAGGGAAGATGAGACATTAGCCTTGTTGAGACACCTCCTTTACTGAGTGGCTGCTGGGTGGGGAGGGAGGGATTCTGGGAAGGTAGAAGGACTTGAATTTCAAGGAAGATATCTTTCTGTTTTCTGTTTGTTAAAGAGGAACGGGGGGGGGGGGGGGGTGTTGTCTGTGCCAGCCAGAAGTGGGACTGAGATGTGAGTTCAGAGGACAAAGTCCAATGGTGCAGAGAGAGACGGCTGGGCCTGAAATCCAGCCCCAGTTGCTGTGTTGGGACTGCATCGCCCAGGCTTCTTTTCCATCACCCACAGAATAAGTGGACAGCTCTGAGCGCACAGGAAGAGCAACAGTGTCAGAGCCAGAGAGACCTTGGTGGGAAATTTCAACTCAGCTCTTTATCCATCTGTAAAATGGATCTTACCCACCCCCTGGGATGATGGTGATGACTACCATGGCCAACAGAAGGAAGAAGGAAGGGTTGGCCTGAGCTTGGATAGCAGGGACTCATTCGTTCTCTGGACTAGAGATTGCCTGAGCTCTTTTCTAGCCCCGATGCCGTGATTCTGTTATGTGATACAAAAAGTTTGGACAAGTGAGAACTTAGAAATTACTCATTGGATAATGGATTAATGGTTTAATCTATTTTTTATTATTAATAAAAAGACTTCTCTTGGCAAGAACCCAAAGGAAAATAGTAGTTATCAAAGATCCAAACATTTCACTGAGAAAAAATTATGCTAACTAGAAAGGTGCGTTTGGGGGGCTTTTGTGTATGTGTGTGTGCCTTTTTTTTTTTTAATTCACATCACTCTATGCTTGCCAGGCCTCATGGGTCCATTTCTTCCAGTTCCCAGGGGAGGAATGGAATGACATGAGAAATATACCTTGAAATTCCTGGATGATAAAAAAGGATTAAAAATCAATAGTCTTTCTGCTTCAACTCTTTCAATTTTGCTTTCATTCCCTCTGCAGAAGGCAGCACACAGACTTCAGACTGAGCGATGCATTTGGGGGACTGAGCATGTTTGGCCAAGGGTTACAATAAAGAACGTCCAAGTGTCACCTCTGACTACAAACTCCCTCTGCCTCCATGTTTGTCAGAGCCAGTGATGCTAAGCCTTAGAAGATGGAAAATTCTAGAGCTTTTCCATTCAATGGGGCATCCACTAGCCACAAAAATGAAAAGTTTAGCTTCTTGGGGCTGCTGTTGTGGTGCAGCAAGTTAAGCTGCCTCCTACCATACTGGCATCTCAGACTGGAGTGATGGTTCAACACCAGGCTGCTCTGTTTTTGTTTCAGCTCCCTGTTAATGCACATGGGAA
Source organism: Ochotona princeps (assembly GCF_030435755.1). NCBI lineage: Eukaryota > Metazoa > Chordata > Mammalia > Lagomorpha > Ochotonidae > Ochotona > Ochotona princeps. The sequence continues at coordinate 60,392,479 of NC_080839.1, read as the reverse complement.
AAAACTGCAAGATGACCTGAGTGCCTGTGTCCCTACAACCCATGTGGGAGACTAGGATGAAATTCTAGGCTAATGGTCTTAGCCTGACCCAGTCCTGGTTGGTGTGGTCATTTGTGGGGCAAATCAGTGGATGGATTATTTCTCTCTCTTTCTCTCCCTTTCTGTCACTTTGCCTTTCAAAATACAAAAAAACAAATCTTGGACTAGCACAGTAACATAACAGGCTAATCCTCTGCCTGCAAGCATGAGTATCCCATATGGGCATACTCATATGGACAACATTTAGTGTCCTGGATGCTCCACCTCTGATCCAACTCCCGTTTATGAATTAGAAAAGCACTAGAAGACAGCCCAAAGCCTTGGGACCTTGTACCTACATTGGAGACCCAGAGGAAGCTCCTAGCTCCTGGCTCAGCTCTAGTCACTGCAGCTTTTTGAGGAGTGAACCAGCAGATGAAAGACCTTTCTCTGTCTCTTTCTATAAATCTGCCTTTCAATAAAAAATAAATCTTTAACAAATTTAATCTTAAAACTCTCGAGTTTCTCAGTCATCCCGGCTCTATCCCAAGGTCTACAAAGCCAATTGCAGCCGCTGGATGCTCTACCAGATACTGGAGGCCTTGCACATCTCCATCACTGCAGACAATTCTCTGAGATAGCTTCAGCTTAGTGACTAATTTGCCATTCCCAAAGATCACTGAGCACAGAGGAATGTTAGAGGCAGGCTGCCAAACCATACTGGGAAGCAGGAGATAGCCCCAAATCTGCCAAAGTTCATCTATACCTTGATCCATCCACGAGAGCCTTGGCATCCTCTTTCACACACATGGACTTCATTAATCATTCAATCTGACTGCTAATTAGTTTTACATGTCTTCTGAGTTGAGGCTGTGCTACAATGTGAGCAACACAGACAGGTTCTGCCAGGTTTCTAGAAACATCATATGGCAGTGATTGAAATACACCAATGTGCCCCAGAGCTGACAACACTAACTACCTGGGCAGTACAGTGAGCACCATTCCCTGGGCCTGGCCCACAGAGGTGCTTAGGGTATTAATCGTGCTGGCAGAGGCTGCGGGAGATTAAGAGCGGCTCTCAGGGAACTCAGGTTTCCCTTCATACTTTGTGGTCTTCTCTATATCTTCACAAGATGAAACGGCTTAGAGAGGAAAAACATAGATAGAGACAGTGTGTTCAGGTAATGAGCTGGAAGCACATCCAGTCAATGTGACCCTAATCCCAGACCTCCTTTCTGCTCTCCCACTGCTGTCCAATAAAAGGAGCCAATGGCAGGAAGCAGCCACAAGGGCTTCCACTCTGTTCACAGGAGTTTGGAGTGTGTCTGCTCCTGGAAGAAGAAGGTCTGTCAACTGCCTCTACTTTCTGCCATAACCTTACAGTGTCTTAACCATAGTATCATCTCTTACTTGGAAGCTACAGGTGAGGCAATGCATAGGAAGCAGGTGAAACTGAGGCAGAAGGGTAGGCCCAGCTAACTCAGAGTGCTTGGGACTCAGGCCTTCTCCAAGGATCAGCATGGCCATGAAGAGCACACTTCACACACTGGGGTCTGTCTGGCCTTTCTTGCCCACAACGGGGTGCCCCGGATTTCATTAGTGGTATGGTCAGGTGAGGGCACTTTGTAGCCCTGTGCTTCCAAAGTAGGATCCTGGCTACAGCAGAACAGCACTGGGTTCCTGTGTCAGCCTTCATCTTGATCTTGTGCAACTAAGCCAACCGCTAGGTTCATGCAAAAACAGATAACATGGTGCCCACCTGCGGTGTGTGACTTTTAATGAGACCCAAAAATTGGAAGCTAAAATCAAAGGGTTTGCAAAAACTGAAGCACAAAGGTACTGATGTTCTGTGATGGGTAGGGCTGCTCTAGAAAACAGCAAGTAAGATAAGCTCAGGCAACATCCCAAGAAGGATGTCCATTAGGATAACTCACTATAAAATGGAAAATAGCAGGTGTCTTGGGAGGATGTGAAAATATTAGAACTCCCAGGCTTTGTTGGTAAGAAGAAACAGCAAAGTGCTAGGACAAGTTCCCAAGACAGTCCTTGCTTAGTCCATACTGCTACTGGTTATCTTAATTGGTACTAGAGTAACCATTTTGGGAGTAAGTCAACACTGTGCATAGCCAAGTGGACGAGTAGCAAGAATCTGGAGTATATCACGGAGCCACTGAATCAACCTCTGGGCCTCCAGTAATTCAACTAGTAAATGTCCTAGGTGTTTACACCAACTGGAATAGAGTTTTTTGTTGTCAACCTTAATTGATTCATTCCCCTTGAGCCACGTTGATGCCCAAGTATAACTCATCTTGGCCACTCTCTGCTCGGCTGTTTTCTGTCCTCCAGGTTGAACTCCTTTGCTTCCTTTAACCATTCCTCATAGAAAACAGCTGGCAGAAATCCAATATTTGGGAGGCTGTCTTTGAGTACATTTACACTTATTTTAAATGATTCTGTAGCGCTGATAATAGCCTCTGTTGTCCACATCTGGACATCTGGTGGAGTGGGAAAGTCTGCATAAATGCAACCCCTACCCCTTCCAGCCATAGCTCTAGCCTCACACCTAGCTTTCCCTGGGGGTTCTTTCCCAGCTGCCTCTTCTTCTGGCTGCTGGGTAAATAACTCATGTTCTCGTCACTGCGCGTCACAGATAGAGAGTTTTCAGTGGGGTTCAATGTAATTGCTATCATCTATCACTTTAATAGCCTAATGAAGGTGAGATGTAATTAGAAAGGGTGTCAGTGGAATATGGAGTTTGTTTTACAATTATCTATACAGCCGGGGAGACCATCAGCACAGAACATTGCCTTTTAAAAGCCCAAGAAACATGTGGCATAAATGTTCATCACTGAATGACTTAAAGGACCATCACCAAATTCCACTGTGCCTCCAGTTAGCTCCCTTGACTACCGATGCAGGTTTGTTTGCACTGGGCAATAGGTAGGCTCTGAATAAAGCTGCAGACAAGTTGAGTTTTTTTCTTCTCTTAGTTAAATTCTTATTTCCTAATGTCTCGCATTACTGTTGCAGAGCTGTTTCTCTTTCAAATATCTCGGGATTGTCTCTGACTGCCCCCTACTTTAGCGAATAGTTCATGATTTCTAAACAAACAATATAACCACCTTGGCATTGACGGAAGAATCCTTTTGGTAGCCCACCATTCATTTTGCTCAAGTGAAGATTATTTTTTCCTTGAGGGTTTTTTATTTTGTGTTTATGCTTTTGAGTGGAAGAGGAGAGTGCATTTCCATCTGTTAATTCATTCCTCAAATGACTGCAATGCTTGGGGCTCAGCCAGGCCAAAGCTAGGAGCCAGGACCTCAGTCCAGGTCTTCCATAGGGTGGCAAGAACTCAATGCTGTGAACTCGCATACTGCTGCATCTGAGGCTCTGCGCGGCCAGGAAGCTGAGGTCAGGAGTTAGAGCCCAAGTACTCCGAGGTGGAATGGCGGGATACCAGCTGGCATCTTACCTGCCAGGCCAAATGCCTGCTCCACTTTCTTCTCTTTCTTTTTTCTTTCTTTTTCTTTCTTTTCTTTTCTTTCTTTCTCCTCGTTCCTTCCTTTCTTTCACTGTGGTAAACCACATATACTACAAATTTAACATTTTCGCCATGAAATTCAGTAGTATTAAGTTTATTCATAATGTTCTGCAACCACCCTGCTATCCATTTCCGGAATGTCCAGTCATCCCAAAGCAGTATCTGCCCATTAAACAACAACCTTCATTTCACCTGCTTAGATCCTGGGAAGCTCCACCTGCATCCTGCTTGTGTGAACCTGCTGCTGTAGGTGTTCATTTGTATCTGGTTTATTTTACTTACTAGGCTGCCAAGCTTCATCCAGACTATACTATATGTCAGAATTTCCCTTTTCAAGGCTGAATAATATCCCAGCATATGTCTACATTACTTTTTGTTATTCATTCATCCAATGTTAAACACTTGGATTGTGTCTCCTTTTTTATTGTGAATAATGCTGCTATGGGTATGGGTATAGAGATATCTGCTTGAGTCTCATACTTATATATATATATATATATATATATATATATATATATATATATATATTCAGAAGATGAATGGTTGGATCATATCATAACTCTATGATTAACATTTTAAGGAACCCCAACCCTTTCCATAGGGTTGAAACATTGTATATTCCTACCAGCAAAGCCAGAGAGTTCTAATGTCTCCACATCCTTCCAAGACACCTGCTATTTTCCATTTTTAATGAGTCACCCTAATGGACATGAAGTTGTGGCTCTTCATATCCCCCTGGGTTTTAAATGTCCAAGTTCCCCAACTAGAGATTTTTTTGTTTGAATACCCAGTGGTAGCAAGAGCTGTAGGGTCAGAATGAAATCTGGTGGCAGGAGCAGCCTAGAGCTTCAGCCACACAGGTTGCAAGTGACAGATCTTGCTTCCAGAGAGTAACCAGTTATAACACCAGATTATACTGTGGTTTGATAGCATTTCCAAAATAGATAGTTTGGATAGTCCTAAACTTGGGAGTAAACAGAGATGGTGACCGTCATTCTCTTGTGATATTGGGCCAGCAATTTAATCTCTCCAGATCTCACTTTTTTCTTCTGTAAAATAGGTACATGCTGTACTGAGAACTTTATGGAGTAGTAATAACATACCCTGGAGAGGAGACACTTTCTTCAGTCAATGGTGCTGGATACACTGAATATTCATATGCAAAACATTAAACCAAAGAGCTCCTATCCCATACAACACCAATGCAAAATGGATCAAAGATATAAATATGAAACTATTGGGAGAAAACATGTGGGGAACACTTCAAGCTCTGGCATAAACAACCACTTTTTAGGAAAGACCATAACACACAGACAACAAGAGTGAAAACAGACAAGTGGGATGTCATCAACCTGAGAAGCTCCTGGAGAGAAAAGCAGATAGTCAACAGGGTGAAGAGTCAGCCAAGCAGATGGGAGAAAATCTAGGTAAACCTTTCATACAATAGGGGATTCTGAGAACACACAGGGAACATTCAACAGTAAAATAACAATGACCTGAGTTAAGAAATAGGCAAAGGATCTGAGGACACACTGTTCAGAAGAAATACAAATAGCCAAGTAATACTTGAAAAGTTGTTCAATATCGCTAGCCATCGGGGAAATGAAAAATCCAAATCATGGGAAGAAAATATCTCATTCCAGTTGGAATGGCTATTAGCAAAAGGACAAAAAAAGGAGGGGTGTAGAGAAACAGGAACCCTTACTTCACTGTTGATGGGGATGCAAATTAGTATAATCTTTCTGGAGCACAGTGTGCGGAAGCTGCTCAAAACACTAAAAGTAGGTCTAGCTCACGACCCCGCTATTTCAATTCTGAAACCACATTCCAGGGAAATTAAATCAGTGAATGAAAGAGGTACCTGCACTCCATGTTCATTGCAATACTATTCACAGAACACTGGATAAAGAAAATGTGTGAAGCCACAATAGAATGTCATCAGGCCATAAAAAGGAGTGAAATTCTGACATTCACAGCAAAATAGGTGCAATGGAGATCATTACAGTATGTAAAATAAGCAGATAAATGACATATGTTTTCTCTCATATGTGTGGTTGAAATATAAAATAATGATTTCCAGAGGCCAGGAAGGGGGGCAGGAGAGGGATGCAAGAACTGAATAATGGGTACCACGACACAGCAGAGAGACTGTAGTAGATTCTGGGCTTCCTGGCATCGAGGGGTGGCTATAGGACACAGTGAGGAGTAATAATCTGCGTAAGGAAACTGGAGTAGCTGAGGCGGCTCCAGGAACAAAGCAAAGATAAGAAAACAGCCTGGTTGTCCACTATGGTCAGCTTAAGCTATGTATGTGCTGAAATTTTGCACTGCACCTCTGAAAAACTTACATATACTACATGTTAATCCAAAATTAAAAGCATACAATAATACAATGATGATATGGGGGCACTGATCCAGTTCAGCTCATTTCAAAAGCCATGATAGGTAGGAATGACATACAAAGTACTCATAATCACAACTTGGCTTCTCCTGGGCTCAGACTGTCCAAACATGAACCTCATAAACGCCATGAGGGCTAAGTCATATATTCCTCTAGATTATGCACTAACCAGGTCCAGCCTTGAACTTACAAAACTCTCTATTAGTTAACAATCTAAAGTTCAAAGAAGTAAAATCACAGAAACAAGGCCAGGTTGTGCTAAGACTGAGCACAGCGATACACAGGGAAGACAGCTTTTACCGCATCACAGAGGGCCCTAGATTTGAACACAAAAATAAAAACTTATATGTATGGCACACTCTGTAGCCTACACAGCACTTTCTTACATACAAGCTGATTGTCTCTAATCACTCCCAAGCATCCACCAAATCTTCCAAATCTGAGACTTTTTGAGCCCAAACTTGATGCCACACATAGAAAATTCCACACCACGAAAAATGGTTTCCTACACTGAGCTGCTTAAAATATTATCTTCAGGCTATTTACCTAAGGTTCATATGAAACAAATGAGGTTTGTGTTTAGACTTGGGTCCCCATCCCAAGGTATCTCATTATGTTTATGCAAATATTCCAAAGTTTGGAAACACTTCTGATCCCCAAACAATTCGGAGAAGGGATATTATATCTGCATTATCTTAAGTAATACTGTGAGAAAAGCATCATTAGCATTCTAACTTCAAGAGCAAATCTAGGCTTAGGGAGGGTAGAGGAATCAACTGGGGTCTGGAATTCAGAGAACTGAGGTTTGAACTTGAACCTGTGTCTTCTAATACCAGGTTCTGGGCTACTTTGCTGACTGTCCTCCACTCCAAGCTCTTTGACTCAAACCCAATCCAGAGACTGGTCTGACAGTAGGATGGCGAGCAACAAAGACCAAGAACTATGGGGTTTTGGTTTTTTAACCCTCCCTAACACCACGAACATCTCCACTCAAGTAATTTACCAAAAGTCAGTATCATTCATGTACGAAGGTATGCTGAAGTGGAAACGTGATTCTCCCTAATGCTGCATCTTCCACACCCTTGTCAGAAGGAAAGTACCCTTGGCTCAGCTCTGGAACAACCATCTCACATAATCACCTTCTCTCATCCCCAACCCCTCCTCCACTCTGTGGGCACACTGACTTGGGTTGAAAGTGACTTATCCCACAGGAAGAAATCAGTCACAGACTGTGGATGGCTGACCTTATTTAGAAGATACTGTCAGTGGGACGCACACTGCCAGGAGATAACGATCACTTGCTGCTGGATAAATGTCAGGGCTTGCCTCCTGACGCATGTGGTGCAAGAAAACAACGATTATTCACCGTAATGTGTTAGATGGCTGCGGTACTCACACAGGCCAAGGGGCATGGGCACCCTTCTGGGAAATGACTCACTGGGGACCAAGTGCCCAGAGCCAGGGAGAGAAGCTGCTGATGTGGGCAGATGAGGGAAAGAGGAGGCTCCATCTCCCAACCCACTGGGTGACCCTGGGTGCTTTCCTGATTGGACAGGGCCTCTAGTTGCTATAAAAGTTATCTCCTGCAATGGCAATCAGTTTAAGAATTTGGGAACCACTTGAAGACAACAACAAGATGTCAAATGGCATTTCCAGCATGGGGAAGAGCTAACATCAGTTCTGTTCTTCTGGCCAGACTGTCAGTGAAGACAGAAAGAAGCATCACAGGGTCTGCCTTCGGGGGCAAGAAATGGGGCAGAGGGGTGAGAGTGCCTCCATTTGATAATACTGGCAATCAAGGGACCCTCACTCGGCTTCTGAACCAGTTTTCCACCCTGAGCCGAAGAACACATTTGGAGTCCTGCGGTTCTAGATTCAAATGCCAGCTTAGCTACTAAACGGCTGTAACAGCCAGATAATCCCATTTCAGTTTCCTGATTTGAGGACTGTGTGTGGGATTATAACTCTGTCCCACCTGAACTAGGGCCATGTCCTCTTACTGGCTTCCTGCTCGCCCAGTCTCTCTCCAGTCAGAGCAGGAAGACACTAGGGTTCTTCAATCAGCCAGCACTTCGGTTTCCTGGGGTGTAAACACAGAGTCCATGTGGGCTAAGGGGCCTCCCAGGGCCAAATGTCCTGTCCCCTGTCTGATATCCCCTCCTTCCATTCTGCTTATTCCATTCCATCTCCCACCTGTTCCCAGAGGCATGGTTTTCTTCACCCATATATTTGCATAATTTTCTCATCTCTTTCCAGTGTTGGCTCAAATCTGCCCTCCTTCAGAAAGTCTACTCTTACCATCTTTTTGGAAATAGTGGGCTCAAGCCCCTCTGAGGCTCCCAGTTCACCTTAGCTTATCATTTTGCTTTGGCTTATACTCCTTCAACGAGATCCTCACTGCTCGCCACTTAAGAGTTTAGGTCTTCATTATACTTCTTGCCACAAGGACAGGGATTTTCTCCGTGTTTTTCTTTCTGTACGCCTAGCACCAAGCAAACTGCTTGACACAAAATTTGTGAATTCAAATACACACACAAAAAAACCACACACACAAGACATTTTACAGAAAGACTGGAAAATAAGGAAACAAAGCAAAGCAAGCTTACTTACAATGCCACTACTTGGAGTTTTAGGTAGAGCCAAGATTTTGCATTGACTCCTTTAGGCTTTCATTATTTATATAGATAGATAGATAGATAGATAGATAGATAGATAGATAGATAGATACAGATAGATATAGATATAATGATTATATATTGTATATAATACCTTATATTACATTAATATATTTTTATATTTCATTATAAACATTCACTTCCCAAATGACCATAATGTCCAGGGCTAGGCCTTGCTAAGTCCAAAAGCACAGAACTCCAGCCAAGACTCCCATGTGGGTGCCAGTGACCCAAGCAGTTGGGTTACCCTCTGCTGCTTTCCCAGGTACACTAGCAAGGAACTGGATCATAAGTGGAGCACCTGGTACTTACAGCAGTGCCCATCTGGGCACTGGGATGCCAGGGTCACATTTAGTAACTTAACCCACTATAACAAAATTCCAACCCCAGATCATTAATTTTAAATCTGTAATTTTTCTACAAAAATATTTATAGCAATAATTTCCTTCTAACTGCTGCTTTTGTTGCATTACATAAATTTGATGTATTGTAGCTGTATTCTTTGAAATATTTTCTAATTTGTCCTGTAATTTCTGCATTGACCCATGACTTAATTAGAAGTGTATTGTTTGGCCTCAGCGGCGTGGCCTAGCAGCTAAAGTCCTCGCCTTGAACACCCCGGCATCCCATATGGGAGCCTGTTCTTATCCTGGCAGCCCCGCTTCCCATCCAGCTCCCTGCTTGTGGCCTGGGAAAGCAGTTGAGGACAGCCCAAAGCCTTGGGACCCAGCACCCGTGTGGGAGACCTGGAAGAAGTTCCTGAATCCTGGCTTCGGATCGGCATAGCATCGGCTGTTGCACTCACCTGGGGAGTGAAACATCGGATGGAAGATCTTCCTCTCTGTCTCTCCTCCTCTCTATATCTGACTTTCCAATAAAAAAAAAAAAGAAGTGTATTGTTTAATTTATAAATATCTGAAGCTTTTATGCATATCATATTAGATTTCTGACTTAATACTATTGTCATCAGAGAACATACTTTGATGCTTTCAGTACTTTAAAATGTATTGATTTTATTTAGCAGTCCAGAAACATTTTTTTGAAAAATTTATTTAATGTATTTCAAAGTCAGTTACAGAGGAAAGGAGAGACAGAGAAAGAGAGAGAGCGAGAGATCTTGTACCAGCTGTTCCACTCGCCAGATGGCTGGGCCAGGCGGAAGCCATGAGCTTCTTCTGGGTCTACCATGTGGGTAGGACCCAGGTACTTGCACCATTTCATACTATTTCCAAAGTACATTAGCAAGAAACTAGGATCAGAGGTAGAGCAACTAGTACTTGAACCAGTGTCCACATGGGGTGCTGGCATTTCAGGGCGTGACTTTGCACACTATGCCACAACACTAGCCCAGCCCAGCAAACTTTATCTTGGTGACTTCTGGATAAACTTGAAGAGAACATATATGTTGCAGTTGTTCAGTGTAATGTTCTATAAATGTCAATTAAAAAATGTGGATCATAGTATGGCTTTTTGTCTTGTGTTCTTGTTGACTTCTGTCTCCATATCAATAGAATCCTACCAAAAGGATTCTACTGAACTTTTTATCTCTCTTCATTTTAATTTTGAACTGCTATATTGTTGCCTCACATACCTTGAAAATCAGTACTTACATGAATACATATTTGATTGTTACATGTTCCTAATGAGTCAATCATTTCATTATGAAATGTCACGTTCTCTATCCTGAACTCAACTTTGTCGAATTGCATAGAACCACTCCAATCTATTTTGGTTATTGTTTACACAGTGTATCTTCCTGGACTCTGGCTTTCAAGTTCTCTGTTTATGTTTAAAACATGTCTTTTGATGAGTGACATTTAATTGGGTATTGATTTTTATCAATTTTTATACTTCTCCCTTTTAATGTAAGTGATACATCATATTATTGAATACGGACTACCATTTTATAATTACTTGCTGTTGATCCAATCTGGTTTCTTCTTTCTAGTTGATCAAATATTCTTGCTGTTTCATTTTGTCTCTTATCTTTCATTTTTGGCCCTGTATTAATTTTCTAGAGATTGCAGTGTGAATCCTTAACTAACTACAGATGTTGCAGTAAATATTCTGTCATTTCAGAACTTTGTTTCATAGCTTTATTGAGTTTCTTATCCCATCCTTTGGCTACAATTGTGATAGGACACTGTTTGTGTTAACATTGTCATGTGTCTTACACTTCTACACATCATAAATGCTTCAGATTACATAAATTCATTCTTCTGTTAGTTACATATCTTTTAGAAACAGAAAGAAAATGAAATCATTAGCCATCCATTAATTTACTCTCTCTGGTGTTCCTTGCTCCTTTCTGTAAAGTGAAGTTTCCCTCTGTAGGCAGCTTCCTTTGACCTCCATTTTGCCCTTTCTTATCCAGAACGTTTGTAATGATACATCCTCTAACTTGCATTTACCTGAAAACAGTGTAATTTTTCCTTAATTTTGCTGGATATTTTTGCTGATGAAGAATTTGGGTTAGACAGCTTTAACTTTTAGCACTTGGCAGGTGGTGTTTTTCTGTCTTGGGGCCTGTGGCCTGACATCATCCTCTCCTTTTTCTCTATAATGTCCCATTTTTCTCTGGTTCCTTGCAGGGTTTTTTTTTTTTTTTTAATTTTAGCTTTCAGCAATTTTACTATGATATGATTAGGTGTGGTTTGTTTTCACTCCTTTGTATTTAGTCTATTTGAAATTTACTGAGCTTTGTGGATCTGTAAATTTACATTTTAATCAAGCCGCTATTATTTATTCAACCATGTTCTTGTGCATTTTATTTCTGCACTCTACACAGGTTATGCTATGCGTATTAGATTTCACTGCTTGATCTTGTCCTGTAGATTTGTTTGTTTTAAGGAAAATAGTATTTGAAAGAGAAAGTCCAAGTCAGAGACCCAGAAACACAGCAACAAAGAGATCTCCCCTCTACTGATTCACTCCTCAATTGTTAGAGCCACGCTAAAGGCAGAACCTGGAAACTCAATCCAGTTCTCCCACGTATCTGCTTAAGCCATCAAGTGCTGGCTGAGAATCAGCAAGAAGCTGGAGTTAGGAGCAGAGGTAGGCCTTAAACTGAGACTCTCTGGCATGGGATTCAGGCATTTTGACCATTGTGCAAAATGCCTACCTGGATCCTACAGATGCCTGGGGCTTATTTAAAATTTTCAAGTTTTTCTCTGATCTTTAGCATAATTTCTGTTATTCTAACTTCAGGTGTATCAACCATTTGTTTAAATCATTTCCAAACTTCTGTTAAGCCCAACCAATGAGCTTTCAATCTTAATAATCATATTTCTTCACTTTGGACATTCCATTTATCTCTTTTTTTTCCATGTTCTTCTAATCTCCTTGTGTAGATACCCAAAAAATTCTTCTAGCATTTGGGGTCCATTTCTACTGTTTCTTTTTTCTATTGATGATATGCCATAATTCTTCTTCATTTCTAATACCTTTAATTGTAGAGCAGTTATTGTGGAAACTATGTTGAAGAAAGTCTAGTTTGCTGTCTTGCTTTCTAGAGTATTAAATTTTGTTAAGATGGGCAGTTAACTTGGCTCAAATCAAATGTCAAACTCCGTCTTTCCAACTGACATCATATTTTACCCTTTTTTTTTTTTTACTTTCTGGCTAGGTAGCATGGACTAATCTGCATATATGTACAATTCTGAGTTAATTAAACAAGCGTGCAGGATTTATAGGAATACTGTGGATCTCCACTCGTTGCAGCATCTGCTTCTCTGGAACTTCTCTTCTGTGTTTCCATCTGATTTGGAAGGACTAAAATCTGCTGTTTCACCCCACAAGCTGGTGTGGGCCCAGGGGTGTAGATGGGTTACAGCCTCACTTCTTGCACAGACGAGGCTTCAAGGGGGGAGCGGAGATGGTGTTGGGCGAAAGGCTGGATACACGTGAAGCTCATAGCATTGTTTTCTTCCAGAGATTAATTCCTTTCCAGTTTCCACCTGCTGCTAATCACTTTTTAATGCCTTCAAGTGGTTTTATTTTGTTTATTTTCCCCGAGTTTATAATCCTCCTTACAGAATGGTGCGTCTGGAACAAGCTACCCAACCACTATCACAAGCAACAGCACTTCCGTTTTTTTTCTCTTGTAGATTGTCTATTGTGATTCCCCCACTCTTTCCCTATTTAGTATTCTTAGGTGTTTCTTCTTGTTCATTTATAAACTGTACCAGACGAGCCCATTCTTACATCTGTTCTGATCATGACCTATTTGAAACAGCTGGTAACATAGCTTCTATTTCACACTTGAAACAGAACAAAGGATAGCCAAAGAGAACATTTCCAAGTGGACCAAAGACAAATATAAACACGGAGTTCCAAATCCCTTCAAGGTGATACCTACCTGTTCACTACTGTGTACGCCTCTTATTTTGAACTCAGCGTCCTCTCCGCGGCTACACATAACCCACTTCATTCTGTTCCCAGACCAATCTACATAGGCACATTTTTTCGGAGTGACATTCCATTCATTGTCTTAATCCAAACAGACTGTACTCACCACGGTGTATCTGGAACAAAGGCTGCTGATGGGGGATTCAGAAGGCCTGGAGTTTAATCCTCCATGTCAGGGTCCATGTGTAGGAAGCAGCTTCCCCAGCTACCAAGCATAGTGTGGCTAGGATGCAGGAAGTGAAAGCGTCTTGCCTAGTAGATGGCACAAAGGAAGAACCCAACCAAAGATGATATTTTAAGTCTTCCCTGACTTTTGATTAATCCTGTAGTGGAGACCAAAGATGAAGGATGCTCAGCTGTGAAGGATGCGGGAGGGTGGGGGAGTGACAGGAATTGTGGGCCGTGAGGAGGGGGGAGGCTGCTTAGATCCCTTACCGGGAAAGAGAACAGGGACACTGGGGGCCCTCAGGGTTGCTATTGTTCTCTTGAGCTATAGTCGATAGTTGTGGCTTCAGTGAGAATGTACTGCTGAACCGCAAACAGCCTGTCACGCAGAAATACTGTAGACACAGCCAAGAAAGGCAAGTGAATTGCGTAACACACTTAACACAGCCAGTAAGGTGAGACTCAAGTTTGATTTCCAGCCATCCCACCCATGATTTACAGCATTTCCACATACATACATATCTAAGGGAGAACCTCATTAACCTGAAGCCAACCCTTTGTATCTCAACCAGCGTCCACCAAGGAGCCACGACAAGCAGAGAGAAAGGCCTCAGGGAAGCAATCAGCCGTGGGCGACTGCGCTAATCCCCACCCAAGCCTTGCTGCCTCGAGTGGGCTGGGAAATCTTTGCACAGAGCCCTCAAACTGGAGCCCCTGCCGCCCTCCACCCCCTTTCCATTGTTCACAGCTGCCTGACTTTCAAGGTTCCAAAATGAAGCTGTGTCTGTGGGAAGGGGCAATTCAGAGCCAGGAAATAACTGGGGGTGGGGAAGTCGGCGTGGTCAGAGGGCCGATGAGTGCAGCCAATCAGGTGCCCTGCTGAATGTGGCAGCCAGGCATGCCCTGGGATGCTGGCCCTGGGTTAGTCCAGCTATCCCACAGTCTTTGATTGGCTCCCAGATACCACCTATTGCTGTTCAGTGGAGACCAGAAGGAGTCCACAATGAGTTTGTTCAGATAAGGGAAAACAAATTACCGGCTGGCGCTGGGATTCAGCAGGGTAGGCTATTGCTTGCACCAGCATCCCATATCAGTACTGGTCTGATTCCCAGCTCCACTTCTGCTCCAGGTCCTTGCCAATGTACCTAGGAAAACTTGAGTTGCTCCTGCAACTCAAGTAGGAGACCTGGAAGCAACTTCAAGTTTCTGGCTTTGGTCAGACCTATTTTTTTTTTTTTTTTTTAAGATTTTTACTGGAGGAGAGAGAGAGAGGAAGATCTTCTGTCCATTGATTCACTCCCTAAATGGCTGCAACGGCTGGAGCTGAGCCAATCTGAAGCTAGGAGCCCAGAGCCTCTTCCTGGTCCCCCACATGGGTGCAGGGTTCCAAAGCTTTTGGGCCGACTGCTTTCCCAAGCCACAAGCAGGGAGCTGGATGGCAAGCAGGGCATCTGGGACTAGAACTGGTGCCCATATGGAATCCTGGCGTTTGAGAGGCAAGGACTTTAGCCACTAGGCTATTGCACTGGACCCTCAGACCTAACTATTTATAGCCACTTAGGCAGACAACCAGTGGATGGAAGACCTCTCTCTCTCTCTCTCTCTCTTACTCTTCTTATTAAATAAACAAACACTGTAAAAAGAGAGAGCGAGTGAGAAACAAAGGGGGCCAGATCTTGCTGAGGATTCCCACAGCACTCAGGACAGGAGAAGATCATGGCCACATTCCTGGGGTCTATGGACAGCCTGTGTGGGGCAAAGGACACAACACATCAGAAAACTGTAAAGGACACACCCACAGGCTCGGGACAAGCCTGCCCTTGCGGGCACACGCTGAAAAACAAAAACCCTACACACATGAGGAAAGAAGTGATTCTGTACAGCAATATTCTCCATTGGGTTTCATTAAGCAGTAAGCTCCCCTGCTGCCATTAAAATATTCTTTGATTTGCAAAATTTTAATTAGATCTAACTTTTCCAGAACATAGCTAACAAGAGCCTGACTATGCCAGTTCAGTGTCAATTTCATGTCCCCCCATCCACGTGGACATCTGTGGGGGTTGGGCACAGTGCCAGGCTGGAGAATGGGTACAAGGAAGCAGGAGAGACATGAGTTTTAACAGATAGCTGTACGCAGGAGCTGCCCACCGTGTACCATTACCTGAACCACACATGCGTGGGTGCACACACAAAACACTCCGAAGTTACTGAAAACCAAGCAGTGGCTCCCCAGGTGGTGATGGTGAGCCTGGGTATCCTGGGAGCCTTCCCAGAAGAGGAAACCCCTGAACAGGAGTCCCACCAGTCAGCTACAATGGGTACCAAACACATTTCATGTGTCAGCACTGTGTCAGGGCCTGCAATGGCACAGCAGTGCTTGGCAAGGTCCCACCCTGCCTGGGCTTTCATGCCAGCAAGGCCAACAACCAACAAGGGAACAAGGCCATCAAGACCCGTGACACACGTTGTGGAGGACACAGAGGGCAGAGTGGCTGCAGGTTCATAAAAGGGGGAGCGAAGTGTCAGGGGAAGAGGCATGTCAAATGATACTTCAGCAGTGAGAACAATTGCTTACAAGAACCTGCAGTGGAAGCTCTGGATGGCAGAGTGAGCAAGTGCAAAGGCCCTGGGGTAGGAGAGTCAAACTTGACTGTTGCAGCCACTTGGGGAGACAACCAGCAGATGTAAGACCTTTCGTTCTCTCCCTCTCTGTTACTCTACCAAATGAATAAAGCTTTTATATAAATAAGAACAAATTAAAGGAAGTCTGGAAGGAGGACAGAAAGGAGGCCTAGACAGTGCTGGAAAGTGGGAGAAGTGGCCCCTGCATGGGGAAGATCTGGTGGAAAACAGAAGGCAAATCATTTAGATTTCAGGATTAGAAAGAGGTGCGGGCGCTCAGACTGACCTCAGCATTTCTTCAGCATCTTTGACTTTTTGTGCATGACAAGAGTGCTTCACTCCTCCCCCATCCCTGCACCTCCCATCCAGGCTTATCCGGGGCCTGCCTTCCAGTCCCAGACCCTCTCCTTTCAGCAGTAGCTCTGGGGCAGGGACTAGAGGTCTTTGAGTGGCTCCCCACCACCACTCACATGCCTGGAGTATGATCGCATGGCTCCTCCCAGCCATCTCCACCTCTCATAGCAGCAGAGACCCACACACAGCCTTCCTTGCAGTGACCCCAGGGCACTAAGAGCAAGCTGAATATGAATCTTAGAAATCAGCTTGGTGTGGAGCCTTGCTCTGCAGGACCACATACTCTGGCTGTAATGCCCCTGTCCCCCGCCAGGGGGAAGCAGCCTGAAAACAGGCTTTACTCTATAACTGGAAGAAAGCGAGGAACCTACAGAGAAAGAACAAGAAACAAAGTTCCTGACCTTGATGGTTTTGTCTGGCTGCCTCCAAAATAACCAGCCTACTCCTGACACTAGGCAGAGGAAGATGTTGCTAGAAAACAAGGCACCTCTGTGACTGGCTGTGGGAGGTGCCCCTGGCTGAGCTGAGGGTCTCTAACCTCCTCTGGGCTTCTTTGAGAAAACACCTCTAGATGAATCCTAATTCTCCACCCAAATGTGCCTGGCTCATAGTACACTCCTAATGTATTTTGGTAGGCTGAAGAGCAAGATTTTTAAATCATGGCGATGGTGGAGTGAAGTCTTCCACCAAGACAGGGAGGGAGGGGGCAGGTGCACCGAGGGCCTCCTTAGATTGCCTTCACTAATCAATTCTTGTCATCTAGCCTCTGCCTTTTCAACTGGATTTATTCGACCTAATAAACTCTCCCTCCCATCAGAGGCGGAATGGGAAAGTTGTTCATTGTTCTTGAACATCTCTGAATAATGCTTCAAGTACATTCAATGCGCAGTGGGGGGAAAGCAGAATTTAGAGAAGAAGATGGATTTCTCACCTAACAGAGCTATGTCTGGAACTGCTTGGAATTTTAAAAAATGGCATCTGAAGTATATCTGATTTTTGAGTGAGCTTCGCAGACCCTCTGAGCTCCTGCCATGTTCTTTCGTAGATGCCCCTATAGAGAGCGTTCTCCCGCCCTCCTCATTCCGTGCAACCTTCCTGCATGACCTGGTGCTGTGGCTGTCCTGCCTGCAACACGCTCCTCTTCTAGCCTCTGTGGTTACTGCCCTGAGTCTCTTGTTTTCCTCTCCATTTTCTCCTTTTATTTTCCATCCAACTTTTCCTTGCTATGTCCATTGGCTCCTCTTCAATACCAGGATGCCTGGGGTTTCCTTCTCTCTCCCAGGATGCACTTGGTCAGATGCTTTCATGCTGGGACTTCTGCATCTTTTCTCTCCAGCTCTCATCTCTTTCTCAGGCTCCAAGTCCAAAGACCCTCCTTGGGTAGCTCCGGTTGGATTCTTGCTGGAAACTGAAGACATCTGCTTCTCCCTGCCTTACCCTTACCTCCTCCAAGGCACGGCTGGGCCATGGCTGAGGATGCTGGCACACTCAGCTCTCACATCCCTGTGAACCAATACGCTGTGGATTGGGGATACTTCTAGTCTGTGCCACCTCCTTATTTGCATTAGCCCCACCCTAATGCAAATGCTCATGATTTTCTAAGGCAAACCTCTAATTGTGTCTTCCTCCTCTTAACCTGCTTCCTCTCCAGTGTGCCCTCCAGGACCTGCCCCATTACGTTGCTGTCTTAGTGGCTGGAACCTAAAATTGTCCTTCCCGAGAGAGCCACAGGACTGGCAGAAAGCTGAGAGAGCAAAACCCACAGCACCCCCTGTACCTCACACTGTCCTCTCCCCCTACCTGGGCAGAGGGCATGAGGTACAGCTCCCATCCATACTGGTCTAGGTAAGGCAGGAAATGACAAGAAGCCCTGTCCTGATTTTGCCACTCAGTTGGAAGCAAAAAGCCAGCATTTAGATCCAGTGTCAGGATGATGATGTAAAGAAATTCCTTGTTAAAGAAAATCTCAAATAGGCCCGGAAGTAGCAAGGCACCACTGCACATCACGTTCATGACAGCAGGATGTGCTGAGGCACTCCGAGAAGGCAATTTCATTGTGCGAATGGCAAGACAATTCCCTGGCCCGGTCCCAGCGGGAGGCGACAGAACCATACCAGCTCACAGTCACAGGTGGAAGGTCTGTCGCTGGCCGCAGTGTCACCCCAGCTTCAGCAGGTCCTAACCCATGGCCAATTAAACTTTTGTTTCTACTCCGTGCAATGCCCCTCTCCCACCCTTGGTTAGTCTGAAGGCCACTGGCACGGAGAGCGTGGGCTGTTAGTGAGCAGAGGCTGGGGGCACAGCCCTTGCACTGAGCACTGTCCCTCCCTGGGGCCTCTCTTGTTGGCACAACTTGTGCAGGCACTCGATAAGAGACCTCAGCCAGCATCTCCCAGGGCTCCTGAGCCCCCCTCACTGTCATCCATGATAATCGCCTCCATCTTCATGTCACTGTCATCCATGCTGATCGCCCCATTTTCATGGGGAACAAATTCCCACCTCCTCCTTCATGTCAGCCCTGCCCTTAAGCTGTCCCTGTTGGGAGGCACTGGGGCACCTGGCCAACCATCACCCACCACCTCCTCAAACAGGATGATCATCACCTGAGCGCTCATCCTATGCCCTTCCAGTGACCTTAAGATCCAGAGGGAAGCAAAGGACAGGAAGCCAGGGCCAGAGCAGTGAAATGGCAGGCTAATTCTCTGCCCTATGGTGGCAAACTTGAGGATGGCTCAAAGCCTTGGGACTCTGCATCCACATGGCAGACCTAAAAGAAACTTTGAATCAACTCAGCTGCCATTGCAGCCATCTGGGGAACCAGTGGATGGAAGACCTTCTCTCTCTATCTCTTCTTCCCTATAAAATCTGTTTCTCATATAAAAATAAATAAATCTTTAATTAAAAAAAAACTTGGGCCTGGTGCCAAAGCCTAGCAGCCAAAATCTTCGTCTTATATGCAGCAGGATCCTATATTGACGCTGGTTCTAATCCTGGTGGCCCCGCTTCCCATCCAGTTCCCTGCTTCTGGCCTGGGAAAACAGTCGAGGATGGCCAAAGCCTTGGACCCCTGCATCTGCCTGGGAGACCCAGAAGAGGCTCCAGGCTCCTGGCTTCCGATTGGCACAGCTTTGGCCATTGTGGCTGCTTGGGGAGTGAATCAACAGATGGAAGATCTTCCTCTCTGTATATCTGACTTTCCAATAAAAATAAATCTTAGGGGAAAAAAAAACTGGGCACAAAGTCATATTCTTAAGAGTTAAAACTGAAAATGCATCACACCCTGGGGCCTGCTGGTGGTATCCAGCAATACAGTTGGGGCAGGAACTAGCCAGTGTGCTCAGGGGTGTGGTATGGGAGTCTAGCTGGGTCCCAGGCTGTGAGAAGAGACAGGTGTCAGGCCAGAAGCCGCAGGGAGCCGCACATCCAGGAAGGGCCTCACATAGCCCTTTCTTGTAATCCCAAGCATTTGCAAGTCTCTGGGCTCCAGATACAAATTTGCATATTGCTTTGCATAAGTCAGCATATGTAGTTCGCTCACCCCTAACACCAAGAAAGGGAAATTAAATTCAATTAGATTAATTAGTGCAACTGATTGCAAATTGTTTTCAGACCTAATATTTAGGGTGCTGCATGCAGAAAATACCAAATAGATTCTGTAATTGGGAGATGGGGGAGGTTGGAAGGCAGGCAGTTGGGACAGCCCAGCCAGGTTTGTTGGAGAGAAATCAAGGAGCAGCAGACCCAATGGAGGAGGGTGCTTCTGCCCTCCCCACCTGCCCCAGCCCAGCACCTACATGCCAGTCACTCCTGGACAACTGCTGGTCTACCTGCAAGGTAGAATAGCCTGGGAAAGCTGCCGGAGGTAGCCCAAGTGCTTGGGCCCCTAGACCCTGGTGGGAGACCTGGATGAAGCTCCTGGCTTTGATCTGGCTCAGCCAGCAGTCAACAAATGCCAACAGATTTACACAGCAAGAGCAGAATGAAGGACAATGAGGAGAGCCTTCAGTCAGGGGCATAGGAGAGCAGGAACATGGGGTAGGAGCTAGCCAAAGGCCTCTTGTTCCTTTAAATAAATTCCTCTCTGGTCTGCCTTACTCCCGGGTGCCAGTGGACGGGGAAGTTGGAAGACTACAGCTTTCTGCCCAGTCCAGACTGAGACCTCCAGGAGCGTTTTAGGCCCCACACTCTTTACTTGCTAGCAACCAAAGTTCTGAGCTGGGGCCTTGGGCTTTTTGGAAGCCAGCCCCCTGGCTCGTTCAGGCTGGGGCCTGTTCTTCATAATGATCAGCACACGCCTGACATTGCTAAATGACCGGCTGCTTCTAAGCAGCCCCATGCTGGGGGGTGCAACAAGAAAGGCAATAATCGCTCAGCCTGGCTTCCTCAAACCGGAGTTAGGCTTATAAAGACACATGAATCAGAGATGGCAGCCTGTAACAAAAGCTTTACCTCCAGCTGTTTTGCTCATTTTCTAAACAACAACAGAACATTCCCTCCTTACTCCCCCTCCCAACTATTCCTTTGTGTTTGAGATTCCTTATCAGCCAAATGCATTGGTCTAAGTCTCCAGGCTAATATAGCAATTTGAGAGAGGGAGGCCACAACAGGCCCGAATCCCAGGATCATTTGCGTCTGCGTCTCTTCTGGTAAGGTGCTCCCTGGAAAGGTGATCCAGGCTCTCCTCTGCCCAGCTGGCTCCAGTCCACCTCCCACGCGGACGCTGGTCCTCTTCCAGGATCCCTGGTCTTTTACACTGCAGTTCACAGCAGATACCTCCCGCGCTGAGTACTGGCATTCCTGCCACGTCCTGGAAGACTGGCCCCCTAAGTCTGTTCAAGTGCCAGGCAAGCTGCTGTGGTCCCTTCTGAGGTCTGGGTTATTCTGAGGTTCTGTTCAGTTTTCAGACTGAGGTGGAATTTACTTCACACAGAATGAACCATTCTAAGGGGAATAACCATGTGGCCTTGATGATCTTAGTTAACATTGTTCAGCCACTACCTCTATCTTATTCCTAAACATTTCATCATCCCAAAAGAAAACTCTTTACTTCAAATTTTTCCTTCCTCCCCACCTGACGACAAGCAGTCTTCTTTCTGTCTCCATGGACTTGTCTACTCTGTATATTTCACGTCAACAGAATCACAGTTTGTGAGCAGCTTCCTCGACTTAGTGTCTCTGCAAGGTTCATCCCAGCGTGTATCAGCCCGTCTTTCCTCTTTGTATCAAAACAGTGTTGCACTGTATGGACATACCGCATTTGTTCACCCATTCATCTGAGGATAGACCTGGGGCTGCCTCTACTTCTGGTTACTCTGAAATGCAACACCAGGAATAGGCATGTGGGCATGCGTGAATCTAAGTCACCCTTAGATTCTTTCATGTATATTCCTTGCAGTGGAATCCTGGAGTCGAACAATGACCTGATATTTAACTTTTTGAGAAACTGCCAAACTATTTTCCACGACAGCTGAGCCATTTTACTTTCCAACCAGCAATGTATATGACTTCTTATTTCTTGATTCTTTGCTAATACTTCTTTCCTTTTTAATTAGAAAAAATTTGAAACATCATTCCTCCAAGTGATATCTCACTGCAGCCTTTGTGTGCATTTTCTAGTGACTAACGTTGGATATCTTTTCATGTGCTTTTTGGCCATTGATATAACTGCTCTAGAGAAATGTCTATTTTAATAAATTTGACTGTCTTCTTGTCATTGAGTTGTAAGAGCTTTTTATCTGTTCTGGATATCATCAGATATATAATTTCCAAATGTTTTATCCTATTCTGTTGTCTTTTCCCATTCTCCGTAGTATCCTTCACTACACAAATTTTTTCTACTTTTGGGCCTGGCACAATAGCCTAGTGGATAAATCCTCCCATGTGATGGGATCCCATATGGGTGCTACTGCTCCACCAGTAGCACCAGCAGCTACTGTGTACCAGCTGCTCCACCTCCCATCCAGATCCTTGTCTGTGGCCTAGGAAAGCAGTAGAGGATGTGGCCAGGACTCTATACCTGCTTGGGAGACCCAGAAGATGCTCCTGGCTCAGGTGCAGACTGGCTCAGATGCAGACTGGCTCAGCTCCAGCTGTTGCGACCACTTGGGGAGTGAACCAGCTAATGGAAGACCTTTCTCTCTGTTTCTTCTTCTCTTTGTAAATTTGACTTTCCAATAAAAGTCTTGAACAAAAAAAGTTTTCAATTTTTGTGAAGTTCAATTTATCTTTTTTTGTGGCTTACACTTTTGCTGTCTAACCTGAGATCTCATCACCAAATCTAAGGTCAAGAAGCTGTCTTCCTGTATTTTCTTCTAGTAATTTTTAGCCTGGGCTTTAATAGTTAGTGATTTGTGCATTGTTGAGCTAACTTGTATATATGGTATGAGGTAGGGATTCCTAAAATACTCTTTGCCTTTTATTCTTGTTTTTTAGATTTATTTATTTTTGTTGGAAAGGTAGATTGACAGACAGAAAGCTATTCCATCTGCTGGTTCACTCCTCAAATGGTCACAACAGTCCTGGTCACAACCAGGAGCTTCCTCTAGGTCTCTCCCATGGATGCAGGGTCCCAAGGCTTTGGGCCATCCTCTACTGCTTTCCCAGGCCACAAGCAGGGAGTTATGCAGAAAGTGGAGCAGCTAGGACAAGAACTGGTACCCATATGGGATGCAACACTTGGAGGTGGAGGAGTAGAGCCAGCTGAGTCAATGTTCTCATGTCCTCCCCCTGCTCCCAATGTGCTTAGGCTCTGATGCAACTTGGGACCTGTAGCCCACCAGCCCTGTGTCTGATGTCTGCACTGCTAAATGCGTCCTGCGCTGCATTACCCACTGGCCTGGAACCCTTTCTGCATTATCAGGCTCCATGATCTCTCCATCCTTGCCTGTATTGCTACTTTTTGCCCTGGATTGGGAATCACTGGAAAGCATGGCCTCTCTTCTTCCAGGTCCAGCCCCATCCCTGTTAGATTCTAACCAAGGTTTTCTATCTTCTAAGACTTGAACTATTCTGTTATTACACCAGGTTACTGCAGCACTGTGACAAAAACAGGGTCATCTATAAGGTACAGATGCCATGGAGACCAAATTCTCACACTGCATCTTACTATATAAGTGGCTACAGAGACCTCCTTAATCTTTTTGTGCCTCAGTTTCCTCATCTGTAAAAGGGGAACATTCATTTTTACTTCATTGGTTTAAAATGGTTATGAAGAGAATGAATAGCAGAAAGAATTTAAAAGAATGGCCAGTACATGTTAAACGCCCCATGCTTCTTAATGCTAACAACGTCTAACAAAATACCAAAATACTGCTGCCTCCTAGGAAGGGTCTTAAAACCAGAATAACAGTGAGGCATGGGTGAGCTCATCATTTTCCCAGGCTCAGGGCTACAAGTAGGGATGGTGATGTTGTGGAGTGTGAAAGAGATCACACCAGACAGTGTAGGATGTTAGGAGGAGTCTTTGTTGCCCAAACTTGGGGACAATAGCCCCTGCACTCAAGGGGCTACTGTGTTGTGCAGCAGAAACCAGAAGTTTTTAAGTTCTCATCCTCCAATCAGCTTGAGAAACATACATAACAGTTTCCATGTATCCAATTACTAAGCGCAGGGGGGCAGGAAGCGAGCTGCAAGAGCCCTACGTTTCCCTGTAGTTTTATTAATCTTACCTGGCAAAATAGGAGGCAGGACGGGCCAGTTGCCCATCAGAAGCCGGTTTCACACATTCAATTAACTTGAATGGTGCGAGAGGAAGTAGGACGGGCAGGTTGAGGAAACCCCATTTCTGCACTATCCACTGTCAACCTGACAAGTGGGTGCCAGCCACTAACAGGCTGCACCCCATCACAGTGATAACAGTGTTACCTACCAGACAAAAGCGAGCACTAAACCTGTCCTGGCTCATAGCTATAGGCAAGCACAGGGTCATAAGATAGGAGACAAGGAGCAAAAGTGTGCAAGGCCCCAAGCCAACCTTGCTGCTTGTAAAACCCTATTGGTGCCTCCCAGGCTAGATAAATATACAGCAAATTCAGTTGCATGGGACCAGAAAGCAGGAATCTTATTTTGCTGAATTGTCCAAAGTTGTTTTTTCACCCTTGGCTTGGCTGCTGTTGACTTCAGGGAGAATCTTAATATTTCTCTCGATGTCATTACTTAAAGGTTTGTGTCCTGGGGCCAGAATCCTGAAGATCCTCTAGAGTGGACTGCACCAATGCCTGGGAGGATGATCCGTTCCCATCCCTGTCCCAACCTCTCCCTCCCCACTCCCCATGCCTGTGTCCTTTTCAGAGTCACTGATAATTCATTCCCAGGCGGGCGGTTGGCCACCAGAATTTATTGTCTGTCTGACTAGGCTCTGTGCAGC
Organism: Ochotona princeps; assembly: GCF_030435755.1. Taxonomy (NCBI): domain Eukaryota; kingdom Metazoa; phylum Chordata; class Mammalia; order Lagomorpha; family Ochotonidae; genus Ochotona; species Ochotona princeps. The sequence goes on along the minus strand of NC_080839.1, from coordinate 60,367,931 downwards.
AAGACCAAAATAAAGAGGAAAAAAATAGAGCTGTCTCAGCAAAATGTGCTGAATCAGAATTAACAAGAAAATCATGTAACTAATGATCAGAAATTAAAACGTACTCGGGAGCTGCAGTGTTTAACTGAATAGCAGGGTTGCAGGGTGCTGCTGTGCAGGCGAATGGAACTGGGAACAGCTTGGCTTCCCCTCATCGTGGGGACCAAGGGGAGACTTCCCAAGCTGCTCAAGGTGGGAGGCTGGCCTACCAGACTTCCTCCTCTACCCATTAGTCCTCACTTCTCCCACCAGATGTCTTCCCTTTCCATAGCACCTGAGGCCTGCAATGCATTGCTCATGAGAGTCTCAGGACAGTCTCAAGAGACAGGGGACACAGCTTAACCTCACATCTCTCTATTTTACAGAGCTGAACACTGAAGTACAGAGAGATTAAGAGCTAATGTGCAGGGAGCATTGATCATATCTGGCCGCTCTTAACCCCTCCTCTGTGTTAATTCACTTAATTGCCATTCTAACTCTATGAAGCAGATGTGACAATGATCCCTTTTTGCAGGTTAAGAAACTGAGGCACAACCAGGCTAGAGAGCTAGTTCTCTTTAACAACACCCCCTCATAAAATAAGTAGTAGAGTTAAGATTTTCCAATTCCCACGTCCATCCAAAGTGCTGGAGCTGTGTCTCCAATTCGGTTGTCTGAATTCTTGACATTTCTTTATGGTCAACTTTGTTGATAATAATCTCCCAGAATTGAATTTTTCTGTAAACCTAGATTGTCCTGCATGTCGGATTTCCAGAGCTGCATATAGCAACAGCCTAGCAAACACTGAAGTCTCAAGTGCAGAGGAGGGTTGTTTTCCATATTTTAAATGTTAAAAATAGCTTTCATTAGAACAAACGTCAAATATTTTCTTGCTTGCCTAAGTGTAAAAGCACTTAACAAGTTCTACAAAATAATTCTGATCTCGGGCTGCATGGAACCAGGGGTATTTTTAGTCTCACAGCAAATGTCTGAGAAAGCTTTAGGGAATGAAAGGCGGGGTGTGGAAGAAAAGGAGCTTGCAGCCTGGCTGTGCTACCTGGCCTTGCAGACAGCTCCCATGGTCACCGAGTTATCAATACCATGACTGGCTACAGTTTTATCTACCAGGATAACACCACAGGAGAGGGAGAAGCCTGCCAGTCTCCATGCTGGGGTGTCATGAAGGGGGAGCACACAGGATGGTCTGATTTCATTTACAGATGCCTCCCTGAGAAGACAGTGCGGGGATGTCTCTCCTGGAGAGAGAGTTGCATTCTTCCACCTCAGAGAGGCAGTGGAAACTGAGGACCAACTACCCAGAAGATTGCAGGGGGGCGGGGAAGTTTCTCAGTACTTGCTCATCTTAAGGTCATGCAAAACCCATTCTCCTCTGCACTTACCTCTAAAATGGGGATAAGATACATCCCTTGGAGGGTATTGAAAAGATTCAAAGTATGACAATTGGCATACATGCAATGCTTCAATAGCAGGGTGCGGTAGTAAGAAACATGATTATTAGTAACAGCAGGAAGCATTAAGTAGTTTCTATATTTGTCTTCCCTTCTACTACAAATATGCAACAATACTCTCACCCAAATCCTACTGAAATCCTGGTTTTCACTGAACCCTCCCTGAGATGCCAGTCTCACTTCCCCACAGAGTTCCTGTCTGCATCTCTCACTGACCTAGCATTGTACCACCCAATGGCATCCCATCTGCTTACTGGATCTGGCATATAGGCAGCACCAATGTGTTCCAGGAAGAGTGGGGACCAGATGGGAAAACCTGAGATGGAGGGTGGTAGGGCCTTCAGGGATGGTAAGCCTTGGTCAGGACAGGTAATTCCATCCAATCAGACTGAAACAATGAGCCAGTGTGAGGATGGAGTAAAGTCAGGGTAAGCGTGACAAATTCAAGGTCTGAGGCTTAGGCTCCACCCAGCCAGAGCAATGGATTGGCAGATGTCCAAATGGGCAGGTTCCTGGGACAGGGACCTAGAATATCAGAGACCAAAATGCAGGCATGAGGAATGGGAGACCCAAGTAAGTCATCACAGCTACTTAGAGAATTTCCTTAAATGCAGATTCCCAAGTTCTATCCACTGAGATTCTGATAGAGAGAAGAGACTGTGCACTTCCCTGCTCTGTGAGTGCATACACCTGTCAGGTGATGGCTGAAGAAGGCTTCATGGGAGCAGTGGCCTTGAAACTGAGACTTTGTGAACATTGACCAGGAGGCAGGAGGTCTTTAAAGCACACATCAGATGTTCAGGATGTGAATGTAAGAAAAGAAACACTCTGTGAAGACATATTTTACAAGAAGGGCAATTAACACCCTGAGACTTGAGAAACAATGGCCAGCTAATGTTTTATTAAAAAAACGCTGCTGTTTGTTACAACAAATGCTCCCTGGAGAAAAGGCATCTGGAATCCCCAGCTCTCTCTTTGGGATGTCCTATATCAGATGATAAGATCCACAGGGAATGGCAATGGCTTTAGGGAGAGAGCCCAGCAAGTGAGATCCGCAAGAATTTGAATCACATGAGCTGAGGAGCTCATCAATTTCCAGGTGATTTCCTCTCAGGTTGTAATAGGAGCCAGAGGCTTAAGCTAAGACACACCCCTGCCTGCCTGAGATGCCGAACTCAAGAGCAGGACCATGTGGAGACAGCAGTAAGGTCAAGGACTTCCATTTATCAAGTGGATTTATTTCTTCTCCTTCAGTGAAGCGTGCTTGCTGAAATGTGGGCACCTCAGCTCTCTCCCCCAGCCTTATGCCCAGAAAGCCAAGCCTGACATAAATCTTCCAGGAAACTGATAGAGTATTCTGTGGAGAAATGAGAGGAATCAGCAGCAAGCCCCTACCAGGGCTGACTATTAGAATCCCCCAACCTAAAAGCCAAGTCACCCTGTAGTTCAGCTCACCAGAGGTACAGAGACAGAAAGATCCTCCATCTATTGATTCACTGCCCAAGTGGCCACAATGGCCAGAGCTGAGCTGATCAGAAAGTAGGAGACAGGAACTTCTGGGTCTTCCACGTGGATGTAGGGTCCCAAGGCTTTGGGCCATTCTCTACTGCTCTACTGCCTTCCCAGGCCACAAGCAGGGAGATGCATGGGAGGTGGAGCAGCCGGGATATGAACCAGCACCCATAAGGGATCCTGGCACATGTAAGGCGAGGGTTTAGCTACTAGCCTATCACATGGACCCGACAGTCATATTCTTAAACATACTCTCATAGGTTATCAAAAATCTCAGCTTGGGCCTGGCGAAATAGCGTAGCGGTTAAGGTCCTTGCCTTGACTGGGCTTGAGGTCCAGCTCCCCTGGCAACTGCAGCTTCCTACTAAGGGGCATCCTGAGAGGTAGTAGGTGATGAGCAAACGTTCCTACCAGTCATGTGGGAGACCAAAAGGGAGTTCCAGTTGTTTCTATAGAGACACAGTACACAGCAGACATTTACTAAGTGTTGATTTCAGCAAATTAAGAATGCTTTGGAAATACGTTTTACAGTGGAAGAATGTCTGTGATTTAGGTACAGGCATGCCAAGAAGTTGGGATTGGGTTAGAAATGCTATTTTCAAAGTTCTTACTCAGTATTCTGGACTTTTCTACCATCCCATCATGGAAATGCAGAATTCACAGCAGCATGGTTGGGTGGCTGAAATTAGAAAGAGTTGATGGCGAAGAAGCAGAAAGCATCAGACTGGCTCATCACACAGGTGTGGCTTGTTTTATAATGAAGAATTGCCACAGATTCAGGCACTTAATCTTCAAGTCATGCTCTCAAAATTGTTGCTTCCAATTCTAGAATCTGAGCAGTTTCCTGCATTTGGAACACATCAGCCTGAGTCTACCTTGCTTGGGTGTTAGTCTGAAACTGACTCAGTCTACTTGTCCCAAGTCTACCTCGAAGGAGGTCAGTGGTCATTGCAGTACAACCCTTGCCCACTGCCTAACCATTCCTAAATGGTCAGCCCTGCTCAGGGAAGCTGGAGAACTCTGAGGACAGAGGGGAGCTCTCTGCTGATTCTGCTCCCTCAAGATAATTTCTGAAAACCCCAAAGCTCCTGTTAAATTTGTGCTGTGAATGCCCCAAGGCAGCAGCTTAGAAGCACCTGACTGTCTATTCACAAAGGAAAAAATCTGAGAATTGTTCCTGTTGCTTCCATTTTTGGCAGTTACAATGAACTACAGCCTCTCTAGCCCCAGACTAATGCTCACAGGTGCAGGCTCCAGACCTTCTCCAGCATCAGCTGGAGACCTGCCCCTGAGAGATGCAGACCCGTGTCAATGTGTCCCATTGTCCGTCTCATGCAGGCTTGGTGTGTACCTCCAACATTGTGCAGGGCCAGTGCCTGGTGTGTCCCAGCTTAGTGTCAACCTTGGAAGCCAAGGAACTGCCTCTATCATCTCTCCCAATCCCAGGTAGACAGTAGAAGGTAAGAATTCAACTGCAGGGAGTAGGGCAGGAATGAGTTCAGGGCTTTGCCTGGAAACTCAGTGCCCAGTCTTGTTGAGAAGAGATTCAGCACCAGCTAGAGATCAAAGTCCCCTCTCCTCAGGGTCATCCTTGCAGCCATGTCTCTATACCTGCCTTGGAGTCAGACGGAGACCTCCACCCTGATAGAAAAGTCTGCACTGTCCCTAGTCATGCACAAGCTTTGCACACAACTGCAACACATCCCCAGGCCCTGTGGCTGTAAGGCTCAGGAGCACCCTGGTTTGTGTCAGTTTGGGTGGCCAAGGGACTGTCTTTATCACACACTGCCCCAACCATGGACAGGTGACAAGGAATGGGACTCAGCAACTGGGGAGCAGGACACCAAAGTGTGTAAGGACTTAATTTCTCAACTTGTAAATCCATCCCTGGGCAGATATTAACAGTCCTTGTTCCCAAGCCAATGACTGTAAACAGTGTTTCTAGACCTGCCCCGGTCCCAAGTGGAGACCCATGGCTCCAATCAAGCAGACTTATATCCTGGCTGACAACACTGAGGTTCACTGTTCTGCCCTTGGGCTGCAAATCTGCCTCAGTAGCAGGCAGCCCAGGAAAACAGGTCTTGGCAATACAATGCACTGAACTGGTCTCAATGGACTCTGGTGTGGTCTAGCATTGCAGCATGGGTAGTTACAGAACCATTCGCTCCATTCCTCCCTAAACCCAGGCAACAACCCAGAAAGAGAGTGTCTACCTGGGGTGGAAGAGAGCCAATGCCAAGACAGTGCATAGAAAACTGGAGCAGGTTCCATGGGAACCTGCATGTTCTTGCCAGACTTCGATCTGCACTGCTATGACCCCAGTCACATCCCTTCCACTCCAGGTATCTGAGACTCTAGGCAAGTGCTCTGGGATTCTGGGTTGGTGCTCCCATGACCCCAGACACAGAGGACTGCAAGCGAACAACTTTGTAGACCTGGATTCCACACTGCAGGCTGCTACCAGGATTACACAGCTTTGCTGGGAGTACAAGGAGCATCCCCTATCCACATAGTCACAGATGCTGTGGGGGAAAATACAGAAAGACTACCTGGTAATGTACAAATAGAGTGAAACCAAAATAGTCTACCAAATTAATACTCAAAGATATATCTTAGGAAAAAGCCCTTCACCATGAAAGCATTTTTATATGTGCTAGAAACAATCAATCCATCAGATGCACAAATATCAACCTGATGACACAGAAATTATAAAAAAGCAAGGCAATATGACATCTTCAAAGGAACACAGCAAAGCCTTAATAACAGACTCCATTGAAAATGAGATTATTGAAGTACCTATCTGATAAAGAATTCAGGTTGATGATCAGTTTTGTCTGGAATACCTGATTTGGTTCCCTAGTGGTGGTTTATTTCCACAGGCACCTTTTGGAAGCCAAACCCTGCCAGCTGCAGCGTGACTTCCAACTCTAGAGAATGTCACATGCCGAGACAGTGTATAGTAAAGGGGGTGGGAGCAGAGGCACAACGTGCAGATAAGGAGTGCTGATAGGCCATGCCAAGGGTGTCCTGGGGACTCCAAAGGGTGTGGAGACACACAGCATTCCAGGAGGACACAGGGCAACTTGGGTACTCAGAGGACACTCCTAACTTCCTGCCCTCCTCCAGCTGGGGGCCCAGAAATCATTTCCTTCCTTTAGTCCCACGTTCTTCTCTGATCTCAGAACACATAGTCCAAAGTTCATCAAGAGACTGCAGTGAAGATATGACAGCAAGGACTAGAGATGCACACGGGGGTCCCTGGCTCTGGATTTCTGTCTGCTGTTGTTCTCTTAACCTCATGGCTCACCCCACCTCTTGTCAACGACCCCTCCTCAGTCCTATGTCTATACTCACATAGCCTCGTCATAGTAGTGAGGTGACCTAGCCCCTGCTCCTTCTCTCTCCTCCCACCCTAACTATCTCTTCCCCTTTGCCCTTGCTTTGCTCAAAAAATGAAACCTGTTTCTCTCTGCTGGTTGCCCTTGGAGGCAAGGACAGGTAGCCAGCGCCTGGCATAGTGCCTGTCAGCTAACAGGTGCCTAGTAAATATTTATTGCATAGTGATTTCCATATGCATTTGGGGGCTGACCTGCCATGCACTTTGGGAGGCACAGCCACTGAGGAGAGGCACCCTGCTTTGCTATTTATCACTTGGGCAACCTTGGCCAGTTATTTAACTTTTCTGAGGCTCAAGTTTCTCATCTGGAAAATCATGATGCTAATGTCGACCCCAGAGGAAAGCTGTGCACATTAAAAAGAATCATGAGCCCAGTGCCCAGGTGCACAGCTTGGGCTGCTCAGAAGCATTCACTGGATGTGCCTACCCCCACTTTCTCCATTTTCTACTGCACAATGGCTCACGAGTGGACACATCAGAATGGGGACACAGCTAACTAGTAGCTAAAGATGCAGAACCACTCAATTTGTAAACTCTTCATCAGGGAGTTTTCTACAAGAGATGGAAATGCCTTTGTAGCATTTTCTCTCTGCTGAGAACATGAGTTTTTGTTATTCTATCCCAGACTTCCTGATCCCATGAAGATTGCCTACATTCTTGGGCAGCTCTCGTAATGGTGCTGATCAGAGACACTTGTGAAGGGGGTCTCTGTGACACTTTTGTTCCTCTCTGTGAGTTCATGATGTTTGACAATGACAAAGTGAAGCCTGGCAATCAGATACACAGATAAATGCATGTGGATGCTACACAGGAAGGTGCCAGAGGCAGAAAGGCCATTCTCCTGCCCACCCCAACAGCTCTCCCCAACTTCTCTTCTGTCATCACAACCCCCACAAACTCTCTGAGCCACTGTTTTCTCTGATACTGTTTAGACTCATAAGCTTTCTCTAAGAGGCTCTGCCTCATAGATACTCGGCTGCAGACCAGCCCCTGCTATCCAATCTTCCTCTTCTCACACTCTGGTCACTCCCTTGCTCCACAACCTTCACTGGCTCATAAACTCTTCCTCCAATAAGTTCAGAATCCTCTGACTGGCATTCAAGGAGCCCCTTTCCAGCACTTTCTGACCACCCCCCAACCCTGTCTAGGTGTCTAATGGTGCAGATAGGACAGCCTGCTCTGCATTCCCCAACAAAGGCCTGTCCCTTCTACTTCTGAACTTCCCCAAACTGCTCTTGTCATCTAGGATAAGTCCCTGTCTGCAATGTGGTGAAATCTCACAAATGTTTCAAGCTCATTCCATGCAGCCTCCTTCCCTTTTTGAGTCTCAGGTACTCAGGGTTGTGGCCAAGCTCCTCTGAGGTCTTCATATCCAGGTCTGAGCAGCCATGATGGACCCCGGTAGATCCAGGGCTCCCAGCCCCATTTGGAGAGGTGGGTCAGAACCCATACCTTGAGCGTGTGATTCCATGGGAAAGGCAGGTGGGAGCCTGGATGCTGGCAGCCAAACAGGACCCAGTGCTCCAGCAGCATCAGGGGCAGTCAACACACTGCAAAACATGCAGGAGCCAGGCTGAGGCAGAACAAAGGGAAAGTCATAACTCAGGTACAAGTGCCAAACTAAAATGGGTCAGCCCAGAAGTCTCCAACTCTTTGACAGAGTGTAGAAAGCAAGAGTTGGAGACCCTGCTAGGGTGCTGGGGTGATCAGGAGGGAGCCAGGGGTATGGGCGCACTCTGCATGCCCCAAAGCTCCTTCTATGCTATTCTTCCTCCTATCCTGTGGCACCTGGGATGCTGTATACTCCTTCACTTCCCCAAGGGTCTCAGCATAGCAGCAGCAGAGGCCCCTTTCATGGGGACAGGTAAGGGAAGGAACACAAAGAGAAGGGAAGCAGTGGGTAGGGAAAAGGCAGAGGAATGTGTGTAACCGAGGGCCACCACCACGAGAGGCCCATTTCCCACCCTGATTCACTGCTCTGTCCAGCTGATTCCCTCCTGCGGTCTGAGCCATTGCCAAACCACTATGCCCTGGACAATCCTGCTAGGAGTTATAGCCCCTCCTCCCCAGTCTGGTCTCTTTTAAGGGACCTCTCAGAATTGAGAGGTGTGTGCTGTGTCACCAACACATATAGGGAAAATCCTGGATACATCCCCAGCCCTCAGCAATGTGAGGGTATTAGGGAATGGGGCCTTTGGGAGGGGCCTTCAGGAATGTGGTTAGCATCCATCTTAAGGGTACCCCTGGGAGCTCTGCTGTCACCCTCCTGCCAGGCGAGGGCACAGACAGAAGGTGGCAGCTTAGGCCCTCATCAGGACTGAACCTGCAGGTGCTTTGATCTTGGACCCCTTGGCCTCTACAACTGTGAAATGACAGTGTGGAAACTACCCAGGCTGTGTCATATGTGGTACAGCAGCTCAGGGTCAGCCCTAAACACACACAGGTCCTGGCCTCTGCCCAGGGCCCAGAGGTCTGACAAGAATGGCAAGTGTCATGGAGGACAGACCTCAAGTCTGGTCCTGCTCAGATCTTCACATGAACAATTTCATTTACTCTCACTATGAAATTAGGAGGCACACATGATTGCTAGTCTCCCTTTCTAGAGAGGAAAATCGAGCTCAGAGAGGCTGAGTAACTCACCCCTGGTCACCCAGCTAAGAATTGGAGGAGCCAGGACTTATACCCATATCATCAACCAGCAGAGTGCCGGAAAAAGCCTGGCCCTGCCTGTGAGCTTGACCACCCCTTTGCCTTTTTCCTTTAGGTCAGGGTGGGAGGCGGCATAACTGCAGTATAGAGAAAACAAGGCAGGGAGCCAAGGCCCAGATGTGCCGCAACTGTGGAAAGTCTCCTCGGGGAGGGCAAGCTCACTCCAGATGGCCTCAAATGCCTCCACCATTAGTGCAGAAAAGAGGGTCTTCAAAAATTCATGTAAAGTGCATATTATGCATAAATCTTCAGCCTGGAAATAATCTTTTAATTCAACTTGCCCTGAATGCTTTGAAGTCTCCTTGTCTTTTAGCTTAAAGGCAGGGGAAGGATTTTGGACCTGTGTGGAATGAGGGGCTGGGTGTGCTGTGTGCACAAGTTCAGCTTATCTACTCATGTTGAAGGGCACAACTCCAGAAAGGACTAAAGAAAGGCCTAGCTGAGGCCATTGCCTGGCTTGACCCACACACCTCAGTGCCCTCAGTGAGAACAGAATTTGACTCTCTGTTGATTCTTATTTACCCTATTGCCATCCTCTCACCCATGCTCATGGCCAAACACCCTCCAGGATGGATGGAGGCAAGGACCTGCTCCCTTTCCTCCATCCCAGCGACAAATGATACCTACCCCGCAAAGCTGGTTTGTCTTCCTGGGAAGGCAGGTCCAGCACCCCGCACCTCATCAGCTTGCCTGTTCCACCCAGTCCAGCCCTCCACCATGATACTGGGGGTAATCAAATGGGTTGCACTTCCAGAAGTTGGAATTTTCATAGGGCCATCCCCAGGAACCCTGCCCACTCCTTGCTGGGTCTGGACAGTGAGTCATGGCAGCCTGTTATCTCCAGCAGCAAGCGGAGGTGTCCGGCTCCTGGGCTGCTGCTTCCTGCACAGGGAAGCCAGGTAATATTTCCCTGCTCAGTTTAATAACGTAACCAGTCCTGACACAGTACAGAGGATGCCTCTCTCACCCGAGCTTTCTTCCCCCTCTCCTTTCCTTCTTTCTTCCTTCATTATGTTTGTAATTTTGTTTTATTATTTCCCATTGGAAAGCTGTGAAATGAAAATGATGCAATCTACTGCTGTGAAATAATGTCGTGCTCGAGTCCTTTTCCAATAAGCCCTGAGGTTTGCACTGTGACGGCTTCATTAAATTAGCCAGTGCCATGGCAAATGGAAAAGTGCTTGGAGCTTCAGAGTTAGCTAATCCGAGTTGGGCTGCCAGAGACCATTGGGCAGGGAGAAGCTCAGATGGTTGGCTATGCAGGGTGCTGCAGAGGAGGCTTCCATTACCTTGAGGCACATTCCAGAGGCCATGCCATCTGTTCAACTACTAGATCTTCCCAAGAAAACTCACACACCTTCACCATGGCTTCAGGAGCTGTCCATGGTGCTGACAGACTGGATACATTAATGCAAGCTGGTGCCCCAGCATGTGGAAACAGTGGGAAGCAAGACACTTCACTCCACTGTGGGTGAACTACAGTGGTAGGTGAATACAAGGTGAATGCTCCCCTTGAGGTTAAACTACTGTGGGCTGCAGGATCAAGGTGAACTTGACCTTAAATGCCAACCAGCATCCAAGTTTGCCAGATGCTAGGTGACATGCCTGAAACCTCTGCCAAGGAGATACAAGAATGCCCTCTCCTCCCCACCATCTGCTTTATCACCATCCCCCAGTTTATGAGCACAGGTTCTCTCTTGCCCAGATCCACTATGGTATTAAAGATTTCCATTACTGATAGCTCTTTCCAGTTAGCATTTTTTCAGTATTAAACCCTGTCATCATCATGTAAAATATGCATGATCCCTAAATCGATGTGTATGGTAACGAGATTTTATTGCTGCAAGTTTGTCTTCTCAGTCTTCTGTTTCTGCCTTAGCTGTCTTTTTAAAACTCCAACGCCTGATAACTAGCCAGGAGGTAATTAGGAAGTGGTGCCATAGAATCACAGGATTATTCTTGCACTCGTTCACAGAAATTTATTGAGTTTCTATGATAAGATATGCTCCCATGGCCAGTGGGAAAGACGGTGGTGACAGCTAATTCCAGCACTAAGGAATTTTGTCTGAGCTGACACAGGAAGCCTCGTCCTTTACACACATATAAATATTGGATGAGACAACCTGAAATCACAGCTGTATTTGAAAGGAATGGGGGATGGTTTCCAAATCCCAAAGACAAGTGGGCACTCAAAGCCAGAGTGGGGAGAAAGAACTGAAGGGATTTTTAAAAGTAGTACCACAATGACTGGGGTTTTAATACCTAAGCAGAGGCAGAATTAAAGCTCACAGCTTTATGGGTGGCAGGAACCAGAGATGGGGCCCTCCAGAGAGCTGGGTGCATGGAAGGTCTAGCCAAGCTTCATGCACCACATGCTGATGGAGCAGTGATGGTGTAAAAACAACTAAAATTTGAGGTGGAAAAAAAAGCAATTGGTAAAAGGTCAAAACCCAAGTTTCCACCAAGCATGGAGATGGCAGGCTCTCATTCTCATCTCTCAGTGTGAAAATCATCAATGGAGGAATCAATGTAGAAATTGGCTCAATCATTGCAATCTCGAATCCTAGCAGAGCAAATGAAAACAGAGTCATGCCTTCACAACAGGGTCTATGAGATAACTAGAGAGAAACACTTCAATTCAAGTCCAGTTCACACTAAGAAACCACAGAGCAAGACAGGAAGTAACTGCCCAGAGAGCAAGTCGCAGGTTGGACATGGCACAGGCCTGACCACACACACTGCACCCAGTTTCATTGGGAAGCTCTATTTCTTCCCCACTCCTCCAGCACCATCAACCTCCAACTCTAATCCAGACACCAGATAGCCAGAGGCTCCTGCCTTGCCTTCGGTATGCAGGAGGGACTATTGTTATCGCTCTCCCCACTGCAGATATCCAAGTCTACAGGTGTTCTGGTTCCTTCTATAAAATGGTGCAGGAATTAGCATTGTGTAGAGGTTTTAGCCACCATCTGCCATGCCAGAATCCCATATAAGTGTTGGTTTGCGTTCCAGCTGCTTTACTTCCAATCCAGTGCACTGCTACAGTGACTGGGACGGCAACAGATGTTGGCCAAGTCCTTACATCCTTCTAACCCATGTGGGAGATCTGGATGGAGTTCCAGAATTCTGGTTTGGCCCTGGCCCAGCCTGACTTTTGCAACCATTGTGGAGTGAACTAGCAGATGGAAGATGTCCTTTTGTTTAGATAAACATTTGATGGTGAATATTCTCATTTCGTTTCTTCTCTGCAGAGCTGGTTTGAACCCTGCACACACAGAGCCCAAGGAGCCATCAGCATGTCTTCCAATGACAGCTTAATTTGGCTCTTTTCATTTTCCCAGTACAGAGTAGAGCCCTGATGAAAGAGCTGCGTCCAAACCATAGAAGGCACCGGGACTGAATCAATAAGCATACACAGTCCGCTAGAGGAGATTCCAGCTATGGTCATATTTGGTTCTTAGATTTCGAAGTCTGTAGTGATTTGTGTCTAGGCATATATGCTGATAAACTTGAACTACTTCCCACCACTGAAGGGCTTTCTGGATAAAGTGGAGACAGACACCTGCATAGAATACAGAAGTTACAGTGGTTCCCAGTGAATCCTGCCTCCTGGAACTTACTCTTGTATAAGCCTTTGCCAAGCCTTAGCTGGACCTGGTGATAGTTTCTGCTGAATAGAACCTGGCAAAAGGCTGGCATAACTTATGGGATGTGGTTATCAATGAGCACAGCTTCCCTCTCGCTGATATGCTTGCCTTCCTGGCTGGCTCTGCTTGGAGAGGTTCTATGGCAAGGACTGAGAACATCTCTGGCCAAAAACAGCCTGTGAGGAACTACAGCTTGTGTGCCACACTGGCTGAGTGAAGAGATCAGCCGTAGGTGAACCTTGAGATGCCCATAGCCTCACCAGCACCTTGCACGCAATGTGGTAAGATGCTCCGAGGCAGAGAGCCCAGCTATGCTTGACCCACGGAGGCCGTGGGCTAACACCAATGTTGTTGCTTTAAGCTCCAAAGGGTCAGCCTAATTCATTATATAGCAATAGACATGGAAGAGACCAAACTTACCTACCTTAGCAGAGAATGGGTGGGCCTAAGTGGTAGACATTGTCACACGTTATAGATGGTTTCTTCTAAGAAATGGCACCCAACTGTAACCAATTCCCAGAGCACATTAGTAAATTGGGGATACCAGACTAAGAAACCCCTCTGCTAACAATGCAGGATATGGGGCCATCCCATAGAGACTGACTAAGGTTGTTCTAACTCAGAAGGGGCTCAGAACCAGCTGAGGAAGCTACACCTTACCTGGACTGTCTGCCTCAGGATTTCCACTAAGGAACTCAGAAGCAGCTTTATTGGCAAAACCCACTGATCTGATCTGACTCTGACATAACTGGGAATGGGGGACCACAGATGTTATGAACTATCTTGAGATCACCCAGCTAGCTGGTAGCAGCCAGGATAAAAGAACAAGTCTCCAGCCTCCCTCTTCCTCTTCTTTGTCCACCCTGCCACAACATGCCCACCCCTCATCCCCAACAATACCAAAATTGGTTAGCTCCAGCCAGTGGCAGAACACACAGTGCAAGAGACACCCGGAGACAATTTCTAAAATTAACTTTATTTATTTTGAAAACCACCTCCACTCTAGTCCTGGCCTGATGACAGGGAAGGCTTTTTCTTTTTTGGAAGAAAAGGAGCAGCAAACACTTCCCATTGCATCCGTCTCCAGGGACCAGGCAGGGGAACACCGGGCCAGGAACATCATGCCCTCCAGAACATGTGGGATTGGTCACTGAGCCATGCTGGCCTTCAAGCGTTTCCTCCATCCTCCCTGAGACAGTGCACCTGTCCTGAGAGGCTCTGCCTCTGCCTCCCAGTCCAGGGTGTGTGCAGCAGTCATGGGCTGCCCGCAGCCTCTTTTTCCAGTCTGTTCTGGCCTACAGAAGTACCAACCCCAGAGCCCACATTGGCCTGGGCAAGGAAGTTCAAGAGCTCATCATGTCCCAGTGTTGGCTCATGAGTGAGGACTCACATGGATTGACGACAACGTCTGTGCCGGCCTCAGTGCTGTCACCAAACATATCTGTGTCGAGGCAGAGGTGGGATGCTATGTGCTCGATGTGGGAACCCGTCTTGGTCCATTGCTGAGAAGACAGAGTGGAGAGGGTGAGCTGGGCTACTGTAGGCAGGGTCCTGGGCCCCACACACAATGTCACAAATTGCAGCACCACCACAAAGAAGGACATTGATTCGATTTCATGGTCTTGGGTAGGAATAAGAGTACAGCTAACTACTTGGCTGGTCCCTGTGCTCACAATTATTTAATTGTACTCAAAAGAATTAAAAGGAAAAATCAATGTTTGCTAGAAAAACTTTGAAGTAGGCGCTACCTTTGCCAAGTCATGGGCCACAAAATGTGAAGCCAGACAATTACAGGAGTATTTGGGGATCCCTCGCTCAGCTCTGCAAGGTCATAAACCACAGGGAAGGACAGGGGAGAGCGGGGTGGTGAGCAAGATGGCAGGGACCCAAGCAGAGCCTCACACAGCACTATTTCCCATGCTTTACCTCCCATGAAAAAGATGGAGGGAAAGATAAGCCTTAAGCCACCCTCCCCCAATCACAGTGCTGAGTTGTATACTTCATGAAGATGGTCTTCGTCAATTGCTGTGAACAGTTGTACCATAGCATCATCAACCACATTTCAGAGGCAGAAAGGAAAGAGACATTTAGGAATCTGCAATGGGTCACACAATCAGGGAGCCCTAAGATGGGCATCTCACTCTCCATCCCTGACCTCAATATATGGCACATGGGATCCTGAGTGCCGCCAGCTCTGTGCTGCAGGACAAACTGGACACAGGCATACCTAGAGTACCAAGAACTTGCGGACACATTGTCAGTGCCCAGCACCCAGAAGCAGAGTGGGGGTTGGCTCATCCTGGAGGCTCAGAGGTCCTTCTCTGGGGATGTGATGACAAGAATGGGGTGATGGCAGAAGAGTCAGGGACAGTAGGCCGGTATGGTCAGCTGCTGGCCAGTGGGCCCAACGTAGCTGCTGCTATTGGCATCACACACACACACACACACACACACACACACACATGCAGAGGCAACACTCTCCTCCCTGTACTCACAACCAGGGCCTCGGTCTTCTGCACCCTCTTCTTTGAATGGCATTTCCTCTTTGCCTGCACCTGAGACATGGCCCCTCCACCACAGGAACATGGAAAACAGCAGGTGGCCCACACCCGAGGGACCACGGAGTACTCACCTGTTTGTCATCCCCATTCTTGCAAAGGACAAGGACCACTGGGGCGCCAGGGAACAGAGTGACTACCGACAGGCACAGCTCCTCCTGGATGATCTGCTGTGTGTAGGTGAAGGCCCATATCTAGTGGGAGAGAGTGGGGAGGTGAAGATCCGCACATGGGAAGGGAGCAGGGCAGTGTTCAGTCCAGGTGTGATGATTACTATGTCTGGGCGGGAGGTGTTAGGGTTAGGGTTATCAGTTTGTCCAAGCCCATGGTCTTCAGTGTGTGTCTGGGGCCAAAGTCTTCACAGGGGTGTGTTCCCCCCACCGGACACAGCAGATAGCTCCCTGGCATCCCCTCCCCACCTGTCTTTAGAATGTCTCTTTAAAAAAAAAAACACATCCCAGTCGGGCGGGCAGTGGGGAGGGTTCCTGAAGGTATGAGAGTGCTAACAAGTGGAAGGTGGAGGGAGAGCTGAGGCAAAGAGGGCCGTGAAGAAGCAAATTCTTCCCAGGCATGGCAAGCAGGAAGAGAAGCCAAAAAGAGCAGGTTGAGAGCTGATTTCTGGTGACACAAGAAGAAGGGACATGGGGAAGAGGCTGGGACTGCAGGTGCATCCTCCGAGGTGCCAGGGATGCTAGCACAGCTGCTGCTAATGAGGCCTGAGCACCTCACTTCTCAAGCCAATGTGGGCCCAAGAGCTGTCAACCATGAGCCACAGAGAGCTTTGTCCCCAGCTGTGAAGTCAGGGATAGCTGCCCTTGGCCTTTCCTGGGGACCAAAGACAAGCTCCCAACCCCCACCCCCAAAATGCAGGAGGGTCTCTTGCTGAGGGCAACCTTTGTCTTCCATTCCTGCAGACCAAGTGGCCTGGCACCTCTGCCCTTAGCCACTTAGTGGCTAGGGAAAGAAAAAGGTCCATTTCCCACAGTGATAGGAGCAAGTGTCCCTGAAACAAGACACAGGTTCACTGCCTCATGCCAGTAGCTTGTGGTCTGTTAAATGCCTTCCACATCTCGTTCTTCCTCCTCCTCGCTCTCCCATGGATTCAGACCCTCTGCTGTCCTCACTGCTAGGCCTACCTGAGCTGGGCTGGCTTGTTGGGCAACAGTCACTGCCCCTCCCCACCTGGGACCCTCTGTCCCCTCTCCCTCACATGGGACCATCACCCAAGCAGGAAATGCTGACCCAAAAGACGGTTCAGACCAGAATACTTGCGTTGGCCTTTTTCAAACTTTTGGTGTTGGGGAGAAGACCCAGGTCATTAACAACTTCCTGGGGGCGTAGATGCAGATAGAATTAGATCAAGAAAGACAGCAACTCAGTTCCTACAGAGATGGGTAAGTGGGTGCTCTTCGCATTCTATAATAAACTCATAGAAATAGTAACATGTCAGGGAAAGCATGCCTTGAGACAGACGCAGCAGTTCTCTGGTCTTGTGAATATCATCACTCCACACAGACCATTTGCCTCCCCAGCCAGTACCCACAGAGCTGATGGGGTAGTACTGATGCTGTGCAAACAGTTAACACTTAAAATGAGCAGGATCCTCACTTTATAGATGGTGAAGCTGAGGCTCCAACAGGTTATCCAAGGTCAGGTATTAACAGAGGGACCCAAACCAACTTTCTCCAATAGCTCTGCTATTGCTGATGCTGGCAGAGGCCTCCCTGCCTCCGAGGCTCTAGCAGAGGAGTAAAATCACAGGAGAAGGCTGCTCCTGAGATTCTTCTTCAGAGTTGTAAATATTGAAACTATATGTCAGTTTCCTTCATGGGTAGTTTCCAAATACAACAGCACAAAAGGGGCCTATCCATCCTACCAAGCCTCCGTTTGATAGGTCCTGGGGTGGGACAGGTCAGTGAGCAGCATGCCCGCTCTGCGGTGTCTCTGGGAATTGGGCTGAGAGTGAGAACAGAGGTCCCTGTGCCAATGACTTCACACCAGAGTGTGGGGACACACACCAGTGCTGGCTTGCGGTCTGGGCCTGTTGCCCTTGACTCCTCACCTGCAGCTTTGCGTGACACTGTGAACCCCCAGCCTATACGCCCAAGCTTGGTCACACCCTTCTAGGTGGTTCCCCTGCGACCTGGGAGTGCAGAACAGAAGACTCAGTCCACCCTAATGTGGGTGTGTTGGCGGGTGGAGGACAGAGCCCAGGATGAGACACACACAGAGGTCCTGCACGAGGCCCTAGCTATCTGGGTGCGATGTGGGAAAGTGGCCAGGCCCTGGGAGTGACCCTGGGGTACTCCAAGGTCTGGGAGGAAGAGGAAGAGGATGGCCTCAGGACAAGGCTGCCAGGAAGCCAAACGTCTAGGTCCATGGCATAAAGCAGACCCAAAATACAGACCTCTCTCTGCTGACCACACAGCCTGCGGAGAATCACGAATTAGCACTCAGAAAGTAAGCGGTCCCTGCCACACCGCAGTGAGTCGTGTTAAGCGTGGAGTGAGCACAGCTTCTGAAAGCCCATTTTTGGCGTTTCTTCTGAGGCCCAAGAAGGCCTCAGAAACTGGAAATGGGGGACAGGAGGATGTTTTTGGGACACCAGAGGCATGAGTGGCCGCCAGGAGGGAGTGCATGATGACTGGTGCCATGTGGGACTGGGGTCGGGGCAGCGAGTGCACAGGCACATAAAGGACAGTGGCCTTTACGCTAAGCCAACCTTCCATTAGCCAGGCCCTTCCTGGCATCTGAGTCATTGAACCTCACAATTTCCCTACAAAGGCTGGTCTCTAGCCACATCTGTAGGAGGAGAGGAGGACTAGGGAGGAAGAAACGGAGGCAGGCAGGAAGGCCAGATAAGCAGGGGCTTTTTGAGTCCCATCCTGCCACGGTCAGACTTCCTGCAATAGCCTACAGCACAAGATTTAGGAAGCCAGAAATTGTCAGGCAGAGCCAGCCTGATGTGTGAACGCTGGCTCCTTGCTGAGGGCTCCATCCAGCAGACTGGGAGCACCACAGCCCATGACTTGATGTCACTTCCCCTAACAAGTCACACCCAGAGCTGTCCCTGTGGAAGGTGACCCAGGGTGTGGCAGATGTAGAGGGGGAGGGTCCCTGATGAACAGATCCAGCCTGCATAGCTCCAAGGCCACCTGTACTTAGGGAACACCCCTGGAGAGGGCCAAGGCTGCTGGGATGAGCATGGGCTGGCAGAAGGCAGGGCACTGTCCATCTGGCTGTGACTGCGAAAGCTGGGAGGCAGAGGGCCCAGCATTCAGCCTGGGGCTTCCGCTGGCACTTCCGATGCAGCAGCGGAGAGTAAAGACTTCCTCAGCACTGAAAGGGGGCAGCTGTGAGGATGAGGCAGGGGTCCAGGCCCCTTCCTCGGATATGAAGTCTGCCAAGAGCAGCCATTTTCTACTGGGTTGACTTTGCTCTCATCTAGTTATGTTGAGGTGAAGAGGTAAAACTTGCATCTGCATGGTGGGGACAGGGAGGCTGGACATGTTAGAAGGCATAGCATGAACCTCAACAGAGGACCTGGGCCTAAACTCAACTATACTGAGGCTGAGATGCCCTGAAGGAATCCTACAATTCCAGCAGCAGGCCTGCCCCTGAACCCTGCCCTGATCTCTCTCATGCACCACCCCAGTGGAGTCTCTCTAGGCCTTGTACATCCCATTTTTCCAGGGGTGGTTGGGGGAGGCAACAAATAAACTTCCTGGGGAACACTTAGCCTAGGTTAAAAAAAAGACTTCAGAGGATGGCAACAGCAGGTTAATTTGACAAGGCAGCCATTGCTGGTCTTGCAGTAGAGAGCAAAGTAATGCCCTGGTCACAGGGACCCTTGTGAGGTGCAGGCCTAGAACTATGTCTCACATCTACTGTCCACCTGACGCCCACAACAAACCCAGGAGCTGGGAACAGGGTTGAGGTCAATGGCAGCACTGGGCAGGGGTGGGAGCAGAGCCCAGTTGTGAATGGGATGCTTATGTGAAATGCGGCTCAAGTCATGGGCATGCAGGGCCAATAGCTGGTCTTGGACCCCATATGCTAGTCTGTGGACTAAGCCATGAAACACTCTGTTTGGGTGAGGCACCTGGATAGAAGGAACCAGGGCTCCACTGGACGTTCCACCTGCTGACCTGACGTATCTGCATCTGAAGCACCAGCCCAGTGATGGCTGACCCTGACTACATCCCACTTGCACCCACTGGCCATGCAGAGGCTGCCTCATCGGCTGTGCAGACCCAGACCCTGGCCTCTTCCTGCAGGACACCTCTGACCAGAGGTGCCAGGCTCCAAGGTTGGGACCTTCGCTGGACTGACTTTTGCGGTCATTAATTCCAGCTCCTCCTGTCCTATCCTCCCACACTAACATACTTTGTGATGATTGACACCTCTCACCTAATACATTCGTTGTGCATTCGTTGTGGAATGCTGGTACACCTGCTTATTAAACTCATGGCCTTGGGTGAATGACTCAAGTCTGCACTTCAGTACCCTCAGTAAATGCCAGCCAGCCAGAGTCAATGCATGGAATAAACAGATCAAGGATGGGGTGCTTTGCTAAGCAACCAATGACTGTCCCTGTCCCTGATCCTGAGGACAATAATGGCCCTTTAGGCCCTCTTGCAACTGCCTTGAAGATGGACTGCAGTGTTAGTTTCATAGCCTGTTCTGGGAAAGTATGGGTAGCAAAATGCTACCAGGCCAGAAAGCGACATGCTAGCAGTATACTCTCCCTTCTTCCTACCTACCCCTCTCCTGGGCACCTGCAGGCTCAGATCCCACAGCCAGTGGAGAAGGTGCCAGTGAACGTCCGGGCTGGGCAAAGAGCTGGTATTTTCTTCTCCCCTTCCTGGGCCAGCCTGCTGCCTCACTCATGCCTCACAGCATAAACATGCCAGCAGGCTGAACTGCCAGGGACATGGTGGAAGCACACAGGAAGACCCTTATCACTTATGCTCTCCCTCCCATCCCCTGCCTTCTCCTTAACTTGGAATAGAACTAGACAGGTGCACTGGCCTCCTGTCCACCTTTAACAGCTATTTTCCTAGAGAATCCAATAAAGAGGACACTTGTTAACCTGGTGACTTCTTGGGCTTCCCATGTGTGCAACAACAGGATTATACATTTCTCTCCCTTCTCACCCCGGGCATTAGGGTGCCAACATCAAAACAGGTGTAGATTAAACATTTTCTCCCAAGGTTAATGAGGTAAACCAGGAGGGAAATGAGGCAGTGTTAGGCTGGGAAGAGGCTGGGGTCTAACAGATGCCCACAGCCATCGGTGCAGGGAAATCCCAGGTGAGTTTGCCTGAGAGGGGTTGTCCAGGTGGACAAAGTGACCACAACCCAGGAATCATGTTGCTCCTTAGGATAAGGCGTGGCTTTGTCACCACAGGAAAAGAGCCCACCATCTGACCCCTGTCTGTCTTCTCTCTCCACCCTCTCATGCCCTGGCTCTGGCCTAAGGCATGCCAGAGGCTGCATCCTGAGCTCCGTCCCACGCCTTGAAACAGCTAGATTTCCTGAGCTGCCCTTCCCCCTTCTCACCTGGCCTATTCCCACTCAGCTCTCAGGGTACAGTTCATTTCCAGCATGGAAAGCATGGATGGAAGCGCTCTCATGTGGGTATTCTCCCTGTATTCTCTCTACTTAACTCTCTAGAACTTAATCTTTCAAATAAATAAATCTTTTTTTAAAAGGGAGATTATCAAAACCAAAAGCATAGAGAAGATCTCCAAGAAAGTTTTCGGAAAAAAAGAAATGTAAACTAAGAACCTTGATGAACAGTGACTGTTCTTCAGAGGGCAAGGGTGAAGGCAAGCAGTTGAGGAAAGAGACAGAAAAAAACAGGACTGCAGGAGCATGGGGGTCTGGGAGCCACAGGAGCTGGAGGTGGGAAGGAAGGGGGCCACATGGTGGAGATGCTGGCAGCCAGCTAAGGGCTACTGAGGCTGAGAAAGGCTGTGAGTGTCTATAACCTTGGCAAGAACAGTTCTAGTCACAAACCAGAGAACATGTGGTGAGGGATGCAGTGAGAAGCGGGTCCTGCAGATGGATCCAGAAAGCACTGGAAGCTTCTCTGAGAGGGAACCCCAAGGGCTCTTCAGCTTTGAAAGAAGCAGCAGGGGCAGAGGCTGAGCCAGGGGCCTCCTGAGGGTGGTGGTGCTGGTCTGAGCAGATTTGGATCTGCCAGCCAGGTCGGATTCGCCATGAGGCTCATGGAACAAGCTCTCTGACCCCTCGCTTCCAGGTGGCACTGCCCAGGGGCAGGCTCTTCTCCCTCTATGTGTCCCCTGGTGAGCGGGCAGTACCCCGGGCCCTGCCTGACCCACTGACACTGCCAGCAGGGAGGACATTCACTCCACTGTAGTTGATGGGACAGCTGCTGTCCTTCAGGCATGAGGCTGCCTGTTGCTGCCTTTCAGAGGGATTTTAAGAACACACAAGCGCAGTGGCAGAAATGAGCTCCCTCCTGCTCCTCTGGGGATCACCAGACCCCAGCGGTCATGTAAAAGCAGATGGCATGTGACCCGACTGTCTCCTTGTGTGGCACACGGAGCTCGTTCCCAGACCCAGATATTTTACCTGGGACTTGGCTTTCTCGCCAGTGGACTTGCTGCAGGGACTCAGCTTCAGGTTTGGGTTCTCTTGGTTGCTGGGCCTCTGTGATTCCAGGCACCTTTGCCTCTGTCGGATGCTGCCCTTTTGGATGGAGGAATCGTTGGGGATCCTGGAAGGAAAGGGTGTTGCTGTGTGAATGGAATGGTTATCTTCCAGAAATCGGTACTGCTGGAACTCTGCTGCCATGAAGGAGACAGCAAAGAGTTGAGGGGACAGGGTCTGCAAACTCAGGTCTTCAGATCAGGACCTTGGGCTCAGACCCCACAATTCAGAGACACTGCCACCCACTGCCCCTCCTCTAAACCCCTGTGGTGTCAGGGATTTCTTCAACCCTTCTCCCTGTGCTGTCCCAGTATCAGCAAAGGCTCCAGCAGGTACAGGTACCTGAGCTCTGGGTAGACATTCTCCAAGTACCACTTGAAGCTCTGGCACTGCAGGCTGTTCCTCAGCAACACTCGGTTCTGAATGCTGGGAGCGGCAGGGAGGGGCATGCGAAGACAGAAACAGGCTGTCAGAGGCTGCGGAGTGAGCACTAGGCACAGCCTTGCCAACAGCCTTGCCCCTGGGCAGGGAAACAGTCCAGGAGGAGGGCTGGCTCCAGACAGAGCTGTGGAAATGCTCAGCAAGACCTCACAGTGTGGCTGTGGTGCACAGTGATACTGAGGGTTCAAAACGGAATCTGGGTTGAGGGGTAGGGAAGGGGTTACTTTTCATTAAGAATAAAGCAGCTAAAATACTCAGTGTGTTACTAATTTACCATAGGGGTTCTGGCTGCCTCCCTACAGCCTCTCTCTGCAGCTGTGAAACCATGCCCCCTGGCCCCAGCCTCCGGAGCTCTCTACATCAGTCCTCCAGGTCAAGGCCCTGGGCAGGATCTGTTCTCCAGATACCCCTCAGGCTTCTGGCATGAGTGGAGCCTCCAATCCCCATCACAGGGTGAACTGCATAGCTTTCAGGTAATTCTGGCACCTGGAAAGAGGAGGGGCAGGTGAGGTAAGGGGAGGAGGGCACAGAGGAGCAAAGTGAGATCAGCAGGGAGTAAGAGAAGTCGTGTGGGCAGAGCTGCACTTGGGTCCCAGAGTAGATGTGTTGGGGAGAAGAGTGGGAGGGAGCAGCAAGAAGGAGCAGAAAATGGGGGGCAGGGTAGGTGGAGGTGCTGGGATGGAATGCAGGGGTTCAGAGGTAGCATGTGCACTTGGATTACCCCTCACTATAGGTGCAGGGATGGGGTGTTGGAACAGAGCTGGGGACAGGCTCAAGCTGTTACACAGGGGAGGGGATGAAAAGTGACTTCTACCTCCTGCCACTTGAGCCAACCCAATTGAACTTGCCCTGCCTCTCAGCTGCCCCTCTCATGTCCCCCTGGGCTGCTCCGGGACATGCAGAGGGCACCAGCCACATCCCCTCCCCAAGGCCAGGGAGGAGGGTAGCCTGGGAAAGAGGATGAATGGTCAGCATTCAGGGAGCATGGGAAAGCAGTGTCAGGGGACAAAGTGGTGACTGCTTGAATAGGGCCAGGAGCAGAGATAGGAGTCAAAGTGGAAATCCATTTTCCAACCTGGGCAACAGGGGTAGGGAATGTGGGCTAAGAAGCAGGTTTAGGAGCAGACTTTGAGTTCTGGTTAGACCTTGTTGAGATGCAAGTACCCTAGAAGACATCCAGGTGGAGACGGCCAGCATATTCTTGCATTATAAACTCTGGGAGTTCAGACAAGAGGTCCAGGTTAGAAACACATTCATATCCTGGTAGCACAGGAGCAGCCTCAAGTTCCAGGGAGGATGGGTTGTAAGAAGAGGGCTAGGAAAGAGGAAACAGAGCCCTCCAGGTGGGACCCTGAAGGTGGAACCTGGCAGTGGCTCACTAACAGGGAACAGTGGGAGGGAGACATCACTTGTTCATGTAGATGGGGACAGTCGGGGGTACCAGGGAGGCATCACTGCATCCTGGGAAAAGTGCCGCAGGCAAGAGATGGGAGTCTAGGAGGCAGTGGAAGCACTTGAGGGGCAGTGTCCATAGGCTCTGCAAATGATAATGGCCGCTGCCCACGCCAGGTCAGTGAGCTCCCTGGGGCAAGGGCAGAGGCGGCAGTAGCAGTGTGGATGCTCCACGGGAGATTCTACTATGCACACCAGGTGGGGAACCTTCTCAGGCCAGCATCACCACCCCCTGGAGAGCTTGTTACAAATCCGGACCTCCGGAGTCAGAACCCGCCTTTGGACAGGGTCCCCAGGAGCTGAGCTGTATATGAAAAGTTTGAGAAGCCCTGTGCCAGGAGGTGGTGAAGCTAGGCAGCAGGAATTCAATACATGTTGATTTATGAATGAGTGCAGGATGGAATGGTGTGGCTGGGATCCAGGCAGAGTGCTGGCCTGCTGCAGTGGCAATCACACCCTTTCCTTGGAGACAGAGCCCCAGAAGAATGGCACAAACGCAATGGACGCCCCATGTTTGTCCTGAGAAGTTGATGTTGCCTGTTTTCATTCAAAGTTGGGCTGGGGTAGGAGGAGAGGAGACAACTAAGGATGAGTGTGGGAGAATGATGGCCAGGAAGGGCAGCTGGGCCAGTTGGCACTCCATGGGCCTCGCTCAGACTGATGACCACAGAGCACTGCTGGTGGCACTCCCAGCTACTTGCAGCCCTGCTCAGCAGTCTCATGCAGGAGGAGGAGAGGTGACAAAGTCAGATTCATCCAGGGTGGAAAAATGTGGGGTGAGGTGGAGCCAGGGAGTCACTAGATGGTCAATGAGGCAGAGGATCTTCTGAGCTTTGCTTCTGATCAAGAGGGCAGACTCCAAGTTGGAGAAGCAAAGGGCTAAAGAGAAGCTGGGGCAGGGGACAGGCCTGGCCAGTGGACCAGAGGGATGAGAGCCAGTGGCCTCAGAGGGCTGGAGAGAAAGTGTGGTCTTAGGATTTCCAAGGTGAAGTTACTTTGATTTTTATTTAATCTTCCCAGACAGTTGTGGGATCAACCTGTGACTCACGGGGAATCTAAAACATCACAGCAAAATCTGCTCCACAGCCTTCGTGACTAGTGAGTGCCCAGACCACTGTGACAAGAAGACCCGAAAGCAACATAAATGACCAAGTAAATGTAAATCAAGCCTCTCATTTTTTTTAAAACTCCAGTCAGCTCTAGGATGGGGAGTGCCATGTCATCTAGTTTAGGAAGCGAACTGGTACAGTTTGAGTGCCTGCACCTGCCTCTTAAGAGGGCTGTGATCTGGGGCCAGGACCACCACCTGTATAAGCCTCAGTCTCCTCTTATCATACAGTGGGGACCAGTCTCATTTTCTTGCAATCTAAAAGGGCAAATGATGCATGTCATGCAATGGTATCTCATTCTTAATAATCACACCCCTCCCTGTTCTCTTTCCCTGGGCACACCTGAGCAGGAGACACTGTGAGCAGGGGAAGCGGCTTCACCCAGAGGGGCCCCAGCTGCCGCTTCCGCAGCCCACCTCTGTACAAAGCCAGAAAGCTGAACCCTTTGTGCAAGGCACAGCTCAGTTCCCCTAAGGAACTCACAGCTCCAGCCTGTCAGAAAGCTCTGCCACAAAAGTGGTATGAAGCCCTGCAGATACAACTCGGCTGCAGCGCCAGGGTCTCAGAAGGAGAGCCAGCAGTAGCTCAGGGCAGCAGCTGGGCTCCAGGCCTGTGGCCATGTTACACCTGCCAGCCTCCTGGCCTTGATCTCCTCACTGGGAAAGGATACTCACCTGCCAAAGGGCCTCTCCAGGGCGAAGGGCCGGGCAGCATAATAGTATTGTTTGTACTCATCCATCCAAACTTCTGCCGTCCGCTTGGTGTTTCTGGGGAGTCAGAGTGTCAGGAAGCGGCCAGCTTGCTCTCTCTCGTTCGCTGTCTCTCTCACACACACACGCACACACACACGTATGTGGAGCCAGCATGAGTGCATCAGACCAGTGATGCACCTGCTCTTGGGGCAGCCTAGCCCAACCTGGCCTAGGCCCACCCTGGTTTCCAAAAAAGCTTTGTCCCCAAGACAGCACACATTGAGGAGTAAGAACAGAAGGTACAGGTCAGAGAAATCGTGCCGGAACGAAAATCCCTGACTCCCAAAGAAACAGGAGAAAAGGTCCAGGAGAAGCAGGCAACCCATCTGTTTGCTGCCGGCAACTCTCAGTGCAAGGCACGGCCCCAGCTCTGAGCCCTTGCTTCCGGCGCTCAAGTGGCTCAAGTCCTAGCTCCCCAAGCGGAAAATCTGCATACACGAGGTGTCCCCACAGGCCATGCAATTAGTTTGGCACAGGTGTATGGAATTAAGTAATCAAGCCATTGCTTTCAGACCTCCAGCCGGGATGCTGGAATTGTTTTAATCAAGTGTTTGCTCGGAGTCTGACCCCAGAGATTCTTCCAGAGAGAGACAGACACTGTGGATGTCATCATGCAGCACTCGGGGGTGCTGGGGAGAGAGCCATGAGTACAGCCCTCAGAGAACAGGGAGGGGCTTGGGGGCCCAGGCAGCAGCAACGAGACCTACAGAAATGAATGTGGGGGGGTCTAATTCAAAAAAAGGTGGTCTTGCAGATCCTAGATCTGCGTCTCAGAGGAAGTATTTGCTGCAGCAATGTGGTGAGCCCTACAAAGCGGGCACCTAAAATGACAGAGGCGCCTTGTGTGGGCAGGGGAAGCAGTTAACAGGGCCTCCCACTGGCCTAACAATCAACAAACTGGATACTGCTGAGTGGATGCTAAGCCACGTTTCTCTACCCACCAAAGGGCCATCAGTGGCGAGCAGGATGTACGCTGGGTGGGGTTCAGTCTCCCAGATCAGCGTCTGAAGCTCCAGGCTCTGCATCCACACTCCCCTCCCTCCTTCCCTCCCAGGGAAATCTTTGTGAAACCCACACAGTTTCGGGGGATCCTGCCTTTGCCTCCCTGTGACTCCCTGCCCGGTCAATTTTCTCAGCTCCCCTGGCTTAGCCCACTGCGTATCTGCAGCAGGTGCTGTGGACTTGGCCATCGACTCCTCTGAGATGGCTGTGCCAAGACATATGGCACACCTGTTTGTGCGTGTGGCAGACCCAGCAGGAAAGCAAAGGAGGACAAGGATACCCCCAAGAAAGAGTCCCTGCTTCCAGCAACAGGGGCGCAGAGTTTCCCCCACACAAGTGGAAAAGGAAGAGTGAAGGAGGACGAAGAAAAGGGGTGAAGCTATCAGGGGAGAGGGAGAGAAGCTGGAGGAAAAGAAGTTAAAGGGCAGAAAAAAAGCAGACCTCAATGACTCTGAGGAGAGAAAGCAGGGGAAGCAGAAGAGGGCGTGAAGAGTGGGGGCAGGGTGGGAGGAGGCGCAGTACTCCCTGGGCTGCTGAGCCAAGGTATCATAGTAATGACAAGCCATCCTCCAGCCAGGAGGGGAAACCAGGGCCTCAAGTCCTGCCCTGGCCCGCACCCCTTTGCAGAACTGGCCAGGCCCCTGAGCTCTATCTGCTTACACTTCCCCCCATCCCTGCATCTTCCCCCAGGACTGACTGCCTCACCCCATCTCCGCGGGGACCCAGCTTGAAGGCAGTGAGAACTTCTCAAACTGGCAGCAAAACGTGACCATTTCTCCCTGACTTTCACAACCCTCAACCAGCATGATGGTGCTGATCAGTGGTTCAACATGGCCTTGGGCAATGTGGAACCTACGGAGGCTTTCGGGGGAGTACTAGGGAAGTCTTGGTCCCAGTGCTGAAAGCAGCAGCCTGACTCCAGCCCTGATGGAGCCCAGGGAGCAGATGTGCCACTCCTGTCCAGCCAGGCATCTGGGCAAACTCACAGAGCCCCAGAGGTGGCTGGGAACCCCCTCAGCCATGGCCACTACCCTGCTGCTGCCCACACATGCCAACTTCTGGGTGCAAACTTACTTTATGTATGTGTTGGCGTTGCCATTAGGAAAAACGTATGGGTGCTTCTTCCGGAAGACGTGCCCCACTCGGCTACACGGGATGATCTCCAGGCTGCCCCTGCACATCCACACTCTGAAGGAGATTTCTGCAAGATAACCACACTTTTCTAGTCACCTCCTATTCCTGTTCCACCTGTTTCAAGGTAGCAGGTGCTAGGGAGTCCCCTACCTCCCCGCACCCCCATCCCCCTGCCCACTTCAGGCCTAGAGTGCAGTGGCTAAAATTAGACTGCACAGCCAAAATGTGAGTTCCACCAAGGCCAGGCAGCCTCGGTGATTCCCTCAGCAGATGGGAGCCAGCGCTAACACCCTGGAGAGTGGTGCAAGTTAATATGGAAACACCTCAGTGGCCAGCAGAGTGCAGATGGGGGGGTGGGCTGGGGAGAGGGAGTACACTGGGATGGTTTAACTTGGCAAAGAGAAACCTTGAGAGCAAGGCAGAGAGTTGCTATGAGTACATGGAAAGTTCCAGCGTAGAAGATGGATTAGACTCATTCCCTGCATCATCCCCAGAGGGTTAGAACCAGGACCGAGGAGAAAGAAATTCCATTCCATCCCATTTTCAAATCAGATGCAGGTCCTAAGATCCAGGATAGGCTTAGAAAACTACATGGCAAGGATGCAACTGAGAGGACTAAGCCTCAGAAGGCACCAGGACCAGGTGCTCCGAAAGCTTTGTCCTTGCTAAGACTGCAATCCAACCATGGGGTACTAGTCACCTGCGTGACAGCTGGAACAGGAAGAGAAAAAACAAGCAGGAACCAAAAGCCAAGAGGAGCTGCAGAAAAATGCTGGGCCCCGAGCTGTTGGTGGGGATGCTCCAGGGTGGGCATCTTGCCCACACAGCATCACTCCCAACTACTGGCTATTGCAGGAACCTGAGAGATGGCTGGTAGGTGGAGCTGGCAGAGACTGGTATTTCTCCCTCCTTGCCATTGCTCTCCAATAGCCTTCAAGCAGAGCTCCTGCCTTGAGTGAGGAGCCATGGCCAAGCAAGGGGGACTGGGGAGTGATAGGCAGGGTGTAGGGGAGGGAAGTTTGTCATTGCCGTGGTGTAGAATCGCCAGTGCCTGCTGCTGCTAAGTATCAGAACAAATGGCAGAATGTTTTATTATTGCTTTGCAATCCTCTACAGAGAATGCACTCCCTTGTCTGCATGCACCAGGAGCAGACCCTCTCTCATACTCCCCTCTTTCGATCTCTGGCTATCCCTGTCTGGTCCATGTTAGGTAAAGAAGTGTGAAGACAGACTAGCTCATAAAACCAAAAAGATCACAGGAGTGCTGTCCCTGGGAGGGGCATGTGGAGACAGGACAGGTGTCCACAGGCAGGTGAGGAAGACATGGGTATTCTAGGGCCTCCCACTCCCAGCTTTCTCTGTACCCTCCAGCAAGTGCTGCGTTTCTCATTGGGGTCCTCCCTCCCAGCCACTGTTGCTTCTACTTCCTGTTGTTCTTCTCCAAGACCCGAGCAGGTGCCTTGGCTCAAATCCTCCACAGTGATCCTCATTGCTGTCACTCACCGGTCCTCAACCACACTGCCTTCTCGTCCCCCATCTCTTGTCACATCTGCTCGCAAAGATCACCCTGAGTACCTTCACTCCATCACTTGTGGGCACTTGGCCCTCAGCCCGCTGTAGCTCCATCCCAGGGTTGGGGAACAGACTGAAGCAACAAGAAAGGACTTCTCATCATGGCAACAAAATGATGGTAAGAACATGAGGGGAAGGGCCTGGTGGCATGGCCTAGTGGCTAAAGTCCTCTCCTTGAACGCCCCGGGATCCCATATGGGCGCCGGTTCTAATCCCGGCAGCTCCACTTCCCATCCAGCTCCCTGCTTGTGGCCTGGAAAAGCAGTAGAGGATGGCCCAAAGCCTTGGGACCCTGCACCCGCATGGGAGACCCGGAAGAGGTTCCTGGTTCCCGGCATCGGATCGGCACAGCACCAGCCATTGTGGTCACTGGGGAGTGAATCATCGGACGGAAGATCTTCCTCTCTGTGTCTCCTCCTCTCTGTATATCTGCCTTTCCAATAAAAATAAATAAATATTTTTTAAAAAAAGAACATGAGGGGAAGAAGAAATGGTAAGAGCTTGGCTTTGGGCTTAGTGAGCTGGAACCTGCAGTGACCTATTTGCTCGGCATCCCTGGAAACCTGTTTCAGCTCACTGTCAGAGATCAGAAAAACACTCCACAGGACTGCTGGTGGTGCCAAGTGAAACAGACTTTAGAGAAAGGCTGAGTGGAAAAGGGAAGACCAGTGGTGGGCACTGAGATACGTTCTAAAGCCAGTCTCTAAACCACAGAGCCAGGGTCCATCCCTCCACCTGGACCCTGTACACCTGTGGGAAGGGCACACAGTTCCCTTCCCCCTGACTTCTACTGCACCTCAGACCCATGGTGTGGAGCTAGTGGGCATGTGGCTGGGGTACTGTTCGAGTCCTGTCCACCCTCACCACCCCTCGTCTGGTGTTTGCATGAGTCACTGAGCATGGCATTGCTTGGCCAACTGCCCCACACCTGCCTCCCTCCCTGCAGTGAGCACCTGGGAGAAGTCCAAGGGGTTGGTTTGTGGGGCTGTGTCATTGCATGTGTGAATTCGATTTGGGATGTCCTAGCCAGTCAGCCTTCTCCAGAGACTGCAAACAAGATGTGCTCCAGAACCCAAAAAGGAACATGCACGCTCTCATCCCTCAACGCTGGAGATGGAGGCCTCACTTCCCAGATAGAACCTGCATACTGTGTGACAGCTTTCTTCCAAAGTTAGGCCTGTGTTTCAGCAACAGTCTCTTCCACGTATTCAAATGAGACATATGTCTCTGCTCATTTGCAAGGCAAATTCCCCCAGTCTGGGCCCCCACCTACTATCCCAGGTCCTGCACACTATTCCTCCTGGGCCCAGCAGTTTGTTTCTCTCTGAGTCCACTGACCTCTCACCTCTGCCACGGTCACAGGCAGGCCCTCCACTTGCATGACACTGTCCCCTGGCCTTGGTCGGCCTTCACCTTCCTTCAGATCACCTGGCATCCATCTCCAGCTTCACCCTGGGGTGGTTCAAATGCTGATTCCTCCTCTTACCTTCCTCGATGCTAAGGACTCGCCTCCACCCACCAACTCCAGACACCAATGCAACCTACAGAAACCTCGTATCCCTTTCTGCCTCTCTCCTGCAGCTCTACTGCCTCTTCTCCACTGAATCGTGCCCTCCTCCTCTTCCTGTGTCTTACTTTAGAATAGAACCTGTGAGTATTATTACAGTGCAGAAGTGGCTCTGATAAGACCACTTGCAACTAGTAGCAGGGAACCCACACCCATCTCTCCAACCCCAAAAGCCACTCTCTTGCTCTGACATCATCCTGCCTCAACAGCCAACCTCTCCCACTGGCCAGTGGAGCTACAAGCACAAAGATATAGACTTCAAGGCATGCACAGATGAACAACAGGGACAAGCATTAACCAGCTTTCACATTTCTAATTTGTTGACTCATTCACCCAATCCTGAAAAACATCTGTCTCAGTTCTCCTGCAAGCCACCTGCTGCCACTCAAAGGCACTGCAGCTTGGGATGAGCTGGGAGGCTCCCTACTCTGGGACCCAGATGTTCACCTGGAGGTTAGAGAGGTACCAAGCTTGATAATGACAGCTACAATTAGGGTGATTTGCAAGTGCTAAAGTCCAGGACACACAGTCACCCTCCCCTTACCATACAGTGTGTCCTAAGTCTGCGAGCTGGGCCTAAAGCTTACATTTAAGATGTCTTGGGATCTTGAGGCCCATGCAAAAAAATAAGACAGGTAGGTGTGAGGCAGTGGGGCTCCCCTGCTCTCCAAGGATGTAGGCTCTACCCAACCATCACCTCTTCAAAAAACGAGAATGGAGCTGAAGATCCTGGGTGGGCATCCCTCAGCAAGGGGTTCCTGCTGAATCAGCACTTACACACTCTCCCTGGGAACGGACATCATCCACGCCCAAAGCCACTCTGAGTTCCAGGCAAGGAATCAGGATGCCCCTTCAGGGGCACTGCAATCCTCCTGCCTCCTTCAGATTTCTGGTCAACGTTTGAGAGCACACAACCCTCTAGGCATCCATGCCCAGCTCTTTCTTTCCTTCTCTGTCTGTACTGGTCCACCAGTGGCATGCACTAGCTCTCTCAGAGTCCCTGCTCTTCATCAGATATGGCCAGACCTGCCAGGGTTGGGGATGAGCAATTTGGGCCTGGGGTCAGCTTTCTCCCCAGTAAGTGAACCACAGCTACCATTTTACTGCTGCTCATCCCTACTGGCCTAGGCTCTAGCCTGGCCACATTATAAACTGGTTCCTAAACAAAGACAAGGGGTCCCATTCCACATGGGGGCCACACCAGGAACCATCTAAGATGAGACTTCAAAAAGTTCCTTTAAAAAGGGATTAAAACCTAAGTTTATTTGGGGCAAAAGAATATTTTGACACCCATACACAGTTGTTTTCTTAAGATGCATTTTCCACGAACTTTCTGAACTCCCTCTTACCTGGGAGATGGTGGGTGCACAGTGGTATTCATTCTACCTTGGCCAAGTTTAAAGCTAC
Organism: Ochotona princeps; assembly: GCF_030435755.1. NCBI lineage: Eukaryota > Metazoa > Chordata > Mammalia > Lagomorpha > Ochotonidae > Ochotona > Ochotona princeps. Next base: position 60,335,508 of record NC_080839.1, on the reverse strand, counting down.
TGAGAACAAAGGATAGAGAGAACAGTAGTAGGCCAACAAGGTCATAGACGCTCGCTCCCCTGGCTGCCGTCATTCCTAAGTCATCTATGTGCCTGAGCAACTGGGATTTTCGCTTTCTGTCATTATTCTTCAATCAGTACATAAATCTGAGTGACTACATTGGCCTTGAAATGGTTTCAAGGCATTTCAAGGCATTTCACTAGGACAGCCAAGGCTGTATGAAGGTCCTGCTTCCAGAAACGCATTAACCACAGGCCCAGTGTGGGCACCAATGGCCATGGAACCACAAATGCAAGGTGATATTCATCAGTTCAGATTCCTGTTGAAAAAGGAACAGCTCATGTACAGCAGAACTCAGCCAACTCAGGGTGTTCAGGAGCAGCTGGGAAGGATGGCCTTCAGGTTCTCTTGCCTGGGCTTGGAGCTTAGCAAGGCTAAATCCCAAACCAGGATGAGAGCAGTAGGCTGCTCTAGCTTCCCCTCTTCCACTCCAGGGAAGGATGATTTGTCAGCCGACTTGGATGTGTTTCTAGGATGGGGCCATTTCCCTAACACCAAGCCACCCAGCATGGAAGGGCTGAGGTAGAGTAAGAAAGCACTGGGGATACACTTTCAGCTGGTCAGACACAACTGTTCTTGTATGAACGCTGCCCACATATTGCTTAAAGGGGAAGGCAGCCGACTCTGGTAGGGCAGAGGCACCTGTGTCATCGAATTCCTCCTCACAACTGTTCTGTGACATGGGTGTGACCACAACAGCTTTATATTGCTGGAGCATGAAGCACCACAGATTCAGCAGGTGAATGTGGACCGGTCTCTTCCTTGAGGGCCCAAATCAAGGGAGTCAGCAGGTACGTGTTGCTTCCTAGAGTTTCAGGCAATGCTCAGTCCCTTAGAGTTGCACAAGTGAGGTTTCCAGTTCCTAGCTGACTGCTAGTCCAAGGCCTCTCTCATCTGCCTCCATGCTGTTCCCTCCATCTCAAGACAGCAGTGGCTGGGCAACTCCTGCTTCCAATTCTTCTCATTTCTCCTCTTCTGCCTCTGGCTGAGAAAGGTCTCTGCTTTGAAGGGTTTGCGTCACCAGCCTGGATGGGTTTGGATAATCCTGCATAATCTTTTGAAAATCATTGATTGTGACCTTATCACATTTGCCAAGTCCCTTTTCTCTCTCTCTCTCTCTCTCTCTCTCTCTCTCAATCTCTCTCTCTCTCTCTCTCTCTCTCACACACACACACACACACACACACAAGCACAGAGGCATTGGTGTGTGATGATTTCTGAGCACCACCTCATCTCTCCAGTGCTAACTTCAGCACCTGCTGTGCTTTGGAAATCCCCAGTTCTAAATTCAGGAATCCCATATTCTCCTTTCACGTGTGTGCCAAGGCCTCCTTTTTTTGGAAACATGCATCCCTTCTCCCCGCCACTTACACACACACACACACACACACACACACACACACACACACAGAAATTTTTACTGGGTAACAGATTTTCTTTTCTCTGCAAAGACCAAAAGCTAAAAGTGAGATGTGGTTCAAAGTAAGTAGATAGATTGCACATATCCTGTGTTAGGTAAATGAGAGTTTAAGCATCCAATTTTAATGCAAATTAACTTCTGAAAAAAAATCTAAGAGCCATATTTCTCTAAAGCCTGCTCAAGGGCTGAACTGTAGAGGTAATTAGCACGATTCAGCTCATCTTAGAAATACTGTAAGGAAATGATCTCACTAGGGCCAGGGAAATGAGTGTGTGTGTTGGGGGTGGGAGGAGAGGTGGTCTACTAAGGCCTGGAATGGCTCTCATATGCCCACTGCTACCAATCCACCAGCAGCTGCTTCTAACAAATAGAGGCCAAGTTGGGGCAGGGCAAGAGCAGTGTGGCATCGAGCACTGGCACGGATGCCCTGGCCAACAATTTTGTGTATTATATTTTTATTTGAGAGACAAGAGAAGAAAAGGGAGAGAAGGGAAAGTGGAAAAAGAGAGAGAAGAAAGAGATCCTATTATCCTGTCTAATGGTTCATTCCCCTAATGTCCACAATGGCCAGGGCTGGGCCAGTCTGAAGCCAAGAGCCTTGGAACTCGATCCACTGAGGTGGTAGGGACCCGAGACTAGAATCATCATCTGCTGATCCCTAGGGTCTGCATTAGCAGGAATCCTGAATCAGGAGCAAAGAGGAGCTGGAACAGGAGCCCAGGATCTGAGGCCTAGCATTCCCAACTGGCCTCTTAGCCACTAGGCCAATCACCTGTCCCTGTGCTATGAAACAAAGTCAACATAACACACACATTCACACACATCTAGAACACAGAGAAACTCTATCTACTTCTCAGAAAGTAGAATTAATCTCAAGTTTAAAAGGAACCCTTAAACATGAAACGACATCCATTCGGAACAGTCTCATGCAAGGTCAGCCCTCTGTATCCACGGATTCAACCAACTATGGATTGAAATAATTCCTAAAAAACTGTGTCTGTACTAAACATGTGTAGCCTTTTAATTTACTTGTCATTATTGCCTAAACAGTACGGCACAGTCATTCATGTAGTGCTTATGTTGAATCCTAATAACCAAGAAATGATTTACCGGGCACAGGAGGATGTACAAGGGCTCTATGTAGACACCATGCCGTTTTACATAAGGGACTGGAGCACCTGCAGAGCTCGGTGTATATGGGGGTCTTGGGTCTGACCCCATGTGTACAGCCAGGGCCGCCTTTCTCTGGCTGAGTCCCCAGCCTTCTCAGTGTCTTGCTTTCGGAACACAGGTTGAGCGCCAAGTACCTATTGTTCTGGGCCCCAAGAATGAGATCTGGCAGTGCCTCTGAGGAGCTGCAGGTTTGGCAGGAGGCAACGCAGGCCAGCAGGTACCGATGGATAAACAAATACAGAAGAGGGCTCAGCAGAGTGTCAGTGGAGGGCCAGGAGCTGCATGGCACGGAGTGAGGGAGAGGTGGGCGAGAGGGAGATGGGAAAGGTGTCCTTTTTCCAGAGTTGCCTGCACAGTGCAACCAGCATCTGGGACCTATGGGAGGGCACATTCTGGGAAGTGTGAGAGGCCCCTGGGAGGCAGGATGGGCTGCTGAGGCAGGACCTGGGCAGGGGCCAAGTTGAGTACTGTGGGCCTCCTGCTTAGTACACAAGGGTCGCTGCTGTGGATCCAGGTTGAGGAGGGGTAGGAAGGCTGGCATTTCAGAAAGAACTCTTGGGCAGGAATGGGCGGAAGGGGCAGCCTTGACATGAGTAGAACTGATGTGGAGGGAATTGGTAGGGACAAGAGAAGGTGACAGGTGTGACACCAAGGGGAGTTGTCACAGCTGCAGGACACAGTGATGCAGGCAGGCTCTTTACTGCCGCAACCCAGATCTAGAATTCTTGAACTGACAGGCCACCTCCTTTACCCCCTTGCCTCATTTGTCCCTTGCAGCTGAAGTGACACTCACACACTCCAGCCAGCCCCCTTTTCCAATTCTCACTTTCACCTGCTCATTGCCCTGTGATTCATCACCAGCCACAGATGGGACAGTATTCCCGGGACAGATGTATCCATCATGGAAAGGCACTACATTCCCTGGCATAGCCAATGCTTAAGAAAAACAAATTCAGAAACAGTTTTGCAAGTGCTATGGCACGCTCTAAAACAATGGAAGACTGGGATGAAGAAAAGAACGAAGTCCTTGTGGCAGCTACCTCTGGTGCTTTCCTGTGGCTTAGGATATAGTGGGATGGATTGTCAGGTGCCTTTCCCATCCCTCTCCCTTTTGTACTCAAATTAGCCTGTGTTCCCGCAAAGGACAAGCAGGCAGGCAAGGTGTGATGGCTACTTGACCTGGGCAGGTGGATGTTAATATGGCTGTGAGAGAAAGCTATGGGTAGGCTGGTCCAGAATGTTCTGTGGTTGTAGCTGACACATTGCCTCAGTCCACATGGAACTGCTATTGTGAAGGCAGGGGAAGGCAGACTAAAGCGGGAGTCAGTATCCAGCCTGCAGCAGTGTCCTCAAAATTCCATCAAAAAGCTGTTCAACAGTGAAAATGAAAAAAAATCAACACAATAAATTTTAGAAAGAAATGTCTCTGTGTGTCAATCCTGCTGCAAATAAAGCTTTGTGAAACTTTGTTTTACCTTTGTCAAACCTGTGATTAAGAACGACATATTACTATAGCTTTAAAGATCAGGCATTCCTAAAATGTATTTTATATGAGTGAAATGGACATCTTTTCATTTGCTTATTATTTATAGCTCTCACTTATAGCCCACTGAACTGGCCTCTTTTTTATTTTTTTATTTTTTTTTACTTTTTACTGGTTGAACTCTATTCAGTAGAGCAGTAAGTCGTGGTCTGTAATGTTACCTCAAAAATGAAAGAAAAATAGAAAAAGAGTGGGTGGATGATAGAAGCAACACTGCATTCTTAGAATTGCTTCTATGGACTACGTTGAATCTGTTCTGTGTTATTTTACATCACATTAACATGAGAATTCTGTTGTAGTAACTATCACACATTTGCAGTGACCCTGAGCTTCTAATGTATTCATAAATTCCTTGAAGCAGTTTGTTAAACACACACACACACACACACATACAAAGCACAGTATCGCAAGAATATTCTCAACAAGTGCCCGTGTTGAGCTGTGGATGGTGAATGCATCCATCTGGGAAGAGACTAGATGACCGCTGTCCATTAAATTGCTGCACTGAGGCTCCATCAGCCACCTGCCAGGGGTGCGGTGACTGCCAGGGCATACATCGGCTCTGTCCAGCAAGACAGCACTCCCTGCTCCATGGAGAATGTGAGGGTTTACCTAGCCTGAGTCCACCTGGGCAGGTGCAGGCAGGCGTGGCCTTGAACCCCATACTAATGGTCTCCTGTCATGTTCCATGAGGCCCTGGAAGATGGGTTCCTGGGGCCGGGTTTCTGATTAGTTTACTGAGCTTCCAGTCTGGCCCCCACAGGGCAGGACTTTTCTGATGGATTTTTCTACAGGGCCCAGTTTGGGTGAACAGGTGCTATGGGTTGGGACAGAAGCAATAGATTACCAAGAAATAATTCTTAGTGATAGATGAAGAAAGCCATAAAGCATGTTGAAGGCAGGAATGGGATAAAATGCTGATGGCACCAATGCTGGGGATCACAGCCGAATGCCCACAGGAGCCCCAGGGGTCACGAGCTGGCCCAATCATGGTACAGGGAGCCCTCATTGTACACCTTCCCTGGCGCCCGGCGGGGAGGGGGGGAAGGCAGGGATTATGGGATGCTCCCTCTTAGTCTACCATCATCTATTCATTCCAGAGTGCTATTGAGGGCACTACATATGTTGAGCTCTGAGGACAAAGCAGACTACTCTCCCTGCCCTGGCACAGTCTACATGCTGTGACTTTCTGAGGCCCAAACTGTTTCCTATAAACTCAGTCCAAGCACCCCACACAGGGCCAGGATTTTGCACACTCATCTCAACAGACTGCAAGGCCAGCACAAGGAGGTTGGCATCCCAAAACGACACTGTTCCCTTGAAAAGGAGACGGCAGGGGTGGCCATTTAATGTCACTGGCTTTTCAACATTTCCTAAACCCCAACCCTGCACTACAGTGGCCAGGCTCAGCAGCCACCTGCTGGCATGGTGGGAGCCCCGTAACCAGCCCTTCCCCCCCACAAGTTCTTGTTCCACTGGAAGACAAGGGCAGGGTTATGGTTAGGTTTTCCACAGCAGTTAACACAGACACAGCTCATTAACTCAGGGCCAACAGTCCTCCTCACAGTCACCTGAGGATATTGGTGGATATAACACACACCACTGACTGCTTCCTCAGTCTCTCTTTGCAGTCTCCTTCCAGATCCAGATTCCAAAGTTCAAGGTTTGATCACACCAAGCGACCCAGGTTTGGAGTTCCTACTTGGTCTTCCTAGCATATCTATGTCCCTCTGGTCCTAACAATCTGTCTGGGCACAAAACTCCCCAGGACCTCAGCCTCCATGCAACCCCATGCTGAAACTGCCTTGCTAACCACTGGCAACAATGGTTGCTTGGGCACCCCACTCAGTCTTGTCCCAAAGGAGTGATTTACTCACCCCCTCCCTGGCACCTGCGACTTTGTAGCTCTTCCCCATTGGGGCCAATGACACAGAGATTCCCATCAGGATGCATGAGACAGGGACTCACCGAAGTTCTCTCCACCCCAGATGTCCATGTCTACATCATATTTCCCCAGGTAATCGAACCAGGCTTTGTCGATCACGAAGAGCCCTCCAGCTATGACTGGGGTCCTGTGTGTTTGGGAGCAAGGAAGGGAGGAATTCACTTATGGAAGGAGATCACTCTCAAACCGCTCTACCCCAGAGCCCAGACCTCAGGGTCATTGCCTTCCTGTTCCCGTCCTCTTCAGAGGGGTCAGCACATTTCCCAGTGACCTAAAGTAAAACTCTGCTCCAGAGATTTTCAATGCATTATGAACCTGACCTTGCAAATGGGCAAACTTGCTACTCATCACCCGTCCCACAGATGCTGGAACTCACTCAGGACCCAGATGCTTGGATGGCCGGCAGGGTTTCCCCAGCTCCTGTCCTGGGGAACACTAGCTTGTGCCCTGGGTCCCACCCCATTCCCATTGGGTCTCCATCTGACTTAAGGGACTTCAACCAAAAACGATGGCGCATGTTCCACAGAGCAGGCACAGATGCAGGGCAGGTCAGCCACAGGGCGAAGGTCGCCCAGGCCAACGCCTTTCCTGCTGTTATTCAGGTACTTCCGATCCTCTTGCCATTCCCCTCCCCTAGCCACCACCACAATAACATCCTCTCCTGAGGAAAGAAGTATTTTAGCTTGGAGATTCCCAAGGGACCTGTGATGCTCTCTCTAGTTTGAGACAGAACATCAAGGCTGTTCTTTCTTAATTAAGAGTCCCTATGCTCTCTATGCTACACTAAGCCTCAGCTGAAACTAGAACTAGGTCACAGCCTGCTACCATCTACAATGGGACACTATGGGACCTTAACTACCGAGTGTGGATGAGGACAAGGCCATCCATGGCATGGCAGCCCACAACTCACACTACATGTATGTTCTTACACATTATAAATAGGATGGCTTAATGGACATCAGTGGCCCCATGCCTTCATATCAGCCCCCACTGACAGCCTCCCCTCCACCTCTCTGAGCTGAACCCTGACAGTCAAGATCCAGGAGCTCCTGGTCCCCAAAGACCATTCCCTTCCCCACCAGAGTGCCAAAAGGGACCCTCTTGGACTGCAGCATTAGCAGAAAGCAAAAGAGCATCACAGCGTGTGTGACAGCCAACTACACTGGGTGCCTATTCTGTAGCTCAGGTTTCCACCAGGCCCCCAACCTCTTAGGTAAAAGTCTGCAGGAGGACAGAAACTGCTAAAGATCAGGGCAGGAGTGAAGGTGACCTGGCATGAGGCTCTGCTCACCTCTTCCCAATCTGTGGAGCAGCTTATGTGTCCTGTTCTCCATGAAGCAGGAAGGGCAAAAGGATGCAGTTGCTCACCTCCCCCTTGCTCTGGTCCCTCCTACTTACCGAATGGGCTCGGTAGGGTCCAGGCGCCGAGCCTTCTGCTCTGGGGAGAGCTGCTCCCATTGGAAGTGGAGGCTCCAGTCAAACCCTGAAATACAGCAGTCTGGCTGATGCGCTCTCTCAAAGTACCTGGAAAGCTTGCTCATGCTGCACCTTTTCCAAAAGTTCAAGGATGTACCAGGTCCTGGGGAAGCTGTTGTCCTAGGACAGCAAGGAAGTCCTGCTGGGCTGACAGCTGCTGTCTCTCTATTGGGTGGCCTCAGGAAATGAAGGACAGAGAGACCCTGGCACAACTGATGGGCAGTTATGGAATGTGATCCTTGGCCTTGAACCCTAGGAAGGTGTAAGCAGCAAGTTTGGGAAAGGTCTCCAGCTTACTTAAATCTCTCAGGGCCCAGGGTTAACACTGGGCCCTGGGCAGAGAGTTGTGGCAGGTCTCCATGAGGAGGGGGTGGTATGACAGAAGATCTCCATGGGAGGTAGCAGAACCCAAGGGGTCCCACATACCTGGGGGAACCCTTACAGTCTCAGGTCTTGGTAAGCCAAGAGTAGAGCTGGAGGTCAGGGGATACCCTCTTATTCACAGTCCCGGTGGTAAGGGCCAAGTTGGAGTATATTAACAACAGGTGTGTGATTTGACATGGGCACCTCCAGTAGAGCCAGGGATTTTGCAAAAGTTCAGATCTCCTCAACCCGCAGGCCTAAGAACCTTAACTTGGCTCTTGATGCTGGTCAATACTGAAGCTTTGACCATGTAAGAGTCATATGCTTTAAACAGCAGCTCCTAATGTGTGATCCAAACACAGCATGCTACTGCTGACCCCTCCTTTTAGGGGTATGTCACCGATCTCACAAGTATTGAGCTAATGCAGCCAGGGAAGCCCTCCCACCTTCTCCTAAATGTCAGTCACAGCCCCAGATCTTTTCCATCACCCCTAAATGACACTCCATCCCAGAGAAGCCTAGAACCCTCTGGAGCCAGGCAGATAGATGTGCATGAGGATGGGCAGCTTCCCCCATGGAAAACACAGGGCCAGAATTGCCAGAAAAACCACTTAAGGGAATTTCCCTCACCCCCACCCCATTTGTAGTAATGACTAAGAGGAAGAAAGGCCTTCCTGGGAAGAAGAAAAGGCATGAACCCCACTCACCTCCTCGGAGCTCCGAGGCCGACTCAATGTAGTTGAAGGTATCCAGATTGATGATGTCGATCACAGGGCATACAACGCGCGTGTAGTCCTGTATGTAAAACAGCAGGTGCTGGCTCAGTGTGCATGGGGAATTTCGTAGTGCCAGAGATAGGCTTTGTGGCCATGATTGGGTACTTTCTCCTTTTGGTTCTCCATTCTATTGAACAAGGAGCCCTGACAGTTGGGACGTCTCAGGTTTAAATGTATATGATGCTGTGGAGTCTTTCCTGGGTGGTTGGGGGTGCCTGAGCATGGACTGTGGGGAAACTGGTAGAAGCTGGTGGGGGGGACCAAGGGAGGGGTACCCAAGTGGGGGGAACCCAAGGGAACAAAGGGAGGCAGATGCCAGTGGGGCTCCACAAGGCCAAGCAGTTAGCTGGAAAGGTGACCCCAGGCTGCAGTCTCAGGCATTGCCCCACCCCAACAGTGGGGATTTCTGAGCTCATTCCACACCCACAGCTTCTGCTAGCAGCTCTGGAGAGCTCCAACGGGTGGACAGATGCACCTGTGCCTCCAGCCCAACCGACATCCATCCTCGCTTCCAACTTGGGATCCAACACGGCACCACCCACTCCCACATGGCATTTCACTTGGCATTCTCAAGGGTGGCTCCAACAGCTTCTCCCCATACACATTCCTTCTTTATTTCTGTTAACAGCCCGCCTCATACCCTCCCCCCGCCACACACACACAGACAAAACTAAGTTTCAACATTAATCTTAGAAGCTTCATCCTGCCCATCAACTGGATCTAGCTCTATGGCCTCTAAGATGTCCCCCTTGAATTCACCTGCATTTCCTGCCCCTTCTCATACCTGGGGCATGGCACTGGACCCCTAAACTCTACTCCACCCCACTCTCTTCCCACTTTGTCCTACATGGAGCTGTCACACCTCTTTCCCATGTGCAAAATGACCCTGCCACTCAAGAGCTGAAAACTGAAACTGCCTCTAAGATAACGAACAAACTCCTTGGCATGACATCCCAAATATTCAAAAACAGCCTCACTTCCACCTAGGAGTGAGAACACGCAGTGTCTGTCCCAGCAGAATAACCGTCATCGCAGGCTTGATGAGGAGGCAGAAGGAGGGCAGAGGGAGCCTGGATAACAGGTCCCAGAATAGTGAGGATGGATGAATGATGCCTCATGTTCTGTGGCTCACACAGTAGGCTGCATAGGCTTTCCAACACTCTATTATATATTCCAACACAGCGAGAAGATTTTGAATGCTTCCAAATACAAAGACTTGAAAACTGCTTGAGATGATGGATGTGCTAATTGTCCTGACTTGATCATTACACATTGTATACACGTATTGAAAGCTCACACAATGCCCATGAATATGCACAATCACCATGTGCTGATGAAAAAAAAAACCCAGCCTGAAAGAGGACTGCATACAGCTTTCCTCACCACTTGCTGCTCCCCCAAACCACACTAGCTCAAACCACAAAAAATCACCCAGGGAACATTTTTCAAAATATGTAAACTGAAGTCTCCAGTTCTCAGGGACCAGCAGGACAACGCACATACCATTTGCTTTTTTAAAATTTCCCAACATTGGGTGAGCACCTTTGTACCAGGCAGAAAATCTGGCTGCCCACAGCACTGTAAATGAAATGGGTGGACACCCAGACACTTGTGCAGAGCTGGCTACAGGTCCAGCAGCCCAGGGGCCCCTAAGGGCACTTGCAGCCAGGTGGGATGGCTCTTCCTTCAGTTCCTTGCACCAACCACCCACCCACCCAAGGCTGTATCACTGGGAATCTCTGCTCTCCTTGAAGTCATTCCATTACCAGGTTCCATCTTTCCCCCTGGATGAAGCTGTCTTCTTATTTGAAGCTCCAGATTCACCGAGTGCTGATTTTAAGTTCACAGACTTAATGTGGCCCTCTGCCTCCCACGTGCAATTCATTCTGACAGCAAGAAGCGTCTCTGAAAACCAACCAAGCCGCAAGGAAAGCAATGCTCATTTCCAAGGCATGGCTCCTGCCACCGAAGCATCACAGCTGTTTCCTTTGCTGTCACACTGCACCTGCCCAGCTGCCACAGCTCCTCTGGGGGGGGTCTTCCCAGGCTGCTGACATGGGGTGTCTGTTGACACACAATGCACACTTGTGTGCGTGTGCATACACACATGCTCACAGGGATGCTCTCATTGCTTCTGCTTTGTCCTAGGAAACCAGAGGTCTTTTCTTTGGGGAGAATTACAGTCTTTGCCAAGCTGGGAGCACCTGCAGTGGTACCAGGTCCTCCTGTGGATCTCTGTGCAATAAAGGGTTGATCTTGCCCAAAGATGCTCAGTCCCTGCCAAGCTGCTGGGAGGCAAGCTGAGTCCTTGGAATGCCTAAAAGAGTATCCTTGCTGACCTGGGTGCCTTGGCTTATACCTGAGAGGCTATGCGGAGTCAACTCAACTTGACCTCTGGAGGGGTATGAGGGTCCATGAGGATAGTCAGCTGTGGCCATGTGACCAGCTTCGAATAACAAGGTATGGGCAACATCAGCACAAGACTGGATAAAAAAGCTATGGTTCATCTACTCCATGGAATACTACTCAGCTATTAAAAAAACCAAAATGCAGTTCTTTGTGGCCAAATGGACCAAACTGGAAACCATAATGCTAAGGGAAATGAGCCAATCCCAAAAGGTCAGATACCACATGTTTGCATTAACTTAAGAGGATACGATGTTATGTAAAACATGTTATTTTATGTATATTATGTTATATGTTGTGTATAAACTAAAACTGAATTGACAATGAGGTGATCACAGAAGATGGTTAAGAAATCGCAATTGTTTTTAACATATTGGTTACTCAATACTATAACTATTAGTTACACTAATTGTTGCTGAGGGTATGTTGGAGCCTTTAATTGATTGGGTTGATAATCTGATAGTTCGGCCCTCGGACCGGACAGGGTCTCCCCAAGAAGCTGAGGAACTAGACTGGACTATAAGATGTTGGACTCTATGTTTAGTTTATGCTTGCAAAGAGGGAATCTCAACTGTACTTGATCAGTGGATATGCAACAAGGTGGAATATTCCACATGGGGGGAGGGCGGGGGAGGGGTAGGGTGATTCCCAGTTCCAACGAAACTGTATCACATAATACAATGTAATAAATGAATAAAAAAAATTAAAAAAAACAAGGTATGGGCAAGCCTTCGTGTTGGTGACACCCTCAGTGTGTTGCCACACACCCTTGCTGGAACAAGTGCTTAGCCATAACACACTACTAAGAGGACTGCACCAGAATCTGGGGATTTCTGCCCTTTCCTCTAGTCCTGTCACAATTCAGGGGTGGCATCTGAACAGCTGGGAGTCACAGATACCAGACAAGCAAGGGCTGTTTGGGGTTAAGAGCTGTGTGCTAGCTTGACCTTGAACGGGATCTGAGAGAGTTTATACATGAGCCACCAAAGCCAAGACACGGCCTCTTTGGGGGATCTTGGGGGTCCGTTTCTGTCCCGCAACCCCAACCCCATCCAGAGCCTGCTGGGTAGCAGGTGTTCCATCAGCACTGGCTAAAAGAGGACATCTGTTAACTCCCTCTGAGGACACTGTACTGGCATTGGCAATGAGAAGGCCAGTTAACTGCAGGTGAGCTGGAGGCTCACGGATTGAGAGTCTCCCAGTGAAACAGAAGATCCATTAAAGGTCCCTGCTGCAGGTCCCACAAGATGCATCTTTGCAGCTAGGGCCACACTGAAGCTCAACTAGCAGCAAGTAGAGTCCCCAGCAGATCCTGGACTCCACCCCCTTTTCCCCACCTTCCTCAACTCCAAGCCTGTATTCACCCTAGCCCAGCCTTTACTAGGAGCCACAATAGAGATTGCAGGTGCCAGCCAAAGGCTGTCAATCATCCCTGCCATCCCACCTCTAGTTTTTCCAACAAATCTTCCATGCCATCAAAACCACACCAGGAGTGGGCAAACCCAAAACTTCTGGGGAAGTTCCCTTGGATCATCACCCAGCATTCCTGACAATCTATTATGCTTTAGGAATAAGAACTCACGGGAGTAGGTAACTCCAATGCAGATGTAGACAGCCTCTAAGCTGGCCTGAAGGGAGGGCTGTGGAGGGGGGAGTCCTCAAGGAAGTGACACTGTGATACAGGGACACATTGGCAGGACACCTGGATTCCCAGTCTGGTCCTGCCATCTTCATGTGTGATCTAGACTTGATCTTGGCCAAAAGGCTGAGCAGTGAAAACATGTGTGATCTTAAACCAATACGTGTCTGTTGGACTCTGTTTCTTCATCCAGAAGGTGAAGACAGATGATTGTACACAAAATAATCTGCCTTTACAAAAACATTCACTTTACTTGAAAGGCAGAGACAAAGGGGGAAGGAGGTGGAGAGAGACGTATCGATCTTCCCTGTGTCGGTTCACTCCCCAGATGCCTGTAAAGGCCAGGTTTGGACTAAACTGAAGTCAGGAGCTCAGAGCTCCACTTGGGTCTCACACATAGGTGGCAGGGGCCCATGTACTTGGGACATCTTCCACTGCCTTTTCAGGCACATCAGCAATGAGTCTGTTTGGAGGTGGAAAAGCCAGGACTTGAACCAGAACTCTGATGAGGGAAGCCACAGTGCCTGCCCCAAGTCTGCCTTCTGAACAGGGCTTTTATGGGGAACAAGGGGGACAGTTTGTAAGGAGGCATTGCAGATCATGTAAGCTATTCTTTCTATAAATTTACTGAAATCTACAGGGATCGAGATTCCCGAAAATCTTTTTCTTACTAGAGAAATTCACAGATTAGGAGGAAGGAAAAAAAAGAGAGAGACCTATGTTAAAAAAAATAATTCAGTGCTTGTCTCAAGTAGCATCAGCTAACTGAGGGAAGAGAAGGCGAATTGGGGCAGCTTTCAACAGGGAACACACCAGCTGAGGACAGCTCATGACAGCTCCAGCCAGCCTCTTTCTTATCTCTTTCTATTTTTGAAAAACCCCAAATTCCAATTACAGCTTAACATTTCCATTTCCACTTGCAAGATCACATCTTGCTCAACTTGGGGGACAAGACACATGCAATGACACGCAGAAACACGGGCTGACACGTGTCCCCACACTCCCAGGGGCATGTGTGCTTGAGCCACTTGTCCACGTTGGCCCCAGACTTAGGGGTCTCCCTCCTAGCTTCCACAGTCCAGTGAGGGGCAGAGCCACACCCAGCTCTGGGGCATGTCTGGCTCATCTCTTTTTGCTATGAAATCTTGGACTCACACAGTGGTGAGGACCAACGAGGGAAGCTTGGGAGGCTGAGCCCCATCTTGGGCCCAAATGATTCTAAGTAGAGCTCCCACCAAGGGAGGCAGACAGGTGTGGGCAGCCTCATGCTGGGGCACCAAGGTTTCACCACGCAGGTCAGGGAAGCTGTGGCCACAGAAAAGGCTGCCTTCTTAAAAGCTCCTGGGCTGGGAAGGGCTCTGCAGGTTCATGCAACTTGTCCAAAGAGATCATGACTTGCTCAACACACCTCCAGGATTCAAGCCTAGCTGGGGATTCCAGTAGTGCAGAGACAGATTAGCAGGGGGATCCACCAACACTAGTAGCTAATGCATACATCAAAGAATACAAAGCAGGTCCTCAAACTACAACCTGTATGAAAGTGTCTGTAACAAGACAACCATACCAGTAAAAAGCAACAGCATGTAGAGACAACCCAAATGTCCATCCATGGAAGAATAGATAAAGCACATGGGAACATTACTTGGCCAAGAAAACAAATACTGGTATTTGCTATCATGTGGATGAAGCTAAAAATATATGTCAAGTGAAAGCAGCCAGAGTCAAAGGATCATGTGTTGGATTGCTCCATTACTATAAAACATACAGAAGAGGCAAATCCGTAGGGTCAGAGCAAATGGGTGACTGCCAGGGGTGGGAAAAGAGAGAGAATGAAGGGTGACCACTAACATGTGTGGGCTTTCCTTTTGGGGAGAAGAAAAGCTACCCAAGGAGATCATAGTGAGGGTTACACAGCCCTGGGAAGGTATGAAAATCTTTGCATTGCCCACTTCAAGATGGTTAAAATGGTAAGTCTTGTTGAATGGATTTTATAATACACATAGAGTCAACTGAGGAGCAAGGGCTCTGGGGCAGTCCACTGCTCTGCTGGCTGCCCCCAAAGAGGCCAGGCACAGCTCTGGGTGGCTGGTGGTTAGGACCAGGTTGGAGTCCTGACCACACCCTAGCCTGGTAGTCCTCAACATCAGATGAGAAACTGGGACATGAACTTCAGCTCCTGGGGGCCTGGCCAGGGTAGGGGGCTAGGCAGGGGCAGGAGGTCCCTGCGAGGTAGGGCAGGCAGAAGAGCGTGCCTGAGACCATAACCTTCCCTCCTTGCTCGGAGAAGACCTGCCTGCCCAACAGTGTACATAGCCACACACCTGCTGCTGTGGGCCAAGGGCAAATGAGTCTAGAATCATGGCTTGGGAAATGTCTAGGCAGGATCTTAAGGAAACAAAGCAGAATACAAAGTTATGTTAACCACAGACTGATTACAACTGTAAAAAAAAAGGCACCCTTGGCAATGAAAAAGAGCTGTAACAGCAAGACATGTGAACAGAGGTTGTGTTCCCTTGGCAGCAGTCCGGGCAATTAGTTTTCCTTGCACTCTTGCGTGTCTTCCTAAATGTCTGCACCGGCCTTGTCTCCATGGCCAGGGACTTCTGTGACAGAGAAGGGATGGGCCACTTTCTCTGTCCCTGCTCCTCTGCCAAAAGGTTTACCATCACAAACTTTCCTGGCCTCAGTAAATAACGAGCGCCTTACCTCTGCCATAGGAAATCTCTAAAACGAGAACCACGGCCTCCAACGCCACTTCTCTCTGCGCATCAAAGAACTCCAGCTCCTTTGCCTTGCCTCTAATTCTGCCTCCCTCGCCTTCTGCTACTGTTGGGTCTCTCCCCTCCAGTTTCTCTTCATCCGCAGGCACAATGGTGGCAGTACAGGCTGCAGGGCAGAGCCCACAGCTCACATGCACGGATGCACAGAGCTGCCCAAGTGTGTTCTGCATTCCTTTCTCCCAGAGATTCCCCGTGAGCCAACTTTCCACACCGCTTCTCCCTGAACTCGCCTCCTGAACACCCCTTCCCTGCGGGTCACAGGCAGATGGGCACAGGGCCGGTGTTACAGGGGGCCTGGTGGGTTGGCTAAGTGGTAGGTTGAGTTCTCAAGGGCTGCCTCCTTCTGCAGGGTTCTTTTCCAATTCCCGGTACTGTTCAAATCAGATGTTCAATGTGTGTCCATGAATTACCACAGGGGCAGGGAAGGAGCCTGCTTCCCTCCCAACCCCCCACTTTATCACCTCCCCAGTGCAGCTGGTCTCCTTTCCAAGCACTGAGCACCAACTCTTCATCAAGTAGGAGGCTACAAAAGAGCCACGAGTACCCCCTGGGGATTTTATAGGGATGGGGGGTGGGAAACACAGAACCAAACCTAGAAAATGGGGAGTGTCCAGGCAGCAGCTACCAACAGGAGTGATCCCAGCTGGTGGTGCACTCAGGAAAGCTTTCCTGAGGAGGTGAGACTTGGGAGATTGCCCTGAAGAGGAGGGAGTGGGTTTGTGAGGATGAAGAAATGCTGTAAAGGGCAAAGTGCACCTGGTCAGAGTCAGGGGCAAGGGGGCATCCAGCTTTGTTAGAGTGCTAGGCTGGGCAGGGGGATGGAGCCTGAGCCCCTTGGGAGAATGCATGGGGTGCAGTCTCCTTGCTAAGTAAAGCCCCTCCCCTGATGCCAGGCAGATTCCCCACCCACCACCCTCTGCACAACCTCACCAAGAAGGTAAATGGTGCCAAGTTGGTGAGCTGCCCTATCTCAGGGGAAATGGTCCCCAGCGGGCTGATACATCTCGCCCCCTGTATGAGCATGCCATAAGCCCACAGGCACTTGCTCGCTGCCCCAAATGCTTCGTGAGGCACTCCTGGTTCCCTTCCATGCTGTATACACAGCTCAGTGTTCTCATGCTCCTAAGCTGTCACCATGAAACAGGCAGGAATCAGGAAGCGACTGGGAGAGTGAACAGGAAACATGCTCAGCTCCCGAAGGTGCTACGATAGTGACATCAAGGGTGCTGGCCCAGGAATTCCAACTAACAACTCTCAGACCAAGTTTCTTTTTTTTTTTTTTTCTTTTTTTTTTTAATTATTTATTATTTAACTTCATTAATTACATTGTATTATGTGACACAGTTACATAGATACTTGGGTTTCAGAATTCTCTGGAGACTTTGCTCAGAAATGTTAAAAACACTTGACTCCTACTTCCTAGACTGGCCTTGGAATAACAGCTCCGGAAACAACAGCCCACCAAAGGCACGCATGAGGGTCTCATTTCTGGAACCTTTTGTGGTCTGGTAGAAACAGACCTGAGCAGTTTCTCACTTATCACTTGTAGGCCCCTCCCAACCCCCTGTGGGTGACAGATTCAACAGGTAGCTCCTGGCCTTGCTCCATGACCTTGGAATTGTCCCCCCACTTTAGCTCTCTCATCTGCAAAACAGGGCCAGGCATCCATCCCACCAATTTGCACCCAGCACCTAGGGGAACACCTGTAAAGTAAGGAGCTCCAGTGAGTTGGGGGAAGCAGGTGGCGGGGGCAGGCAGGCATCTTGCTCTGTTCTTTGGCCTCACTCACCTCCTTGATCCTGTGCAACAGGGGCTGCAGCCAGTCCCTGTTCACCTCACAGTGGCTGTCCAGGAAAGTTAGGGTGGTCCCCTGGGCGATATCAGCACCCCGAATCCGGGACCGGACTAGACCTGCAGGCAGGTGCACACAATGGAGCAGGTCACACTCCAGCAAGCCCCCCACCCAACTGCCTTTCCCCTACAAACATGCGCATGGCATATCCTGACCCCTTCCCCCACTTACATCTGAGCCCCTGCCCGGCAGCCCAGACCCACCTTGCCTCTCATTGTTGCGTAAGCATTTCACCTTGGGCAACTTGACCAGCTGGTTGCAGTCCTCAGCTGTGGAGACACAAGATTAAAGCTTAATGGGCTTTAGGCAGCCCTGCCCAGTTTTCCATTCCAAGTCCAACTACAGAACCAGGGTCTCATGCACTGGTGCTCTTGGGCAGTGCAAGGGACGGTGGATCACTGCTGTTCTCACACATGGCTGTCCTCATCAAATAGAATGGCCCCAACTGAGCCCTTTAGCACAATGGGGCAGTAACCAGTGGGATCTCCATATTGCTTGAAATCATTCTGGGTTGGAAACCTTGGTGTGGCTCCTGGGAATGTTTTTCCTTGGCTATAGGTCACTAAAAGCATGAGACTAGGGTCCAGTTCCCTTTGGCGGTCTGACACAGCTGTTGCGAGGCGGGGGACAGATGAGGCAGACTTGGGATTTTCTTCGTGGATTGCTCTGCCTAGGATGCTTTCCACTATACAGGGCATGGTTGGCCTCCTCACTGTGAAGAACCATGTCAAGGAGGGTGAGAGACCCCAGCTGGACACCTGTCCAGAATGCCCCTGGGCTTGTCGTTGTGGCATCAGTTCCTGGATTCACCAGGTCCCTGGGTTGGGACTCTATACTTTGGGCCTTATTTCATTTTTTAAAATTTATTTATTATTTTTAATTCATTAATTACATTGTATTATGTGACACAGTTTCATAGGTACTTGGATTCTCCCCACCCCTCCCCAAACCTTCCCACCATGGTGGATTCCTCCACCTTGTTGCATAACCACAGTTCAAGTTCAGTTGAGATTCCCCCATTGTAAGCATATATCAAACAAAGAGTCCAGCATCTTATCGTCTAGTCAAGCTCAACAGCTTCTTAGGTATACCCTCTCTGGTAGGCCTTATTTCATTTTCACTTTCAGTCTGTGAACCTTGGCTTGACTTTGGACTTCCAAGAGTAGCGGGAGAAATGTAAGCAGACTTCCTTGGGTCAGCACTGTTCTAAGCGCTTCTGATATGTTAACATACTTAATCCTTACCTCAGTCCTATCCACTGTTAGCGCCTCCATTTGCAGACAAGGAGACAGGCCAGTGATTGGCTTGAGGCATGCAGCTAGGATATAAGCTCCAAGTCCAAGACGGAAACCTCAGCAGGCTGGCTCCTAAGTCCACATTCTAAACCATCAGGCTTCTCAGCTTTAATATGAGCCTAGTAGCAGGCCCTTCTGCCATGGTGCCTGGCTACCCCAGCAAGGCTAGCATCTCCCTACTTCCAAGTGCTTCTTCATGGGGGAAGAGAGCGTGGATTATCGATCCTGGAACCGGGAGTTGGATCTCACTCCCTCAGGCCTCATGTACAACACACATTGCATCACTCCCCTGAGTTCTGGAGGTTGCATGTCAGATACAAGTGCAGAGTGGCTCCCTGTGCCCGGCTCCCAGAAGTTGTGCTAGTGGGAATGGTCTCCAGACCCCCAAGATTCTGTGCTGCCCACAGCAGTCACCCTGTTTCCCAGGTATGTCACCAGGGGAGGCAGTTCTGCCTAGGAGCTACACTTGGGCTGCGGGATGTGTGGGCACCACCTACACTTGGAACTTCAACAATGCTGCTTTAATTACTGTGCCTTTTAACCCCAAAACACAGATGTCTACAGACCTCCCTATGCTTTCCCCTGGGAAAGAGGATTTGAGGTGTGAGTTTGGCTGGCACCAGGCACTTTGTTAGGACAACCAGAAGAATGTGAGGCAGGAAATGGTGATGAGCAGGGTGTTCGAGGTCTGGAAGCTGCTCACTGTGTTATGGCCACATGGGAAATCCCCAAGACAAGGCCTGTACAGATTTCTCAGGGACGAAGGCAAATTAGCCTCAGTTCAGGTCAACAGGTTAATACAGCTGGAGAATCAGGAATGTCTATGGATGGGGTTGTTTTTGGACTTGGGGTCCCAGCACTGACCTGTCCAAGGTGTGGTGTCCCTTTTCAGGTGTGACACTTGTGCAGTCTCACATGTATGCACACACACTCACATACACAATGTCTACAGGCACATACATGCATGTATAGGCATGCGCATATACCCACAACATTCCAGGTGTATAGGCTACCATGCAGACACCTGTGCCTACGGAGCCAGTGAGAGACATTACTCACGGTCATTGCTGAAGTCATCCACGAGAATGATCTCCTGGATCAGGTGCAGAGGGGTGCGGTTTAATATGCTGACGGAAAGAAAGAGAGGGGAGTCATAATGACTTCCTGCTGCAAAATACACATACCAGTCTGAGGTTCAAATACACCTGATTCTATTCAACTTGGAGCCACTTGAGAGGCCTGGTCCAGTCATGCTCCTTCTCCGGGAGCCAGTGCAGAGGGGGTTATGTTTTGTCCATTTGGGAAATGGTGCTTCCATCCACTCAGCCACCCAGACAGACACCCAAGGGATCCCTTCAACACTTTCGCCATCTTCCAGAAACCCCAAATCAACTCGGCGAGCAAGATCAGCTGATTCCATCTGAAAACGTTACCCCCATCATTCTTCACCTCTCACCTCTCTTCTGCCTGGCCCTGAGCTTGGATAGATCTGGGATTTGGACCTTGGGCAGTCAGGCTCCCGAGTCCATGTTGTAAGAACCCAGGCTCCTCTCTGTGTTTCCGTGAGATCAACAGAGTGACTGGAGTCAGACCCTGCCTCAGTGCCACTGTTTCCTGGCCCTGGCCCACTTCCATGTGGCCTCCAGGGTGTGCATCCTGGCCCCCAGATCTGATGGCGTGACTCTCCCCACTAACTCTCCTCATATGGACAAACATCGTGAGCGCTTCTGGATGCTTCTGCCATGAGGAGCAGACCCACCTCTCCCATCGCCTCCCATGCCTCTCCCTCACTCACAAAGCCTTCCCTGCGCCTGCATGCCACGCACACGAGGACCAGTCTCTAGCAGCATCCCATCTCCTGATGCTGCATTGCTTCCTCCTCTAGCTCCCTCAGCAGCTGGTCTCCTGGACTTCCTCCACTTTGATCACGTACTGACCCAGCTCCAGTGTCTACTGTCTCCTCCAGATGGTAGCATCTGGGGCCAGAACCTTATCAAGTGACTCTCGGGTCAGGTTCAACACAGAACTTGGTCAGGAGTCACTTCCTGGAGGGCTGCGTGGGACATACCTGCTGTGGATATGTAGTGATGCACAAGGATGAAGTGTGCTCTGCCCCAGCTACCAACTACCAGCTGTGCAGGCTCAGGCAAGTTACTTCGCTGCTCTGGGCAGCAATCTAACCTCATCTACAAAGTGCAGCTAATAGTTTTTTACCCACTTTCCAGGGCTATAAAAGAATAAAAGGAGGAAATGCACCCATGCAGTTAGCATAACACTTGGCAGCGAGTATAGCTATTTTGTGCCTCATCAATGATTTTACTTTTGAACTGAACTGCACTGAAGCCAGGCACCCTGCCTATGCTGTGGATCCCTGGTCAAGGGATATGACTGAGCTTCAAAGTTGATTCAGGATCTCAGGTCTTACAGCAATGACCAAATCACACTCTTGCAAACACTCTCAAACTCCACGGCTGGTCAGAAACATTTCTGGGGCACCCAGGCCACCTAGAACCCTGATTACATGGGCGAGGATGTTCAGAAGGGGTGTAGATGGGGCCATGGGAGAGAGCTGCAGGGGTCAGCCTGGAGGGCCCACTGTCTCCTGAACTCTTTCCAAGCAGCTTGAAGACTCTCCTAGAAGGGCACTTTGCTGGGAGCTGCCTTTATTTATGAAGCCTTAATTCTCACCATGGCAACTAGTGTAAGGTGGAGAGGAATCCCAGCCAAGAGCCCTGAGCCACTGTCACTGCCTGCGGGGACCAGGGGGACAAAAAAGGCACAGAGGCTGCAGCAATCCACCAGAGAGAGGTGGAAGGTGAAGGCACACGCATCTGTCCCAAGGAAAACGGTGAACTCATCCACCAGCCCTCCAATCAGTGAGGGCGGGGAAGCCAGCAGCAGGAGAGAGGGAAAGCCTGTGGGAAGAATAACCTCTAATGAGGTTTGATTACGCTGGAGCTTCTGCATTCGATTCCACCTCAAATCCCCGCCGGCTCTTTGAAATTCAAGAGTTCTCTTCTGTGAACATCAAAAGGTAAATCGTGCGCAGCTCTGTGCACTGACTGAACTGAGAGATGATTAGCAAATAAAAAATGTCCAGGATTTAAAACAGAAAGAAAGAAGGGGGCGGGGGGGGAATCGTCAGCAGTACGTGCTAATTAGACCATTTCCTGGTAACACCTGGCTTGTTTGCGCTCCTCTCATCAGAACAATTGAAGCCATGGCAGGGGCTCCTCAACAGGGGCTTGGGGCTGGGAGCGCACAGGGTGGCTGAGAGGGAAAGAGACTGGGCCAGGGCAGGCACCTACCGAGCCCTCGCTTCTGCACACCCTCTCTCAGTCCCATCATCTCTGCCTGGCTGTTCCCCCTATTCTACTGGAACACCCCTCTGTCCTCCCCACCCAACCCCAGCACAGCCCCCTGCCCTTTGCATAGGGAATGTACTTCTTTGCCTCCTCCTCTATTCCAGCTGCCCCAAATCTTTCCATACTGGGCTTCACCTGGAAGTAGGCACTCGCTTCACTGGCATAGATGGGTCACATTCTGCCTAGAATCATGTGACATCTGAGTCTCCCATACAAAGCTCACCTCCTTGCCAGACGGGCAGCTGCACCTGCTCCTGCTGACACAACTGTCCTCCGTCTTTTATGTCCCTGCTGCCCTCTGCCTGTGGGGTCCACACGGAGTTCCCAGAGAGGCTGGCGGGCCCCCCACCATGTAAGCACTGTGCAATCCTGAGAGGCTTTGCTCTGCTCCCAGCCTCCCTGTCCTTCTGTAATTACATTTCCCTTGTAAAAGCGAGCGATATTAATACTTGACCTACTTTGCGGGTTTTTGTTCGGCTGAAATGAGGAAATGTACTTGAAATTGCTTCGTGAACTCCACAGTGTTATAGGCAGGGCTGGTTTTATCAAATGCTCCATAAACACCAGCTGAATGAAGACCTGAAGCCGCCTGACAGCTGACTGCTGTTGTTCTGGAGTGCAACTGATCACCCTGGGCTCAAGTACGGTACCTGGGTAGCTGCCCTGTGCCACCTGGGAGGGCTTTGGGGAGAACACACCCTTTGATGTTCTGCCTTCCTCAGCTATGTGAAAGAAGTTTAGCACCATACCTGGCACGCAGCAGCTACTCTCTGGCCATGGGAACGGGTTATTCATGGAGGTTCATAATAGCAACAGGCAGGTTTTACAGCTATGGTTCTCAACGTGTGGTCCCCGAGTTAGCAGCCTCACTACCACCTGGGGATGTGTTTGAGACACAAATGGTTGGGCCTGATGCAGGCTCGCTGAACTGGAGTTGCTGGAGAACAGGCTTAAGAAACCACGCACGAGCCCAGCGCCATAGCCTAGCAGCTAAAGTCCTCGCCTTGTATGCGCCAGGATCCCATACCGGTGATGGTTCTAATCCCAGAGGCCCTGCTGGGAAAGCAGTCAAGGAAGGTCGAAAGCCGTGGGACCCTGCTTCCACATGGGAGACCCAGAAGAAGCTTCTGGCTACTGGCTTCAGATCCGATCAGCTCCAGCCATTGCGGCCACTTGGGGAATGAACCATCAAACGGAAGATCTTCCTCTCTGTTTCTCCTTCTCTCTGTATATATCTGCTTTTCCAATAAAAACAAATAAATCATGGGGGGGGGGAAGAAATCACGTACAACAAACCCTCAGGAGGTGGCTGCTCCAGCTGGAAGGTGGTGCCTTAGATGTTGCCGTAAGTCAGGGATGAAGGCTGCTGCGCACAGCTGTGTAAGCACCTCGTGTGCCAGGCACTGCTCTAAACATCTCCTTGGGCATGCCAGAAAACTCCTAATGGTAGCCTCTGCTCTGAAGTAAGCTGAGGCAGAGATGTCCGTGCCTGCCTGTTCATGTTCACAGCTCCTGTGAAGCAGGATACGAGGCACCTGCTCTCCTGGCTAAGAAGTGCGGCCCTTCATGGGCACCATGGTGCTGTGGCCGTACAGAGTGCACAGGCCCTAGGGATTGTCCCTCTAGTAGGCTGGTGGATGGTGGGGCTCTGGTTGCAACTCAGGAAGTCAGGAAAACTCCAGGGCCTGGCTCCTCCGCTTCCCAGCTTCCTTTCCCTCCACACATTTCCCCTTGCCCGGTTCAGGCTGAGGCTCATGCTGATGCAGCAGGAGACCAGAGTTCTGTGGCCCATAGCACATGCTCATGGGAAGTTAGCATCTTAGCATACCGAGGAAGTGGCGTTATCACTGTGGACAGATGGAGGAGCAGCAGGAGGAGAAGGAGAAGGTTATCAGAGGGTAGCAGCTGAGGTGGCCCTGAGAACACAAACTCAGTATGGGACGTATTCGGGTTAACCTAGGAGCTCTGACATAATAGTTTAATGCCCCCAGAATGCCTGCCACCTTTCCAAGAAGAAGGCTTTTGGAAGAAAAAAGATAGAATTCAAAGCACAAAAGGTGCCTTTTATCCCTGTTTCTGCAGACATGGTTGATCTGCTGCCCAAGGTCACAGAGTCAGGAAGTGGCAGGGCAGGGCCTGAACCTGGGTTCCAAGCGCAGTATTGGATGTAGCCCCTAGCCTCCCCTCCAGAGCCGTGGAGATGAGGGCTTACTCTGGGTCAGACACACTTCTCGGTCCCTTCACTGAATGAATCCTTGGCAAGCCTATCTCAAAGTACCATTAGCATCCCCACAACCCTGGTCAGAAACTGAGCCATAACTTTCTTCCTGTTGTTGATTCTGTTTTATGGCTTTTCAATTAAGAGGATGTATAGTAACTGTGTAATAGGGACTATCATATCCAGATGTGAGGATACAATGCAGTATGCATCTCTACTTCCAAATCCAGAGATAAACTCCCAATGAAACTGGTAAATATATCTTGACAATAGGATACTGGACTCTGCCATTGTCTGTACTCATAATGTCAGGATACACTCAAATAAGAGAATGATGGGCTTAAGACTGCTTATGAAGGACTATTATTGTAATAATACAGGGAAAATCGGTGTGAAGGAGGGGGTAAGGGAAATTCCAGAGCCTATGGAATTGTATAATAAAATTAAACAGAGTCATGGGGAAGTTAGGCAACAGAAGAATCAGATCAAAAGGAACTCACTAAAGAGTGCAAACAAGAGAAACACAGTAAGGGCAGCAGAGGTGATGGGGAGATAGGGGTTGGAGGAAGCCCCGATGGTTCAGTGTGTGCATGCCTGTGCATGTGTGAACACATGTGTGTGTTTGTGCTCAGACTACAGGTGCCTGCTGTCACAGAACTTCTTTGAGGGATCAAAAGAGGCCAGTCTGGCATGTTGAGGAGCTCATCTCAGGCATGAACAGTCTCTTCACAGAAACATCTGCCAGACATACAGACGTGCCTTGGGGAGGAGCACCCAGGAACAGGGAAGGCAAGGGCTGCCCTTGTAGAGGGGATTGGGTAGAGCAGAATCTCGCCCTCCACCATACCCTTGCTAACTTACAAATCAACAAGTCCTTTATTCATCTGCAGCAAGACCCAGGGTGACACCTGACAGCAGTTTGGCACATGTGCTTGCCAAGGGCTGCTGCCTTGTTGGGAAGGCAAACTTGGATCAGGCAACCCGCAGGGTGGATATAGAAGCCAGGACAGGCTGGCGGCTGGTGGAAGGAGCCAGCCCACCAGGTGCCAAGGACATCAGAGCCTCATGCTTGGACATGTGGCAGCAGGCTGACAACTGTGGGTCTGGGTAGGTGCTTGTGTCTCTCAGAGCAGTGCTAGCCTTGCACAATGGACTGGCAGCATTAGTGCCACAGGGAGCTGAGGATCTCAGCAACCCTCATGCTATACTTACTTCTCAGTACCTGGAACTTTCTACCACCCCGGCCATGCAGGGACAAAGAGGCAGAGGGGAAACAACAGGAGTGTGGCCAGGCTTGGTACACTCTGGCCCGTTGAGCCAGCTTTTTGTCTCTGGTGTGGTGTCGCCAAGCAGATCAGGATGGACACTAAGAGGCTCCAGTTGGGGTCATGGGGTTCCTTCCCCTGGGGCGAGGTTCTGGCTCTGTGAGAGGGGGTGACTTTGTGTACACCTGGTCCTAACACCTCCCCTGGGATGCTCATGGGCACTGGGCTTGCCCTCTATCTACACAATCTACTGGGAAAGGGGGGCATAAGGTCAGAGGCGCCAAGAGTTAACATCCGGCTTTTCTATCATTAGCCATGTGGCTGCATGACTTAATGACTACTGAGTCTGGATTTCCTGAGCTGTAACGTGAGCATGACAATGACCAGTTGTGCTGGGGGTGGGGGGGTGGGGTTCAAGGACTGCTGGCTGCCCCACTGCCATGCATAGTGTGGATTCTGCTGAGCACATGATGAGGGCAGGGAAGTTAGTGTGGGCACAGGGCAAGGAAGGGGCACAGCATGGGCAGAAAACAGCCAAGATGACCAGGGCCTTTGCTGGAAGGCTGGGGTACGGGGATGTGGAATTCTCGGCTTAGTCTCTGCATCCTAGAGGCAGTTCTTCTGGTGGCAGGAGACGTGTGTGAATTAAAAATCCTATGTACATCATAAGCCACACAGCAGGGCATACGGTCCAGACCAGGTGCTGAGGATGATCAAGTGTTAGTGACCATGCTAGACTGTGGGAGCTTGATGTCATTGTCACTTATGGTTGGAGTGGGAGGCTGTGCAGAGGAAGGGGCTGAGCTTGGCTGCAACACAAGTCTGATTTCAAATCTCAGCCTGGTGCTGCCATGGGTCCCTGTCACCTGTGATTAGTAACCCTCGGGCCCTAGGGGCAGTGGAGCACAGTGGTGGAGGGTAAGTGCTCAGGGATTGTCCTCTCTTCACACTCTGTGAACTTGTGGAAGTTCTTGCGTGCCCTGGTCTCTTTCTTCCTCCCTATAAAATGGGGGTAAGAACTCTCTCCCAGGAGCACAACAGGTGGCCAAACAGACATACGTGCTGTGCTTAGCAGTGGACAGCATGAGATAGGAAAGCCTGATGTTCCACTTGCTAGGCCCAGAGCTTGGTGAGTACAGTATTCGCCAAGCACTTGGATGTGACCCTCCCCAGAATGCTGCCTTACCTGCGGATGGTTCTGAGCAGGGTGGAGCGGGCCTCGTTGTGGAAGGTGATGATGATGCTGGTAGGTGGAAGATCCTTGCAATACATTAGCAGTCTGCATCTGCAGGGAGGAAAGGCGGAAGGCAGTAAGACCTGGGCAAGGCAGAACACATTTGCAAGGCTGGCCCCGTGGCCATCTTGGCGGTCACCAGTATGACACATGTTTAGCACTGGGTAATGCCACAGTCTCTCTGACCCTCAGAGCGTCTGGGGAGTGCCAAGGATGACTGAAGCTGAATGCTCTCCTGCCACCTTCCCTGGGCAGAGCTTGGGCTTGCAGTTGACACACAGAAAATGAATACAGTATTTCTTGCCTGTCTGCATGAGTGCACAGTGGCTTCTGTGAACTCATAAACCCAACTTCGTGCCTTGGGCTATGCCCTCCAGTCCGTACCTTTCCAGCCCCCTCTGTCCATGCCATGGGTCCATAGAAGATCCCAGCCTACAGGGGCCTTGCCAGGTCCTGAGACAACAGCTCAAGCGTGCCACGTCACACTGATCCTTGGCCCCTGGTGCACGTGTGCATGCGCTCACACGCATGCACACACACACACACCCCTCCAAAGGGGTGAGAGCCAGAATGCACTCATGTAGGCAGTGGAAATCCTGTCTTGAAAAACCATTCATTTCCAACATGTCCAGGATCATTTTGCATGACAATTACATCTGGGGTAATTTCAATTTAATACCTCGCTGCAAGTGAAAATTGTAGCCTGCAGCCCCCAAATTACTATAATAATGGAAATAAACCCGCCTAGCGATGCTGGTGCCTCGGAGGGCGATGGCTGGGTAAATGCTTCCTCCTGTTCCTCGCTGTTTTAGAGCTTGTCCTATTATGCGGGGGCGGAAGGGGGGAGGCATTAAAGAGGAGGTAAATAACAAATGTTGGGGAGGGGGTGTAAATGTTTGCTCTTTTTATCTTCCTCCATTTCCTTCCAGGTTTGGAGCTTTTAATTTGGGGTCCAGTGACCCAGTGATAGGATTCAAGGGGGTTGTGAATTACTGGGGGACTGTGCAATCAATTTCTCCCCCTGGGAAGACAGCTCACAGCTGTCACTCCATCTTCCAGACAGTCTGTAGCCCACTTGAGGCCTCAGACCCAGGCCTAGGGGCCTGCCAATCCTCCCTGCAACAATTTTTCCCCAGGAGGAGACATCCAGGAGTGCTCAGGCCAGAAGCTACAGGGTAGGGAAGGTGGGGGGAGATGGTGGACAAGACTCACAGGCCTGTCCCCTGCATCCCACAGAGCCACCACCAGTTCCCTCCTGTCCTCCCTCTGTGGCCCTGGATCAGGTGGTCTTTCCTCCTTTTCCTGATCACCACACCGGCTTCTTGCCCAGTATTGGCTGCCACAGAGTGCTACCAGCTCTTCCTGTGGCTCAAAGCCTCCCACATGGCTGCTGATGCACATAGTCCGAGACACTGTCACCAGCTTTGTGACCCATCATAACTAGTCATGTGTTGCAGCGACTCAGCTGGTGTTCGTGCGGTCACTCCTGCATGAAACAATATCCCTCCTCCTTTTCCATTTGAGGAGCTCCTTCATGTCCCTCAAAACCCAGAGCAAACGCCCTTCCTGCTTGGAGGCTAGTGCTCTGCCCTTGGTGCTCCTGTGACTATGTTCAGATCTCTTTTCTAACATTTCCTCATGAGAAGGTCTCCCCGACTTGGCGGCAAGATGCCTCAGGAAAGGTCCTATAGCTTTGTCCATCTTCTCTGTCCTAGGTCAGGATTTAAGCATAATAGATACTCACATGAAAGTAGTAAGAGAGTCAGAAAAGCATTTCCAGGGCAGCCACAGGCTTAACCTGTCTTAGTCCTAAGGAGTATGGCAGCCACCCTCCCAAGACTCCGACTGCCTAATCATCATGTCTTCTGCAGTCGCCTCTCTCGCTGACTCAGGACAGAACACATTCCCGATGACACTTAGAAGAGTCTGCCTTCCCCACAAAGTACTGCAGGCTCCTCCTAGGACACCTGGAGGGAAGCCAGCCGCCATGCTGTGAGGATGCTCAAACAGCACTGTGGAAACACATCTCTATGGAAAGGAATGGCGATCATCAGACCGCAGCTGGCACCAAGCTGCCAGCCATAGAAATGAGACAGAGCTGAAGGCAGTCAAAATGGGGCTGCCCAGAAGGCACTACTGCCAGGGTACCTCTAAAGCTAACTTCCTTTCCTACCTCACGGGAGGCAGTGGGACCTCAAAACCTAGCTCACTTAGAGAGTTTCCATCAGGGCCACTGTTCTGCATTGCAAGGTGTCAGCTGGGAAGGCCAGTGCATATAGAGACATAGCATGCACACACACACACACACACACACACACACACACACACACACAGTATGCACAGGGGTATAGCTGTGGCTGCAGTGTGCAGAAGGCTTCATGGAGAGGTGGGGCTAGACTTCCTGGGTGAGGCAGAGCCAGGAAGAGAAGCAGAACAGGTATGGAAGGCCACAGGGGTCTGGCTGGGGGCATTTTGGACACCACCTATCAGTCTGAGATCTGCGGAATAACAGCTACTTGAAAAACAGTATCAGGGTTGCTGGCCATCAGCCCACATCTGTGGGTAACTCTGCCTGTCGGTAGATGCCAGGTCTGGAACCGGACTTCAGCAGCAGGTGGTTCATCCCTGTGTCTCCAGAGACCAGAGGAGGAAGGGGTCAGAGGATGTGGCATCAGCATGAGTGAAAGGAACCTAGGCCCTGGGACGCTGTGTGCCCTTGGGCAAGTGGTTTATCTCAGTGTTGCCACCTGTCAAATACCCACTTCCCAAGCTAGTGCAACTGCAGACAATGCACACGGAGCACATAGGGTTTAACAGAAACTGGGCAAAATGGCAGGTAGAGTCATCATCACAACTGGAGAACACTTGCATCCTGGAAGCACAAGCTCACAGTGTAGAGAAGGAAGAAACCTTAGAGATGACCTAATTCAGCCCCCTGTCCTGGGCAGGCATGGGTTGCTTTGCTCTCTGACCTTAGAGCCCCTCCAGCTCCCTAGTATAGGGCTGGGCAGGAAGTGATCAGCTCCTCCAGCAGGCACAAGCCTAGGGTAGGCAGACCACAGGGAACTGGGGAGCAGGAGTGCCACACACCAAACAGGTTCACAGGACTCCATGGAGCCTTCCCCCACCTTCCATGCAGTTCAGAAAGCTGGGACCCACCCCTTGTCTCAACGGACTCTTCCAACACCTGTGAGAACTGCCACTCTACAGAGAAGGTAAACTGTGGCACGCATCAGAGTACCCCTTAGTTTGAGAGCTTGGCAGTGACTTCCCTGCTATAAGCCTTGATCCTTGGGGTGTGTGCTGCTGGCAATACTCACCCCGTGTCATGTGCTCCAAATACTGCTTATGGTGCAACACAGCATCTCCCACATTTTTCATTCCATTCAAAAGACAGAAAAACAAAGAGATGGTTCATCTGGTGGTTCACTCCCCAAATGCCTGTAACAGTGAGGGATGCACCAGGCAAAAGCCAGGAGTCTAAAACTCCATCCGGTCTCCCCGACATGGATGCCATGGGTGCTAAGCAACTGAGCTGTCGCCTGCTGCCTCTCCAGATGCCCATGTTCACGATGCTGGACTGGAAACAGAGCCAGGCCCTCCCAAGAGGCATCTCACCCCTGTGCTGGGTGCCTGCCTGCTCTGCATCTCATGGACTTAATACAATAATCCTATGAAGAAGTCTCTGTCTTATGGATTTATTAACAAGGAGCGTGAGGATGGAGGTGCCGGGAGGCTAAGTAGCTCGCCCCAGCTAGCAGGGGTGTTTGAGTCTAGCACACTGGCCACTAGGGTCATGGTGCCAGCATGTTGCAGCTGTTACACTTTTGTCTCCTGTGCCCATGCACATCAGATGCTCCCAGGTGCCCAAACTCCAATTGCCACACCAAAAGTAGTTTCTCCCAAGAGCCAGAAACCAGCTATTATTAGCCAGTGCCATGGAGGGAGTCTAGGCTGGAGGGGGAGGGGACACTGCTGGCTGTGTCTCCACAGGAATACCCCCTGGGGTTCGTACAAGCTGCCCATTAAAGCCAGAGAGGGTGGGGACTCAAGCAACCTCCACAAGGCCTTGGGGGTGGCCAGGGCAAGGATTCACAGACATCTGTTCCAGAACAGAGAACTACACTGACCCAAACAGGAATTGGGTTTTCCTTCCAATCTCTACAGTTCCAAAGCACACGGTAGAGGTCAGACCCAGGCAGATGAGTGGATGGCTTTGTCTTCTTGCCACATTCCACCGCTTCAAACTTTGAGGCCAGAAAGGCAAAAGGGAACTTGGGCCTAAGTAACAGAACGTGAGAGTGGAACTAACTTCCTGGAGCACATGCAGGAGAAAGTGGCAGTCTGCGGATCCTGCATGCAGGTGCACCTCCTTCCCCATCTCTGTCGCTCACTCCCGCCAAACCCATCAGCCCAGAGGAGACTTCAGGGACAGCAGCATCATCTGCTTGCCAGCTCCTTCACCACCAGCACCGCCCAAACCAGCCATGTGTGAGCAAGAATGGAAGAGAATGGAAAAGCTCTTGACCCAGAATGCTATCTCTTTTAGGACAGGGGCCAGTGAGCTTGCTACTGGTTTTTAGAATTATAGATTTTGGTTTTGGGACTGTGCAAGGTAAGAAGTCTCCACTCAGGAAAAAAAGCGAGATAAGCCAGCCAATGAGCAAACAAAAAGCACGCAATGCCACAGCTGTGGCTGGCCCCTGGGTTCAAGATCAACACTTCAGAACAGAAGAAAAGCAATTTAAAAAGCATGACCACTGTGAAGTCAGAAATTTCTTTTAATCTCATTTCATGGGCAATCCTGGAACACTGGAAGGCATGAAATTTTTATTTCATGTCAATTTCACTGGGATTTCACATGCAGATTAATCTGTCCAGACACATAAACATGTATTGCTCCCAATTCTTGCCTCATCTGCCACCCCCAGTTAGCATTTACAGAAATCTTGCATCTCATAAGACACTTAAAATAACACTGAGATTTTGAATTGCTGAACACGTTATTAAATTCCAGAATCCAGGATCTGGCACTGTGCTACAGTAGCCTAAGTCCCTGCCTGTGGTGCTGGCATACCATATGGGCACCAGTTTGCGGTATGGCTGCTCCACTTCCCATCCAGCTCCCTGCTTATGGCCTGGGAAGGCAGCAGAGGATGACTCAAGTCTTTGGGCCCCTGCACCCACATGGGAGACCCAGAAAAAGCTCCTGGCTCCTGGTTTCAGATCAGATCAGCTCTGGCCATTGTAGCATCTGTACAGTGAACCAGCAGATGGAAGATTGATCTCTCTCTCTCCCTAAATTTTAGAAATCCTTAAATTCCAGATTTCCAGTGGCAGTTGTAGGGAAAGCGGGCTGGAACAGAGAGGCTAACTGCCTAGGAGTGTGACCAGCCTCTGTGGTAGGCAGCTTCAGAGAAGGCCCCAACTCCTGCTCCCTTGTTCACTGAGGGCTAGATCTGACGACCTACTCTAAACATCAGAAGACAATTAAAGCAATGGGATGTCACTCCAGGGACTGTTATGTGACATTGACTCCTGACCATTGGATTGGCAGGCTTTGGTGGAACCAGCTGCCATGTCGAAAAGCTCACATGGCAAAAGACTGAATCCCAGCCAATTACCATGTCCTCAAGCTCAGCTGAGAACCCTGCCCCAGACAATCCCCCCACCTCAGATGGCTGCAGCCCCAGCCTTGGCTGCTGCCCATTAGGGACCCTGAAGTGGAGAAGCCATCTCAGCCACTTCAGGATTCCTGACCCAAATAAAGCATTGTTTTCCTTTAGGGTGGCTTGTTTCATAGCAGCAGATAACAGCAGCGGGTGCTGTTGGCTGCTCCAGAACACACAGACCAACCATAGCTTCTCATTTCTTTGGTAAAAGGGCAAGCCAAAGTGTCCCAGAGCCCCTAGGGATCCTCTATTCACACCCTGCTGGCTTCCAAGTTGATGCTGGGCAAGGGGGTGCCTCAGGAAACCCATGGGGACATTTTTCTGTAGTTCTTTTGGGAACGGTAACATTTGTTACAGATGCCAGCTCCTTTAGGGGTTCTGAGCATGATGCACAATCCATAGGAAACTACTGGAGGGGTGATTTTTCTCATTTCTGCCAGGGAGGGCACATGCCCCTTCAGGTGCCTAAGACAGCAGTCAGCTGAATTGTACACATAGGCCTTTAGGGCATCATTCTTCTGTAGAAGCCCAGCTAGGAAAGACTGCCCTGGACTTTCTCACAAGGCTATCTTCCATTTCATAAGCACAGGGCCATTTTGCCAGGACGTTTGCTCTTGGTGGGGAGAGCCTATCTAGGGCGACATGTGCATCCCCTCATGCCAACACAACTGCCTTTATTCTTGACTGAACTGCTCAGTCAGGCCAGTGCAGGGGCTGCAATATTCTTGCACTTTGGAGGATCTCCCTAGATTTCTTAACCATCTGCCTGCAACAGCATCCAATTCTAGGAAAACCTCCACCTTGGCAATTCTAGTGCACATCCCCTTCATCTGATTAATTGCAGCCTGAAGATCAGACTGATCTCAGAAACTGGCTCTGCGAAGTGCACTTGCCAGCAAAGTGGGAATAACCCGAAGAGTCTTTCCTGGTGAGCTGGAAAGTTAGCTAGGGAGGAGGAGGGGGCATTCAGGGGGAAGAAATTGTGTTGTCTGGACTTCCCCACAGGTTCAGTCTCTGTCTCTATTTTGGAAGTATCAGCAGGTTGAAGTCTGTACTCTCTGGCTCCAAGCCAATTCCTGGTTGTTACAATGCTAGACTGGAAGGATCTACAAAGATTGCCTAGTTAAGAAGTTCCTACACTGGGCTAGCACAATGGCTAAACTGGCTAATCTCCACCCCCCACCCCGCTCCTGCAAGTACTGGTAGCCCCACATGGGTGCTGGTTTATGTCCTGGCTGCTCTATTTTCCATCCAGGTCCCTGCTTATAGCCTGGGAAAGCAGTGGAGGATGCCTGAAGTTTTTGGGACCCTTAGCCCATATGGGAAGCCAAGAGGAAGTTCCTGGCTCCTGGCTTCAGATCAGCTTAGCTTTGGCTGTTGAGGCCATCTGGGGAGTTAATCAGCAGATGGAAGATCTTTCAGTCTTTTCTTCTCTTTTAAAAATTGCCTTTATGATAAAAATAAATAAATCTTTAAAAAAAATAAAGAAGTCCTTACACTGCATATTCCAGGGTCACATATCCAGCAGGTGAACGTGTTTGCTTGGTTATTGAGGTATACAAGGGTAGGGCTAAACCTGGGTGAGCTTTTATTGGTGATTCGCCAGTGCACATTCACATGTCAATGGTTCTCAGAGTCCTGCTAGCCTCCTGTTCACCAAACTTGAACCTCAAAACCTGTCCCATCCCCACCCTGGGGCTCTCTCCTTTTTCATACCACACAAAGCTTCAACATAATAGGAGTTCAAAATATTTCCTGCATAAAAGCATATACAGTTTCATTGTAAGATGCTTTGAACGAACTTTTTGAAAATACCTAGTATGCACGGATTTCAATAACTGCCTGCACCAAAATAAAGGCATCTTTTAATTCTATGTCCCATATCCTTCCTGAAGCATCCTTGTATTTAGCCAAGCATACTACATAGCATCCTACCAAGCAGGATTTCATGAAATGTTCTTAACACTGGTTTAAGCTCCTTTCTTTCTCTCAGACAATCTGAGATGCAGACAGTAACTGCCCTGCCCCGTGTCACCTTCTGGTGCAGAGCTAAGATCTCCCAAGCTTGCTCGGTTTCCTTAATGTACCCAGACATGGCAGGCCACCATGACATGGCACAGAGAGGCCCAGGCCCCAGTCCACATGGGCTACTGGTCACCTCTGCCTTCAAAGGCCCTTTCACCACTGTCTCCCTCAAGGTCCCCAGGACTTCTCTATGCTGCTAAATGCAAGGTCAGTTCTTCCATATTCATCTTATGTATCACCAAGTCACACATGATATTAAGTGTTTGGGTCTTTGCCCTTGGCTGTGGCGAGATGAGCATGACATGGCCGTCCTCCGTGTGGGCTGTTCCTTTTTATGTTGTGCACCAAACTTTCTGATGTTCTCCAAGATTTCTCACCTAGGCCTTCTTCTCAGTGTTCCTTTCTTTGGGTTATCTCACTGTCTCCAAGACTTCAATTCCCCATGTGTTTGCTATGATAAGCCTAACTCTAATCCCTGTGCACTTTTCTCTCTTGGTTGGGCCGTAACTTCTTCATCCACCCTTCCCCTGACTGACCCTTGGGTATGCTCCTGCTCACCACTGATCTTGAACCTGAACCCATTCACACGGTGCCTTATCTAAACAACTGCAGTAACTTTCTAGCTGGCTTTATCCTTTCCTAATCTATCCTGTATGCTATGGACAGGATGATCTGTCCCAAACTGCATCCGTGTGTGTGTGTGTGTGTGTGTGTGTGTGTGTGTGTGTGTGTGTGTGTGAGTGTGTGTGTGTGTGTGTGTATTTGGAGGAGAGGGTGGAGGGCAGGTGGGGATAGATTTCCTATCACTGCATCACTCCCAAATGGCTGCAACAGCCAGGACTGGGCTATGAAGGAGCTAGGAGCTGGGATTGCTACCTTGGTCTCTCATGTGAGTGAGTGGGGCCCAAGCATTTGGACTGGCCTCTCCTGCTTTGTCAGGAGCATCATCAGGAAGCTGGGATGGAAGCAGAGCAGCCAGGACTTATACTGGCTCTCTGATATGGGATGTTGGTGGTATCACAGCAACAGTTTAACGTGTTGTACTACAATACCAGCCCCCTTCCAAAAAGACATTTTTAACATCTTCCAGCGCTGCCTTACTGCCCAGCAAAGCTGAGATTCCACATGGCTCACCATGCTTGGAGGCCTGAACTTAGTGACCTGCTGATGTTAGCCTGCTGCACCATCAAAGTCCCAGCCCCCTACTGCTTGACCAGCTTGCTGTCCCCTCTCTCCTGCATGTTCCTCTTTTCACAGACTTGACTATTTTTTCCTCTTTCAATCATGGCTTGGAAGCTGCTTCCCCTGAGAAGAATTTTCCCATGTCCCCAGACTTTTCTGATGGGCCTCTCTAGGGTCTTATGCATACACCATTCCTATAATTAATAAATATCAAATAATTAGGGCCAGTACAATGGCTCAGTTGGTTAATCCTCCACTTACAAGTGCTGGCATACCTTATGGGCACTGGGTTCGTGTTCCAGCTGTTCCACTCCCTATCCAGCTCCTTGCTTATGACCTGGGAAAGCAGCCAAGGATGGCCCAAAACCTTGGGACCCACGTGGAAGACCAGGAAGAAGTTCCTAGCTCCTAGCTTCAGATCAGCTCAGCTTTGGCTGTTGCAGCCATTTGGGGAGTGAACCAACAGATGGAATATCTTTCTCTCTGTTCCTCCTTCTCTCTGTAAATCTGCCTTTATGATAAAAAGAAATAAATCTTTAAAAAAAAGAATCACAAAATTAACTTTTCCGTCTCCTCCACTGGCTGTTACTACAATGAAAGCAAAGAGTTACTGGCTGTAGTTATGTCAATACCTAGCATGGTGTTCACACTTCACAAACACACAGCAGGTGCCTGCAAAGGGAGTGGATGAACACAGCGTGAACGCAGGAAGAGGCTGGAGAGGTGTTCAGGGTGTCCAGGGCAAAGGAGAAAACATCCTGTGCCAAACTCTGGGTGATACCAGCACTGGAGAGCTGCACGTCTATCAGCTGAGCCAGGGTCAAGGTCAAGAATGCCAAGAAGAAAGAACAAACTCGTCAGTAAAACTGAACAGGAGTCTAGAAGCTGGAGGAGGGAATGGGCAGAGGAGGGCTGAGGCGGCCCTGGGGGAAACCGTGCAAAGGCATCTGAAGTCTCCGGACAGCTCTTAAGCATCTTCTGTCACACTCAGTGGAAATCTCTGGTGGTATTTAAAAGGCCAGCTTGTTGCTCCTGTTCATCAAAATTCCAGCAGTGAGAAATGAGGTTTTATCCCGTGGGAGGGGAGAGACTGAATCCTATGGCAGACGACAGCCCTGCCGCTCTTCCCCTAGCCGGGCACTGTCTGGTCTAGTGACCGCTGCTGGCCATACATTGCTACTGAGCATTGGGAATAGGTCTAGCCTGCACGCAGATGGGCAGTGATGAATATAAAATACATGCAAGATTTCAGAGACTTTGTATGAAACACTCGTTTGTTTTGACACCAATTAGATGTTGAGATGAAAATATTTGGATGCATGGGAGTAAATAAAATATATTAGTAGAATGAATTTCACTTGCATCTTTTATTTTTTATTTATTATTTTAAATGTGACTCCCAGGAAATTTTAAATTCTACATGTGGCTCGCGTCTACTTTCCCTTGGACATCTTTGGCATATATTGTTCCTGAACTTTAATTTATATAGAATCTAATTTAAAATGTCAACATGAGTGCCAGATAATTAGTCTCCAGATGGTTGGCTCTTGTGAATAAGTAAAATATCATTACAACCTATGGAGACCAGTATTAGGCTTGCAAGATTCTGTCTGGGGGTTGGGGAAGAGGAAGAATATTTTTTTTAAACCTCATTATGTGCCAGCCTCTCCATTCCATACAAGGTAACAGAAAAGGCCACAATTCACATCCATTGGAAATTCAGCACTAGAGAAGTCTTCCTTACTGTCTACCCTAGCTCTACAGACCAGCCCTATGCTATAAGAACGGCACAAATGTTTGCTCCACTCAATTATGGGCCTGTGCCTGGCTTTTCATAGCACACAACACAGATTGCTCAGCACGGACATCCATACCATTCCTGTTCTCTGTTCTGTAGCCAGCAGAACCATCTTTGTTCTTTGGGCTGTGGATTCTAAGGAGTCGAGATGAGCTTTCCACTCTCTGGTCCTGATCCATCTCTTGGGGTCCCCATCCTGCCTGTGTAGTATCACCCCAGAATACCCCTGTGTCATGGAAAATGCAGACCCTGGTGACTGCACGTAGACATCCTGGAAATGACCACCAGTGTACCATGCACCAGGTTCCCTCTGCTTTGCTGGGCAGCTACTGGTGACCTCTTAGAGTAACCAGTTCCTTCCAAGCAGGCAAGAGTTTGAGTTTTGTTAGAGAGCATGGGAAAGGGGCAGATTCTCCTGGGATGTTACCAGGACCTACACCCAAGATGATGGCTGGATGTGAGTGTGTGTGTGTGTGTGTGTGTGTGTACAAGCATGCACATGTTAATGTATACATATGCAAAGGATGGCATTCTCAGTGAGCAAATGCATAATCTCCCTGGTGCGGACAGTCCGCAGGATGATGAAAAATGCATTTGTTTGCTGAAAATGATTCCTCCGTGTCTGGGACCAGTGCTCCTTCATGTCTTCTTTTAGCTTGAATCACATGGCACAACACCAATCACTTAGAATGCTTACTAAATCCTCAGTCTCGGGTATTCGCAGAGCTTTCAATGTGCACAACAAATCTCTGAGGTCAGTGCTCCGACTCGTCCTCTCCTATTGTTGCAGGTGTCGGTGAGGTCCCAGGAGGCAGCCAACCCCAAACCTGACCATTGGGCTCCTGGCTCTGAGCTTGCACTAGCTCTGGCTTGGACCATCTGGCCTCACTGCCTCTCCAATCTCATTTCTTCCCATCTTCTGTTTTGGAGGCTACACACTGGAAAGTTCTGGAAGGCTGAAAAGTCATAGTCTGGGCTTTCCTTCATCTGCTAAGCAATGGCATCCCCTCTTGAGGGTCCATGGCACCTTTTCACAGCAGTGCTCAGATTTTCCTGCTAACGGATATGAAAACAGATATTCACTTCTTTGATGTAAGAGGGAACCTTTCTTGATCAAAGCAGCTGGGGTAAAGCCTGCAGCCCAGGGGCTCTGGGCTTGGCTGCCTGCAGCACACTGGGCTCAGGAATGGGCTGCCAGTTGCCGAATGTCCAATAGCTCTCCCCAGGAAGGCACAATGGTGTACCCCTATGGAGTATAAGGGAGGACAGGTAAAAAGCACAGGCTCATCCCCATTCCACCCCCACCTGCCAGCGCCTTCCCCGTCAAACCTGCCTCCCAATCTGCCTTTACCACTTCTTTCTGCTTTCCCTTTGATCCCCAACCCTGACCTGCACCCAGGGCTTGCCATGTTACATCATGAACTCATGAATCTCCCTGCCTGTAGCCCTTGCCCTCCCACCCAGCCCTTTTGCCCAGAGCTTCCCACCAAACTGCTTTACCTAGACACTGTCCAAAGTCAAGGTTGCCCTCATAGCGTTAACTCTGCAGGCTTGCCTGCCT
Organism: Ochotona princeps; assembly: GCF_030435755.1. NCBI lineage: Eukaryota > Metazoa > Chordata > Mammalia > Lagomorpha > Ochotonidae > Ochotona > Ochotona princeps. The sequence continues at coordinate 60,296,460 of NC_080839.1, read as the reverse complement.
CCCTGGGCCCTTGCAGGAGCCCTTCTAGCCCTGCTGAGCTCAGTCTGTCAGCCACCTTGGTCATGGTCTGGGTCATCACTCACCAATCCCACTGCCTTTGCTACTGGGGCTGCCTAACTCAGGACTGCCGTGTGGCTGCATAGCTCCAGTTTCTTCACACATCCCATGTTCTGTAGGCTGTCTGGTGTGGCGATTCTCCCTGTACACTGCTATGCATCTTCTCAGGTCACCTGCTGGTGTCCTGCATCTAGGAATGCCTTTCTATTTCTTGCTATTCCTATGGGCCAACCTACTGGAGTCAACTCTGACAAGGATAACAGCCACGTTAGTTTGAGTTTAACCAAGAGAACACAGATAAGGCACCTACCCGTCAGAGAAATGGAATGTTCAATAGGGCTGGGTTTAGGTGCCAACACAAGATGCCTAGATAACATGACGGTGGTTTAAAATTTCCTGGGATTTGATTTCATCTCTCTGTTTTGAGGATTCATGCATGCTCACAAACTCCCGAGCATACATTCTCATGGTGTTGTTCAAGGATAACTCATGAAATACTTTTTGGGCCCAGGGTTGCTTGATGGAGGCTGACCTGAGTCTGGAACCAGGGGTTCAGATGAGAAGAAAATGGATGCTGCTTGCAATATGGGTAGCAGGTGCTGCTCAGAGTTGGGGTGTGGTACAGCAGGTGCCAAGGAACCTTAGCTCCATGCCTCACCCATTTCTGCATCCAGAACAAGACAGCGGTGGAGGCGGAGGTGCCAACCCTGCCGTCACAGTCGGCCAGGAGCCCCGGCTGCCTCCAGGCAGTAGTGGGAGGCTGGCAGGGGCTGTGAGCCAACAGCACATGGAGCGCGTCAGACTTGGGAAGTTTTTCATCAGGGAGGTGTGAGTATGGAGGAGGTATGGGGCCAGAGCCAGCCAGGAGGGTGACTGGGCTGCCGCAGTCACTCTGGCCAGAGCGGGCAGCAATGGAGCTTGGCAGCAAAAGGAATGGAGAAAGAGATTTCTAAGAAGCAGACTCTAGAAGACAAGGGTGAGAGAAGAGGGAAGGAGGATCCCATCGACCTGGGCTTGCATTGTAGTGGGAAGGGTGGGATCTGGCTAGAAAAGGAGCAGATGAGAACAAAGAGAGTAGGTCTGCTGTCTTGAGTGGGGGCCCAGGCAGGCTCGATGACACTGGAGTTAGAAAGCAGTAGGGAGTCTCATGATGAATTAAGGACAGGCAGGCACTGGAACAGACCCAGTGATGCCACTTTTGGGGCTGTCATGAGGGTCAGGTGGGTCAAAAGCAACAATAGGGAAGCTATGATAAAAGCTACAATCAAAATAAGAACCTCCTTGTATGGCTTCATGAGGGATGGACATAGAGACAGCCTGGCTAGCATGCAGGGCCCCCATGCTGCTGAGCTATCCTGAGCCCAGCAGAGCCCTGCTTCTGTCACATCACACATACACACTCGGCTGGCTTTCCCGTTGCCTGGGGCCTCATGCGGCTCCCCTGTGCCAACCCACTGTCTGTCACCATGGCCGCTCAGAGTCCTTTGCCACAGCTTCTCCCACCCACAGCTGTCATCTGCTCTCCTGCTCTTTTCATCTCTCGTCAAACACATCCTGGCATGTGCTGGCCTGCAGCCCTCCATCACCACCTCGTGCTGGCCTTGGCTTCTATCCCCAGTATCGTTCAAGAACAAATCACACCAGACGGGGCATCGCGATTGCCTCATTGCTTATTTTGCTTTCCACTTTTGAAAGTGGAAGTCTGACGCTTGGGCAAGTAGAACACGCGGTGCAGGGAGCTGAGGTGGAAGCCAAGGGACTCTCTGAGCATGATCGTGCTGCCCACACACGCTCTGCCCATGTCACCTGGCTTGTCAGCTCAGCCCTGGTTTATGTGGTCCATGGCACCCCAGCTCACAGGCAGGGGATGTGGCCCCTGAGCCGGGACCTTTAACCTCATCCAGGTCATTCCCCTCTCCACTTCTGTACTTGCCCCACCTCTGCCCTGCCTCCTGTACCTGCCTTTGCCTGTAGCTGTTGAGCAATGGGAAGATCCTTAATGCCGGTGCTTATTTGACCCTACGTGGCTAGAGCTGACATGTAGGCCCCAGGTGCTTCCTAAATGCTCAACATTCCATGTGAATTATTTTACATCACTTACTAGACATTTGGCACTTGATGTGAATTACTGAGCCTTACTCAGAGTCTCAGGGTACCACTATCATTCCCATTTTATGGATGAAGAAGTTGAGTATTGGTGAGTAAGGACCAGCTAGGAAGCTTACAGGGCTGGGAGGGAGACCTAGCCCTGCCACTCAGGCCACGACGTTACCTTGCAGGGGCCTCAGCTTCCTTCTCTGTGCAAATGACAACGATCCCATCACCCAAAAGGCTACAGAAGACATCACAAGAAATATGGGGAAGTACTTGGCAAAGTTCTGTACAAATATAAGCAAGATCAGTCTCTTCCAAGGCCTTGCTGCACAGGAATTGCCCCAGGTCCCAGGCATCTGCTCTGAGCATTCTCATATTTTCCATGCCAGTTCTGCCATCCCTGTTTCTTTTTTACAGGCACTGGAGGTGTGCCAGGATGACATCACAGGAGCCAGTGGTTCTTTGAAATGCCAGGGCCAGATGACCCCAAAGCCTGACAGCATTCTGTGTTTCCAAGGGAAGACATCAGCAAGTTCCACCTTCCTATTGCCGACTGAGGTATGTTGGCAGGGCCTGCTGTATGCAGTCAGGCTGCCATCTACACGATATGCCAATGGCAGGTGCAAACAGCTCTGTGGTTGTGTTAGAGTCTGTTACACAGAGCCCTGGGGCCTCTCCGGTAAGTAAGGACACCCCAAAGCAACCTGCACTTGTGTTTCGGACTGGGCAGGCATGGGGCAGGGAAAGAAGATACAGAAAAGATCAGCTCTGGTGGCCCTTCAGGGCCCTGGTGCCCTGTTAGAGAGGGTAATGGGCAAGGGGAAAGATAAATCCAGGGCCTGGATAAGAGCGGGGGGATGCTGCTGAGGGAGGGGCCGTGTAGCCCAGCACCTGATTCCTTCCTTAAAGCAGTGGCTGCAGTTGCTACTGGCTAAAGCATCTTCCCACCAGCAGACAGTGCTGGGCATCAGCCTGACCATCTCTGACTCGCTTCTTTCATGGGCTGGACACCAGGGAGCTTAAAAGATGGCAGGGCAGCATCTGAGGCAGGGCTCAGACATTCTCCAGCTCAGCCCACTTCGTTTTTTTTTTTTTTCCTTCTTCTTTTAATATATGGGGCCTCAAAATGTTGGGCAGAATAAAAATTATATATATATCTATATCAGGCCACTAAGGTGTATCTAAGAGCATTCCCTGTGCTTAGTTTGGGCAAAGGCTATGAACAAAGAGAGAAAGGGAGACACAGAGACTGAACTGGACAATGAAATGGCCAACACATTTATAAAAAGGGGCTTCACTGCACTGATCACCAGGAAGAGGCGAAATTAAAGCATGATAATATAGCATTGTTTGGCCTCCAGAAAGTTCGAAATGAAATAACAGCAGTAATGGACTGAGGATGAAGACAGAGCAGCCACATCTACCTGATTAAATGTTTGACCATATTTACCAGAGAGGTTGGTGATGGACTCTCCAGAAACACTACACATGCTCACCAAAATGCAAGTGTAAGATTAATCTTGGGGTTCGCACTGTGGCATAGCCAGTTAAGCTGCCATCTATGATGTCAGCATCCTAAATGGACAACGTTTTGAGACCCACATTCTCCACTTCCAATTCAGCTTCCTGCTAACGTATCTGGGAAAGCAACAGAAAACAGCCCAAGTGTCTGGACACCTACTACACACGAGAGAGAAGCAGAAGAAGCTCCTGGCTCTTGGCTTCAGCTTGCCTAGTCCCAGCCATTACAACCATTTGGAAAGTGAAGCAGAGGATGGAAGATTTTTTTCTCTATCTGTAACTCTGCCGTTCACATATTTCATTAAACAACGTCTGATCTTAAAAATTCAATTCACTGGAGCTATAAACAGGGAGAACTCCAAAAAACATTACAGAATAGAAACAAAGGATCTTCAACATGGTTACAGAGAAACAGAATTTGAGTACAGACCATTTCAAAATTCATGCAAAGCTTCTTCCCATTACAGTTTCCATGGACTTTTTGAAGATGCCTGGTAAATACATTCAGGCAAAAGGAAATCATACAGAAAATGGAATGAATAAACAACCTTGCAAAATGTGGCTAGGTGTCTTCCCTTCTCAACTAGTAAGAGTTCATCTTGAGGACTATGGACTGATACCCTGGGTCATGGACACAGTCTTCCAGCAGAGCTGCTTCTAGGATGTTCAGAAACTCCCCCTGCTGTTCCTTCCCTCCCCCAGCAACTCCAAGATGTTCCAGAGTGAAGCATGCTCAGAGCCACTGGCAACACAATCACTTTCTCGACATTGAATCATGGTGCACAGGAGGGACCTGGGTGCAACAGATGGGAACAGCTTCATTGCCAAAGTGAAGTGTCTCTGATGGGCTTCCACCCTCCTCTCTCCCCTTCGCCTTGATGCAGAATCATTAACGCGGTGCTGAACTGGTGGAACAGCCTTGACTCCGAGGGAACATGAACATTTTCTGTGCTGAGCCATTCCAGCCATAAAGATTTTTATCCTATTACTGCTAAGTGATGAGTATGAGGAGAGAAATGATGATGGTCTTTGGCAGCCATTCCAACCCAGTAAATACAAGGAGGGAGAGATACGTTCAAAGACTGGGCCACTGCCCCTTCATTTCCCAGGATGAAAAGGAGCAGAGGAAAAATGGCTTCCTGGTGAGATGTAGCCAAGTGTGGAATTTTCTCTCTAGGCAAGCGATGGACGCCCTGCTGTTTGAACCATTTAGCACCGCACTGGACAAAGGCCGGGAGAATATGCCAAAGGGAGCAATCAAATGCTGCCAGGCCAGGGGGAGGTGACCTAATGAGGCTTCCCCAGCTCTCATTCCTAGCAGCCCAGAGCTCACGGACTCAGCCAGCCCTGCCACCTGCTCCCCAGCACTCAAAGCAACCCCATCAGAGGCATTGCTAGGCAACAGAAAAAAAAAATATATATATATATATACATTTGCTTTATCAAAGTACTTCCCCTCACCCCTCTTGAAGGCTATGTCTCCAAGTGATGGTTTCTTTCTGCCCAAGCTTTCATGAGCAACTTGGACGACTGCAAATCCAGCTGTTGTCACCAGAACGTGGTAATGGGGTCGGGGAAATGAGAACTATTTGTGGAGCAGGCGCTGCTTTATAAAGAGAACTGCTCTGGGAAACCTTCTCAGATGCGCCTCCACTCCAGCTTGTCTCATCCTCACAGAAGTGATGGATGTCGTGCACCTCCCCACCCTGCTGTATGTATGCAGCGCGTCTTTCCCCCTTGCGACCACATAGGACCTAGGCAGCATTCTGGAAAGCAATGCTCTTGTGCATGCTAACAGAACCACAGGCCTAAGGGAGTAAAGGGGGACACTGGATGCCCCAATGTTTTGTTGGAGTAGAAATGGGGCAGATATACATATGCACATAGGTGGTGTGTGTGTGTGTGTGTGTGTGTGTGTGTGTGTGTGTAATGAGACCATCAGCCACTGGCAAATGCATGGGATCTGTAGTTGTGTGGTCACTTACAGGACCAGAGTTCTGAGCTTTTTCTAGCCCAACACAAATGGCTTGCAGAAGGTCACTACTGGTCCCTTGACCTCCCACTCCTCTTTTCTGGCCTGTATTGGGAATGAGGGGCTATACAGGAGCAGCCGACACATGCCTGCCTTAAAAGCCCCAAACAGGGCCTGGGGTGATGGCTGAATTGGCTAATCCTCCTCTTGCAAGTGCCAGGATCCCATGTGGACACCAGTCCATTTCCAGGCTGTTCCACTTCCCTTCTAGCTCCCTGCTTGTGGCCCAGGAAAACAGCAGAGGATGGCCCAAAGTCTTGGGACCCTGCATTCATACAGGAGACTCAGAAGAAGCTCCTGGTTCCTGGCTTTGGATCAGCTCAGCTCTGGCTGTTACAACCCTTTGGGCAGTAAGTCAGTGGACGAAAGATCTCTGTTGCTCCTTCTCTCTTTAAAGCGGTCTTTCCAATAAAAATGAACAGATCTTTAAAAACAAAAAGCCCTAAACAGCAGCTTTCCACCTCAAGGTTGTGAAATTCTCATCCAGCAGGAATAAAGTGGGATGGACCTGGTCAGGATGGTAACCCCATGGTGTGGCTGAGTGGGCGGGCATTTGAAGCTCAGAGACTCAGACGCTAAGCCCTGCTGGCAGCAGCCTCCCTTGAGCATCATCCCCCAGACGCTGGGCCAGGGCGGCCAGAGCCTCCCCAGTCCTAGGTTCTTTAGCCCCTTGCCTGGGTTAGTTCCCGCTCCACATAAACCAGGCTGCCTTCCCCAAAGTCCTGTGATCTCCACAGAGCAAAAACTGAGAGAAAAACTCTTCTTCTGATCTTTTCCACCCAGAGGACTCTGCGGCCCCTTTAACCCCTGGTGCCACCCTGTGATTTGTGTGCAAGGGGACCCCATGGCCATGTCCAAGGCGATCCTGTCAGCACAACATCCTCCTTCTCTCCTGTCCTCCATCCCTGCTGCCTCCCTCACCCCATCATGCAGCATCATGAGATTCTGAAGCAGCTCACCTCCCACCCCATCTCTGCAGCAGCACTTGCTCTAATACCCAGCTAATAGTTCTCGGTTTTAGATGCTGTCCCTATGCATCCTATAAATCAGAATCCAATTACCATGGTGAGAAAATTGGAAGCAAATTTAATAAGCTCAGACCCCTCCCACATGCTGTGCCTTCATTCTTCTCCTTCCAGTAATGAGAACTCTAAGGAAAAAGACCCTTTTCTGTGACACGGAGTCTGTTCTTCCAATTCCTCATGGTGGGCCCCTGATGACTGAATGGTAAGAGAAGAGGGCTTCTTTAAGTTGCTGTTTTCCTGCCTACATGAAGGGCTAGTGTCCTTCATTTGTTCAACCAGCAGTTACTACAACACTCTCCCCCACCAAGCATGGCCATGGGCTGTTCAAAAGCTACTCACCCTGGAGGGCAATGTTGTCCTAACTGGTAGCATCTAAGCTGCAAGGCATGATGGGAACATAAATGCATCCTAACTCTTTCATATTGAGTGCCATAAAAGAGCCAGGAGTTCAGTGTGGATCAGTGGCCTTGGGATTGGGAGTGGTTGCATACTAGCAGCATCAGTAAGTGATGCTGATTGCCAGAAAGATGGTAAGACACGAATCCTGTGATTGAAGTAACTGGGAAAAAGAGGGATGGAACCTGGGGTGGGGAGTTGGTTAGGAGGGGACTGTGTCCCCACGTGACAGACGGACACACAGGGAGAGGGCTGTACCATGTGGGCAGGTGTTTGGCCTGACTCCAGAAGCAAGTCTCTGCTTGAACCCTAAGCCTCTTGACTTCATCTGGTCAACCAAGGACCAGCCAACACTCACGTATCCACACCTGGTTGCGGGGGAGCATCAGAACCCTATGTGTTTGCTGAGACATGGACTGCTGGGCGCCACCCCCAGTGTTTCTGATGCACTGGTTCTGCTTAAGGCCCAAGAATTTGCATTCCTAACAAGTACCCCAGCAATGCTGAGGCCTCTGGGCTGCTGGTTTGGAAAACTAGACTCTGAGCACCATTGTTCTAAACACCTTGTGGTGCAAACCATGATGCATGGGGCCGTGGTATCAGCATTGCCTAGGAGTTTATTAGAATTGCAGAGCCTCTGGCCCCATCCAAAACCTGCTGAACGAGCCTGTCACAAGCTCCTCAGATGATCCACTTGTTTGCCTAGTAAGTGTGAGAAGCACTTACTTAGAGCAGGTGTCCTCGGCCCTGGTTGCTCATTAGACTCGCTTGAGGAGTTCAGCAAAGAGACACTTCAGGGAGCACAAGTGTGGGTATCAGGATTTTGATTTTTTTTTCAAGAAAAGCTCCCCAAATGCTTCTTATAAAAATTCTGAGCTGAGAACGGCCAAGGCCAATGCTCCTAACACTCCACATTCCCGTGACTTTGATTCTGCTTACTCCCGCGTCTTTGGCCTTGATCTTGACTTGGACATTCACCTCTGCTCTTGGAACCTCAGCCTAAACAGGCCTAACAACTTAGTGACCCCCTTCTTTACTTTCCCCACGAATTGGGATACCAGAGTCCCTTCCCCCTGAGGCCTTGGTTGCATCTCCTGCCTGGCATATCCAGTTTTCCAGTACAAATCTCCATTTGTCTCCCCTCCAGCAGTTTCACCTTGAACCTATCCTGTGTAACAGCACAGCTGAAGCACTTTGAAAATTTACCATGGGACAGGTACATATGTGCTATTACATATAGGACTCCCCAAACTCATGCAGGTGTTTTAATCCAAAGTCCTAAGTTAAATGTTAATGTATTAACATCAGAGGAACAAGGGTGCAAACTTGACCTAGTTATGGTCCTGGGGAGGAGGACAGAGGGGGAAGCCCCTTAGTTCATTGAAGGTTTGCCCTTGGAAGGCAGTGTTTGAAAACTCTTCCTCTCTCAACTTTCTAGTTCATCACACAATTGCTACTCTATACCAGCTCTACCATTGCCAGTCTCCTCTGGACCCCAGTCTAACAGAGCTGCCAGTCCTGGACTGTGAATCTGCAGACCATTGGCCAAAAGAAACCTTCTCTCCTAAGTTGCTCCTCTGAGATATCTTAGAGAAAGCATTGAAAAGCTAACTGTCACACTGCCATGTGTAAATTCTATTTGGTCCCTACAAAAGCAGAATTAGGTAGGATCATGGTTATTTTTAGCCCTACTTTTTCAAAGGAGGAAATTGAGCTACAAAGACGCTGCTCAGCAGCCCAGCCAGGACTGGACCCAGGGCAGGCTGATCCCAGAGTCTGTCTTGAATCCCTAGCAGCATTCATCTCTGCTTCACTCCACTTACTGGCAAGGCTGGCCCCCTCCTACTGCTGGTGAATGGGTAGGTAAAGCATGTAGACATTCTATTACTGAGAACTTCAGTGAAAAAAAGTAGGGCTGGGGTGATAGCAGTAGCTCTCACTGTAATTTTGTTCGATGAAAGACACAGAGCAACATCAATGGATACTTTCAGTTGTCTCAACTTGGAGGAGGTGCTTTCAAAGCAGAGGCCAGGGATGCTGCTATACATCCTACAATGTACTTAACACCTATAAGCAAAATGATCCAGCCTACACTGTGGGCTGCTGCTGCTGATTCTGCTGGGGTCTATAGGATACAGGTGACCCAGTAGCCTCAGCTGATTAAGGCAGAGAAAGGAAAGGCCCGCAAATGAGCCCCAGGTCTCTACCAGTTCAGGCATTCAGGCCCCAGGCATTATACTAGGATGATGTCAGGATATAACAGGTGGACTACAGGACTTGAGTGCAAGGTCACAGCCATACTTTCTCTGAGAAGCAAGGGCTGTAGGTGGGAGACACTATGAGCAGGATACCACCACCCAGTGGGGCCCATTTGGAGGATAGACACATGGCAATGTCTAGAGTTCTCATCAGTCCGGAGTGACACCGGCAAGGGCTCAGCCCACCACCAAGCTTGGTCCAGACATATCTGATTCCCAGGGCATCCTCTCGCAGTTGCCAGCAGGGAACCTGGTACCCTCCAGATGCTCAGCTGGTCCCATGTGCTAGCCCTCACCCTCATTCCCTGGCCTGCCCTCCCCTTTCTGGTTTAGAGGAAGCTCCACATACTCTGAAATGCCCTGAGGAGCACACTGCCAACCCCTACTGGGTAAGGTGGGGACCCAGAGGCAGACACATATCACACACACACACTCTCTCCCTTTATGTCTTCCCAAAGGAGGTCCACAGTCCACCCAAAACCTCTCTTGCCTTCTCACCACAAACCCAATGATCACCTTTCTTTCATTCATAGACTCAGACGTGGAAGTACCATCATGGTCTCCCATCCACCTCTCTCACTAGAATTGAGCGAAGCTCAGGACTCTGGCTCCTTTTGGGGGTGCTGATGCTGAAGTGGGACTAGCTGCATCCCCCCCTGGGGATGTGTGCGGCAGAAGCCCAGGGTTCTCAGTTGTGCAAACCACTTCAAGGGGGGAAACTGTGCCTACCAGCCAGCCTTCCCATAGCAATAACTGACATACCTCCAGACCATCAATACTCATGAAAACTGCCTGGTGCCCTCTTCAGAAGGCCCGGTCCCTACAAAGTAAGTACCCGAGGACCCAAACAAACCCAGAGAGCCCAGAAGCAAAGTCAGTACTGATGCATTCCAGTTGATCACCACCCCTTGACCCCGCATCCCTGCATGCCCATCTGCTGGTTGGGGTGCCGACAAAGTCAGTTTTCTGCAGCAGATAAGAAACATGCCCACACAGGTCATGCGCACCTCTGGGGTTTAGAGAAGCCGGGATCTGGGCTGACCTGTTGGTTCAGGCCTCACCAAGAAGTACAAGGATTGCTATGACTCTCTGTACAGGAAAATACCATTTCCTGCATACTCTCAGGCCTGATTTTGACCACCCTCTGAGGATGTGACCTGCCCAGTAGGTGGCAGGCCAGAGGTGAGTGAATGGGCCCCTGGGCAGGTGGGCAGCAGGTGGGCAGGCAGGAAGCAGTGGGAGCAATAGCGAGTGAGGAAGCTCTTCGGACTTCTCACCTTGTCATCACATACATGGGCTTGACAAGAGGCACCTCTTCCAGAGTTATAAAAGAAGAGATCCCCAGCCTGACTTCCCTGAGAGTCTGTCTGCCCAATCCTCCCCACTTTGAAAGTGGGGCCCAGCTGTGGCAATCTGCCCAGGGCAGGGGAAAACAGGCTTTGGTGCCAGGAGTTCAGAGCAGGTGTACCCAGGCTGACCCCAGGGAAGGCAGCAGGTGTAGGAGGACTCTCGGCAGGTGGAAAGAGGAGGTTTGGAAAGGTTCCCAGCACCAGGAAGGGCAACTGTCACATCACAACCCCTATGGTGTCCAGCTAGCAGCAAGTGGCCGGCCTGCCCCTTGCCATTCCTGGTGCAGGTTTTGGCATGGCACAGAGCCTGCCTGTAAATCATGGTTGCATCGTGACGACAGGGGTGAGGGTGGGGATGGGAGTGAGGGAGGGGAGGAGGTACCTCTGATGGCGAGTGTCCGGGACAACCCGGTTGCTAGGTATCCGCTCGCTCTCCCGCTGGTTGAAGGCATGCAGCTTATAGGGGTCGTCACCAATGCGCCACTTTTTGGCATTCAGGTACAGCCGCTCGTCAAATTGGTCCCACGGATCATCCCAGTCATCATCGGAAGGCTGTGGGACAGGAATGGGAAGACTGTGTGAGAACGGCTCCCTGCCCTCCATGAGCCCGCTCCACTACCAGCGCCCAGCTGCCCAGTCAAGGCAGGCACGGCACAGCTGGGCTCAAAGATGGGACAGAGACAGAACGCTGGCAAAGACCACCAGCTCCAGCAGTAACACAGAGGCCAGCGACGATACCAAACTGACACCCCAGACCCTCAGGCAAGACTGAGAGAATGGTTTCTTCTCCCACTCTATAGACTAGAAGATGGCCTCAATAGGCAAGAGCCTAACCCACAGGGTTAGTGGAGGGAAGAAGTGGCAGGGATGGGATTTGAAATCCCACCCCAGATGTCACCTCTTTAGGACAATCTGAGAACACCTGGTCTACAAACATGGGCCCACTGGCTACCCCAGCAGTGACCCAAGGATTGCTATTCTCCTTGCCTGTTGTGGAAAGGCAGGGGCCCAGAGTCACCCTCTTTCTTTCCTCCACCTTCCCAAGAACCTGCACTAAGAAAGATCACTAGGGGTGGGAGGGGCACTGCTGTGGCACAGTGAGTAAAACCACCACCTGCAGCACTGACATCCGATACAGGCACTGAACGGTGTATGTTCTGCCTGCTTTACTTCCAACTCAGCCCCCTATTAATGAGCCTGGGAAAAGCAGCAGAAGACAGCCCAAGTGCTTGGGCCCCTGCTACCCAAGTGGGAGACCTGAAGGAACCTCCTGACTCTTGCCTTTGGCCTGGGTCAGCCCCAGTCATTGCAGTCACCTGGGCAGTAAACCAGTAGATGGAAGATTCTCTCTTTCTCCCTCTCTCTCCCTCCTTTCTTCTCTCTCTCTCCATCCCTCCCTCCCCTGGGGAGCCAGCAGTACCTGGGATGCTCATTGCCCGTAGAGACACTGAGGATGCCCGGGACCATTTCTGCATGCCTGCTCTGGTTTCAACCTTACCCAAACCCTCCACGCTACAGAGGGCAAGAAGGGCTTCCAGAAAGCTCACAAGCTTATCTGACGCCACATGGCTGAAACAAGGCAGAGCCCAGAGCAAAGGCGAGTATCTCGGGCCACTTCAGTGAGGTGATGGACTGGCTGTCCTGCTAGTGACTGCGCTGTGCAGCTCGCCCAGCCCACAGCAGTCCTGTGGCCAACAGAGGCATTCTACCAGCCAGCGTCAGTTTCAGCTTCACAGCCTGGCCAAGTTTGCGCCCAGGGGACATCAACACTCTTTCTTCTAGCAGAAACCTGACTAAGCACCAAACAGCTCGGGCCTTCCAGGTCCATCTAAAGATGCAGTGTCTCAACAGAGAATTTGCTAATAGGGTCCTGACCTGGAACTGAGTTTGGGGGGGAACTGGTGTCCTGGGGCCAGCATTATCACCCAGCAGGAGGATGCTCATTCATGTTACTGATGCCAATTGTCCCAAGTTTTTCCAGCCAGCTGGCTAAGAGGAGAGTGGAAAGATGCCCACCCATCACCACATGGCCAAACTGTATGCACCTGCTGCATCTGGTGAGGCCCAGGGCAGGAGCAGCAGACAGCGGTGCAGGTGCTCAGCCCATGAGGCAGCAGAGTGGCTGATCCAGCTGATATATTCATCTCAGGCACAGGCACAGTGGTTATCTTATCTGGTAACTGTTCTCTCCCTCTCCCTCTTTCTGTCTCTCTCTGTTATCTCCTTTTGAAATAGCATTCTCCTACTAACAGCACAAAATGAAGCTCTGGGAAACAGTGCTTTTTATCCAATAATTGATTTTATTAATTCCCAGTGATATTGCTGCTGTTACAGATCGCACGGGAGGGAGTTGGGGGTGGGGGCATGAAACCACCAGCCTATGCCATGTTGCAATCTGACATCTGTCAGTTGCAGTGTGACATCATCCTAGTGTGGCCCTGGCATCATATCTGGTGGGAAGGGTCAGGGTACTGTGTTCCCTTGGCTCATTTTCAAATCACTCTAAATAGGTTGTGAGCCCCACAGTACTCTGAGCGGTGCAGAAAGACATGGAGTTAGAAGATTCTGCTTCCAAAGGGGCTGGAAGGTTGCATGGGGGCAGGTGTGAAGACAAGGTGAGTTTCATGACACAGGCTCAATGACAGGGAGGTGACACACAGCAAGGGGGAGGGGCAAGAAGGACAGTTCCAAGGATAAAGAATCAAATGAATTGATCTTGAAGGAGGAGAAGAGATTTTACTTTGCCTAAGATGAGACAAGGAAGGGACATCATGCTGTGAAAAGCTTGCGAAAACACAGTAATTAATCAGGGCTCTCTGGAGGAACATGGAATGAATAGGATGCCTGGGTATGTGTAAGTTTATGCAGGAAGAGATCCATTACAAAGAACTGAGAATTGGCTCATGCGGTGATAGAGAATGACAGTTCCTCCGAGCCCAAGAGCTGCTGCTCATGATGGAGACGCTCAGAAGAGCTGATGATTCAGCTCAAGTTTGAGGACAGAAAAGAATCCATGTCCCAGTTCAAGGGCAGTTGGGCAGGGAGAGTTCCCTCGTGGATTTTATGTCCCACTTGAACCTCTAAGGGATCCAATGGGGACCCACCCACACTAGGGAGGACAACCAGCTCAACACAGGAGATTGAGTACCCTGCAGCCAAATGTAAACCTAGAATCCCCTTTATATAGGCACACATGCCCAGGACAGCGTTTGACCAAATACCTGTACACTCCACTGCAAGGTTAAGTGAATGCATAAAGGGAGGCTCAAAGAGCATCTTCTGTCCAGGGAGTGGCTAGTCAGGAATGAAGAGCCAGTAGGGGGATGACAAAGAGCAAGAGTGAAAGGAGACCATAATGCAGCTGGGTCTGTGGGATGCAGGTCAAAGGGACATGAACTTTGGCCACACAGGAAGGAAGGAGTAGAGGGAAAGAGAACCAGCACCAAGAGATCAGTGAGGGAGTAACCTCAACATTCCGCACCCCCAACTTCAAGATAAGGGACGCCTGGACTGGGTCCTGCTGGATGATTCTATCCAGTCAGCTGCAAAGACAGGCAGAGAGGCAACAAGCCCCTGTAACAATACATACAAGGCTGAGGCACTTGATGCAACTGCTCTCCAGCAAGGTCAACCAGAGACTCAGGGCCAGGCGGGTGGCAGGCCAGTGTTGGTTCAGCCTGGCTGTCTTCATCCATCAGGGCAGCTCAACATGCTGGGCATCCTGGCATGAACTGCCCTCCAAGAGATGTGACCCAAGCAGTGTACTGGGCACCAGAATCTGGAGCAGCAGGAGAGCTGATGACAGAAGTCAGGTGACAGGTCAGCAGCAGGTGTCACTGGCAGGGCGGAAGGGCATTGCAGAGCTTGGTCCCAGCCTGCTGCTCTAAGACCCAGCAAGCTGCAGCCTGTGCTGGGAGCAGGGCTTTCTATAATGACATAGGGATGTCCGGCACAACATAAAACTGCGTTCCAAATCACCACAGTCACGCTCAACCTTGCACGTAAACTGCTCAGGCAGCTCTCACAACTCCCAGTCCTGCAGCAGGAGATCTGCTTGGACAGTTGAGGGGTTTGTCCAGGGCCTCAGCCAATAAGTGAGGGAACTGCAGCTTTCATCATCTTGAAGATCCTCCCAATGCCACAGACAGAACCCCAACAGGGTGACTGCCTCTGCTGGGGATCAGGGGGCAGCAGAGAAGATGCCCCAGGAGGACTCACAGAGAACCCATGTCTGGCTGAGGGAAGATGAGTGGCCTGCACTGTTCTGCAGACGAAGCCAGTGGGGGTGGGATGGGGGCAAGAGGGAGGGTCCCATGGCTTCTGATGGACTGCTGACCTCACCTGGTTCTCCCAGATGGAAGTAGAATTGGCTCTTGAGCTCCATAGCCTCGCAGTCCCCAAACAGTGTTCCTTGGGAGAGCAGGAGGTGGGGTTTCCTGGCCTGGCCTTGCAGTTGCAAGACACTGGCCTTCTGCAGACCCCCACATTGGCCCCCAGGATAGGACCTGGATGCTAGGCTCTGGATTCTGTTTCCTGGCTCACATCAATGTCCAGGCAAGTATTGGGCGGGCCCATCACTCTCACCTTCATACCCCTCCCTTGGGGAAAGGAGAATGTACGCCCAGGACCCTCAAAGATCCATCACTAAACCCGGGCCCACTCCTATGTGGCCTCATCTTGGTCTCCCAGCTCCCCAGGCAAGCTTCAGGCTTCACTTCTAGCTATCACTGATGCAGTGGAGATGGACCGTATTTCAAAACGCAGGGTCAACACCATCCACAGGAAACCAAGACATCATCTTTTAACTGGCAGACGTCTCGTTAAGTCTGCCAAACCCCTGACCAAGCCCGCAGCTTCAATCCTTTGGCATCAAAAGTGAAAGCTCAACATCATGTCCCTTAAGCTGCTTCTCTTCTCTCCTCCCACCTAGCTTCCAGGAGAAATCCCAAATCCCCTTTCTGGGCTCCTTGTCTCCGGTTCCCGTTCCAAGCTGCTTATCTGGCTCTGAAGCCACAATGCATCCTTCCCTCCCGTTGGCTTTGGCAGACGTCTCTACTTTCCTCTTTTTGCCCCCTTCTCTTCTTTTCCCACTTGTATTCTATTACTTCTGTCTTGTGGTCCTAATTCTCCCCTTTTCATCCCCTTTACACCAGGAAGCTCTCTCTCACCCTTGGGAAAGCTTCTACCCTACCCTGAAGTGTGTCTGATCTTTAATAGAATTTCTCCAGCTCATCCCATAACAGCGCAGCAGCAGCTTAGGGAGGTGCTTTCTACGCATCATAAACCTTTACACTGAATCTTCACTATAACAGAGACTCACAGCATCATTCCAAAATTAAGGAAACTGAAGGAGAAAAAAAATACAATATCAGGCTCCATGTTACCCAGCTCCTAAGTGCTGGAGCTGGGATTTGAACCCAGGCAGCCTGAGTCCTGTTCCCAAGAGATTCATCCATGCATTTTCTTAAGCCACCTGCAAAGGCCCAATTATCTACACGCTCCCATCAAAGTCTCAGTCAACTCTATTCAGCACCTGGTGGGGGTGGGAGTCTTCTTCTTTCAACACTCGCTTGTACAGCCTTGAACCATTCACCCATTCACTCTCCTCTCCCCTTGCTGAGTGGAGTCACCCAGGAGCAAGTGTATAGCTCACAGTGAGACCATGTTCCACAGCAGAGTGGAAAGATGCTAGGCAGACGCAAGAGGTCAGAAATTAAAAACTGGCACAACATCATATTTAAAGATACTCTAATTCACCTCTCCATCCAATGCTGGAAACTGGCTTAACACCACATTGCCAAGTTCAACCAGGGACTCCGAGCTTCCAAGCAGCCCATTCCAACCTTCCAAAAGACTGTGGCTTCTAGATACTTCCTTCTTAGTATTCTTAGTATGTCTCGTGATACTATCTTCCTTTTCCCCTGGCAGCCAATGGCTGATCACCTAACATTCCTCTTGCCTATCCTTCAGGTATTTGATGACAACTGTTGTGTCACCCAGGTCTTCCCATGCTTGAGGCCATCACATGAGACCTGAAAATGAGAAAGCTTAACACTGAGGAGCAGAAGGCGTGCACTGAAAGTGTGAGCTATTTAGTTCAACTGAAGTCAGAGATTCAGGAAAGGACTCAAAACCTGTGGAAACCCCTCTGTGCTTGAGGAGAGAAGGGAGATGCTGTCCACCATGCAGGCTAACCTTCACAGGAAGGCCTCAGGTACAGAAGCTGTCCTGGTTCAACACTGGGCCTATGGCAATGCCCGCCACTTCCTGGGCACCTGCCATGTTCCCGTGGTCAACACTCAGTTGAGATTTCTTAAACAATCCTTGTCATCCCGACCCCCATCACGTTTCCGCAGAAGGGTTTTCTTCTAAGAAAATAAAACAGGGGGTAGAGCCTGGCACAGACATCAGGACAGGATGGCATTTCCGCCCTCCCCAGAGCACTGTTGTGAGGGACTGTAAGCTCTGCCTGGGCCTCCTTCCCTCCAGTTCACACAGCTGCTAAGTGTCTGTCTCAGCTGCTCTTTCCAGCAGACCGAGTTCAACCAGCGGTGGAGCCCTGAGTTCCCACCTCCGGGGCACCTGGGGTTGTTTCTAGGATGATGGCTAGGGTTGCTGCTGGGAGCTCTTCTGTTTTCCATTACCTGGAAGCTTCTGCACCCAGCAGGAGGCAGACCTGACACTCCAGGGGAGCCTTCACACTTACACGCTTCACTAGTTGCTACCTACGTTCCAACAAGTGGGATTTTGAGCCATTGCTGGGCTTTCTAGAAGGGGGAAAAAAATTCTCCAACATGATGGGGGGAGGGGAGGGAGCAAGGCCAGGGTTTCCTGGCAGATGTTGTCTCCAGAGCTGAGGTAGTTGAAAGATGAGCCAAGAGCAGAGCTGCCCTGAGGGAAAAGTCTTGAGAATCAAACAGTGCTGCCACCTGTACCCTCACTGCCCCAGTGATGGAGAAGCTAAAGCTGAATACTCTGCAGTTAAGCTCAACAAGGTGACAGGGTGGTCCAGCTGTGGCCCCGGCTCTCAGAAGCAGTGGCTGCAAATTCTGACTACAGGAAAAGCTTCTCCAGTCAAGGCCCCCAGGAGGCCCATGCGGCTCATCAAAAGAGATCACCGGAAACCTAAGGACAGAGTTGCTGTAAGAAGCAGTGCAGATGACACACAGCAGACACAGCAAGTCCCAAATGCAGAAGAGAGCCAAATGTTTAGTGATACACAGTAAAAATTAGTTTAAAAAAAGGCTAAGCAAAATAAAATGACCAGTTTGAAAAATTATGACACTAAAAACCTGTAGAAATGAAAAGTGTGGGGGTGAAAGTTAACACCAAACAGAACAAAGCATTCTGCTTGAATGTCTCATTTTCTTATCCCTGCGAAGTGAGCAGGATAGCTACGTTGTTCCCATTTCACAGATGAGAAAACTGGCCTAAGGAAGCAAAGGGACTGCTGTAAGATCTCATCAACAGGGCCCAGAGCGGTGGCCTAGCAGCTAAATGTCCTCCCCTTGAATGCGCCGGGATCCCATACGGGCGCCGGTTCTAATCCCGGCAGCTCCACTTCTCATCCAGCTCCCTGCTTGTGGCCTGGGAAAGCAGTTGAGGATGGCCCAAAGCTTTGGGACCCTGCATCCCAAAACAGATCTCATCAACAGTGAGTTTACTGTTTCGACTAATCCAGAATTTTTACTTCAAAATTTGTATTCCTTCCATCTCCAGGGCCACTTTTACCTTCCCTGAGAGGTAGTTAAGGGTGTGTGTGCAAGTGCACGTACACACACACACACACTTTGAGGCTGGCATTGTAATACAGCACATTAAGCTGTCTCCTGTGATGCTAGCTTCCCACATTGGGGAACCAACTGAGTCCCAGCCACTCTGATGTAGCTTTCTGCTAATGTGCCTGGCAAAGCAGTGGAAGATGGCCCAGCCATCACATGGGAGCCCCACACATAGGTGCCAGGCTCCTGGCTTCAGCCTGGCTCAGTCCCAGCTGTTGTGACCACTTGGAGAGTGAACCAGGGGATGGAAGATCTCTGGCTCTGTCACTCTCTTGCTTTCTATAACTCTGCCTTTTTTTTTTTCCAAGGATTTATTTTTATTGGAAAGTCAGATATACAGAGAGGGGGAGAAACAAAGAGAAAGATCTTCCATCTGTTGATTCACTCCCCAAATGGGCCACAAGAGCTGGAATGTGCCGATCCAAAGCCAGGAGCCCAGAGCCTCTTCCGGGTCTCCACATGGGTGCAGGGTCCCAAGGGTTTTTTTTTGGGGGGGGTCTGTCGTCAACTGCCTTCCCAGGCCACAAGTAGGGAGCTGGATTGGAAGCGGGGCCACTAGGATTAGAAACGGCCCCCATATGGGATCCCTGCATGTGCAAGGTGAGGACTTGAACCCCTAGCCCACTGTGCTGGACCCATAACTCTGCCTTTCAAATAAAATAAATAACCCTTTTTAAAAAAACTACATGAAATTATCCACTCACATCTAAACCCTTTTGTTTTCCAGCCAGCTTGAATGTGACCTAATTTTCACAAGGACCAGCCCAGAAAGGAGACAGGACATCATCCCACGTGACTCTGCTACTGCTAATAGAAGTCCTACCTCTGGGAAAGCGGTGAGAAAAGAATACTCTTTGGTAGCACGCCTCCCTGCCACATGCAAGACAAGTTCAAACACAGAAGGACCAACCCTTGGCCCACCTGGGCTCATGACAAAAAGAACTAGAAATTCCTTCTCCCCCACTCAGGGAGAGTGCGTCAATTATGGATTATTAGATAAGGTCTTCATTTTAATATTTCCTTCATGTATTATCACCTTTTCCTCTCACTGGGGTTCTGTCTTGGGAGTTATTTAACTGATGTGCAGAAATCTAAATTTAATTTATTATGATCTAACTCACTTTAGAGGCCAAATTGCCCCGTACTGGAGAAGGATCAAGTCAATATCCCACTTGGCTTTCTATTTATCTTTGGTAGGGCTTTCTCTCCTTCTCTTTAGTATTCATTTTATCTCGGGTGCTAGTAATAAATTTAAATTTTCCTCTGAATTAGGCAATTGCTCCCTCAATGTTGTAGTTTAATGGTGAGTATTAATTATAGGCGAGTCACTTCTTAAAGAGTTTGAGAGATCGAATGGACATATAATAGAGGAGGAAAGGGCTATTTCTCAGACCAAATGAGGTAGCATATAATTCAGGAGAGGTAAGTTTATTCAACTCTTCAACAGTCAGATGCCTAGAAGCTGGATCTACCAGAAACTGTTCTCACTGCTATGTGTCTTGGAGCACGGGGGCGGGGAGGGGGGGGCTGGCCAGCTCTGGACACCTGATCCAGGTGACTGTTGGACGGCTGGTCCCTTTCTCCATTTGATTCCGGTCTCCTCAGTCTCTAATAAGAAGAGACATCAACGACTGATTCTTCATCGATTCGCCCCCTTATGTAATTGCTACCCCATCCCAATTGCACACCGCATGCAAATGCAACTGTGGGATTAGCTTCCAAAGCAAGAAAACTTCCAATAATTATTGCAATTGCCTGAAAATTCCAACTGTGAAATATAATGTGATTAGCTGAATGGACAGAAGCCCAGTTTTGTTTCTGAAATAAGGGAGGGAAGAAAAGATCTCACATAATTTGGACCTTATATGGAGACTCATTTGCTCACTAATTAGCATGAGAGGGAGTTGCCAGCAAAAGTGAAGTCAGCATAACTGGGGACAAGGCCTGACTCCTGGGGCACATGCCAAGATGCCTGGGTGCTTTCCTATCAGAAGCCTAGAAATTCCACCATGCAAGACTAAACATCGTAGCTCCTTTTAGAGGACAGGTATCTGAAGTTGCTTCTCATTGACTGGAGAACAGTCCCCAATTGCAGGCGCACACGAGAGTGGCTGATCCTGTCCTTATCACTTACTTCAATACCACTCTTCTTTTGTGTTCAAAGATGGGAGCAGTAAACATGTCATTGGGATACAAGAAGCCTCTGTCTCTTCCAATTCTGACACCCCGAAAGCAGGAAATCAAGGTGAAAGAAGGTTGATACCCACAGGGGCCCCAGGAGGAAAGGGTTATAGTAGACCAGATGAAAGCATGGGAGGATGGGTTGGTTCCTAACCGGGGGTTGATATTAGAGACAGCCTGTACCAGGAGTAAAAGTAGGAACCAACTCACAGCACATGCCAAGTAGAGGGGCTGAACAAAGGAGGAAGCCAGCCAGAAGTAGCTCAGGAAGAGTGGCCTCCAGCTGGTCAGAGGTGGACACTGGAGCATGCTGTTTGTGCTCACACAGCTGAGCTATCTTGGAAATAAGTCACCCTAGTAGTCTCAACTCTGTAATGCAGAAAATACTGTAGTCACTTTCCAGGGTGTGCACACAGGTGTGCGAGAGAGAGAGAGAGAGAGAGAGAGAGAAATTTTCCCAGGGTGGTCCAACCATAGAATCTAGTGACCTCTGGCAGGATAGAAATGGGGCCTCAAGGTCAGACACCCACTCCTCTGCAAACCACTTGTATGAAGAGAAACAGCAGCAGTAAAAGAAAATATTTGTATTTTTCAGTGACAGCAACACTCTTTCTCCACAAGTGGAGACTATGCTTCCTTCCTTCACTTGCCCAACAGAAGCCAGGAAATATCTAAGGCCTCATCACAAAGCACTTTAGCAGCAAGAAATAGCTAGGAGGCAAAGTAATTTTCCAGGGGCCCTACCGAACCACAATATCTCACAGGGGTCATGAATGAGCAGGTGTAGGGTCAGCGAGAACAGAAATGTGAGCGAGGGCAGTTACTGGGGAGTGAAACACACAATACTTACCTGTGTGCAAAGCCAGACATGTCCACAGATTGAATGGGGGTTGCAAACTGCCACAGAGTGACCCCTAGGATAGGAATGGAACAATAAAAAGAGAAAGGGCTGAGAAAGCCACAGGAGAGAGAACCCAGCGCATGGGAAAGTGATCACAGCAAACACCATGCTCTGGGGACCTCTTTCCTTCACCAAGCGCCCCTTGGTCATTACAGCCCCAGGTCAGCCCCATTTCTCCTGGACAGAAAGGCAGCTACAAAGGTGGTGTGTGTGTGAGCGTGTGTGAGAGAGAGAGAGAATGAGAGAGATGAGGGAGGAGATAGACAAAAGAGGGAGAGTTCAGCCCCTGGACTTCTGAAAAACCAGGCCTGAGCATTGCTCTGCTAGGCACATCCTTGCTCTGTTCCAAGGGCAGTGTCAATCTCACCCTCACCCAGTGTCACTCCTTAGATCAGATCTCAGTAATGTAATAAGACAGGAAGCATCACTCACAAAACGTAATGCATATGTAACATGTGATTATTGTCGAAGTGGCTGCCCTGACTGTGACTTTTGGGGACAGAGGAAAATGCATTTTGCAGTGGGCCAGTTTACTTGGGGCTACTTCTTGCTTCTTCCACTGGGGGTGCAAAGAGGGACTCAGATGCATCTACTCTCTACAGCATGTCTCACCTTATCGCCCAGCTGCAGGAAGTGGTCACTGTCCCTACCAGTGCTTCCAGAACCCTGACGTTCTTCCTTACATAATGCCCCTTCTCAAATGCAGACGTGAACACAGCCATGCAAGTTGCAAAAAGCACAATACACAAGTGACTATCAACTTCAAAGCCCAGAAATTGAGCTCTCTTGCCAATTTTCTGATGCAAGGCAAGGTGGGGCTGGGGCTGGCAGGGAAGCTATGTTGGACGATCCCAGGGAGAGATTCAGGCAGGATCAGAAGCCCAAACCTGCCACAGATGCTAGGATTCTCAGGAGCACCTGCAGACTTCCCAGCCTTTTTCCTGCTCTGGACTTTTGGGTCCCAAAAGATCTCCTCCATGTCCCTGGGGACTTTGCCACTAAGGACCAGAATGACTGGTCCAAATGCTTGCATCACAAGGAATGTGTATCACAGGTTTATTTTCAGCCTCTTCCAGTCTCCCTCTAGGTTCTTCTCAGGCAGTAGTGACCTTGAGAGAAATGGAAGTGAGAAACCGTGGGAAAGCTTGCAAAGGTGACAAATCCTCTCACCGAATGCACAATCACCCGGCACAGCATCAACAACAAGCATCGGGTGTCTTGGCAGCATTTTCTGCTTGCAGGCTCTAACCTAAAAATATCCCTCCTTCAACCCTCTGAGCAAAACGGAGGCAGCTGGTGGTACCGAACAACCAAAGTGATTGGGCCAAGTTGACTTCACAAGTAGATGGAGGTGCTGGGATTACCCCAGGCAAGAGAACTCTAGTGCCCATCCCCAGCCTGTACCTGCTCTGGCCAGAGACCCCCATGGAGTTGCATGGCAGCACAGTGCCCACTTAGAGACAGACAAAGGGAGGAGGAGTGGGGGGGCACTGAACAGACGCTCAATTCCGCACTTGCTGCTAAGGTTATCCCTGAAACACTTTCCCTAATCCCCTTGCCAAAAGGCCCTAACTGGAATAGCAGTTGGAAACAGTTGCAGAGGCAAGTGTCCAGTAAGCCCTGCCACTCATTTCCCTAAGGCGACAGCAGCTGGAAGCCTCTAACACTCTTCAGAGCAGAAATTCGTTCCCCTGTCTGAACGCCTCCACAGATACTGTGGGCAGCAAGGGCCCAGGGCTTAGCGCATTTTCTTTCTGCTCTGTAAATAAGGTGACATCCAGATACCCTCCGGCTCTCTCAAAACTGGGTCAGCCACTGAACGTGGAGGTGTGGGTTCAGAGCCCGTGAATGACTTTGAAAAGACTTCCGCTCCTGGGACTTCAGGGGGCTGCTGGCTGGAAGAGGCTATTTTCAATGCTAACAGCAGTCTCCCGAAGCGTCCAGTTATCCATGCCTGCCGAATCCATCTGGAAAGGAAAGGGACACTTGCCTCAGTCAAGGGTGGATTTAGTGCTGCAGGTGTTGCCCAGGTGCTGAGGGAAATGTGCTAAGAAATTGAGACACCCTGCTGGCCTTGTCCTGAACACTGGCCACCTCTACATATTGCAAGGCCTCACCCAGAACCCCATCAGGCCACTGTCCAGAGTGATTAATGATAAACTTGCTTCTACAAACGACACCCACAGGACCACGTTCCTCCCCCTTGGGAAGTACCAATAATTACTTTCCAAATGGCAACGCAATTCATCACAGCCCGGTGGCACCATCACTTCTGCAGGGCCCAAAGATGTGAAACATGAGAATGACAGGTCAAATGTCTCCCACACTCTAATTCAACTTCCTCTCATCCACAGCGACCTTCTCTTTGCTTCTGCAGAATTAGGCGTGCTCTTGCTTTAATCAAATCTGGGGCTGTGTGGGACCCAGATTTGCAATTCAGATGCGCTGGGAAGAGAGATTAATCACTTTGCCAAAGCTGTTTTGGGTTTATGTTTTACTTTATAAAAGTATTCACTACAAGATTCCTTTAAGTCATCCATTTCCCTGGTGCTTTAAAATTTGAGTCCAGAGAGCAAGACATTTTGGCCTCAGAATAGCTTTTCCAGAGCAACAGTCCGGGAAATGAGGTTAGGACTACCTGGCACCCGTCGCCCCTTCTTCCCACCTAGGTCCCTGGTGGCCCACAGCCACTCTGTAGGACACCTCCCCTTGCTGTGCTATTATGCTATGAGAGTGACCACTACGTCTTAGATTCCATCTCTTTATGCCAAGATGAACAGTTCAAAGGCACCGGGATTGGCCCAGCCTTCAGCTTGCTTCCATTTCGTAGGGACCAACTTCCCTCCCAGGCATCTACACGTCAGAGGTATCGCCCTCTTATTCACTCAGAGGCTCAATGCTGGGCTCCTCCTCCAGGCAGTCAGCAGTCCTACCTAAGCACCTCCCCCAGTACTGTGCACCTTAAAGCCTTCCAGGCAGAAAACACAGCTGTACTTTGCAGCCTGCCTTAGGGGACTGCAGATGGTGGGAGGGTGCATAGAAAAAGTAGGTCATTAGCAGCAAAAACTACAATTTTCCGAGAAGTTGTTAATGCTCTGTTTATACAGATTTTTTCAAATGTGACATTTTAATGGCATCATAATTGTGTGATTACAGTGCAGTCAACACCGTTCAAGGAGGGAAAGCGACAGGGACTCCAGCCACCTGCCGGGGGAGGCAGCTCCCAGCACAAGTGGACAAGGGGGACCCGCTTGGCACCACCTCAGGCCAAGATGCCTGGGGAGAAAGAGAAGTGCCTCCCCAGAGGGCCCTTTGTTCAACAGGGGCTTTCATTTCCCAGGAGGCTTGCACCTGGCCTAGCCCTGGGACCAAATCAATAACCTTGGCCGCAGTAGGGGAGACAAGGGTAGTCAACAAGAACAGCTGCACTTGTCCTTCACCTCAATCCCTCCCTTGAGTGGGCATGTGTACACTGATGCATTTATTTCTTCTTTCTTGAGTTCCCACAGCAATCTGAAGGCAACAGATACTTAGAAGGGGGTTGGATGACATGGGATCTCCTATTACCAGAGACCATCAAGGATCAGCACTGAGACAGACTCTCAGTAAACACCAGCTAGCTCCCATGGGCAACACCCCCTTAGGTGCTTCTGCACCCCACCACACTTGCAGTGGGCCTCTCCTCTTATTCTAGCACCTCTCCATCTCCTTTGCTGGCTCCTCCTCTCCACTGAACTTCCCCCTCTCTTCATCCATTCCTTTTCTTTTCTTTTTTTAAAGATTTACTTATTTTTATTGAAAAGGCAGATTTACAGAGAAGGAGAGCTGGAGAGAATGATCTTCCATTTGCTGATTCATTCCCCAAGTGGCCGCAACAGCCAGAGTTGAGCTGATCCAGAGCTGAGAGCCAGGAGCTTCTTCTGGTGGGTTCAGGATCCACAGGATTTGGGTCATCCTCTGCTGCTTTTCCAGGCCACAAGCAGGGAGCTGGATGGGAAGTGGAGAAACCTGGATGGAAACTGGCAGCGATATGGGATCGCAGCACTTGACGGCAGAGAATTAGCCCAGTTGAGGCACCACATTGAGCTCTCTTGTCTGGGTTCTGAAAGCTGGATCTGCTCTTCCATTTAACCCTCCCCCTTTTGTTCCCAGTCACTTAGAGGTTGTGTCTTCTCCACTGTGGCTCTAAAACCTTCTAAAGGTGGAGGATTACAAACACATTTTGCTCGTCCAGATTTCTCTTCCGACCCCTGGATCTCTATCATTACCTACTTGAATGGGTCCATGTAGGTGCCTCCTAGTACCACACCTGAACAGGTCACCACTGTAACCCTGCCCATCACAGGTGCACCTATCCTGCCAGCCACACAGGTGTTCATGCCAGGGGTTACTCATCCTTAGCACTGTCTTTGCCTTCATTCTTAGCTCTTTCAACTTCACCCTGATCAACTAGACCCTACACACAATGAATATATCACCAGATTCTTATTGGTTCCATCTCTAAAACAGATGTTCTATTTGGCTATCCCCTCCCTCATCTCTACAACCCAACATGACTCTGTACCTGTACTCCTTGCCCTTCTAAGACATTTTCCAAAGTCACTTCTTGGAAGTGACAACTGTGGCCATCTGTACCATGCAACTTCCATCAGGGCCTCCCACTACACCTACAATAATGTCCTTGTTCCATGCTGTGGCCTCAAGGCCCCGCCTGATCCAGGCCTGTAAACTCCCTACTCCCTGCCCTCTTGGTTCCCTCTGCTCCAGTCACACTGGAGTCCCTTTTGGGTATAAAACAAGACAGAGTCTGTGCCATCTCAGGCCTCATGACCTGCTTAACTCTGCCTGGGCTAGCCTTCATTTGACCAACTCCTACTCATCCATCAAATATCAGAGTTGGTATTCCGTTTGGTCTCCAAGAATGTTCCAGAATGACTCTAGTCCCTTCTTTCGCTCTCCTAGAACCTCACATGCCTCCTTCATGGGCCTGGGAAGTCAGAGCCCACACGGGAGATTTGTCTAACTTTCCAGGTGCTGCATTTGCCACCCCAGCCAGGCCCAGCCTTCATGAGAATAGCAAGCACGGCTGCCTCAGCTGCAGCTGTTACAGTTGGCATAGTTCCTGGCACAAGCCAGCCCCCAAATATTTATTGGCTCTATGGACATTAATGTCATTTTTGAGACCCAAAATTTGGATACAATTATGTTGCTATCATACACAAGCCAAGAGGCTAGGAGGAGATAAGCATAAATGCAGAGGCATGGCCAGCAAGGAAGGGGCAGGACAGGAAAGCAGGACCAGCCTGCAGTGGTCCTGGCTCTCTGGAAAAAGGGGGAGCATCAAGTGCTGGGCCCATCAGAGAACAGATCAGTGAGGAGGTGAGTCCTTATCTGGGCCTATAGAGATAGACCAAGCTGAGGGAGAAATGCATAGCAGGAGGAGAATGGGATAGCGAGAATTCTTCTTCCAGTTAGTGTCTCTAAGACCATGGGTAAGCAGGATGTAACCACTCTCCCTCAACTGATAGGGCCTCAGCTGTCTATTCCACCAAACTGTAAGACCAGTTTACAGACCTAATGGATGAATACTGACACAGTACTGAGCACTGTGTCATGCATGCCGCTGGCACACAATGAATAATGTCTGCACCTTGATTTGTTAGCCAAGCAAAGATCACACCCAGTGTGCACAGGGCATGCAGGTGAGCTCACTGGCAAGGCAGGGAGGAGTCCCAGGAGAGGCAGCAGAGGGGCCTCCCAGGCCTGGCCCTCACCACTCAGCCTCCTTAGCTGAAATCACCTTTGGTAATGGAGTCCCTGCTTAATTACTCTGCCTCTCCACCATGCTTAATAGTGTTGAGGAGACACGACCCCCATTTTCAAATCTAAATGTGATAGAACCTGCATGTGCAGAGATGGACACACAAAAAAATCTAGCTATAGTGTCAGGAACCTGGGGCCACCCCAAAGCCAGGGAGGCTCACAGAGGCATATCTATCTCACAGCAAAGAAGTCAATGTCCCCGAACCTTCGCTCCTCTCCATAGTCCCATATAGGCTGACACAGTTTCCCCAACTCTGTTGGTCTCTGCCCATTGCACACTGAGCAGAGTAATCAGACATGTGTACAGAGAGACTCCATCATTGATTCCTGCTGTTTTTCCTTTCCAAACCAACAAACTTGAGATGTGTTCTCTGGATGTGCTGCCCTGGGCCTGCCTGCTGCCTAGACACACTAGACCATTGTCAGGGGTCCACTCCCAGGAGGAGAAACTGAGCACTCACTGGTTGCTGCCTTCCGAAACTGAAGGGGTTTGCAACAGGGCAGGAGGAGAGGAGGGTGCTAGCGAGAACCAGCCTATCCAGAAGCCTCTCTGCCCCTTGGGGTCCCACTCTCAGGGATAGAAGCTGGTTCCTTGTGCTCATCACAAAGCTGATCAAGACATATGCTGGGGATTCGTGGCTTTCAGCCTGCATTTCATTTAGAACCCTGCTGCTCAGCAACTTTTCTAAGATACCTTTGGATCCAATCCAAAGAGCAGAGGCCAAATTCCTTGCCAGGACCTGCACATCCTGCCCTGGACTTCCACCTCAGCTGGCTTTATCCCGGTTCCGATACACCAGTCTCCTTAAATGTAACCGCTACCTCTCACACTTGAAGGAAGGCAGGAAGATCTGATCCCTGCAATCACAAGGGTCCCCTCCTCTTATGTCACAGCACTTAATAAAACTGTTCTGTTTGGAGGCCCTCTGCCCCCAACCTACATGTAGAGGTGGTAGTATGGATTATCTCTCTGAATCCGGGGCATTAGCTGGAGAGATTATTTGTCTTCATGAAGACCACTCACAGCCTCCAACTAGTTCTCCCCAACCCCACTCCCCCAAAAAGGCAGATACAGAATTCCCAGCCCTCAAATTAAGCCTTGTGGAGGAAATGAACAGGCTGAGACAAACAAAACACAGAGCATAGCATGAAAACAGTAAAAATACCATCACACACAGAAACAAAACAAAAGCCACAGTTTGAAAACAAACCACCATGGGAACACACACACACACACACACACACACACACACCCCTAATATGTGTGGTAGAATAACATAAGAACATGAACTTCATCAAACAGAGGCTCAAGATGAGTTGGATGATAAAGCCATGAAATAAAGACTTACAAAGCTAGTAGTCACCAGATACTTCTGCAGAACCAGGAACTAAATGTAGAGAATTCCCAGAAGCATGGCAGACAGAGCAGGCAGTGTAATTCCTGACACCAACTCGAGGGTCCAGTCCTGGCTCTGCCACTCACCAGCAGGGAGACCCCTGCAAGTTACCAAGACTGAAGAACAGTGTCAGCAGTGTCATGAGAGGAGGGAACAAGAACACAGAAACAGCCAAGGAGAGCCAACATCTAGAAAACAGTGACCTTGAAGGAGACAAACGGATGGAAAAGGGTTTAAAAAAACCTTTTAAAGCCATTTAAAAAACAAAGAATGAAAAGCTTATGAAATGAACAAAAACTGAGATCTGCACCTCAAGAAAGCAAGGCACCTTTCATGGAAAATGGATACAATGCTGAGGAATGGGAGGGCGTGCCCTGATTTAGGTACTGGATGTCAACATTCCAGAAAGATATCATCAAGCATCCAGGCAGAACTAACCGGTCACCTATAGAAGCAGAAATGGTTGGCAGGCCTCAAAATCTCCCAAGACAACACTGGACATCAGAGGACAAGGACGCAGTCCCTGCAGGGGCTCCACCCAGTGTGATCCGGGGGCATTTTTGCTCTCTCGATGCCATTCAGATGCACAAGGCGGGAGACTGGCATTTCCATAGTCCGAGAGCTCAGGGATTCCAGCACCTATGAACCCACTTTGAAGCATCTACTATCGGATAGTGTCCAACTATAGATGTTTCACACTGAAATGCCAGGAATGGAGGATAAGAACCAGTACGAAGCTCAATCTATTAAATCAAGAAAATGGGAGTGGAATATCATGAGAATGTTGTTCACAAATATTGTGAACAATGATTTTTAACTTCTAATGCTGTAGTTGTTCATGAAAGTTACTCAGGAATAGAAATGGGTGGGCCTATGCTTCCTCAATACCTGCACTCTGACACCAGCTCTATCACTTTCAATGTGATGTATACTACATCACCTGTTTAAACTGCAGTTCTTGTACCTGCAGAACAGGTACATGTTTCCTAGGGTTTAAAAGATAAAATGAAAAGACTGCATGTACAAAATAGTGACTTTCACACAGTGATTATCCTCTCAGAGGTGAAGGGGACTAAAGGTATGTGTGCATACAAGTGCAAGTGAGCACTTTCCTGCTCCCACTTCCCAGAAAAGGCAAGGGGAGGCACACGGGCTCTGCATGAGGGTCCGGGTGGCTGGGAGGAGACTCTGGGCTTCCCAAAGGGCTCTACCCCAACAATGTCCTAGGTCAGGGCACAGAAAAGCCCTTCTCACAGAGATGCACTGGGTTCCAGTTTCCAACCGGGGAGAGACCAAGCTGTAGACTGAATGGAAAGGGAGGCAGGACAGGGGAGAGATATCATGGTACAATGGCTTGCTGCTGGGCACCTCCTCCTGAAGGCCTGGATGCATGGTCTCTGGACAATGCTTCTGAGAAATGGAGCCTGCAAGGACACAGGACATGTGGTTAGGAGGCAGAACTCTTCTAGAGCCAGTCTCAGACCTGCTTGTGGTGTAACCTTGGGCAAGTCACTTTCATGCTCTGGCTCTCATCCCTCACCAGTAAGGTGGTTAGAGTCAGTGATCTTGAAGCTGCCTCCTACTCTGCCATGTCTGTAGACTACAGAGTTCTAAGTTGGCTGTGCCTCAACTCAAGCCTTTGCCATCATCATTAACTCAACAAGCAAAGCGAAGCAGAAAGGGGAAGGAAATGTGAGATAAAAATGGAAGTCAGCAGGTGAGGGGATATGAAGAGGAATCAGGGAAAGGCTTAGGCTGTGCAGCCTATGGCAGAACCAAACCATTCCATACTCTTAAAGAAACTTCAGCTCACCTGCTGCCCAAGACCTGACAGTTGCCTCCCACATCTGTTCCAACCTCGGTCAGGGAACTGCATAAGGCAGGCCACATCACCTCATGAAAAGGGAACATGCCAGGCAACTTCCATCTGTCCTGAAATTAGTGGGCTAATGCTGGGGTGAGATCAGGATGCCTGCATACCTGCCCACATACTTATCAATTACCAAGTTGGAGGGTAGAGTGAATCAACAGCAGAGACATGCAGCCAGCACCACCCTGGACAAAAGATCAAGGTTAACATTTATAGCAACCGATGGGTCACTCTCATCTTACTCTTATATAGCCCCTAAAAGATGGTGAGAAAGGCTCAACATAATATCTGTAGTATTTTCACCAAAAACAATCCAAACCAAGAGAAAATCTCTAACAAATCTGAGAGACATTCTACACAACTGACCAGCACTCTTCAAAGTGTCCAGGGCCTGAAGGACTTGAAAAGATAGACACGCAGTCATAGGGAAAAAAAGGCCAAGGGGACATCCTATGTAGCTGCAAGGGAGAATCATGGATTGGAAAGCAGGCTTTGTGTATCCGCCCACAAGGGAAGGCACCAGACCAGACCTGGTGCAGCTGGAGTGGGCAGAAGATCTAAAATGGAAAGTACAGAAGGAAGCTGATGCGACTCACTCACCACCTCACAAACCAGTATGGCAGCAAGTTTGTTCTACTAGTCGCCTTCTCTCCTAGGGCTGCCATTGCCAAACACCATTGACCTGAGGCTTCCAACAGCAGCCACTGCTCAGCAGGGCCACTTTCTCCCAAGATGTCTGTCCTTGGTACACAAAACTTCAGTACTTCTCCAGCCATACTGCCAAATGAAGACACACTTGGGGGGAGGGGGTGGAGTACAGATGAGTCCATATCACTCTACCTTACAGAAACTCTGCAGTTGGCTGGAGACACTGTTCTGGGTGGGGAGGGTGGGCCACCATTGGTGCTGCTGCAGCTCCACAGATCCCTTCCTCTGAGATGATTCCTATCCTGCAGCTGCTGGTAGCATGGCCTTCTGACCTCTTCTACAGCCACCTGCCCTGCACTGAGCAGGAGACCTGCCTCTCCTAAAAGGCTACAGCCTCCATCCTGGGAGTGACCAAGGGCCAACGGCTGAGCAGCTTCTGGTGTGATACTCCACTGTGGATGTGACTCCAGCTGATCTCCAACCCAGGCCACATCCTTGCATAACACCCTCCTCTTCCTTGTGCTTACTTGCCTCTGTTCTCTTCTGGAAGGACTCCCCTTCAACCAGGATCACAAGGCTTGGCTTCCCTGGACTCTTACCTCAGAACCACAGCAATACCCCTAGGTGTTGCACTGCTCCACATTACTACCATCATCAAGACAACAGGCCAGGCCCTGTGCTGGGTGCATTACACTCAACACCCACTGGCATATGTGCTGCCAAAGCCAGCACACTCAACTTCCATTGAATCATCACAGCAACACCACAAGGTGAATTTCAGAAGTGAATCCCATGATAACCATTTGTTTGCTTTTCTTAAAAATTTATCTATTTTTATTGGAAAAGTAGAGCTATAGAGAAAAAGAGAAACAGAGAGAAAGAGCTTCCATCTGCTGGTTTATTCCCAAAGTGGTCACAACAGCCAGAGCTGAGTCCATCCAAAGCAGGAGATTCTTCCAGGTATCCCACATGGGTGCAGAGTCTCAAAGTTTTGGGCTGTCCTCTGCTGCTTTCCCAGGCCTCGAGCAGGCAGCTGAATTGTAAGTAGAGCAGCCAGGACATGGACTTGCACCCATATGGGATAATGGTGTTTGAAGGGGTAGGATTAGCTAACTGAGCTATTGCAGCAGGTCCACAATAACTGTCTAAGTCAGCTATGGCAGCCTTCTGATTGGAACTGCAGGCTGTACAGCCCCATGCTCATTCTGTTAATGCGATTTCAGCTTCAAGCATCAATCAGTTGCATCTCCACATTTTCTCAAGGGCCCCTAGGATTTTAATCTCTCTCCAGTCCTATGCTCTCAGCAGACATGACCTAGCCCCAGGCTCATGGACCCCTGCCTGCACCCAGATGATCTGTTGTGGTGACAATGGCATTTGGGCTCTACCTACCATCTCCTTTCATCTGACCTACAGCCCATGATGCTAATGAACCCCCAGCAACGTGAATTTTCTTAACTCCACTATCATCTTAATGGGACTAGAGTTTCCTGTAAATAATGCATGTAGCAAATATCCATTAGTTTAAATATTTAAATTTCCTACTGAGAAAACATATGACTTCATTTTTATCTATGTGCCCGTGTGCTAGGCACTATTCCAAGATTTGCAGCTAATGCTTTGTGTCCTCTGGGTGAAGACTGGAATCTTCTATTCCAGATACTGAGACAAAAGCAACACAGGGGTAAACATGCCACTCACCCCCTCTGTGCTCCTAGAGGGGCTCACGTCAGCTAACCTTACCCAAACCTTACCGTCCATGTAGAGACAAAGGCCCGGCCTTCTCTGGGCCTGCTCCCCTCACCATGGGGGAGGGCAGGGTAGCTGCTCAGGGCACGATGGGACAGTGAGGAAGAGCGCACTTGATGAAATTAAAAGGCAACCAATTTAAAAGAGATTAAGCAGGAAAAAGGGGATTTAATGATCAGCTTTTGCCACTGTGAACTAACTGAACCCACTGGCATGGAGACTAATGGTTTAATATGTTGTTAAACAAGGGGGAGACGTCTGGTGAGTAATAAGGGCATCCGCAGTCACAGCAACAAGAGGAAAATTACCCTCGCCACAGGCCCAGGACCTGAGGGAGCAGCGCTCCATGCATTTCCCGACCAAGGTCAAGGCCAACTGCTCAGCCACTTCCCGACCCATGAGAGGCCATTTTTGCAAGAGGAATGGAATGTGAGAGGAAGAAAGGCTTAGCAGGCAGGAAGGGCAGGAGAACAGCAGCCGGTTCTGAAGGGAGAGAGATGAACAGAGATCATTTGATGAAAGTGCAGAATGGTGGGTACTTATGTAAGGAAATTTTTGCTAAGGGTATTTGACAAGTGGCTTCTGGGGCAAGAGGGCTTCTGTAGGAGAGGGGCAGGAGTGAGTCAGAGGGGACAGGCATGTGGCCCCATTTGGGATGCACACAGCCCTGGTTGGAGTGCCTGGGGTCAATGGTTCTAGTTCTCAGGTTCCTGACAACCATGCAGGAGACCCAGACTGAACTGCAGGCTCCCAACTTCAGCCTGGCTCAGCCCTAGCTGTTGCAGGCATTTGGGGAGTGAACCAGAGAGTGGACAAGATCTCTCTCTTCCTTGTTTGTCTCTCTCTAGCCCTCTCTGTCTCATCTCTCAGCCTTTCATTTTTTAAAATAATATTCAAATTTTTAAAAGAAGAAGTGAGGCAGTAAGGAAACTGTTGCATGTTCTTTGAGATGTTAGGGTACAATTCTAGTGACAATGACAATAAAACATTGTTCAACTAACTTGACTCAGCACATGCATCTCAGGAACGCTCTATGTGACCTACACGCCAGTTGGTTGTGTGCTGCACTTTACAGCCTTCTGTTCAGCCCATCCCTGTGTGGTCCAGAGGGACTTTCCAGTGAGAGAACAGGCACTCCCAGGCACCCCTCAGCAGAGCCGGAAGTGGAGGCAAGCATCTCCAGGCACCATGAGCAATGCATTATTAGACGTCATTTCATTAAATCCCCAGTTCAACTCCAAGAGAGCATGAGTGAGTCAGGTGCCTGACTGGGTGTCCTCAATCAGGCCCCTCCCATAGGGCAGAGGGGACAGAGCCCTGGGGTAGGAACCTACTCAGGGCCTTCGCTACTCCCTATGGCTGAAACTCAACATGGAGAAGTACAGGCTGAGACTGTGTTCACACCAGAGTCCACTCGGAATAGGGTCCTGGGATGGCAGAGTCTGCTGAATGGCATCAGCTCCCACCATCTGTGCGGGGACCTGGGTTACTCACATGATCTCTGCAAAGCTCCCCATGTCCCGTAGGGTCCAGGTCAGGCAGGAAGATGTGGGTGCACTACTGACCATACAATCCAGGCCTGCTCCCAAGAATGCCTGTAGTCCACAAGGGAAGTCATGAGGGCCCTGATGCAGCCAGCCCAGGGACTACAGGAATTCCTCCCACAGGTTAAGTAGCTCCTTTAGCAGAGGTGTGTGTTCAGTCCTAGGCCGTAGCCTGGATCCTTCTGAGAATGGCAGCTGAGGGCAGAGGAGAGAGCTCAGGGCTCTAGCCTCAGCTCCACACTCACACCCTGTGTGACTCTGAGAGAACCACTTGGGGCTCATTTGTTCCTCTTGCACAACGAGAGGAACTACACCCGTTATGTCCAGGTCCGGAGGGTCGCTATGGGAAGCAGGGGAAAGGTGGCGTGCAGAGGGCCAGGACATTTCCAACTCTTAGGCTCTGGAAGTGTGGCTGTGCTAGGACAGGTTCAAGAGGTGGCCCAGGGCACCCTCCCAATAGCACCTCTGCCCTAAGTGCCAGGGGCTGAGACAATGCAAGGGAGACAAATGTGCATTTGCTGCTAGAGTACGCAGATTGTTAACCCAGAACAGGAAAACAGACTCCATCAGTGTATTGCACACTTCAGTTGTACCCAATAAAAGGGGACTGACCTGAACTTGAACCTAAGTAAAGGCTGATTTTTCTACAGCTGTTCTATCAAGGAACCAGGGTAGGCATTGGGTGCAGTGTTTGGGGGGGAATGCCCAAATCCCATATTGGAATATCTGGATTTAAGCTCTGATTCAGCTTCCCGCTCATGCACATCCTAGAAGCAGCCAGTGATGGCTCAAGCAGTTGGGTCCCTGAATTGAAACAGGTTCCAGACCCCAGGCTTGGGTTCAGCCCAGCCCTAGCCATTGTGGCCATTTGGAGTATGAGCTAGAAGCTGAAGGAGTTCTCTTGCTCAAATAAATTTAAACAAAACACAATAAAGCTACAGTTTCAGTGTGGGTCAAAGAACACTCTAAAGAACAGAGATCTTTGAAAAGAAGCAGGAGGGCCCTGAGCTGTCCCAGAGCACCCCAAGACACAGAGCTCCCTCTGTGCACAGCACAAAACCAGGGTTGTGCAAGACAGACATTCACGGTGGCCTGTGAGATCATATAAGAACAAGCTTTTCACCCTGAGAAAGCTGTTTCATTTGCACCTTGGCTTTCACACTGGGTCCACCTGCTATGCTGCTGGGATCAGCCCACCTTCCCTCTCTTCCTGCTCTGTCTCTTGGCTCCTACACAGCTTATAGAGATCACCTAGGTCGGGTGGTCCTCACCTGCTGCTGTAGAATTCAGTCGGCTCACCCTGCTCTTGGTGAGCCAGCCATGGCTGCTCTCAAGAGAATACGGTGTGCAGGAGCAATCGGCCTTCCAGCAGCTTGCACATTTCTGAAAAGCCAATTACATGCGTATTACTCCTCTCCAGGCATGAAGCTCACAGTGCACGTGGCTGGCCCCCATCCCCAGCATGCACCAGCTTATCTCGGCCATGCGGTCTCTTCCACCCACCACTGCTGTCAGAAATGCAGAGCCAGGCTCTTAATCATCTGCCAATGGGCCTAGAGGGAAGGCAACAACACAAATGGCCATCCTGGAGCCAAGAGGGATTCACTCAAGAGCTGGAAGCAGCAGCCGCTGCTGCACAGATGGGCCATTTTGGAAGTGTGGAAGGGATGCTCCAAAGGTCAAGTGCAACTTTGGCCACCAGGGACAACTTCCAACAAGGCCTGGGGTCTTCCCTTCCACCTCTACCCCCAACACCTCGGGGCTAAATCCAGCTGGCCACCTGTCTGGATAAATTAAGTGAATGGAAGCGCCACCATGCCAATCGGTCTATACACCATCCAAGCTGTGTTTCTCACTACACGAGCAGAGCTGAGGAGACCATCTGGCCTGAGATGCCTGAAATAGTGATTATTTCAACTTTCTGAGAATAAGTTCCCTGACCTTAATGTAGCAGAAAGAGCATTAAAGCTCATTCTCTGGCTGGAACAGAATGTGCTCTGCACCCACTCTTAGCTGTGTGGCCTTGGGCAGGCTCCTCTCCTGCTCCAGACATCAAGGACTGTCATCTAGAGAAGGAAGACATGGTGTCTGCGTGACAGAGCTGTTGTCATAATTGATAAAAATGAGATGAGCTCTGTGTGCAGCAAAGGCCTCCAAGGCAGATGCATCAGTAAATAAGTAGGCATACGGGACAGTGAGTCATCCTCCCCTGAGGTTCTGGAAAACATCTTTGCACCCAAGTCTCGTAGTCCTCATGAGCGAGGACCAGGTTGGCGACCCTGCAGCTGATCATAAGCATGGCGATGAACATTCCAAAACAGGGTAAAAGAGGGGTGCACAGGAGGCAAGCAACAAGAGCTGCCCTTAGGCATCGACTTGGTTTTCTGGGTAAAATACTGACAAGTGAGGCAAAGCTTCTTCCTTTTTAGCTAGAATACTATATTCTCAAATAGGATCACATGGCTCCCAAGGGGTCCCCTCAAAAGGGGATCATAGAATGCTGTGCACCATCTGATACCTGGCCTAAGGACCAGCCTTCCCTGGAGCTGAGCGTTACAGGCTCTGATCCAATTCTGCATTCCCCTCTCCAATTAGTTTTGGAGTAAAGGCCTTTCTTTTTTTTTTTTTTTTTTTTTTTTTGTCAACACTGTGTCTTCTCCAGCATCAAAATAGCATTGCATCCTGGACTCCAGTTGCCATCTCACACTTCCACTCAGGGATGATGTACAATCTAGCCAAGGCATACTTAGGGATTAAGGGGATGATTCAGAGCCCCAAGACGGGTGGAGTGCAAGGCGTTCATAAGGAACTCAGAGCTTCCTGCAGACACGAGTGACAAGCAGAGCCAGATACGGATCTTCGGGTCCCTAAGCAGAGAAGAAATTAGGGTACCCCTGTAGACAGTTCTAACATTGGAAAAATAAGTAACACAGAAGCATAGACTTATGAGCATGCTGAAATGGATGGAGGTTCTTTGTAGCCTTTCTAATAACAAAATCCTAGAGAAGTTTGTGAGAGCTGAATTCATTCTCCCATTCCCTGTCCATGGTGACCTGGTTCTGCTATTGCCACTAGCAGCCAGAGAACTCTGATGGTGAGTGCTCTGCAAGGCCCAAGCAAGGGGGGCTGCCAGTCAACAGGGCCCCTTCCTGGAGGGCTGCTGGGGGGGCTGCCATGAAGGGCAGGGCAGAACACAGAATTATTTGAGATAAGCCTTGAGCAGACACGCACATTCTCCACATTAGCTAACCATCTGGCCAACAGAGTAAGAGGAAAAACACCAACGTATGTTTGAAGGCATGATGAATATTTAAATTCTGCCCACAGTAAAGGCCCTCATGCTAATAAGCCAGGTTAAGACCAGCGTATGGACAGCCATGAGTACTGATATGCATTGCTTATACCTCCGTCCCTCTTGTCTGCAAGCAGTTTTTTCCCAGGAGGTGCATTCTCTTTCTTATCCTTCTTCAAGTTCCCTTTCTGCCATATCCTTCTCATCACCCCATACATAGTCTATTCTGAGTCTTTCAAATACTGTTCCCCAGAGGCTGGCACCATGGCTAAACTTCTTTTTTTTTTTTTAAAGATTTATTCATTTTATTGCAGCCAGATATACACAGAGGAGGAGAGACAGAGAGGAAGATCTTCTGTCCGATGATTCACTCCCCAAGTGAGCCACAACAGGCCGGTGCGCGCCGATTCGAAGCCGGGAACCTGGAACCTCTTCCGGGTCTCCCATGCGGATGCAGGGTCCCAATGCATTGGGCCGTCCTCAACTGCTTTCCCAGGCAGGGAGCTGGATGGGAAGTGGAGCTGCCGGGATTAGAACCGGCGCCCATATGGGATCCCGGGGCTTTCAAGGCGAGGACTTTAGCCACTAGGCCATGCCACCGGGCATGGCTAAACTTCTTAAACAGTGCTAACATTTCCCATGGGAGCCAGTTCATGTCCTGGCTGCTCCACTCCAATTCCAGCTCCCTGCTTATGGCCTACGAAAGCAGCAAAGGATGGCCCAAGTCCTTGGGCCCCTGCACCCTTGCAGGAGACAAAGAAGAAGCTCCTGGCCCCTAGTTCAGATCATTTGTTACCCTTGTGGCCATTCTGGGAGTGAATCAAAGGATGGAAGATCTTTCTCTCCATACTTCCTTCTCTCTGTAGATCTGCTCTGTCAATAAAAATAAATAATAAATAAATAATTTTTTAAACAAAAAAGTTCCTCTGACCCCAGACCATCTCCAACAATCATACCCTTCAGCGCAGCAGCAACGGTTATTGCTGCCTGCCCACTCCTCCCTCTTTTCCTCTGTCCTTTATTAACAAGGTCTGACTCCATGGGACTCCACTGAAGCAGCTTTTCCTAGCGTGAGCTGTGACCTTCACATGCTTTGGTCCAATCAACAGCTCTTAAAGCTCATATCCCACTAACAGTATCACTGGGACAATGGTTCTGCCTTGCCCCAGGGTATGGTCCCCTTGCAGCTCCAGTTCACCGCTCTCGCCTGGTTCCCCTACACCCCTCTCAGTCTCCTCCTCCCTGCCAAGAACCAAAATGTCTCTGTTCTGCACCCCTCACCCCCCAGCCCTCTTTCCTACTGTATCCACACCCACTCCTTCTAAGACCTCCTCTTGTCCCAAGGATTTAGACCCAGAGATGAGTCCCAGGATGAGGTTCTCTTCTCCCACCTCTCCCTCTTACTCTTACTGCTCACTCTGCACCTCCACTTCAAGGTCCAAATCACATCCGCAGCGTACGCCCCTGCTCTTGCCATGGATCCCCTCTGAACCTGCTCCCACCAAGTTTCTTTCTTCTGCTAAGAGGGAAATCCATTCTGCCCATCTCTCCAGCTTTAACAGGCAGCAAGTGCATTCGAAACCTGCAGCACAGGCCAGCTGGGTGGAACCTATGTTCATGGCTGACAATTCTGTCTGTGTGGACAGCTGGAAGCTCAGGGAACCTTCCCATGCTTCAGTTTTTCAGAGATCTCTTTGCTGTTTAGGAAACCTCAGGCTGTGCTCCTTTTAAAAAATACATGTATTTGAAAGGCAATAACAGAGAGATATAGATCCTCCATCTGCTAGTTACTACAAATGGCTGCAATGATTGAAGCTGGACTGGTCTGAAGCCATGAGCCAGGAGCTTCTTCCAGGTCTCTCATATAGGTTCAAAGTTTTGAACCAACTTCAGCTGATATCCCAAGCCATAAGCAGGGATCTGGATGAGAAGTGGAGCATACAGGACATGAATTGGTACCCATATAGGATGCTGGTGCTCCAGCTGGCATCTAATCTATGACACCGTGGCATTGGCCCCTCAGTCTGCTCTGAAGGCCTTTGATTGGGGGAGGCACACTACCACTGGAGAGAACAATTCTTTTGACACAAAGCCAGCCAGTGTAAATGACAAGCATTCTTTAACACATCTACAGCCAACCACTCTTGGGTACCCCAGGCCCACCTAGCTGATGCAAAACAATGACCATCACCGTGCACTTGTCAGTAGACAGCTGCAGAGACCTAGGCAGGGTGTTGGGGGCCTGAGGGAGGACAAGTCTTCCAGCAGGGGCTGGGCCCTGTGCTTGTCCACAGGAGACTCAACAAGAGGCACAGTGGCCACCTTGACTTCCCCTCATCTCATTGCCTGGCCAAGCCTCTGAGATCTTGTGACAGCTCTTCACTGCCCACCTTCATGGCTGGCATCATTATCCTTCCCAGTCTCGGCACAAGGATGCCCTGCTACACGGGTCATCCCATGCCTGCTTTGCACGCACTGGCCGCCACATGCACATGGTGAGCCACTCCCAGACCTGCCTAGCAGAGCCCCAGGAGCTAACCTCTCGGAGGCGGGACTCTGGCTTTGTTAGGCGGGTCCAGCTCCTCCTACTGCTCGCTTTGGCTTGAGCTGGGGAGGGGATGGGAAGGGGCAGTTCTTTGAGTCCTGGGATCTTAACTTCCTGTAGCTGCCAGGCTGCGGAAGCATCCCAGGGCTACACGGGTCGTCCCATGCCTGCTTTGCGTGCACCAGCCACCATGTGCACGTGGTGAGCTGCTCCCGGGCGGCCAGTGTGCCATTTGGCGCCAAACTCCACCTGCTAGCTGCCCGGCAGTGGAGCTCTGGGATTTTGGTTGTTTGATGTGCTGCTTAGGTAGCTCCATGCTGAACCCACAGTGCATTGGAGCTGTGAATCAATCCTAAAGATTCCCAATGACAGTAAATCTTCCTCTGAAGAACCTGTAATTACTCAATAATGCTGAACACCGAATACCAGTTCATTCAAAACTCGGACTGCAGGCATGCCCAGCAGGATGTCCCATTACTTGCCATGATGATGGATCAGCAGAGGGGTCACAGTGGGCAGGGCCATGACATTAACTAGCACTCGAGAACCATATCTGGGGGTAGATTGTATGGGGGGGTGGGCCACACCCTGCGGAAATTCCAATCCCACTGGGTGACTTAGGAGTGGGGATGGTGACAGTCTAAGCTGGGTGAAACCAAGGAGCTTAGCCACAGTGTCTAGGGCAGGGATTGTGACAGGCGATGGGCTGTGCTGAACTGAGCCAGAGCAACCACTGGCATGCTTAACACTGGCGGTGATCAGGCCCAGTTGGGGAGCAGGGGGGGAGATCCTGGCTGGGTGAAAGTTCCCACCAAGGGGCGCACACACTGGGATGGGGCTGCATTCTGGTCAGGACACAGTTGTAGCCTCCCTTGGCACAAGTGTGGACTGGGACTTGGCGCACCGGGCTGGGTCAGACTGCAACACCTGGTGTTCTGGAGGACCAGGGTAGATGTGGGAAGGACTAGGCTGGGTTTCAACCCCAACTAAGCCATGTATGTGCTATATGTGGGTACGGACGAGCCGTGGCTGGACTGAAACATCCAACAGTAAGAACCAGAATGGGTTGAAGGCCAGTAAAGAAAATCCGTTACTCCTGCTAGGACAGGAGATGAACTGAGTGGTGCTGGCCCACAGACCCACTGGTGTGCGCGAAACCTAGCACCAGGAGGGGTTCTGAGGGAGGAGCCTGAGCAACTTCTCTGACAGAACACGGATCCTACAAATAAGCACAAGAAGCACGGAAGGAAATAGCCCCCCAAAAAACGTACCACTGGCATATATTCGGCATGGGCTGGGGGCGGACCAGGCTGAGTCAGTTCACGTCCTCCTCTGGCAAATCCGAACGCCAGAGCAGAGTGTGGGTCGAGCCAGGTTTGGTCGCGACAAAAGCAGGATACAACACAGAATACCAAGGTGAGACTGCCTGTGCCAGATGAGACCGCAGCACCCAACCAGTACACATGAGAATCTGGAAGGGAGGGGCAGAGCCGACAGGGGAATAAGGGGTGGTTCCTTTGCTGGATAGCTACTCCCACTGGAAAGCATGAGCTGGAACCAGACTAGGCAGGGCTGCAGCACCTATGCGCCTCATATGGACCAGATCAGGGAAGAGCCAGTATGGGTGGACTATCCCTTCTAGTGTTAACAAAACTGGAGGGGGTGAGGGCTGTTGGGGCTTAGCCGTAGCAGAAGCTGGCACTAGGGGCCAATACTGTCAAGCCCAACCACAGGACCACCTGGAGAGAACATAATCCGGGAGTGAGGGTGATCTGGGAGGGAAATAGTTGGCTCCCCCCTCTTGAGTTAATACTCCCATGGGAGGGCACAATAATAACTAGGATAGGGACTGGGATGGCGAGACAGAGAGGCACTCAACAACATCCGTGAGGGCTGGAGAGTTGAGCTGGTTGGATAGAACTAAGCTCCAATACCCTTCGACGTTTACGAGAGCCCAATGGGATGTGGGACAGACTGAACCAGGCTGCTACACATGCTGGCAAATCAGGGCAGGGGCGGGCCTGGTGGGGGTTATTGGGGGTCACTCTCACTAGGCTGCAGCTCCCAATGGTTGGTGTGATGGCCAAGTATGTGATGAGCAGAACCAGGATGGACTACAACACCCATTGGCCCCAGTGAAAGTCGAGGCTCAAGACGGAACCAACCCAGCAATTGCAACCACCAGCTGAACTGGAAGACAGACTGTGCTGGGTCCTGTACTTGCTGGTACATATAGGATTCTGGTCTGGGAACACCTCAAGGTTTCTTTGGGGATCCCCTCAACCGAAATAGCGGACTTAGAACATTAACCAAGAAGGGACAGAAGATAGAGCAGGACAGTCAACCACCACAGCTATACGTTGGCAGCGAAACACTGGACAAGGGGAGACTTTATGATGGACTATGTCAATCAGTGGATTATTCAACAGTCTCATCGTGTCTGGAGTGGCGAGATTGGCAGCAATGCATAACTGGTGAACTACCGGGACCAATTGAGCAAGGATCCCGGAGCATGCCCTACATCCGGGACCTGGGGTGGGTGGGAGACTGGGTGGGGCTTCTCCTCAAGATTCCCTTTACCCCTGTAACTTTTTACCTTAATAAAAAAAAAGAGAGAGAGAGAAAAGGATGCCCTGGCTGGCTTCCAAGAAATGGAATTATTATGTCTCCCATATACACTCTTGTTGGCATTTAGTTGGATGCAGAGTACCTTGTCTTCCCTCGCTAAATGGATGCCAGAACCTGGCATATCACCTGTGATGGCTCGAGTGGCTGCCCTGCCCCAGATCACAGATGGAGGCAGCCTAGATAGAGCAGGCTGATAGCCATGTGCAGAGGCTCTTATGGCTATCTGTGATCAGAAGGGGCCGTCCCAACACTCATTGTGGGGAGTGCAGTCTGCCTTGGCCTCCAATGTACCAGGGGACCAGCCTTTTCCAATCTAAACAGCAGCTTCTTCCCAGGCCTGGCTGGTCTCTAAAGCTCTTGCATGCTATCATGGGGTATCATTTCTAACACACACACAAAGAGAGCCTGCCAGGAGGTATGTGTGGATGTGTGCTTGAGGATGTGAGGAGCACAGTCAGGATTCCAAGCCAGCACTCAGCACTCCTGAGTTTTGAGTTCCCTTTTCCCCAGTCTTCCCATTGCAGCCTGCTCATCTGAGGGTAAGTCAGGGTAACAAATGCATGCAACTCACACCTCAGCCAGCAAGCTAAACAGCACATATACACTGGCACACATGGGAAAGACCAACGTTTCATGAAATGAACCTTTACTTTTTATTCCCTTTTGGTCCCTATCTCATGCCCTTGAAGGCTTCACACTAGCTTGTCCTATGTATTGTTTGTGTGATTCGGATACAGCATGCATTGTCTATCACTGGTGTTTCTGTGTATCACCCAATGTTATGACCACACCCTTTACAGTAGAACAGAAATTTAACTAAGTCCACAGTCACTGTGGCACACTCATGGTGCCCTGGCTTATGGAAGGCCTTTGTTCCCAGGGGATATGACATGCCAAGAGTGCCCTGGTATGCCCTACATACATGTGCGCATCACAGGCATGTTGGAAGGGCGGGGAGGCTACAGCTGCAGCATCCTCACCAGGTGTGAGGGTGGCTTAGTGCATGGCCCATAAGCACACACAATGAGGTGCATGGCACCAGGACTGTGCCTGTCAAACCCAAGCCCAGCTTGAAAGGTGAATGTTCCTGCAAAACCTCTCAGGCTTCTTCCTAGAACATTTCTCTTCTCCCGGCTCCTCAGGGCTGGAAGTCAGAGCTCCTCCCCCAGAGGTTGTGCAGGTGTGAGGACAACAGCTCTCTGTGAGAAGAAAACTACTGCCCTTTCCCTTGATCTGCCAGCATTTACCTTGCCAAGGGCTCCCCCAGTGTTCCCATATTTCCATTCTCTAAGATGATGAGGCACTCCAGCCCCAGGACAGCACAGACTGCATGCAGTTGCCTCCTGGCACAGTTCTTCCCTCTCTTCCCTGGCCTCTAAGTTCAACCCAAGCCAATTCAGTGCTGAACAAGACACAGCCCCCAGTTCCGCCCTGCTGGGAAGCCAGCACCAACGCTCAGGGCTTCCGAGCAAGTGTCCTCAGCCAGGCCTCGCTCCACCAGCCCCTCCCTGCCCTGCAGCAGCTGTCTGCCCTTCACCACATGCTTCCTGTATAATAGTCCATGTCAGAGGCACCACGCCTTGAATAAATATGCAAATCTTGGGAGGCAGCAGGTGAAGGGTAGGGGGTAGGAATAAAAAACATCAGAAATTATTTATGACCCTCCGACTCCCACGCTGGGGTTTTATTTGCTTAATGAATGGTTGGGGCCAGCCATCAGCCC
Organism: Ochotona princeps; assembly: GCF_030435755.1. Lineage (NCBI taxonomy): Eukaryota > Metazoa > Chordata > Mammalia > Lagomorpha > Ochotonidae > Ochotona > Ochotona princeps. The sequence goes on along the minus strand of NC_080839.1, from coordinate 60,251,646 downwards.
AGGGATTTATTTGTCACTGGGAGCAGCAGACACCAGGATGTGGAGATGTAAAAATGACAAATTCTCCAGCTCAGCCGAGGTGGTATTTCATCGTCACATATCTCGCGGGGAAGGGATGGTGAGGAGCAGGGAAGGGACGGTGAGGAGCAGGGAAGGAAGGCACACATGCTAAGTAGCAACAGCGAGGGTGGCTTCAAGCTGGGGGACAGGGCATATTGAGAAACCATAGCCAAAAAGGCACTGGTTTCCAGAATACAGGGCTAGGAGTGAGAGGGCTCTTAGGAGTAGGCAGTTCTCAACAGCCGTCACCCACCCTAAGCTCTCGCGCAGGCTACCGTTGATCCAACCGTACCATCACACAGAAACTTTCACAGACCAGGAGGGAAGAGGTTAAGAGCCAGGGCAGGAAGAGGCTCAGGTTTAGGTTTCTGCTGAACAACTTCCCAGCTGTGACATCCCAAGCAAGTCACATCAAATCTCCCAATTAGCTTTGTCATTTGAGAAAGGAAGGGTTTGCCAAGTTCTGTGTCCCTTATTTAAGGTGGAGGAGTAAAAAGAACCCACGTCAGGAAGGCCAGCCTCCCCATCCACACAGATCCCATTACTTCCACATTCACTGTCACCCATGACTCTCATCACCTCTGCAACCATCATCACACCCATCCCCTCCACACGCACTGCCTTCCCTCCCGGCACCCGACCACCTGGTGCCCCATGTAGCTGACCTCATGTGCAGGCACAGCAGCCTCTGGGCCCCCTCCATGGAGCCCCCTAGACAAAGAGTGGCACTTGTCTGAATCTTTCTCTGCCACATTCCTTAGTAACAGAAACTTTGAGACTATTTCTTGACCACCTTGCAGGCAAATGGAACCACATAACTAACACAAGGTGAGGGCCAGTTCTATGTACAACACAGAACAAAATTCCTCCCTGTGGCAGAACTGGAACAGGAATCAACTTTGCCCACAACAGCGTCAACATTGTGAGTTTTCACAACGACACAAGAGGGAGCACTGGGGCCTCTGATGCTGAATGGACAGACCAGGGACAGGATGAGTAAGACTTGCAAGAGTTGCTGTCGTTCCTCATCGCCAGTGCCAGAGCGTGTCTCCTTATCTCCCAGAAATCTGGCACTAGGCTGAGCAGCAGAGCTGGGCTGGGCAGCAGAGCTGGGCTGGGCAGCAGAGCTGGGCTGGGCAGCAGAGCTGGGCAGCAGAGGAAATTCAAAGGTTATGCATCCAAAACCATTCCAGGAAAGGTCAACAAGAGACTGAACAGAGGTACTTGGAGGTTTACAAAGCTGAAAAGGCTAAAAGGCCAAAAGTCAAGATGTCACTGCTAGAGTTCAAGACAGAAACGACAGGAACTGCTAAGGACTGTCACCAATGCTCTCGGACACCCGCAGCATAGCCGTGGGGGACACTTCTGCTCCAGCCTATTAGAGGACACCCAGGGGCACTGACAAAACCTGCGGTCTGCACCTGCTGATGCCCATGGGCCTGCCTCAAAGCTACAGCAGCAGCAGCCACAGCTTCTGCATCCTCTGCTTTCCAGACCCTAACATACACCTGACTTCTGTAGAGGAGAGAGGAGAGTGGAAGGAAAAAGAGAGAAAGACGGTGGGAGGGGGGGAGAGAAAGCTTCCACTTCCTCCTCCTCCATGGGTGGAAGGCATGGACACATGCCTCTCTCCTTGAAGTGTCCCTTCGTGTTGCCGCTGGGGTCCCTGTCTTTGATAGGCTAAGTTCTGCCCTGCTGCCTCGTGGGGCTCCTCTGGGACTCATTGTGGCTGCCACATTCACCCTCAGGGACCTTTTTTTTTTTTTTTTTTTTTTTAACTGGGATACTTGCCCAGATAAAAGGCAGTGATGAAATCCTGGGTTTTGAGCAGAATTCCCTGGGGGCAGACTCTAGGAGGGGCAGAAGGAGTCTTTGAGACCTGTGGTGATAAGGCCACCTCTCTGAGGTGGAAGACCATTGGGGATTCAAGGCCAATGTCCTAATCTGCAAAAAAAAAAATACTTTTCTCAGAAAGTTTTCTATAGCCCTGGTGCCTAGGGAACAGGAGTGGTGGTTGCTTGAAGACTGTCACTCAAGGATATCTCCCTGTCACTGATCTGTCAGGAAGTCCATCCTCACCTGAGCCCACCACTGGCAATGAGAAAAGACACAGGGGGTTGGGAGACAGCACAGGAAGAATCAGTGTGCCTCTGACATCACTGAGCCACACCAAAAAAGGCAGTGCAGCCTGCATTTCCAGGCTTCAAGACATAGAGGAAGGAGGCAGTGCGGGGGCGCTGGCCTGCACCTCCGCTGCTTTCACTTTCCCAGTGCCCTCTAACGCCAAGCATGTTAAAACACATCCTGAAGCTGAGAAATGATTGACACTGCCCAGATGACCTCCCGGGACAGTCATGCGTGGAGTCTGCACTCTGTCTACTAAGGAGCCGTTGAGAACATTCCCTCCTCACACCTGTTTCTCACTTCCTTTGCCAGGAAGCCCTCCTCAGTACACCTGGAGGCGCCAGCCTGTGATCAAAGCTGACCTGGCAGAGGACTTATGAAGCATTGAAGATGAGTCTTACCATGGGGAGCAGAGAAGCTCTGACTCAGCCCATGCTTGGCTCCGTGCTGCAGAAAAGGGGCACTATAGGAAGGCTGGGTCAGTTGACTCTTAACGCCTGCCTGCGCTGGGAGGGAGCTAGAATCACTCCCAGCACAAGCTTCGGGCCTTACTGTGATGGCGGAGCCTTCTAGGGACAGGAAACAGGCAGCTAGTGTGCTCACAGGGCGGAGGGGAGACAGAGGGCAGTGAAAATCCAGGTGTCCCAAAGGAGCCCTGCCAGCCCAGCTAGACAGTGGCTTTGAACGCTAGGGCTCCAGTGACCCAGAAATGACAGTGCCCTTAATGCTTTGTGGTCTAATTAGCCAGAAATCTCCCTCTCCTGCTTCTACAGGAGTATGCTGTGTCCTGCACAGTGGCAGGGACAAAATAGGGTCACCTCTCCTTCCTAGCCCTTCCGCCACCAGCAGAACCATGGTAGAGTTTCTATCCTAGAGTAAGGAGCCACGGACTCCCAACACATGTCTCTGAACTTGGCCCCTGTCTGCCTCCCAAGGTCCCCACTCCTTGTGAGCAGCTGACTCCAGGGCCTACTTTTGCCTCCTTGTGACTGTCCAGCTAAATCCTAAGGATGCCATTCTTGCTCCTTTCCTTCTCACAGGGCACCACTGCAGGTTGTTCACAGACACCCCCTCACCCCCAGAGAGCCTGCCTTCTCTCTTTCACCATCTCAGGGAAGCCCTGGCCTGCTTCCTTCTTACCCCGCCCACCTCTGCCCCTAGCCAATCTGATTTCCCTATTGACTGAGTCCTTGTCTACACCTCCCCCTGACTCACTCTCCTTTCCTCTTCCTTCCCTCTTCTCCATTCCCTTCTCCTCCTCCCCTCCCCTTCTGTCCTCTCCCTTCCCCGTCCCTTCCCCCTCCTCTCCCTGAGATAGGTTGGTAATGCCCAAATGGTGGTTCTGGCACTAATTTCACAGCACAATCACATCCCCCCCCCCCCCCCCCCCCGTTTCCAAATGCCTACTCAGCGTCTCCACATGGATGCTGTCACCCTTGGAAACACACATCAGACTCTGAGCTCATCATCAGAACAGCAGACAGATGTCACATTTGTCATGAGTTTGAGAGTTCATAATTGGCTCTTATCCCTTTTTAAAACACATGATTTCCTTTAGATCATACCAAAATCCTGTGATGTGGTCCAGACAAGTATCGCTACTCTCCTTCCATAGGTGAGGAAACAGCTCGGAATAGATAAATCATGGAGCCAGCATTCAAGATTCTCATTTACTGTCGAATCAAAGACCCAGTCATCACGTCCTGGGACTGATCTCTTCCTGCCTCATCCCTTAGACACTGGCCTTCTGCAGATACCACTCTGCTTTCAACTCTGTCCCCAGCTACCTGGACCCTCCTGGGTGATTTTATTGACTTCCTTCTTGAGCCATGTAAAATGCATCTGGCTACCAAAGTCATCCTTTAAAACTTTTGTTTGTGTCATTCTGTTAGGAGAAAGTGTCAGCACCTCCTCCTAACCCGTGTTTCCAAAGAGAATGGAGCCCAGTTCCAGGGCTCCACGCAGAAAGGCATCACTCACACCCTTGCAGCTTCGTCAGCTGGTCCTTCCTTGGGGTGACCCTGCCACTGACTTTGGATCTTTTCCAATCTTTGGATTGGTTTTTATTCAGAACTTGATTTGCTTCTGTTTTAAGCTTTACTAATGTCTCCCCTCCTATGGAGGAGTGCTAGTTTGCTTGTCTTCTTGTGATTTCTTAGGTGGAAATTTAGTGATTAATTTGAGATCTTTCTTTTCCTTAGAATAGTACACATGCAGCCATGAATTTGGCTGCATCTGCTAAGTTTTGTTATGTTGTGTTTTTATTCTTATCCATCCCAAAGTATTTATTTTCCATAAAGAAATCATTTGTTTCTGTAAGGACTTTGTCCGTTGTTGTTATTAATTTCCACTTATTAGTGTACTTCTCCAAAATTTTGTTGCCACTGATTTCCAATTTCACTCTATTGTAGTTAAAAAAAATCTGCTTCCAAATGTATTAAGAGTATATTGCAGTCAGATATGTGGCCTACCTAGAAGATTTTCATGTGCACCTGAGGAGCTGGGTATTCAGCCGGGACTCAAATCAGCATCAACATGGATCTTGGTATTTGCAAGATGCGGATCCAGCTATTGAGCCATCATGCCAGGCCCATAACTAACGTCTTAATTCATAGCATTCTACTTTAAATTAATACCAACTTTGTTTCTATAGTATATAATAGTTTTACACCAATATATTCCCCCCCTCACAACATGCTTGATGTAGGGAATGGATGCACAAATTACTTTTTAATGCATTTTTAAACTTATCAACACAATTTTATAACTGACACATTACATAGTTGTCTTCTAAGACCAGACAACAAAAGAACAAAACTACAAACAAAATCACATTTATCCTTTTTTTTTTTAAAGATTTATTCATTTTATTACAGCCAGATATACACAGAGGAGGAGAGACAGAGAGGAAGATCTTCCATCCAATGTTTCACTCCCCAAGTGAGCCGCAACGGCCGGTGCGCGCCAATCCGATCCCGGGAACCAGGAACCTCTTCCGGGTCTCCCACGTGGGTGCAGGGTCCCAATGCATTGGGCCGTCCTCGACTGCCTTCCCAGGCCACAAGCAGGGAGCTGGATGGGAAGTGGAGCTGCCAGGATTAGAACCGGTGCCCATATGGGATCCTGGGGCATTCAAGGCGAGGACTTTAGCCGCTAGGCCATGCCGCCGGGCCCTATCCTTTTTTTTATAGCAAAATATTAACTGCTTCAAGTGCAAATATTTACTTTATTAATTTTATTCATTTATTACATTGTGTTGTAATTTTGTAGGAACTGGGATTCTCCCCACACCTCCCCACACCCTCCCCACATGGTGGGTTCCTCCACCTTGTTGCTTAACCATAGTTCAAGTTCAGTTGAGATTCCCAATTGCAAGCACATGCCGAGCATAGAGTCCAACATCTTATAGTCCAGTCAAGTCCAACTACTTCTTGGGCAGACCCTCTCTGGTCTGATGGCAGAGCCAGCAGAGTATCATCCCGATCAACTGTTCATAGCAGCACAATCAGTAATTGCAAAAACATGGAAGCAACCAAAATGCCCATCAGCAGAGGATTGGATAAGAAAGCTATGGTTCATCTACGCCACGGAATACTACTCAGCTATTAAAAAAAACAAAATGCAGTTCTTTGTGGCCAAATGGGCCAAACTGGAAACCATAATGCTAAGGGAAATGAGCCAATCCCAAAAGGTTAGATACCACATGTTTGCCTTAATTTAAGATGATATGATGTTATGCATAACATGTTATGTTATGGATGTTATGTCATATGTCGTATATAAACTAAAATTGAAATGTGAATGGGGTGGTCACAGAATGTGGTTAAGAAATCGCATTTATTTTTAACATGTTGGCTGCTCAATACTATGTCAATTAATTCCACATTTATCCTTTATGCTGTTTATTGCTTTTTATGGGTTTGAATTTATGGCTGGTGTTCTTTCATTCTAACTTACAAAACTCTATATTTCTTGGATGTCAGGTCTTCTAAAACAATTTCTTTCTGTTTTAAAATATCTAAGGATATTTAATTCTTCCTTCTATCTAATGAGAACTCTGGATGTGGAGATTTAGGGGGATGGTTCCAGTCCCAATCTGCCTCCTCTAGTGGCACAGTGAACATGGTTGAAAAGCTCTTGTCTTCTAAGACAGAGCTGGAGAGAATTCATGGCAACAGAGCAAGTTGAAATGTCACAAAATTTACTTCTTCCTACAGCTCAGCTACTTTTCTTCTCAGATGGTTCCAAGCCTTTTGTTAATTTTGAGAATTTTCAAGAGTCAAATTTTTTAAAGCAGTGCTGTCATTGCGTTTATGGAGAAGTAGTTTTCTTGGTGAGAAACCTCTGCGATCCTGGAAACACTTCAGTAACTAACATCTAAGTACACTTGGCTCCTCCTAAAGACTACACACCCTGCACAGAGACCTCACCCTACCTTCCCTGGCCGAGGGCTCATCCCTAAATGCTAGGACCAGCAACAGCAATAATCGACGTCCTATGTCCCCCCCACAACTCTCTGTTTGCAGGGAACCACTAACAAGAACCTCTGGAGCAGATAAGATCTTCACTGCACAGAGGAGCAAAGTAAAGGACTCGTCGCACTTTGCAGCCAGCAAAGACTAGCTCTCAGACATGAACTGGGACTCCAGCTTACCCACCTCACATGCTCCTCTATCACACACCCTCTTTTTAACTTTCAGCAGCTAACCCATGTCTTGCTGTCACTGGTATTGCAACAAATTCTTCCTGGTATGTCCCCCAAGTCACTGCAGAATCCTGGGATACCCTCTTCTACACCTTCATCTATCAAGGGGAAAGGGAGGGACTGGTGTTGTAGTACTACAGATAAGGCCACCACCTGCCATATCACTTTATGTGGGTGCCAGTTTGTATTCAGGCTGCTCCACTTCCAATCCAGTTCCTTGCTAATGGCCTGGGTTTTTATCAGAGGGTCCCAGTTTTTAGACCCCTGCCACTCATATAGGAGACCCAGAGAAAGCTGCTGGTTACAACCTGGCCTAACCCTTATCACTGTGGCCATCCAGACAGTGGACCAGCTAATATAAAACAAATCTCTCTTCCTCTTTCCATCCCCTGCTTCTCTCTAATTCTTTCACATAAACTGAATGTTGAACAAAAATAAGGGAAAAAGGGACCCCCACACAGACCAAGAAAGACTCTTATTTCATGTAACTCACCATGATTCCTAAAAGAAACATAAGAGTAACTTCAAAGATATGTCATGGATACAATTTTTAAAAATATACACCTGCAATTCAACCACAGTGATTAATTTAGTATCTGTTAAATGTTAGGAACCGTGCGATTTAATCATGAACATCGAGTCGTTATGCCCAATCCGAGTTCATCAGGAGCAGGAAATGATGAAGTTGACCAACAGACAACAATCCCTTGAGGATTAGAGTCCCTTTGCCCAGCCTGGCCAGGCGTTTCTGTCACGAGGTTATGATCTCTGTAGATGTTCATCTCAGTCAGTTCTGCTTGGGCTATGCTGTAGCACTGGCATCTGCAGTATCTGGCCACAGTTAAAAAGTTTTGAACAGGTAATAAAACATAGTATAAAGAGGGGCTGATAGATGTGGACACTTCCACTACCAGCAGGTGCACAGGCAAACTTAGCCTCCTCACAAGAGGCACAAGCCACAAGAAGCAGAGATCTCATGTAACAGTCTTGTGTGGAAGATGCTTTGCTTCTTACTCATCCATTATAAAGTCTCATGAGAATAGCTTATTTTAGAACCTGGTAATAGAAAAATTCTCACTTCTCTTGAGAAGTGGCTTGTTTCTCCCTTTTTGATAAGAGTTATGAAACAGGATGGGTGTTTGACATCACACCTTAAGCTTCATTTGGGATGCCTGCATCCCATATCCAAATGCAAGGTTCAAGCCCAAGTGCTTCACTTCTGGTCTAGTTTCTGCTAATGTACATCTGGGGAGCCAGTGGGAGATGGCTCAAGAATTTGGGTTTCTGCCACTCAGATGGGAGATCTGAATGGGATGTTGGGCTCCTAGCTTTGGCCCAGCCCAGACCTAGCATTGTGGACATCGAAGAAGTGACTCATTGGATGAAGACCACTTTCCTTTGTCTTTTTGTCTCTCTCCCTCTCTTTGCCATTCAAACAAGTGAAACTAAGTAAACAAAAATTCAGACCAGAGTTATGAAAACACATATCTCTTTTCCTTTTAGAACAGGGCCATATAGGAAACTGAACTATAAAAATCAGGACCAATGGAAGTTTGGCTTTTTAAAAAAGATTTATTGATTGATTTAAAAGGCAGAGTTATAAAGAAAGAGAGGGAAAGACACAGAGATCTTCCATCCATTGGTTCATGGTCACAATACCTAAAGCTGAGCCAGTTTGAAACCAGGAGTTTCTTCCAGGTCTCCCACATGAGTGCAAGAGCCCAGGCACAGGCTAGCTTCTGCTTTTTCCTAGGCACATTAGCTGGGAAGTGGAGCATCCAGGACTCAAACCAGTGCTCATATGGAACCCCAGCACTGCAGTTGGCAACTTTACCTGCATGCCACAACCATAGCCCTAGCCCCAGATTTCTTCCTTCTCAGTCTTCACAATCTATTTCTATGTCAACTTGGTACTAAACATATATTTCTATGGTTATATTGTAATGAATTTATGACAAGCGCACTCAGTATAAATCACTTTATTGAGAAAAATGACAAACACTCTTTCAGACAGTAATGCTTTGCTATTATTGGTTAAGACTTATATATAAAAAAAGACTTATGAGACTTGTGGAACCACGGCATCTCTCCTGCCACACCTTGAGGCCCTAGGGTCTTCTTGCCTCAGGTGTGATGCCCTGTCAGTAACAGCCCTGGTGACCAGCCACACGATATCACTGGTTTTTTTCCAGCAGGGGTGGGACACCACACACCCCTGGTAATTCTGTTTGCAGATGTCTCTCCTATGTGGCTAAAGACAGAGTGGGCTGAACTCTCAGAAAACAGCCTTGGCCAGCCTGTCAGGCAGTGACCAGGTGAGGGAGGGGGGTGGTTGAAAACGTTCCATGAGGCAGTACAGTTTCTTTAGTACCAGGAGAGAACAGAGGCCAGTGCTCTTCATGCAGTACTCTGGGACTAGGGGGCGATCTCAGACAAGATCCATTGTGCCCAGCCTGGGCACCCCAGCACACTACACACTGGCTCACAGGTGACCAGCTGGGACCTCCACCCAAAGACTCATTTCCTGGCTCTTCCCTGTGGGTGAGACCACCGCTGAGGCTGTGGTGCAGCACCTGGGAGCAGGAGACAGGGGAGTTGCTCTTTCAAAAGACGAATTGGCTTTCCTGCCAGCTCAGCAAGTAGAAGCTTGGCACCGATTAAATTTGATTTAGAGGAAAAAACGAAATGCGACATTTCTTGTGCCTGATGTTGTGGCCTGAAATTCATGCCTGCCTTGCAGAATATAAATAAATGAAGGAAAGAATAAGCAAACCAGAGGCTAGGGCACTGGGGGTGAATTCCCCCATCATGCTGTGGATCCACTATTGAGTACCCCAGATTATCAGAGAAGGCAGAGTAAACTGGGGTACACCATCTGTGGGTTTGGCCAGGGATGAGTGGGGGTATAAAACCCACGACTGCACTACTCCTCACAAAGCTCATGCGCATCAGCATAGCATGTGTCAGCATTGGAACTTTAATAAGAAAGCAGCCAAATAGTCACCCAGCATATTTCCATTAAGTACTCGCTACACACACTATAAAGCAAAAAGATGAAGCAGAGGAATTAGGCAGCATCCAGAAAGCAAGAAATAGACAGGGTGACGGGGAGGATATGACGGGGAGATGCTAACACACCAGATGTCTTACAACTTGTGCTCCAGCATCACGGACATGTGAAAGGATTTGTGTAAGTGTATATTCATCTGTTGCAACAGAATGCCTGAACTTGGGGTAATTTCTAAAGGAAAAAATGTATGTAGCTCACACTTGTGGAAGCTGAGAAACCCAAGGACTTGGGGCCGAACACTGCTCAGTTTCCAGGGAAGGTTTGGTGCTGATGTAAGTTGTGGCAGAAGGGAGAAGGGCAAGCAAACATGACCCAGTCCCACAAGAGCAAGATGTGACTACCACAGAATCTACCCAATTCCCTGAGAAAAGCACTGTTAGCACTCAATGACCTGATTACCTTGTAGGGGCCATCTCCCAATGCCACTGCTTTGAGGGGTACAGGTTCTAACACATGAATGCTTAGAAGACCCAGGTCAACCACAGATAGCAAAGTGGTATAGGAGAGGCAATTTTGAAACAGGAGGTTTCCTAAAAGGATGGAGTAGAGAAGGTGGTTGAGTTGGTCTTCGAAAGCAAGAAAGGACTTGAGTAGAAGGAAGTGATCTTGGAGTCATTGCACATGTGTGGTGAAGGTGTGGCCTCCTAACTGCTCATACTCACGGCTGTAAAGGCACAGCAAAAGTTTCATCATCAATGTCCCTCCTGGGACGAGAGGCTGAACGCACAAGTGGTGATGATGAGGCCGGAGAGATGTACGCCATTGGTCATAGCAGGGCGATGCACCACCACATTCAGGAGTTCAGACTGCTAACAGTGTAAGGAGGACTGAGATCTTTGGGCAGAGACATGTCACGGCAAGAAGGATGCTTTTGGAAGTTTGCGTGAATCACTCAGTGTGGAATGAAGCATCAGAGAAGACAGATAAAGTAATTACAGGGAGAAAAATGATGTCCGGGGCACCATCCTGGGCATGAACAGTATCAGAGAGCTATGGAGACACAGGGGAAATGTGGGAGCCAGGAGATTTCACTCAAGAGAAGTAGTAAGGAGCTTAGGGAAGGAGGAAGAGAACGGGGATCATGGTTCTGAAGCTCCAGGCCTTGGGGAAGTAGCAAGAAGGGAAGGAAGGGGATTTAGTGGGACGCTGATGGACTCAAAGTGAGACTGCACTGTGCCTTCGATCCCGACGGGCCAGTAGCAGGTGCCCCATGCACAGAGGCATATTATGTAAGTGTGCACTCTGCTTTATCCATTAAAACCTAATCTTTCAAAACTGATAAATTAATGGAGATCCACTGTCATCTAACAAAAGGATTCGTCACCTTACAAAAGCATTAATAATAGGGTAGTTGAAATCATTAGCTCCCTTGGTGAATATAAAATAGGTTTTAATATTTTTTAAAAGGTGACTTACACCTCTCTTTTCAAAAACTCATCTATTGTGTTAAGTAAAGCATATCTATGTATGAATATGGAATGAATTGGGAGACTTGAGCCAGGTAAAATTAATCAAGGTGGATGTCCTGAAGCAAGTGATGAATCTTAAAGAGGTTATTAAAGGGTGGCATTTGAGTTGGTAAAAAAAGAAATATAGGAGGCTTAAAACAGAGTGTGAGGCCTGTCATCTCACCAGAGTGAGCTGTGTCACATTATTCTTTTTTTCCAGGCAAAACAAACAACAAACTAGTGTGGTTGTTTGGGAGGCAGGGAATCTGGCTGACCCTGCCCTGCTCCATCTCTGTGGAGACAGACTCCTCAGTTGAGGTGAAAACCGTCAGGCAAAGTTCACTACCTTTCTCTTTCCATATCTAATCCACCAATACATCACATTGGCTCTCGCTTTAAAACACACAGGATATCTTCTTCTCCTCACCATCCATTGCTGCTGCTGCCTTAGTCCAGGTCATCATCAGCTTCGGTCTGAGCTATTTACTTATTATTTTTTTAAGCAGAGACAGAAAGTGATTTCCACCCAATGGTTCACTCCCCAAATGGGCCACAATGGCTGGAGGTGGGCCTATCCCAAGACAGTAGCCAGG